>NC_058040.1:6069564-6691357 GCF_019176455.1 Solea senegalensis
TATAGTATGTCGTCCAAAATGTGACAAAAAAGTCATAGAAAGGAATATAAAAACTGTCAGTATAGAAATGCCTTACTACATGATATATAACTGTAATAATTTCTCTGTTTGCAGGTTGCAGTGTGAGGTGAAGCTGCAGAGGCAGCAGCTCTCTGACTCCCAGCACCTCCTTCAGTCACTGCGAGTGGAGCTGCAGGTTCATGAAAAGATCAAGACTGACTGTCATAAACACGGTACTGTTGTTATCACGATTTTAAGCAAGAAATGATTTTAACTGAAATTATGATGTTTAACTTTGCTTGTGTTCTGTGTTTTCCCTCAAAGCAGTATCCAGCGAGACAACCCAGGAGCCACTTCCTGTCCCTTCCTCTGGCTCGGTGGACCTGAGTGAGCTGCTGTCAGAGATCAGACACCTGAGGCTGCAGCTGGAGAGGAGCATCCAGACCAACACAGCTCTGCGACAGAGACTGGAGGAGCAGCTGCTCAGAGGAACCAACCGCTCTGAGACCATCAACATCAACTACCTGCTGTCCTCTCCAGGTGAACATACAGTACAAAGCAACACACTTCATTGCATGTGGCCCATAAACAAGACATGTAACCACAACAACTTGCCACATTTGTCTCAGATGAAGGGGGCAGTTCACCAGGTCGCGAGGGCTACAATCTTCGTCGCTCATCTCAGTCTTACAATGAACACACGAGCGTCCTACATGGTAAGAAAACCTCATCACAGATTTCAGTAGGGCTGCACATCATGTATGTTTTTGTTCATTTATCACAAGTTGACATTGTGCAGATTCTCACAGTGTTTTAACTAAAAACACCTGCTGAAATGTTTCCAGGTGAGACACGTGGTGTTCTCTCCGGCAGCTCCGTCAGCAGCAGCTCAGGTGACAGCGTCTCTGGTGCTCCTTCTCGCCTGGTGCCGGGTCACAGAATGTGGGCCAATCGCAATGGCCGCCATGTCTTGGGCCTGATAGAGGACTACGGCGCCCTGCGCAGGCAGATCTCCGAGGGTCGAAAGCTGTCGCGCAGCATGGACTCACAGCTGCAGGAGTGTCTGCACACACTCAGGCAGCAGGACTCTGACAAGGCATGTCATGTTTTTAATGATGTCATCTGATAATAATGACAATGTAGTATTTCAGTGGCAGAAACCTTAGAGTATATAGACAGAAAATCCAACAGTTCACACAATGACAAAACACTAGGAAATGTGACCTGTGCCTTTCACATTACATTACAATGTCATTTGGCAGACGCTTTTATAGAAAGTGACTTACAATAAGTGCATTTAAACAAGAGCAAAAAGTAAGTAAATGCTTCAAGTAAACCAAACTAAAGTGTGATGTACAAGTAAGTGCTTTCCTCTTTTTTTTGTCATCGTCGAGGTAGAGTTGAGTTCATCCAAGAAGTCTCCCTGGGCCTGGTGGACGACAACAATGATTAGTTTTACTGGATGAGTTACAGTTACAGCATGAAATTCAAACGACTGTAAAGACAAGTGGGGCAGTGGGTAAAGAGTGAAAGTCCAGTTGGGGTTGATGAGCAGACCTGTCCCGCCACCTCTGCCAATGGATCTGGGAGTGTGGGAGAAAGCCACAGGGATGGATGTGTTGGAGGGTGTTATCCAAGTCTCAGTGAGAGAGAGACTACCCGCCAGTCTGCGGGTAGCTGACTGTGTGTGGAGCGGGTTAGATAGATAAGTGAGGACAGATTATGGTGGTGCTGTGAGTGAATGTGATGTTCATAATATCTACGAGAAGAAACATGAACAGAAAAAGTGCTCATATGTGAAAGGTAGGAAACAATTGCAGACGGGTACTTAGCCTCATTAGCGTCCTCCTCTGTCTTTGTCTGCCACTTTAAAGTGAATTCTGCTTTTTAATACACACCTGATTGGCTGGTTGGTTACAGCTGTGTTTGCCAATTAAACGTCACACCTGGTGATGGCTCAATAGAAACGAGGTCAAACAGCAACACTAACAATGTCACTGTGTTCTTTGTAGGTGATAGAACAACAGCATCTGAAGAGTGTGTGCTGCAGCATGAACACCATGCAGCAGGTGTTAGAAGAGGCCGGTCGACTGCTCAAACTGGTGTGGAGAGTCTCTCTGCCAACTGGAAACATCACAGTGGACACTGGCGACAACCAGCAGGTAAACACACACATTGTATGTAGTCAAGCATTTAAAGACACAATCCTTTTACTTGCTAATCCTCGCAATCTGCATCGTCAGGACGAGTTGCTGAAAAACGAGATAGCCAGACTGAAAAGCCGGCTGTCGCAGCAGGAGAGGATGCTGAGTGGAGCCGTGAAACGCCTCCGCACCACCAACCAGCTCAAAGAGGGAATGGAGAGGGTCATCATTGATCAGTGTACGAGTAACAACTTTAAATTTAACAGCCCATAATGTGAACGGAAGCTGAATTGATCAATACAAATATTATCTGCATTGTTTGTTTGCAGTGTCTCTAACCCATGGAGTATTGAAGAAAGCCAGGGGGAACATGGAGGTGAGTTTTCACTTGCTGTCACACTTATGTCTCAACCAGTGAATTGTTTTCCTTCAGTGAGTCACTCTTCTCTTCTTCTCCTCCTCCTCCTCTCTGTGAAATAATGCTAGACAAATTACTGTACGCTCTTTGGCCTGAAAGGCCTGTCTGGAGGACCAGACAAAGGTTAGTGTGGTTGGGTTGCAGAGTCTATGACAGTGACCTGACGCATGCTGCATGAAGCTGTCGTGGGATAAACTTTCTTTCCATACTGTGTCTATAAATATGGACGTAGTCTTCTGGTTGCATGAGATTTGTGACGTGACCGGCGCATATAAGCCTTGAAGAAATGAATTCAGTGAAACTCAAACAAGTGCTTTTACTTTGAAACAGATATAGGAAGTGCAGTTATGGCAAAAGATTAGACAGACAACTTTATTAATCCCTTTGGGAGGTTCCCTTGGGGAAATTAACAAAGGTCTTTTTTTGGTAAATGGAGTGTCTCACATGGACAGTAACGGCTGCTCTGATAATGGAACACGGCGCCACTGTGCTTTCAGTCTTTATGCTAAGCTAACCACCTCCTGGCTATAGTTTCATGTTGGGTGTCAAGTGGTATCGACATGAGGGACTATGTCAATAAACAATTAGTCACGTGCATGTGTCTGTGAGAGCTGTACATGATTAAAAAGTATTTTCAGCCCAACACTTTATCTTGCATGTCTGAGCCCAAAGAAAGTGTAAGGACTCATCAGAAGTCACATGTTACCGTATTGTGTGTTTCAGGAGGTGCCAGTCAATGGTCAGTAGGGGGCAGTAGACCCCCTCAGCCTGAGCAGAGGAGTGGACCTGTTTTCAAAGAGACTCCAGACAGAGAGTCTGACTCGTCAGAGGATCACAACAGTGATGTTTCTTTGCACTGCAGCTTCTGAATCAACAACCTACACTGCAGCTTTTCAAAATGTAGCGACTTAATGTCCATCAGGCTTTTTTTTTTTCCTGCTGTAAAACCGTCACCTTACTCTCTAGAACTCCTTCCTTTTTTTTGTATTTCTACTTGCACAAAACCTGCCTATAATTTGATTTATCTTAGGTACTGAAGATGTAAAAGTTTCTTTTAAAGAAAAAAAGCCTTGTAATTTTAATATTTTTCCTGTTATTTTATATGCTGATTGCAGAACATGAAGATGTATTTTATTACTGACTATATTTGAACCTTTTGTTTTCACCTGACAGTTTATGTATTGGACACTTCACAGCTACCATGTCATGAGTTTTGTGCAGTAAACGGTGAAAATCCCATTTGTGGTGCTAATGTCCTTTTTATTAACATTTCTTTATCAATACAAACTTTGACAACTGCTTTCAAATGTGTACATATAAGAAAATAAGGAGAATTAGAAAATGTAAAACAGCCTCACCATGTGTGCAGTTCTGATACACTTAGTCAATATATGAAGTAATTGTTTTAAGTAGCACTTGAAACATATGGTCATTATGTATCAAAGTGGCCTATAAAACTAGGCCTTGGACAAATGGACTACAGTCAGTGACTGATCTTCATCACTTAGTTGTCTGCAGACAATTTTTATGGACACTTTGTGGTCAATTCAGTTTTAACAAAATGAAACAGTTTTATACTGACCCCCATTATTATATTTTTAGAATTAACACGCTCAGATCAGAACTGTTATAACTGACTGAAAATGATGGGCCTAACAACAGATTGAGCTACTAGAGGTACAAAAATGTTGGCTTTTTTTAATATACATTTGAGAGGAACCAGTCTTGGTGTCTGTTGAAATCTATCTCTGCACAAGTCTGACAAAGGCCTGAACAAACTGGATGAATGGCTCCTGACCTTCGTGGCTCGCTTTGGAGCCTGGTGTGGAGGGTTTAGACTGAGGGGAGGGGAGGATGCCGCTGGCTGGAGAAGATGGAGAGCCTCTGCGGAAGTGTCGTGACAGACTGGAGAGGAGAGTGCTCTGGAAGCAACAGAGAGAAAAAGAAGTTACTAGAATATTCTATTGATATAAAAAAGAGTAAAGGCTTCAGGAGTGACAAATACCCTCAATAGTTTAATTAAACAAAGAAGACGCACTGACTTTACTATTCTAGTACTATAGAATGTTTTGCAACATAAATTAAAGCAGACTATATCATTAAAATGCGACCAAAATTTTATTGTCAGTTACATTGAACATCAATGCTCATTTCTGGTGAATGTCAAACTTTATCAGTACATTTATATGTAAATTTTTCAGTCTGAGTCTAACTCCCCCCACTGTGGGGTTTATAAAATTGACATGTTCAATTGAAGAAGACGTGAAACTAGGGACTGAGATATTAACTCCTCAGGCCAATGTTTACTGATGTTATAAATCAAGTGAGAAGTAAGCTCATTTCCCCCATAGACCTCTGCTCAAACAGACTTTTGTGGCTAACTACTATTTCCATCCAACTTCCTGGGCTTCAGTTTTCAAGACTACTTCTAGGGCTGGGCAATATCGCTTGTATCGATACAATTAATTTTGCGTTAAAATGACAATACATGAGCCGCAAGTTCGCACCTATTTCTCCTCTCCCTGCGTCCCTACACACACACCCCATGGGGGAGGTGGGTGTCTTAAAAACCCACACTTTTTCTGCAGTTTTGCACAAACGCCTCACTACATTTTCCACTGCCTCTTCTGCCTTAAGTCCCGCCTCTCTTGGTGTGTTAGATTTATTGTTCAGCTCGTGCTGAGGAAGCGGGAACTAGCTGGTACAGAGTTTTGACTTATTTTCAGTCACTTTTGAACATATGGAAGTTGTAAATATTGATAATAAAATATAAGACATTAGTTAATTATCATATCAACAAGCTGTGTTAAATATCTATGTGAAATAATTGAGAAAATTGTTGAAATTAAGCATTAATTTTCACGATTTTTATTTTATTAAGTCCGTTTTTATGTCTTAAAATTGTAACAGTATTATATTTTGAATTAATTACTGTATATTATTGGCATGTGGTAACATATAACAGACGGTTTGCCTCTGGAAAACATTTTATCTAATATGCTATAATGGTTTGGGGGAAACCCCAATTACATCACAGAAAGAATATTGAAATATATATCGAGTATCACCATTCAGCTAAAAAGTATCAAGATATGACTTTTAGTCCATATCGCCCAGCCCTAACTACTTCCATTATTTATCCATAAAACCTGAACAGATTACAAGTCATGATGTCTCACCAGTTCAGAGCTGAGCTCTTGTTTGAGCCTCTGTTTGTCGCGAGGTAGGATGGAGGGATCTTTGAGACAGCGGACTGCCTGAGAGATGAGGACGTAGAAACAGTTCTCCATCGTGAACATCAGCAATGACCTGAAATAAGAAAGAAAAGAAAAAGGTTTAGACATTTAAAACAATACTTCATGTATGTCCTGATATTATCAGGAGAGAAAAAAAGGCAGTTTTCTCACTTCAGAGCTTGGATCTCCTCTGATGAAGCCAACGAGACAATGCTCAAAGAAACTGGTTCCTTCTTTTTCTCCATCTGTAAAGACACAAAACTATGTTTATGAACCTGACCTGAGAGCAGATGAATTTTATGTGGACCATGCAGAAGCCGGTGAACCTGTACCTCGCTCAGCATGCTCAGAGCCACGTTGATGGTGGCCAGCAGGGTTCCAAATGAAGGAGCCACATCAGGGTCAAAGGCTGGAGTTGTGAAGCTGAGTACAAACAGAGTCCTGTACTCTGCCAAGTCCATACACTGATGCACAACAGAAGACAACAATCAGATTTGTAGTCTTTTTTTTGTTGGAGCTATGAATGAGATGCTGAGAATCAGGACACAAATAAACATTGAGCTCGACCTGGTCCAGGAGAATCTGACAGCAGTCTGGAGTGAAGTGCTGCAGAGTGGCCAGGGTTTTGCTGAGGATCTTGAGAAGACTACACTGCACAGCTAACAGCGCCTTCTGCTCGGCCTCCTTTCTCTCCCCTCCACCTGGCGCATCCTTGGACGGAGTCTGTGGGGGGCGCTGTGTCCTGGAGAGAGAAGCAGGCGGCAGCGGCTCTCCATTTTTAGCCTGAGAAAATAAAGAATGAATGTGAAGCAATTACATTCATGTTTAAATTAACCAGCATTCAAAAGAGAATATGTCCAGTGGAAACAGTTTTAGTTCGTTTTTTTGCATTTCCTTTCCCCAAATTTGAGACACATTTTCATGGAAACCTAACTTTTATCAAGTCAAGTGATGGAGGTTATATCCTCGTTTCTGACCTGGAGGTAGTGATGAAGCATCTTCTTGCTGTGGAGCAGGTAGGTGCAGGTCTGACACAGATAACACAGGTTAACCTGCATGGTGGAGACAAAAATAAGTGAAGTCTAACTGTGCTTATGGAGCTGTAGGTTCATCTTGGCCGACGTGAGTCTTCTCTCCGGACGTACCTGAATGTCTCGGAGCAGTTTGGGAAGATGAAACTGCCACTCCTTACAGAAGCTGGAGAGCTGCAGCAGGAAGCCCACCGTGTGGTCGGCTTCGTCCAAACACGCCAGACTCTGCACTGTTCGCACTGCGTTCAGACACTGAAGGGCACAGAAGATAATTACAAAAATATGTTATTGTTGATGTTAGAATTCTGCCTCTGTTTGTGTTATATGTTCTTGTGAAAATAGGCTCTGTTGCTGCCATGACATAAGTATCTCGTTCCCACGCCTTAGTAATGGATGGCCAAGTATTAATTTTTTTTTTTAACCCATGTCACCAGATTACATTATATTGTACTACAACTGTTATTGTTTTTCTTCATGATTACTGATCCTGGAACTTATGCAACAAAACACTAAAGCAGTTTGCTTACATGATTGAGAGCTACTTGGCAGTAAAACTGATTCTGAATCACCATGTTTACAGTAAGATTACTTTAGCAGTAATACCTGTAGAATGCGTTCTTGATGTACTCCGACAAAGTCCAGGGCCTCATTGACAAAGTTGTAGCGAAGAGTCTTGAGCAGACTCTCCATCAAAGACATACAGAGGCGGTAAACCCCCGGCCAGCAGGCGGAGTCCTGGGACTTGCGGGTAAAACTCTGTTCGGAGACATGAGGTGTTTTATGATGTCATTACACAAATCAATCAAATGTTCCATACATGCAGAGAAATGTGACAGCTGTACCTGTGATGCTTCACTGGAGGAAACTTCATAAACACTGAGGAGAGGGAGGCAGATGGTCTGAATGACTCCTGCTCCAGCAACAGCTGCTGCTCCCTGGAGTCAAAAATAATTGACGTTATTTACTGATTTAACAATTAAACAACACGTATCACCATATAAGAGTGTTTTCTGTGTGTGTGTGTGTGTGTTAGTGTTAACCTGAGGAGTGCGGGCCAGTGTGAGCAGCAGGTGAAGAGCAGCTTCTGTGAAGTAGAGGTTGTGTTTGGAGCGCAGGCTGAGCTCCACAGCGCTCAGCACTGAGGGAAGAACTGGAATCTTCCTCATCACTGACACCCAGTGCTCGCCGTCCTCATCGGTGCGACACAGCTCCTTCGCCAGGTGCAGAGCTAACACACACACCTGATGAAAACACACACACACACACACACAGAAAAGTGTCAACAACAAACTGACAAACCATGAAAATCTTTTCCTTCTCATAATAGAAGTCACTGAACAGACGTTGGTCATAGAGTTTTTTTTGGATCGGTTGAATTATTTTATATCAAACCCACTTTTACTGTCATTACATATTTAGAGTATTTAAAAGTTATCATGGACACTTATCACTTGATTTATTAGGTGTTATTTTGATCCATCTTGTTTTGGTTTGCAACATCTGCCTCGACCAGTTGGGGTGACAAGGAAAAGGGGACAGAGGAAAGGTAGGGGACAGAAATGGGAGAGACAAAGGGAATAAGGGAAGAAAGAGGGAGGCGAGGTAGAGACAGGAGAAAGAGACCAGGAGCAGATATATAACAGTTGTACCTGTTTAGACAGGACACTTCTGACATTGTAGTACATGTTTATAGTATTACAATGTCATTTATGTAGTATAGATTGTTAATAGCCTTTTAGTCCTTGGGTTTTTTGGTTCCTCCTCATTTCTTTCTTCTTTTCTCTCATGGACTACATGCATATATGTTATGTTCTTTTGGTTTTATTCCTGCTATGTGCAAAAATATTATTTTCAAAAAAAGCCATCATTCCTTCATCACTCACCCCATCTCTCTGGTCTTTCCGTGGACCACGGGGAGATTCCGTCTCCATGCTGTCCTCGTCCTCCATTGCGTCTCCCATTTGGTTCATATGGCGAGTATTGTCGATGATTGCCAGGGCCTCGTCTTTCACCGTCTCACACACAGACAGCAACAGCTGGGGCAGCTGGGAAATATCTCCACCTTGTTGGCAAAATGAGAATGTGTCAAGTAAAAGATCAAACAACATGGACCAGCAACTTGTGAGACAAACACAGACAAAAGAAGTCAGACATGGAGAGATCTTACCGTTGAGTCCCTGAATCTGCAGCACAGAAATGAGGGCAGAGAAAATTTTGGCTTTGGTTCTTTCCATCATCTGCTGATCAGCTTTGAGGACACTCTCCAGGATCAGGGAGAGGGGAGACAGGATGTCAGGAGCTGTCGCTACCACACTGGAGACAAGAAGAGTCAAGAAACAGTTTATGAGAGATTAAGGAGTTTGAATATTTCCAGTGTTCACTATTGACTCCACTCCACTGTGCTGAATACACACCCTCGCCATTGTTTGATGAGGATAAGTAGAAGTGTGGCCATCATGGACCCAAGACGAAGACAAGACACAGACGAGGGTGTCGTCAGCTGAGAGACAAAAAAACAAATAAGACAGTCACATGAAGAGTGACTAAAAAAAAACAAGATACAAATTCCAAGAAACTATTTCATGCCATGAAAACTTACAGCGGCTTTAGCTCCATCCAGGACATCAATGAAAAGCTTCAACTTGGTTGAATCGTCTGTGAGCTGCATCACATCAGACTGAAAAGATAAAATACCGTCACTGCAGCAGAGTTCTGTATGATCCACCTTCTAAAGATGATGGTCCCCCTATAATAGATTCCCGTCTGTTTTTGTTTCCCTGAATGCATTTAATTTTAATCCCTTGAATGTCAACCTACCAAGGGACTACAGACATAAATTAGCCTCAGACTACAACCTGGCATATTTACATTTTAATGTAAATATGTAAACACGACTGAGTTTACATACATGGCTTGTGGAAAGAATTAGCAGCATCCGCCAGGCAGAGATCAACATCTGAGTCTCCTGGAAGTAACAGATCCCTTCTTCCTCCATCTCTGCCCCGTGGCAAACAAGAGACTTGACATACTGGGACCAGTACTCATACCGTCGTGCATTGGAGAACTTCTTCAGCCCATCCTTCAGAGACTGCCCTAAAGAGCCACTGCAACGACACAATCACAACAGCCATCAGGTATTATGTTATATAGTTACTGTTAACTGCATATGAAAACAAGAGCACTCAGAGAGCGCAGCCAAGGTTTCAACACTTTGACCTCATCGGTCGAGGTTATGATAAATATAGGACGATATACTAATGAAATTACCTGACAACGTAGTAGATCTCCAGGCCGATTATTTTCATCGCAAATGCACATGTCTCCAGAACACAAGGCTAGGGTGAAAATGACATTTATTGAGTTGACACACATCCATCATGATTGAATTATTCGCATAATAAAATGAGCGAAGTATATTAGTGTTATACCTCTGTGGTGTCTGAAGGTGGAGTGAGGGTTCCAAAGAGAGGTGTCGTCAAGTTCTCCCAAAATCGTTCTCTATTTAAAAAAAATGAAGAATATATTTATCAATATCCACTTTCAAAGCATCTAGTTGCAAATAGTTTTAAAGGTCAAATAGAGCATTTGTTGAAAGAATATGAGCTTACTTGGTACGTAACACAGAGATGGCACTATCTCTGCGATCCTGCCAAAGGGCTAGAAGGAAGGAGAGGGCGGCACGGTGGAGCAGCGGGGGACACCAATATTTCCCCTGCTGCTTCGAGTCAATGAGCTCTAACACCACATGGAGACAACTCCACTCACCAAGAAGAAACTCCTGAATGGTAAGACAGGAAAAACATAAGTTTTGGATGCAAGTGTACCACGACTACTGCTACATCCAAACTACAAAATGTTCATTTGAATGTGTAACTGCATCACTGTTTCCAAAAGCCTCTTTATTTCTGCCAATCCAGGCTAAAACAAGACTACCTACACCTAAACCAACACACCTTTGACCCCTCACTGCCATCTTTGACTTCCAGGTTGAGGAAAAGCTCAATGAGGCCAGGCTGAGTTTCGACAGCAACAGTAAGAAACTCAAGTATCATGACTTTGATCCTCATGTCTTCTGTTTTGCTCTGCAGCCGAGTGAGGAAGGCGTCCCGGATGGCTGCTGCGTCGTTCCCCAGGCAGGCGTAGACCGACATAGGCGCCACCTACACATGATATACAAGGTTCAACATCAATTATTCTGCTGTACACAGTGACAGATCAACAATACAAAATGCCTGTTCTGTATGGACACAGTGGATAAGTGGCTTACTGTGGCCAGTCTTTTGAGCAGTTGGACAGCGAGGCGAGGCAGTGCTGGATCATGTTTGTGGTAAATATATTTGGCCAGGACAACAATGAGGTTGTTGCCATGACCACCGTGCTGTGTCAGGGCCTGCTCCAAAGGGGACACAACATCAGATGGTGGCTTCAGACGGATGACGTTGTTTGTGACGGAGAAGGCCAGTTTGACCGTCTGGATGAGGATCTGACCAGGACCCTCAGAGCCACAGCTGATCAGTGTCAGAGAACCGAAAGGGAAAATCATCAGACAATTAACAAATAGTCTAATTATTATCTTTCAGGGAAACTAGGCATCAACACATCAGACTGTGTACCTGCTGGGCTGTGCAGCCAGGACTACATCTATGGTGTCCACTCCAACTCCCATGATATTGACCACTGCCTGTCCAGCTTCAGTGTTTGCCAGGCTGTAGATGCACAGAGACTGCAGGGTGGGAGTGCTGCATCCAGAAAGAAACAAGCAAGTCAACGTTTCAAGTAGATGAACAATCTTGTGCCTGCCAGTAAATTAATAAGGGATGTAACTATATTTGTTTTTAAATGGGACAAAAGAATATCGTACAAAAGTGGAAATGCTGATACATTCACGGCTCAGGTTTTGACCAATACTTTAAAATCTAGAAATTCATTCAGAAAAATTATGAAATATTCATAGCAAGGTCCAATGTTTTTCAAAATTAACAGAAGAACATCTAGAAAAGAAGTGTATATTTATGTGAAGCTTTAAAAATTATGTGACAGCAAACATTCATGTAATTTCACATATAATGCAAATAATGATTCTTCCATTTCAATTTAATTATGAGAAATTTAATACAACTTTTCTTTATTATGTAGGCTTTCATTTCACAGTTTTGAGGCAATTGTTTTCGGATACAAGTTGTGCAATAAGCACATATTTTAAATACTAAGTAAACTATTTCTAGTTGAAGTTATGACTAAATTCATATGAATTATTCCTCTGGTCTGTTTGACTGGCTAAGACACTGGAGTCTCAACAGTTTTCCTCACCTGCCCTGATCTTCTCCCTCTGGGCTCAGATTGAGGATAGCATGGATAAGCTCCAAAATAAGACAACCTGCAGCAACACAGAGTAACCAGTTGGTTATTTTTTTTCCAGAATATAACTTAACCCTTTTTTCTACTTTGGCTATAAAAAGCAGTGCCTTTACCTATCCTCTCCCTCACTCCATAGGTGTTGTAACGCCACTTATGGTACGTGGGCAGCATTTCCTTTAGCACCAGCAGCACACAGGGGATCAGGCCTTTGTTCTGAGTGCTGCCAAGCTGACCCTGAAGATGGAAAATAAAGAGGACGCTTTAGGACATGACATTTATACATAGATATAATATACAGATAACATTCACATCCTCATTTAATATAGAATGGCACTGTTCAGGAGCTATGACACAGTGGTGTGCATCTAAGAAATGTGTTATTACCTTGACCAAGGTAGTAATGAGACGAAGGAAGGCGATGGTCACAGCATACTCCCCCTTGGGCTGTTCAATCTGGACCAACAAGTTGCCGTAGTTACCAGCCTTCATTCCCTCAGCACTGGAAAGAATGACCCACATTTTAGTATGTTTTATTTTTAACTAAGAAAAGAAAGTTAGATAATTACCAGACATATATTTAAAAATGCAGCAACTAACCTCACACACTGAGCCATGCTGCTCACAGGAGTGGAGGCAAAGGGGAGGAAACCAGTGTGGTGCAAACTGGACCACACCTAAAGGTCAATAGAGTAAGAGTATGTGTGAAGAGGATTTAAAAACAAGAACTTTCAAAATGTAAATGTGACTTGCTGTTCAGAAGAACCCAGCACACCCACCTTGGCAGGCATCCTTGCAGCCAGAACAGTTAGGCAGTTCACACAAGAGGCAATCACATCCACTGGAGGGTTGATGATGGAAGTTAACCTGATATAGGATAGTAAATTATGAATAAAAAATACAAATACATATACACTTCAGTTCAGATCTATAAAGTTAGTTTACCTCTGTAGCAGCATGTAAATGCGTGAAGTGAGCGGTAGCAGACAATCCGACACAGTCCAGTCTGTGCTTATGAGCTTATGCACCAGATCCAGGATAGGCTTCACACGCACACAGTGAGCTACAAGATCTGACAAGTAAAAGGAAGAGAAAGTCAATAAACAGTTCGTTCTTTAAAGAAATGCAGAACCTGCATGTAGACACGTGAAAGATGAGTTGTGTACCTGCAGTGGAAACAACATGAAGCAGCATCTCCACCTCACATGTGAAGAGAGTCCAGGAGCTGTAGGAGTGATCCCAGCGCACCATATAACCCTCACTTCCAATAATCACCTGGCCAAGAACGCCCTGTGGCAGCCAAAGGTTAGTCTGCCCTGTGCCTGATGGATGAAAGAGTATTTTGTAAAGGTATATAAGGCAGACATAAATGAACATTTAGAATCATCTTTATTTGAGAAAAAAAAATTGATATAGATATGGAAAAAAATATCAATAACTAACCAAGAGGGTAGAGGAGTTTCGGTGTTTGTCTCCTCCACAGCGTCTCATCATCCTTGGAGATTATGTCATTGGGCTTTTTTTTGTAAAGTTGTGTGTAAAATGACATCTTATCCAAAAAGATGTAGACCTGTGCACACAAAAGTACATTGTTATACTTTCCACTCAGGATAAATACCCATTCTGTTTAAATGTTGATACTTATGTATTTAGTCTACCTTTTTAACTGTTGACTTGTTTGATACAAGTGCGGTTAGAAGTTGTAACAGTGGTCCAATGTTATGGGGGAACATCCCGACTGCACTGTCAAGGATCATTCCCAATCCCATGTTTGGCTTCTAGATAAAAAATTCCACAAACAGGAACAATTGTCAACAGCCATTACTTTGTATTCTATTTTCTCTCTATGTTTTTTCCTTTCCTCACCATTTCCCAGAAGACTTCGGCCAGACTGGGAGCAGAGAGGACCTCACAAGCAGCATCAATCAGGTGGGAGCACTGTGTTGCCATACCGTCAGCCTGTCACATTCAGTATGATCGAGTCAAGTGATCAGCACAAGTTAACAAAGATGAATGTGAAGACATAGACATATAAAATCTGGAAATGTACCTGCAGGCTTTCTTCTTCAAAAGTGGTGATCATGAATGACAGAAGTCCATAGATACACATCTTTGCTGTGCTTGCAGTGCACTGAAGAGTCAAAGAATAACAAGACTGAATGTATTAAGACACAAATAGATGTGGGAGAAAAGAAACTCATAATGACTGACATGTTTATAATGTATGTATGTTACGTTTATTTGTAAAGATCAGGAAAAAAGTATTTCAATGTCTGGCTGCCCAACTACAGTGATTTAGTGTATTTATATGTATTCGCTTACATTATTTCCAGAGACTCCGAAGCCTTTCAGCATGGTTGAAAGGTACTTGAACACCTCGAGCTGCAGAGCAGTGTTGCCTATCCTCCTGATCACAGGGCTAGAATCATCTGGTCTCAGCGTGTGTCTCAGTAGGACCCAGGCCAGTAGAACTGGCCCGTGATGAGGGATGTCCCCAAATGTGAGCAGCAGCTGGCCCATCTCCTGTTTGAGACAGTTTAAGTACACAGAATTAGTTGATGTAATTTAAAAACATTTGATCACCTACTATTGTAGAACACATACTATCTCCTAAAATGCAGAATAAAAATGTGTCAGTTCGATTAAGCAGTGAGCCCATCTTATCTGAGTGGTGTTTATATGTGGATATTATAAACTGGTTGAATGGCAGTGCACTTATATCTGCTGAATTTAGAAACTCATATCAAACCTTGATAACATCTGGAGCACTGGAGAACTGATGCTGGTCTATGCTGTCTTCCAAAGCACACTTGTGCAGGAAGTCGATGTCCATTCCTTCAACCAGGATGAGAGAGCTCAGATATCTGCAGTCCAAAAAAAACATTAAAACATATTAAATAGCACAAAGAATTTTGTAACAAGCAAAAGTCCAACCAACATATCACCTGATATTAAATTAAAGCAGGTAAGTTGTTGACATACATGTCCATCAATAGGTATAACAGGTCAAATTAGAGAAATTATGTTCCATTTTCAGTATTAATCTAGGTCACATTATAAAGATATAACATGTTATTAAATATTAATATTGGTTTAAAATAAAGATTAAAATACTTATTTATAACGGTACTACAACTTAAGTATTGCGATTTGATAGTAGTATCAATACTTGGGATTTTCTTTTCATCCTCAAACCAAAATTCAATTACACATTTTTTGAGACAATAAGCGACAATCACATTTCCAAAATCAGTGCACATTACATGTCCATCAGTCTCAATTATCTAAATTGAATGGGACAGTGGTACACAACTGCTACATTTAGGTGCCCCTGGTAATAATAAATACAAACAGGTTAAGTAGAAAATAAAGTGTTTTCAGCTTTGTCAAAAATAAAATAAAATGCTGGGTCAGAACAAATGGAACCTCTAAAAACAAATTTCAGCCTTTAAGTTAACATACCCCAAAAGAAACTGAAAAATATATTTACTGTTTTTTTTGTTTGTGATGTGGACAATTACATTAAGTCATTACCTGACTTAATGTACCCATTTACTGCTGTTTGAAGTGCATTTTTAGTTTAATCAATTCACTGCTCACTCTATGCACAAGTATGATACATAAACAAAGCCCTCTCTGCTCTTACCCGATACGGTCAACCAATGCGTCCATGCTTTTGTCTACCAGGTGTCTGTTGGTCTGCCGCAAACCAAAGCCCTGCTCCTTGAACATCTTTGTGAAGCTGAGCAGGTCGAATGGGCTCATCTCAAAGTAAGCATAATGCAGGAAGATGATCTCCAGCAGCAGAGACTGTTCTCTCAGACACTGCAGGAACCACCGTGACACTTGCCTCTCCGTCTAGAAAGGCAAAAGGGATTATTTTTCAAATTGTAACAATCAAATTTTAAGCACAAATACAGTGCCAAACAGGGCTGGACTGGCACAAACAAATCAGCCCTGGCATTTTACGCCAAGGTGGCCCACCATCATTGGTAAGTGTAATAGTTAGATATTAATATGTACTTGCAGAATACCAGACACAGACACACAGTCGTCAACTCCACCCTCCTTCATCCTATCCATTACATTACATTACATTACATGTCATTTAGCAGACGCTTTTATCCAAAGCGACTTACAATGGAATCAAGTACAATTTGCCAGGGGTGGAATCGAACTTGCGACCATGATGTCTTTGGTACACAAGGTAGGGTCTTAACCACTGAGCCACTCCCCCCCCTATCCTCACTCTGTCCCTCCTTGGCCCTGTCATGGTCGCCCACTCCCTTTTCTTTGGTTTCCACCCCGTCATGTTCTTGCTCCTTCCTATGGCCAGCCACCTCTCCTCCTGCTGGCACCTGTAGTAAACAGGTCTGTTATTATGAAGTACTTTCGAGCATCCACCTGTAACTGCTTCTGTTTTTCTGGCCCGCATTTTCTCTGCACTTCCCTTGTGTTTCTTTTTACAAGCACATTCCCTACTGTTCCAAAGTATTAGAAACTCAAGACAAAGGGGGAGAGAGGAGGACTACGAGTGTGAGAAATTATTAGGCCAGCCCAGTATCAGTATAGTGAAGCAATGGGCTACTGATTGGGCTGTTAGTAGCGGCCAGCCATTCGTAAGGGGAGAAAAACAATCTGTGTTGTATACTGGCCCCGAGTTGCATCAGCCCACCAGGAAAATGCCAGATTATGGTATGCCAGATTACCAGTCCAGCCCTAGTGTCAAATATAAATGAAACAAACATATGATGCATATTGTCACCATGAGGTTTCCGTGGGTCTCCCATGTTGGTGCTTCTGCACTGAAGAGGTTCTCAAACTGGGAGCGGTAATTGCTCACAAGGTCTTTTTCCAGTTTATTGACACAGTTTAAGTACTCGTCCTGGACAAATGAGAAACACACCCAGCGTTATGTTTCAGGAGTAACAAAAATGTACATCATTTCAAAGAAAATTACACAATAACTATATTTTCTCATTATCTCATGTGCCCCAAATCTCTCACCCTGTAAGGATGACGCTCATCTTGAAAGTATGTCAGCAGAAGGAGGACACATCTGAGCAGGCATGTGCGCTCCTCATAGTAATAATCTGCTATCTGTAAATACAAACAAAAATATGAGGCCATATTACCGTAACTAGAATAAATACTGCAATGCTGAAACAAGTGGAACTTAGCTAGAAGTTACAAGTTGTTGATCTTTAAACTGACCTTCAGCAGCAGTGCCTGGCTTTGTCGCTCATCCTTGAGAACAACCTGTAGAGAAAACTCAGTTACACATCATAGAATTCTCTACCACAATAATATCTGTTGTGAAAACATAGATGTTCACAATCCTAAGCATTGCGGTTACAAGATCTCTCAAATAAAATACAGATTAACACAAAATTAACAGATACATTCAATATTTTTGGTTATTTTCATATGTTAAACAAGAGGGACAAGATTTCAGATAAAAACAAATTGAAATAATAACCTTTAACGAATCACGGGTTCCTCTGTAATCCTCCTGTAGATAGCACTGTATGAGCTGTACACTTTGCTGCTCGTCGAGACCCTGTAACATTAATAAGTCATTAAGTTGATTACAAATTATGATGAAATGTTCCCCCGAATGAAAACAGTGAATCACATCTTTTATATAAAACAGCAATGTATAACTCGTACCAACAGTTTACTGATCCTCAGACCAACATCCTTCAGTGGTTGTGCGACATCTTTGTTCTCCTTCACTTTTCCAGCAGAAGATGAACTAGAACAAGTAATTGTCTAAATTAGCATTTTAATTGGTATGATAATATTTAGATTTGATAACCAGATTGAAATAAGTGTTTACCATACCTGGGTGGCTTGTAGTAACTGAGTCCTTGATGCAATCTGTCACGGTGTTTGTCAAGCTCTGCCCCAATCTGAGCCTGTCAAGCAAATAAAAAAGGATGAAAAGAAAAAAAAAACACCCAGGATCTGGAGCAAATCAAGTGTCATTTTCTGTATAACATTAACAACAAAACACATTTAGTGTACAAGACTTTACATTGTCTAGCTATGCTCTCATAAGAAATGACAATATTAGGATTTCTATGATTTTAATGCATGATTCTATATATGACAGGCAAAGCAGTAATGAGGGCATGCAAAGAAAAAAAAGAGACAGGCGTTTAAGTGCTCTTTTACGCAAATGATATAATGAGCCAAACACATGACAGTAACTCGATAAGTTTAGACACGAAGACGTATGATGTCCATGACGACATGGGCATCGGAGTGGGCGAGGGTTACAGTAACCACAATGACACACCGGGTGTGATTGTAAAGCACATGACAACAGGTGGGGAGAAGTCTTACCGGTTCTCTTAATGCAGACCTTCCTAGCAATATAGTCCATAATTCTCGACAGCTCCTAAGAGAAGGATGGGAATTTATTAAAAAAAAAAGCGATAACCAACATTACACATGAAGGCAACAATCAAACACAAAACTACCTTATCCTTTGTCACAACTAGCCAGTGTATGCTACTGTAGCTTATTGAGGTATGTTTTGAAAACATGCCTAACATGGGAGGTTTTTATTCATGAGACCCATAGGTAATTTGGAGACAAACTATAGTGTTGACACGCTGTTGTTGACGTGCGGCTGACACACACTGCTCCGCTCTTAAAAAAGCCATTCAAATGTTCAACCACTAGCTAATTGCTAAGCTAAGTCAACGTGGTGCAATCATTTGAAAATACACGCTGTCGAATACAAAGGTGGCGATTGTTTTGACTTCTCAAACACACATGTTTAGCAGAAATGGTTACGCGCTGACAGATACTTGATGCATATTTAAACAAAGCAGACAACAGTTGAAAATAGTTTCGTGTCTGCCTACCGAACGGTCATCTCTGATTCCGCCATCTTCGTTCCTGCCTTGTGATTCGTTACTGCGCTGTGTCGTCTTTGGTGTCGTCAGCACGTTCTTCTTTGTGGAGCACATGGGATTCTTTTGCTTGTAACTCTACCACCACCTTTCGGACACTGTTCGTATATTATTCAGTGTTGTAATGTAACCAGGTACAAATACTTTGTGACTGTACTTAAATACAAAATTCACGTATCTGTAATTCACTTTGTTATTTATATTTCTAGCAACCTTTACTTTTATTCCACTACATGTCCTCTAATTATCTTTGTTACTCGTTACTACCAAATTAAATCAAGAGAAGAAGAGATGCAAATGGTCTGTGTTTATATAGAGCTTTTCTAGTCTTGATGAACTGCTTTACACTTCAACATGGGGTTAAGTGTCTTGCTCGAGGACACCTATAGACTATCAGATTCAGGAATTGAACTCACATTCTTCCAGTTGAAAGAGAACTCGCCCTACCACTGAGCTACCATTGTTCAATCATTTTTTAACACTTTTATTTTTCCTTCTAAAACTTAAGTACATTTTATAACAAAAAATTACTTTTGATACTTAGAGTAAATGTCATATGCGTTAAGACGTTTACTTAAATAATATTTTAAAACGTGTCTTCAACTTCTACCAAAGTAATTTTCTGGTAAGATACTTTTATCCCTTTTAGGTTCTTTACACACGACTGATTATTATAAGGTAGCCATGTGAAATGGTTTCTAGCAGTCTTGACTGAAGGAGTTTCCAGAGATGCTGAGCACTTGTTGGGTGCTTTGATTTCACTCTGCAGTCCAACTCAGCCAAAATCATCAAAGTTAAGTTTAAGTCTGGTGATTGTGGAGGCCAGGTCATCTGATGCAGCACTCCATCACTCTTCTTCTTGTTACATAGCATGGAGCTCCTTGCCTAAAACATTTGAAAAATATTCAGGTTGTGGGAAAATTAACAATTTTTTTATTTTGGCAAAGTATTTCATTCATGAAAAATAAATCTGTTATCAGAAATTAAATCCATATTAAATGCTTTTCTACAGTAACTGAAATTATATAAGAATGTATAATGTAATTTCAAATAAGCCTGACTTTTCCATGGACATATACAGTACTGCAAAAATGCTTTTCATCCATCTTCTACCACTTCTTCTATCTATCTATCTTCTTCATGAGGGTCACATGGGGTGTTGGTGGCAATCCCAGCTGACACAGGGTGAAAGGCAGGGTACACTCTGGACAGGTCACCAGTCCCTCACAGGGCCACATAGAGACAAACAAACATCCAAACAAACAAGCAGAAAGGCCCTTCTGCCTTTTGTGAACCCAGGTCTGCTTGCTGCAAAGGCAAGAGTGCTACCCACTACACCAACTACACACTTTATTAATTTTATTTACAAAATTCAAAGTTGACAGAAGAATCAAATCAATATTTGGTGTCACGACCCTTGGCCTACAAACCTACAGACAGTTTCATGTCACTTGCAGTTTTTTTATTATTATTATAATTATTATTATTATTATTATTATTATTAATAATAATAATGATATTTTATGATATGTATGCAAATGCATAACACAGGCACCTATGATGTAACCACAATAAATGTATGTGATTTTAAACTTATGAACTGAATCAGAACGGCCATTGTTGTTGTTAATACTGTATATAAATGTGTGCTGTGTGTGAAAAATAAATACATTTATTTATTTTAACTCTTATGTGATTACATGCTTGTGCAAACATACTTAACCCTGCGAAGTCACACTGGACCTTTAAGACGTTCTTCTGTGTCACGTGACCCGGCTGTCAAATATGGCTCCGTCCTACAGGGTGTGAAAGAAGCGACAGCTGACAAAGGGAAATAAATCTATAACATCGCCTTCCAGCTTCGTCCAGACATCGCTGCTCGTGTGTGGTGGGTATATTTGTCTTTTGTCTCCACTCGGAGCTCTTTGGCTTTACTTGACGTCATTCGCTGCGAGACTGTAGCTGTATTTTTACCGTTAGCTCGATGTTGACCGTTTCTGCTGCTGCAGCATCCGTCACCGCTCTGCACTGGGACTAGTTTCTCTTTTAGCAGCATTAGCTCAGTGTTTGCTATAAACGACAGGGTTTTTTTTTCAGTCCTTTCCTTTTTCTATCTGCATCATTCGGATGTGCTAGCCTGCTGTTAGCACAGCTGCCAGCTGAAAGTCACCCCCCCTACACACACACACACACACACACACGAGGGAAAACAAGGTTGCAGCCGATGCAGAAAGAGATCACAGTGGGTAAATGTTCACTGTGGACAGAGTTCATTACAGAAAGCTGATAAAAGCGTGGTCAAGGTTCACTGCTGTGGTGAGTGAAGATGTTTCAGGGACTCGATGTGCATTACACCGACTGTCACATTTACTGGATTAGAAATAAATAAATGCTAAGATGGTTTTCATTTTTCTGTTGTCATGCTGATTCACCCTTTCCTCTGAAAAACCTGACTGATTGAATGTCTCGTCCTCTTTCTTTGCGTCATCAGGAAGAGTGCCTGCCGAACTATGAAGTGTGCCAGAGAGAGGAACTGACAGAAGAGGGGCCTTTATTGTTGCTGACCATCTGTTCAGATCGATTCTCCTCCCTCCCCGTCAAGCCCTCCACCCTGCAGCCATGCTGATCAACCCGGCGCTTGTGGAGTCCGCCATCGTTCTAGCCATGGTGCTCTGTGTTCACATGGCCGTCTGGAACCAGCACTCTTGGTGCAGCATAGCCCTTGTCATCCAGGCTTTCTACGTGCAGCACAAATGGGACCGTCTGCTCAAGTCAGGGGGGGCCGTGTTCCAGTTTCGTCCAGCGGCAAATAGCGGCATCGTCCCGGCCTCTATGGTGATGCCCTTGCTCGGGCTAGCACTGAAGGAAAAGTGCTCTGCTTCAGGGAATGTCTACTTTGAGCGCTTCTCCATGGTTGTCACCATCACCGGCATGATGTTGGCTCTGTTTCTGTCTCTGATTGCACTCGGCATCACAAGACCTGTGCCTACAAACACCTGTGTGATAGCAGGCATGTCGGGCAGTGCAATTCTTTACACAACCAAACAGACGCTGACTGTGTCTGAGGTCATCGAGGTCTTAGAGGTACTTTTGATCTTCGTCTATCTCAGCCTGATCGTGCTTTATCTGCTGCCTCGCTGCTTCACACCCGGAGAGGCGCTTCTCATCGTTGGTGGAATCAGTTTCATCGTGAACCAGCTCATCAAGCGCTCGCTGAATCTGGCAGAAGTCAAAGGAGATCCAGTGAACTACTTCCTGCCTGTGGTCGTGGTCGGCTCACTGCTTTTAGGCGTTTTCTTTGCCCTGCTCTTTTGCTTCATGGAGTCAGAGACCTGGGTGTCATCGCTCTTCTTTCACATGATGACAGCAGTTCTGGGTCTGGGAATCCTCATGCCATGGCTCTCCCTGTTCATCGGCCGGCACCCCATCATGTGGCTGCTGGACTTTTTAACATTAAATGACAGAAGACTCTGTTTGTTGGGGTACTGGGTCTTTCTGGTCGTTTTAGCCACCTGTGTTGTGTTGCACCAGAACTACCAACGTCAGTCTGGGTCCAAGAAGCACCAAGCCTCGACTGTTGTCCGAAAGTACTTTCATCTGATTGTAGTGGCCACTTTTGTTCCAGGGCTGATATATGACAGGCAACTGCTTCATGTGGCATCCGTGGGTTGTTTGGCAGTTTTCTTGTTCCTCGAGTACGTGCGTTACTTTCGGATCCGGCCGCTGGGTCAGCTGCTCAGACAGCTGCTCACCCTGTTCCTGGATGAACGTGATTCTGGGCCTCTCATCCTGACCCATGTCTATCTGCTGCTGGGCATGTCACTGCCAATATGGCTGTTCCCTGGGCCCTGTGTGCCTAAGGGGATACTTATTGGTGCGGGAGGCCTGGTGCCTTATGCAGGTGTGCTGGCTGTGGGCGTTGGAGACACTGTGGCGTCTGTGTTTGGCAGCACCATGGGGGAAATCCGTTGGCCTGGCACTAAGAAAACAATGGAGGGGACTGCAACATCTGTGTTCGCCCAAATAATTGCTGTTGCCATCTTTCTCATCTTTGATGGAAGTATTAACCTGAACTCCACCTATTCATGGATTGTTGGCTCCATCACTCTGGTGGCCATGCTGGAAGCCTACACCTCCCAAATAGACAATCTCCTCCTTCCACTCTACCTCTACATCCTGCTGCTGCTTTGAATGGACAGACGTCCCAAATACTCGCACATTAAACCCCCACCCCAACCCTTTCTAGGGAAAAGCAACAAAATATGTTTTAGAAATACAAAAAAATCATGATTTTCAAAGGGATAGATGTCCCTTTTAAGAATCAGTAGACTTTCAGAATTTGTCCCGAAGAAGTTAAAGATCTCAGTGGCAGCAGTGGTGAATGGTTCCTGTGTGTGTCGTTCTCTTGACCCTCGAGAGAATCAACAATAAAGATTCTTGATTTATGCAAAAGCAGATTCAGTTTAATCCATTGGGAGAAGCACAGTGAACTGTGGACATTATAGATGCTGCTTAAAGGCACATATGGATCGGGTTCTCCCATCTCGTCCCTGCCCTGCAAATGAATACATGCCTTGTATTGCCTTTGAAGAACATTATTGATTTATCTTATTGTCTTTTTCCTAATCAACCTTTTTCATGATTAGAATGTTATGATTTTGATGATGGCAATACAATGAAGGACTTACTGATAAAAACATTTGCCTTAAGAAGTAAATTTTCTATCAGACATTATGACTAGTATAGGCGCTCTAGATGAAAAAAGCATGGCAGCCCTTCTCAACTCCTGTTTGTAAGGGCTGGTTTAGACATGAATATGGCAGAATCTTACTATGCTCCTGCATGACACTAACGTAAAATCCAGTACTGTAACATGTACAAAGCTATACAGTATATTTTTGTCTGGTAAAATGACTTTGCTTAATATTAAGTTATTACAGTTGTTTGATGGGACCCTTTAAAAGTGAACCTGATATTTACATTTCCTTGTGATACTGAGCCTTTTTACACCACATTCTTTTGACCTTGTAGATATGTTTGTAGGCCATACTGATGAACATGGGCCTTTCCTTGTCTAGCATTAATTAACCCTGAAGTTATAATTTAATGTTCACTTCACAGAAATATCAAATGTCATCAGATGTGATCTCACATTCTGAGACGACGTTCAGCCTTTTGTTTACATTCATCTGTAGAAGTTCCCTGGTGTTTTTAATGTTGTGATGACTTATTTATTTGCATGATTCTCTACACATGTTGTTTTTGACATCATCCTTGCATTTTTAAAAATGTAATACTGCATGTTGAGTGCACCTGAAGAGAAGGATAAAACTGATATCCCTCCGACTGTTTGTTTTAATGCTCATTTGTGGACCGAGAAGATTTGATTTCAAAGTCAACAAAATGATTTTGAATGCTGCGGTGTAAAAACCTTTATACTTTTGAGTTGATTTCCTCTCCATTAATGCTATGTCTTAAAATCAAACTTGAAAATAGAAATGCTCACTGTTTGTCTGTAAAAAAAAAAAACATTATGTTTTTTTTTTTACAGACATAGGGATCTGCCATCTTGTTTTGAACAAGAATTATGCTGGTTGGTGACAATGTTGATGAGGAGACTGAATAAAAGTATCAGTTGTATTAAGTGTCCAAGGAAATGTTGGTCAAAAAGTAAAAATTATAATAAATTTCATACTCCATACCAATTAGTCTACATTTAGCAAGAACATTTAAGATAAGAAAGTCATTTGCTATGGTTAAAACGGTCCATACAAAATGATTGGTCCTTCAGGAAACACAGGGTCTTGTGATTGTCAGTCCTTCACTTAGTGTAGAGAGATGGGAAAGGAAGCTCATCCGTCGGCTGCAACCTTTAAGCAACAAAGACATGGACACATCAGAGATGAGTTATAGACTATGATCATCTTTCTCTTAGGCTTGCCTTTAGTAAGTCTACTTGCTGCAATTATTTATCCAATCCACAGTCCTCATTTTGCACATTAGGTCAAGCAAGAAGTTCATCCAAATCTAACAGTCTGAGTAAAAGAAATCAATCAATAGCTTCTACCGTTGCACTTTTTTAGGAATTGAATTTTATGAATGACTGAAACACTTTAGAAATCGATGTCTTAGTGTCCTCTATGAACAGGAATAACATTTACAGCAAATAAAAGCTGTTTACATTAGCACCTGATTGAGACAGTATGTATTTTAGTATATCAAAGATTAAACTACATTTTAGTATACTTAATATACTTATTATTATGTGTAAAGATTATTTTACTTCCTCAAGTCATTTTAAAAATAAATGGCATCATGGTCTAAACAACCAAAAACATGGTTTATAATAGTCACAGTCACTGTTGCTGTTGCAAGGTCCCTTTAGAGCAGTTTTAAGATTTACAACCAGTTGTTTTAGTACACATAATAAGCAAACAAGCATTTTTTTTTAAACCTTTAAAACTGCACATAAATATTCAAGCATTTTCAAGGATTTACTTAACTACATTATCTCAGTTCACAGTTAAAGACACTATCAATAGGCAGCCAAAAGTGCCAAGACTCACTTTGATGACTGTTTTTGTTTACTTTTGCGATAAAACCATCGAATTGTACATCTGTGAGATGCCCAATATCATAAATATGCAGTGTAACAGCAGCATGAGCAGTTATAGGTTCATAAAGGCTCAGCTAACAAAGGCCAATATTTGCTACTGGTCACACCAGAACTAAAAGGTCTGTACATGTAGCAGTAAAACCACTCAGTATGTTGAATTAACATATTGCTCCAACAAGACTCGAGTATTTTCCATTTACTGTACATTATTTTAACATATTTGATCCATTTCTACTGTCCAGGGAGTACCCTGCCTATCGCCCTATGTGAGCTGAGATTGGCACAGCACCCCCCGCGACCCTCCGGTGGAGGATAAAGCGGTAGATAATGGATGGATGGTTGATTCATTTCTTTTGCAAACATGCTGACTGCGACAATCCTTCTGCTGGAGACACACCAACACTTAATCCACTCTCACCAGTTGTCAGGGCTCCACTGGGTGTCCTGGGATTCCATGAGGTGGAATGTATAGACATGGCGAGAGTCATCCGATTTGTTTTCAGCACTTCGATGCACCACCTCGCCGTGGATCAGGACCACGCCACCTGATCACAGAGAGGTTACTGAGCGGGCTGGGATGTGTAGCTGCTCTCCCTCCCACTGTGACAGTTTTATTAGGCGTTGGATACCAAAAATATGATGTCCTCAATCATTTGTGGATTTGAACACACAGCCAGTTACCTTTTTTAACCGGCGCTGCTATGAACTTCTCATCGTCGTACACCTTCTCTCTTCCAGTGAAGTCTGTGAGGGGAAACGTGCCCTCTGGAGTCCGCACCATACGGCGAGAAATACCACCTGAGGGAAGGAGACCGAAGTTTCATAATATTAAAAGCACAACATCATACCAGGTTATGAACGTAGTGGTTACTTTAGAGGCTACAGAGTAAGATATTTTATGATAAAATGAGATCTTACTGTGTTGTGAGCCCGGGATAAACCACAGACAGCCATTGTTCACAGTGGCATCTTCCAGAGCAATCCACATCCCTGTAACTCTGCCCAGAGGCTCCGTGTACAGAAATGTGGCATCTTGATGAGGTGTCACTGAGAAGAATAGAAAACAAGAATCTACTACACACTTACAAGCGTCATGGAAATAACACAGTATGGAAATAACACAGTAGCTCATCGAATCATCTTAATGTAATATACTGTACATTGTTGCAAAGGCAGGGAAGGAAAATCACAACAAAAACAGCACCATGTACAAGAATAATGTATATATTAAAATATACAAAAATAAAGACAAATAAAAACATTTTTATTTTACCTTCCCCACCAATGCCCGGTTGCTGGAAAGGAGAGAGAATGAAAAATGACATCTTAATCGATTAATTCATTAACTCTTTTTCTCCAATTTATATCATGTGACATTAGGTTAGAAGGTAGGTGGTAGGGCTGAACAAATTGAATAAATATCTAATTGCTATTATTTTGACTGAAATTGTGGTATGATTGGCAATATTAAATAGATTTTATATAATTAGGAAATTAAGAAGGCAGGGAGTAGGAAGGTAGATAAGAAGGGAGGAAAGAAATTAGGAAGGTAGGTAAATAGATAGATGGGGATGTGTGAATAAGTAGGTAGGAATACAGGTAGGTAGGTAGGTAAAGAGATCGATAGGTAAAGAGGTATATAGGTAGGCCGTCAATGATTTACCTTGAAAATGTACATGCTTTGGAGTATGACAGGACTTATGAGGCCCAGCTTCATAGATATGCCCTATAAGACAACAGTGGAGAAGTTGGTTATTCTGTCACTTTGCTCTCATGCATCATTTGTTCAAACAGTGTACTCACCTGAACTTTGGGTGAATGTGTAACCTTTTTGAAAAACGGCTCATAGGCATGTAGCGCTGCATGAAGACAACCTGGATTAGTCAGGGACTTTTGGGAAACTCATGTTGCCATTAGAAAAGCTTACCATGACCAACTTTGTTCAGTGACTGCTGTTTTGGTACGATGAACTCCCCTGCAAACCAAGAAAAGCTTGACTGAAACTAATCTGGCATTGACTATTTAAAAAACAGTTATAGAGTTTAAATTTACAAGAGCTCACCTTTGTCATCAAAAACTCCTTTTTCAAAGAAAAAACGTATCTTATCACCACTGGTGATAAAATAGTCAGCATTTCCCTGCAGGTCAAAGGGTCAACATTAGTCTGTAAGCAATCAGACATTGCACACACACGTGCACAGAACTACTGACTAGATTGTTGACATAACAGGAAGCACGTCTTAGGTCGAGGGGATCATCAGCTGACAGATAATGTATTAACACTACAGTTTAGAGCTTAACACATACACAGCCTTTCTACTTTTAAGTAATATCAAAAATAACCATACCTGCATCTTTAAGTGCAATGTGGTGAGAAGCATGTGAAAGAAATACTGTTAAATCAGCTGCAGACAATGTTCAAGTTTTATCCCACTGACTATGGTTAAACTGGGTCACCTGTTTTTGGAGCTGTTCTTCATGATAGGTAGAGAAGGTGATGCGGCAGTGCTGCGGGACGTCCATCTGGTCCACAATCTCCGTCATCCTCTGTCTCAGTTCATCACACTCCTGAGAGGTCAGCAGCCCGTCCAGAACCACATACCCGTCCTCTAAGTACTGTCACGGGGGGGGAAAGGGTGGTTTAAACAAGATACTACTGAAAACACAAAGACAAGCCCATAAAAAGTTTCAGAAGTGGATTTTACTTTACATGGACGCTTACTAGGACTTCACAAATGTGATCACTATTTGGTTTCTCGTGCTTTATTGAAAATGTGTGCTCTGAATACAGCAATCATGTGCTCCCTGATCACGTTTTAGAGAACTGGGGTTGTTACTTCCATCAGTTGTGATGTAAAAACCCATCACTTTGTGTCACCAGAGACACAAACACACAGAACAACACAGCTATACGAAGAAACACAGAGTTGATCGGCATTGAATTAACTGGTTTGAATGCAACTGTTTCTGACATTTGTTTACATAGAAAAGTTATACACTTGGCTGGAGAGGTGGTGAAAAGACAAAACCAGTGTCCTTTCCTCCGACCAGCAGGCAAAACTGCATTAGTAACTGTATGAGACAATGGTCAATGGTTTAGTATTAGTTATAAATCTGTTCAGGCACAAATTAAATATAGTATTTTTTGCCTGTAAATGACATCTTTTTAAAAGGCTTTATTTATTAATTCAATTGCTACAGACTCAGTTGATATTGGCATTTCCTGGTTGTGTCTCTGTCTATATTCATGTAATAATATATATATATATATATATAAAAAAAGGATAGAAGGAAAGTATAATTTAGGAAGGTTGTGAAGCAATAGAAATGTCATGCGAGGTTCACTGTTAAACTAGGGAACTGATGATTCCAAATTGTGTATCTTCTTCTTCGTCTATTCATGGCAGAAGAAAGGGTAATTATACTTGTGTAAAATCACCTGATTTTATTTGAATTGTTGTTGTAATTACCCCATAATATGTGTTTTATAGTCAGTTATATAGATGCCACCACTTTGGAAGATCATTTGTTTAGAATAGCAAACTATTTTCTTCTGCACTTACCTGTAGACAACTGGACTTAGTCAAGTTGAGTTGAAGCAGGTATTTAAAAGGTATCTAATGACCTGGACGACTGAGAACCTTCACACAAAAAGCCTGCAAAGGAGAATCTTAGAATCTTTCCAGTTTAACTGAGGGTTACATAGGTTGTGCAACACCCTTGGAAGGGAAAGGCGAGGTGACAGACATCCAGCTGCAATACAATTTGAATACAACACCAATGAATGTTGTTCAATTTCAACTAAAATGTAATAGTGTTTGCCTTCTTAACTATGCTTCAGTTTACTCCTAAGTGATAATGTTAAGTGTGTGAAATATCATATGTATGCTAATGTTTTCTTTTTATCTGTTGCATATATAATATAATATATAATAATAACTGCATATCTCATTTAAATTACTGTATTATATAATACAACCTTTTTTAAATTGTAATAGTGTTTAAATGTACTTTTAAAAAGGCAGATGTGCGGATTTTCACAACAGAGTAAATTTGCATGTTTGGCTACAGTGTGCGCACACTGCAAGAACATAAACAACACGCGAAGCTGGGGACACGCGACGAAAAACGTGACACTGTCTCACATACTTTACCTCATACCTCATACGTTACCGCTGTTTTTTCAATATAAGGCAACGCTCACCTTTTGCACATCACGATCTGTCATGAAATCCATGCTGAAGTCAGTCTGTGATCCGTGTCCGAGCAACACTGAGCTGAACTTCCAGCCTGCAGACGCCCTGATACCGCGTCACGTGACTTGTCTAAGTCGATTAAGGTGGAACCAAACAGAGACCCTACTCGGAGCTTGGACGTAAATTAAACGGCCCGCAGCGCCATCTTGTGGATGTTTTGTGTAGTTGCGTAAACCAGGATGTAATGAGGGAATATTCCCAATACAACGTAATTTAAATACTGAACTGCATTTACATATAAACATATTATTAAGGACTGAGCTATAGAAAGGTAGATGGACAGATTGATACTTTGTTTTTTTTTTTATTAATCACTGTATTTAAATGCACAGTAGGTCCATCCATCCATCCATCTTCTGCCACATAGAGACAAACAACCATCCACTCTCACAATCACACAATTTAGAGTCCAATTTGCCTAATCCACAAATCTGCATAATTTTGGACTGTAGGAGGAAACCGGAGAACCAGGAGAAAACCCACACATACAAACATGCAAACTCCATGCAGAAAGGCCCTGCACAGTAGGTAGTGTCTGTAATTTGAGAAATCGTGTTTTTGGCTTGTTTGATTTCCCTTGTGTTTGTGCCTAGCAAACAGCAATGAGTTGTTCTGATCCACTGAAAAAATAAACACAGAATAAATTGTAAAAAAAATTAAAAATACAAAACTACTGGTACAAAAGATCTCCTTCCAAATACTCATCCTTCATTAGGGACGTAGCAAAGACGTTAAAGCAGATGCCTTCATTAAAAGGTGACCAAAAATCAAATGGTAGGTTATTGTAAATATGGAGTTCTATGGATTTGTGATCCATACAATGATGTTCTATAAACGTCACTAAAAAAAAAACTATTTTAGCCACATGTGCCAACATCTTATAAAAAGCTTCTCAACAAAATCCCCAACAGTGCTCAGGAATCCCTTCTGAAAGAAGACACTTAACAGACGATTAAATAACATATTCTTTGTGACAGAGCTTCGTGTTAAGTGTTACTTTTATTATTATGTGTCAGAATGGTACAAAAGTAGGGTTTGAACATTAGGAAATCAAAGTTTAGTTCTTCATTGAAATAGACATCGAGCTTCAAAAGCCAATGTCCAGTCCACTTGGCAACGATAAATTCATCAAGGCCTTGTCATATATGTGTCATGTGATTCAGCGTTCAGGCTTATATTCAGCAATGACTGTGGCTGGGTGTATGTGGGCAGCTCTAGTATGGCTTTAATGCACATAAGTTCAGCATCAACAAATTCATGCTGCAAAATGAAATGAACAGGACACCAGATAAGGAAATCAACCAACACTTCTTATAGCCCTGATCTACGGGCTTCAGAACACAGACAAATGCCATACACAGTACATACAATCATAACAAAAACATTTTTTTTAATTTTTCATACATAAATAGAGAAAAGATGTCAATGCAACCATGGCAGTTATTTGAGTGGGATTGTTTGATTTTCTTGTGAAATGGTATGTGACACGATTATATAAGTGGTTCAGGGAATATTAAACATTAACAGATGCTGTGTACGGTTATGTACAATGAAAGATTGTCAAGTGTTGGTTCTGTGCATTTGTGGAACACTGTCTTGTTTTTGGGGACAAAAACTGGTAATTACTTGTAAGAATAAACTGATCAATAACTCTGCTTCACAACAACTACACTACTTAAGGCATACCTATACAAACAGACACTCCGCTATATTTCAGACTGAAACATACATTTAAATATTAACAAAGAATGCAAATGCAAGCAGAAAACTAATTTTAAATATGTCGACTGTGGCTTTTAAAGGTGATAACATTAGACATGATAACTAATCACAAGCAAGAGCTGTTTGTTACCATGGGGCATTTCATTAGTCACAAATGTCCTCCCTTTAAGGCTGACTGAGCTCATTTCACACAGTCACACTGACTCACAGGAAATGGAATGGGGGTAAGGTTAACTCAACACATGACTCAAAGGGAAGAATCTTGACATTACTGTTGTCATTCGTCTGGAGGTCAGAAAAAACAATATTTGTGGATACAAATCCAAACTTTGACAAAAAACTAGTGCAGTTGTTCACGAACATTTTTAGCAAATCCAACAACTCTGATACGGCGTGAAAAAGCTCCCAGTGACGCCCTGAGAAAGACTCAAATGGCTTCCCTGAAGTTCAAGAGTACTCAGGTACACCTGAATTAATTTAGGGCTGGACACATGCACTACATGTCAGAACATCTTCTCAATAAACCACAACCATAAAAAAAGTAATTTTGTGCAAGACTGTTGAACTTCTAACAACATGACTAGCAAGTTATGGCTGAAGAGCCCAAAGCAACAGGGAGGTTTTTAGTTTCAGCTGCACTGCACCACTACAGTGAACTATGACACTGCAATATAATGTCTTATATGCAGTTTTATGGACTAGTAACTAAATTACTATATGCATCAAGCTGGTAAAAGGACACTATTTGTTGCTACTGTATGTAAAATGGAAAAGAAATAATCTTGCTATCACTTAGCACCATAAAAATTTAACCAGAGCCAAGATACTGAGGTGGACATGCTACTTCAAAACTAATGTGTAAATATGTCACATGTGCATGGCATTACTGCCTTCCTTGGTGTCATCTGTTCCTTTTTTGGACTTGACTGCATCTCTGACCTTTAAAACTGGTTGCTAATGAACACATGAAGACAACACAGGACTGTACTTTCAGACAGCAAGGGAGCAATTAACATGTGACTCCTAGAAGGACATTTGGATTCAACTAAGGCCTCAGTGCAACAAAACCCATGGTGAACAAAGGTGCGGTTGTATTATTACAATGAAACTACTCAACGGCTAAAATAAAAAAATAAAAATAAAAATAAAAGATGGAGAAGGGAAAAAGGCTGATAACAATAAGAGCACTAACTGATATACAGGAAACAAAGATGTTAGACATTTCAGCTATACATTTTACATGAAATAACATGTTTGTGATCATTAACAGGGCATACTGCTTGTTAAAGGTAAGGCCATATTAGAGATGCCTGGATGGGTTTAACCTAGCAGATATACGCTAAGTTATGCTATTAAATCCAAAGCCAAAGAAAAGTGTTTCAAGCAAACAAAGCAGTGTTTGCACTGATTTGCACCATGCACCATGAAATCACATACTCTGCATACTCTCTTTCTCTACAAATAAATGTTTCCCTTGTGTAGGTCACTAAAACCTGTTTCGTTCACTCTGCAATTCCCTTATTTTGTTATTCAGCGATTAATCAAAGTTCGGTTAAAAGTTCAATTTTTCCTGGAATAAACCAGGCATAATAAATAATTTCATTTTCAGACTGGCAGTACCTGGCAGAGAGTAAAGTCTCTCTTGTCTTACATCTTCAGCTCATCCTCTCTGTAGTGCCATATAAGCAATGATCCTTTCTCACGGGACTCATGATTAAAAATTATACAAGGCATTACATGTGCCTTGATTTCTGTATTTTTATTGACTTGCTTGTGCAATTACGCATAACAGAATTGGAAAATAACTAAGAATGACTTCTGTGTTGTCTGAATGTGTGAGCAACAGGACATTGTGTAATTTTAATCTCATCAGCGAAGCAACGTGCCTTCAATTGAACAAAGGTCACAGGATCTTGCACTACAAGTATACATCCCATAACCTTTCCATGTGTTCTTATTCTGGAGTGCTGTGGTGACTGAGTGATAAAAAATGAACAACAACAACAACAATAATAATAATGATAATAATAATTAGAATAATAATAATAGTAATTCTGAACTGAAGGCATTTAATCACTGCCTGGAATTTCCAATCACTCTGTGGCCTGACTCGCATACAGAGATATGATACCAGGTTGTGGTAGCATTTTAAAACAAACAATTATGTATAGTGGAGTCAAATCCACCCATATAACCACCCATATAAAAACACATCTCTCATAACCTTAAGATACACCAGTAATGTCTGCAATGTTTCGCCATGCAAAGGATGCGATGTTTTCATAAGCAAAATAAAGTCCAAGAAGAATGATGCATTTCTTCACCATAACTCCACAACTTCCAACATAACAGGCTGACATTATAACTACAACAACTGCAGTCTATTCAGACAGTGTACTGTAAAATGTGTTCCCTTTACTTTTTTGCTGAACAGTTATTCTTTGATGTTGTTTCATTAAGTTAAGGCCTAAGCTGTGAGATCATGTACAGGATTATCTCCTGATCTTCCTCACGGAGTCACTCCATTCATGTAAAATCTCGCACCGAAAGCATGTTGAATGTACAGGAGAGGAGCCTGAAAACCAAAGAGGCAGACCTTTGTGGCTCACCAAATTGGTTGTCAGATGCACTGTAATTTTGATTCTGCTAGCATTCTAAGTCACACTGCACCACAACTGCAAATGTAATTGTAAAAAAAGTTACATTTTGAGGCTCAAGGCAAAAGGAACGGCAGGCAACACTGCTCTGAGTTACATTTGTGCGTGTATGCCACTGCAAAGAGGTGACGTAAGCATGTTTAGCTTACTGGTCAGCCTCAATCGTGCAAAGTGTTTCAGTTTTTTTACGCCCTTTCCAATAAACGGGTTTGCTTTTGACAGGTCCTGTGGCATGCATATTAGATGTCACCTGCTTGCATCCCTGTGGGATGAAATGACAGAAAAAACATAGTTCTAAACCAAGTTATCATTGAAATTCTTGAAATGTGACGTCCATGTTTTCACAGACCCTGTTAGGAAAGCCTCATCACAAACAGAGGTTTGCGTCTCTTTCGTAAACAAGAACAATCACTGCTTGTTTTTTTCTCTGATCTCTCACCACCAAGGATTTGGCTCAAGCTTGCTCCTTATCCGCCCTCCAAAGCTGTTCTTTGACTTCTGATGGCAGCGTGTTGAACACGTCCTCTTCCACCACCAGTGCACTCCTCTTCAACAGTCGACACTCACCGAGCTCCACCGGGAGACACTCCAGACGGTTCCCTCTCAGCTCTAGCTGGGTCAACCCTGTGAGCTCTCCAAAGCGCGAAGGCAGCGTCTGGAGGCAGTTGTTACCCAGATTCAGAGTACGCAGCTTCTTACACTGGAAGAGCTCTGGGGGCAAAGTCTCAATCTGAGGTGGAATGGACAAGAGGCAGAATATTAAGTTACAAGTCACCAAACAGGCTGAGTTGTTGAATTTTTAATCCACATGTCATGGTCAGGGATATGAGATATGAGCAAAGGTCATTCATAGAAAACATACAGCTTTTAAGACATTCTTATATGAATTAGTTTAAACAACACACAAGCCAGGCTTCAGAAAAGGAAACACATCAAAATAAGACTGGGCAGTTCCAAAGATTTTATCAGGTTTTAAAGTTAAAGAGTCAGGACAAAAACCCCAAGTCTTAAAAGTCTCAACAATTACAAATCAACAGCCAGCCAAAGCCTTTGTACTACAAAGATACTCACAATTCATTCGAATTGCGAGAGTGCCAACAGAGAGAATGTAAGCAAAAGAGACTTTGAAATTTCCCTTTTACTACGGCTATTTTTAGCTGCACACAAACCTAATTTCAGTATGCAACCACATGAGGAAATGCAATAAACTGGCAGGAGCCTTTACTGAAAACACATGATTTTAGATGCATGCATCTACCCGAGACTGATACATTAAAAACAAGCAAAAAATAAAGTATCAAATGTAGTAACACAAATAACAACATCAAGTTTAATATTCATAATATGTCTCTTACGTTAAAACTCATATAGTCTACTTCACCTCACAGCAGTGTGGGTTGAACGGCCTTTAAAAAACTTGAGTTTTGCAACTGAAATAAACAGTTTACTTCTCAAGAAGTGGCAGTAAGAGACAGAAATAATCATCTTCTCTTCCAAAGAGGAGAGTTTGTATTACATCATGCTCAATCTTATTTTGGACTCGGAAACAATGAGAGTTTAAAGCATACTTGCACACATTGAACATAGTTATTTTCTGTTTATTGGCATAAAAGAAGAAAGGAAAAGAGACTGGCAGTAAAAACTTTGAACATGTTAGCTGTTTATTCATAATTTGACTTCTGTGCACACAAGTGGACTGGGTCTACAACACGCCACTTTGTTTCACTGAAAAGCAGAGAAATATACCAAGATGATTTCAGTGTTTTCAAATTATTGTTGTCACCTGAACTCTAATCATATCTCTGCATGAAATGTATCAAAAATCTTGTAAAAAGGGAAATAATAAATAACATATCTGTCCAGCAAAGGTGCCATAGTGTCACTTATTATCTGGTTATCTTAAAAGCAATAGTTTCCAATCCAGAACTACCTCAACATTTACAACTGCTGACCTTTGTAAACACCTCATCTGGCTGTTGATCTAATCTTATTCACACATACTAAAGAGAGTTGGGTGGAGACGGAAAGTGAGACAAACTTTCACTAGTGTCAGAGTTAAGGTTAAGGTAAATTCAAGCACATTTCAAGCACTTTAAATTACAAATATTCATATGAATACATGCGTACTCAAAACGATTAGATCACATTAAAAGGGGTAGTGTTATGCTATATAATATAGATACTATCTTAAGCATTTTCAATATCCAAGGCCTTTTCAAACATCATTGATTTCATCAATGATGATGATGATCTTGATTACATCATTAAAATTCAAGCATTTAACAATATGAAGCCCCTGTATGAACCTTGTAATATTAACACATGCAGTGAACAGATTTAAGGAAGTATTTTTAATTCTTACCCTGTTTGCTGTCACAGCAAAGTACTGCAGGTTCTGGAGGAAACCAACATCAGCATGGATGTTGGTTAGGTTGTTATGACTCAGGTCCAAGAACCGCAGCTTGCGGCAGAAGAAAAGCTGGCTGGGGATTTTCTCAATCTTGTTTCTGTTTAAATAGAGCCTCTCCAGGTTGGTAAGCGTTCCGATCTGAATGGGGATGTAGGCGATCTGATTGTACCATAGTTTGAGGCACACCAGCCGATGCAGGTGCTGGAAGCTGATGATCTCTTCTATTGTCTTCAGATTGTTGTCCTTCAGGTCAATCTCCTGCAAATTGTGCAGACTAAAGATGGAGTGGGGGATGCGTTCAAGGTCACAACGAACAAGCTCAAGCTCTGTCAGGTTGACCATTTTCTTCAGGCTGTTGAGCACCATAAGCTTGGTACCCTCATTATTGATGGAGAGCTTCTGGAGGTGGACGCCCACATCTGTCACTACCTGTGGCAGCTTGGTCAGGTTACTTTTCAGACGGAGAACTTTGAGCCTTTTGAGCTCTCTGAGCCCATCAATGACAATGTAACGATTGTTTTCTGCACTCAGGTTCCCAGTTAAGTGCAACTCACTGAGGTTTTTCAGGCTGTAGATCCACAGTGGGATCTCCTTGATGTCAGTGAACTTGATATGGAGTGACTTCAGGTTTTCCCTCAGAAAAGCCAGAGCTGGAGCCTCGATTTTAGCTGGTGTGTGGTAAAGCCACATCTCTCTCAGGTTGGAAAGCTGGGCAATGATTGGTGGTATAGTTACGTCAGAGATGAGCTCCAGCTTAAGCACTTCAAGCTCTATGAGATCAAATACTGTGTCTGGGATCCCACTGAGCATGAACAGATGTAGCTCCAGCTTTTCCTGAGAGTTTTTGGTGATGCGCTGCCTCAACTTCTCCAACGTCCACTCGTTGTTAAGGTTCAGCTGCCTCAACTTGTTCTCACTCACCTCTGACAGAAATACAGCAAAGCGCTTGGAATACAGAGGGTCATATTGGTCTATCATGTGTAACATGAAGGCAAAGTCGTTCTTCACGTCAGGGATGTCACTATAGCTGCTCTCCTCCCGGATTGATTCGAAGGAGTATCTTTTGAGGGAGCGGCTGAGCATCCAACACAGAGTGTACATGGAGATTAAACCATAAACCACTACCAAGCTGATGTAGAAATAGGCCAAAATTTTGAAAAGTGTTGCCAATGGGTGGGCACAAGAGAATGTGTTATACCCTGTTAGCTTCTGAAGGTTCACTGCGCACACTACACTGAACCTGATGTAACCTACATAGTAGGCTGTGTAGCTAATAATGAGTAGAAACTTGATTACTTTGATAATGGTCTGACGTATGTATAGACGGTACACTATATCACCCTCCTCTACGTGGATCCTGAACTTCTTCACCTTCTCAAAAAGAGCCTTCGCCTGCTCCCCTTCTTTTTTATCTAGAACCCCAGTTTCAGAGCGATCGACTATTCCTTGTTCAATTCTGGACTTTGTTCGTTGAAGCATTGGCACACTAGCCTCAACATCCTCGCTCACGCAAGAGGCTTTTTTATCCATTGAACCGTTCATTTTTCCAAGAGGTTTAGGATCACTCTCTTCCACCACAGTCTCAGACAAAGCCCTTGTTGTCCATGGGGAGTCAAAGCACTTGAGGAGGATGGAGACAAAGTGCTCCAGTTTTGAGCTTGTGCGGGGAAACTTGAACCAGAAGTTGCTAGAGGCCAGGAAGATGAGGGTGTGAAGTAGCACCAGATAGGGGAAATATTTGGCAAACCAGTGTAGCTCAGTCTCGTAGCAGACAGCATCAACATAATTATACTGATGACGGTCAAGGTCATACTGAATGCCTTTTGGTTCTGATGCATAGAGGGTGGTCATATTTGAGATGGGCATGGTCTCGCATGACTTGTTGACCACCCATTTGCAAGGCAGGCAGATCATCTTGTCCTGTGTGACCTGCAGTGTACCACCAAACACTGCAATCATCAGCATGATGATCGAGATGTAGTCGGTGAAAACGTCCCACCATGGCTTCAAGATACGGTACGTTGGCTGGGTGTCAGCAAAGTACCGGAGCTCTGTGATGGGAATCATGATGGTTTATCTAAAAAGACAGCAAAACAAACAAAAAACTAGGAATTAGTTGGTGACATGTTACATTGACATTGGGGCGATGGTAACTCAGTGGTAGTTGTCTTTCAACTTGAGGGTTGTGGGTATGATCCCTGGCTCTGTTAGTCTAAATGCCGATATGTAAGATCTAATAGTAGAGTATTTGCAGTATCGTAACTCAATTACAATTATTATAGTGGAAGGGTTGAATTAACATCTCCAACCAACTAAAAATGGGTGTTTGCCAATTTTGTGCTATTCCACAACAAGGACAATGCAACTTTGCCATTAAAAACACAGTAATTGTGTACAGTTCGTTTGCTATCTTAATAAATAAAAAATAAAAGTGTGGGCAAATCAAATTTGATGTTCACACAAGTTGTCACACGTTTTTTTGTGTGAAAACATACATAACATGCAGACATTTTAATAATGCTTATTCTACAGTATGTTAATGGTTTAAAAAATGTTTTTAAAAAACTTTATAGTTATGTGATGACATCTAAAAAATAATTAAATTCTCAGCAACATGGAAATGACACCAAATTATATCAGATTGCTGACCATGACGCCTCTCTCAAACCAAAAATAGGCTACTTCCTCATTTCCCACACAATAAATGTGCAATGCAAGATGATATACATATGATAATGCACAAACAGCATTTCCTATCCAAGTTGTTTCAACTGTTAAAGTAATGCAAGAAAACCTGTACAAAAACCTGTGGAATTTGTGCAAAAGCACATCGACCACACTGTACATGGCAACATGACATGACTCTACAAAAGCATCTAAACAAGCATAAACAGCATCGCTTTAAAAACATCACCAAATAGAAATACGTCTATGGAGCCACACATAAAATTCACCCTGAACTAAGCTTCAATGTGGAATACAAGCTCTGTAGATAAACAGCATCATTCTGAGAAAATATCTGAGCTAATCTGAATATCATCATGACTGAATGATTTTTGTTTCCTCTTAGAACTCAAGATTGAGCATGGTTGCTGTAAAAAAAAAACCTGTCAACTGTCATACAGGTAGAGTAAAAGATGAGATAATTGGTCAAGTAGTCACAAAAAAGCATTGTTTTATCCAGTTCAATCCAGAAACTGGCAGTGCAATCACTGTGTGCCTCCTATGTTAGAACAAACACGAGCACATAGAGGCAATAGGTGAATTAAAACTCAAAAGATGAGTGATACATTGTATATATTAAAACTGAAACTGACATATGGAAATCATTGTTTCAAATACATATAATACAACAATCTGCTGATTTGAACTATTGTCAAACACAGATGCAACATTAACTGAATAGGTACGTGTGTTTCCTATTCCAAAACAAAGAGGTTTGTCATTTGACTGGACTGACAACGTCAAATAAATTGCAATTATAATAATATAATTCAACATGTGACATAATCAAGGTCAAAAATTACCTTGGGAAAAAAAAACCTGACTGCAAGCTGTTTATCTCGTTTATGACTCACACTGCACGCCTCCCCGAACCACCTAACCTCTACAACAAAATTTTAACTAAGGACATTTCCCACAATGACTAAAAGCAACCTAATCATTCTCCCCACCACCACAGACAGCATCAAGGAAATATAGTGTTCACAACAATAAAATACTTATTTCAAAAGGCCAGGACTGGATTATTTAGTGACTCAAGTGAGTTTTCTCCTGTTCTGCTTCTGCTTTTCTACAGTTAATTTCTCCTGAGTTTGTTCCCTGAACAAAGCAGCTTTTGTGTAGATGATTTTTTGTCAAGCAGGCTCTGACACAGGGGCTGAGAGAGGTGCAGGTGACCCTAGCTGCTGTGAGAGCCAATATATAACAAAGCCAAGTACAATTTTCCTCAAGGACACGAATGTCCCTTGACTGTTGCCAAGCAGAACATTGGAGGAAAAACATAAAACTGGCATGTACTTCTATTTTACAGCATATAGGTTGACTTCATTGAAACTTAATGAGAAAATAAAAACCAAATGAATTCAACATAGTCCCAGGAAAACTAAACCAACCAATAAGAAGCTTCACGGAAATGTCAAAGATGTGAACATTATCGCTGATAAAGACACTTTATATAATAATAATAATTTGTAATAGGAATAATATGGGAATATTAATATTATAAAACAATAGTTCTAGAGTAACCACCATGTAATAACAATGAAAGGTGTGTGGTGAATATAAAGGAGGATGCATTTTAACTTCATAAAATGATGATTACCAGTTTTGATGCACTTAAGTTTTCATGTGAACTTACTAAACTAATAGTAGCCTATGACAATCATCATTACCAAGCTACTACCCTGGATATTACTATGGAAATCATTATATGGTAATAGTAAATTATCTCCTTATCACACCATTACTATTGTCAAGCTGGAAATTGCATTTTAAATGAGATGGCATGACCATTATGCCAAGTATATTACATCTTACTTAATCAATAATTATATTCCATACTAATAAATAATATGTTGTTACTGTAAAGGGTTATCTAAAATGTTGGTGTCTGGAATCTCTTAATATTCTTCCTGAAACATGAAACATAGTACACACATGATTGAAGGGACATGAAGGGACAATGCATTTTGGAATTTGTTCACTAGTTTTCAGACGTTAAAATCTTGATTTAAAGATCTCTCCATTGTGTCAACAAAATGCAATCTACAAAAATCTGATCAAATCTCAAACATTTGGGATCACAAGATGGGATCACTGAAATTGTTAATCACTTTGCATTGAAAAGTCCATCGATGGAAAAGAAAGTCTTTTTAACAATGACATTTCAGCTTCTCCAATATGAGAAATTGCTTTTTGTTGGTTTTGTCTTAGATCGATCATTGGATGTATTTCCGATTCTAAGAAAACAAAATCCTTCTGTGGGCCATCTGTATTTAAACAGAGTAATCACTGCTTCATATATCAGCCCATCTGCCCAATACTGGCAATGGGAAAACTGTGACAATGAAGGAGACAAGGCAGTCATGACCGGGTCCAACTGGTTCTGGCTCACAAAAAACTTTTTTTCCTTGAAGGCAGCGTTCTCTCTCTCTCTCTCTCTCTCTAGCTCTCTCTCTCTCTCTCTCTCTCTCTGTCGCTCTCTCTCTCTCAGCAAATAATCCAGAAATGATTCATGTTTAAGAAGGTGAAAAATCAGATGATTCAGTACTTCAAAAAAATCAGTGCAGTATCACATTGAAATATTGTGATATTTCCATATATTGATATTCTCTTACATATAAGGTTTAACTGAAAATTATTTTCATAAATGAGTCATATTCAATTGACAGTGGAAATGACATTGGGTATTATATTACAATTTACGACAGACCAGAGGAGGGCTGAACTATTTATCAATTAATTTTATCAAAATCGCAATACAGCCTACAGTAATTTTCAAATTGCAGAGATTATTTTTATTTAATATTTGTTAAAGCCAAAATGTGAATATCATTTTAGATTAATTATTGTCTTTATCGATACACATCTTACTCTACATACTGAAGAGAACATTTATATTCCTCACAGATCTACACAAATATCACAGTAATCATTTTAAATGTTTCTCAAATGAAATTGATAATTATATTTTACTGAGGATGAAAAGAAAAAAGAACTCGAAACAATACACGTTCTAATAATAATAATACAAAAATAGCTTATACAAACACAATCCTGTCCACAATGGAAATTCCACAGGTTATTTTTTTTTGTTTTTTTCTTAATTGATTTAGGTGCCAAGAAACAGTCTAACAGTTCATAAATAAAAACCGTGGGTTCTAATCAACTGTTGAATGTGTTTTCCGTTTCAGTTATAATATCAGAACACCTTGCTGGCCTTTAATTGGTGCCGAAATTTGATGGTGACTATTGTACTGTAATTTTGTAATAACCTGGACAATGAATGTAAAACATGTTATTCAAACCTGCTGACCGCGACCTTTAATGAACTGCTCTTCCCCACAACAACAGCCAGACCAGTGGCGACGGGAAACGGGTGTCTCATACCGATGCTTGGTTAGCACGCTGCGGCACTGGAATCACACGCTGAGTCGCGCAGCTAACTGGCTAGTTACACACATTAGGACAATATATGGAAAAGAGACCCACCTATTTTATTGTAGCTGGTGTCTGTCGCCTCATTCGCACACGGGTGACACATTTCTTTCCCGTTTCTCAGCAGCTGGGGGCGGTGAAAGCCCGGGCCGGAGCCCCGTACGACAGTGACGGTGTAGAAAAACCTCACAACAGCGGCAACAGCAGCCGAGCGGCGCTGTTAGCTCGCAACAGCTGTTGCACGCGACTGCCGGAAGTCATAACATAGAGGCCCATTCAAAATAAAGGTACGGCGGAAGTACAAGCAAAGATCATACAAAAGTCTTTTAATAAAATAAAAATTCGCTTTCCGTGTTTTTTCTTTTTTTTGTTGACGTATATTGTTGTTGTAATGTGTATACTACGCATTACACCTTCTTCTTCCTCTTCTCCTTTCAGCTGCTCCCTTCAGGGGTCGCCACAGCGAATCAACCTCCTCCATCTAACCCTGTTCTCCGTATCCCCGTCTCTCACACCAACTAACTTCATGTGTATACTATTACACCTAATAAACTGTTCTAGTTGTATTTTGTAAAACATTGCAACGTGCGACATTATGGAGACAGTCTGTTACTAACAAGGCAGCCTACATCTCCAATTTGTTTGTAAAATATTAATAACAAAATATTAATAGCAGCTTATATTGAAGATAAATACACAATAATACATATATAAATAATATGTATATAATTCTGGCAATGGATGATATTTGAGAAAAAGGCAAACTAAGGCTGAAGACATGCTGTAGACAAAAACTGTGTGCAGAGTCACCACAGAGGCAGTGTTATTGTACGATGAATATATGTATTCTGTGCGTAATGGGGGCGGGACTAGATAAGCATTTGTTTCTCCCGCTTTCCCTTTCGGTTATGTGTATTGTGTGAACTACACTAAGATGATGTGTGATGATGAGTGATCTAACTGACATGACCGAAATAAACATATAAATAAATAAATAAAAAATGTGTTAGCTCTTTACACTTTAAAACTGACCCAAACTGTACAGCAGGGGTCTCAAAGTGGTGGCCCGGGGGCCACATGTGGCCCTCCAATCGATTTCATGTGGCCCTCCAAACATTATCAAGTCATTTCTATATGTTTTTATTTTTAAATGAATAGATTAATTTTGCATCATAAATATGTTTTCTTTTATTGTTGCATATTAAACTTATATATTGCATATTAAACCACTAATATTTTGAAATGATCCAATCCAACTTTATTTGTAAAGCACTTTAAAACAAACACAGTGGACCAAAGTGCTGTACAGAATAATGGATGAAAACAGAAGAAGTAAAAGACAGAAAAGCTCACACGAGGCAATACATATTAAAAAAAAGGAATTAATACATATTGATGATATGAGCTTATAACGTCCACCGCAACTGTTGCTTTTCCCAAAACCTTTTTTTTTACTTGACTGGTCTCCGACTGACCAGACGAGACAGTCAGTGGCCCACAAGTCATTTGAGTTTGAGACCCCTGTTGTACAGGTAGTATGTAGATAAACTCACTCCACTCACCATCACCCTTACTACCTACATAATTTGTGCTGACTGCTAATTGGCTGAACCACACATTCTAGCAGCAGCTTTGGCTTTAGTCATTTGGAACAATGTTAAAAATAATTTTGACATAAATTCATAACATGTTCTTTCATAGTCCCTCCATGGAACTGGTCAAACAAAGAGGTGATGATAAGCGTGTGCACAATATTAATATTACTGGAAGGATGTTGTTTCCAGTTTGTGACTCACTGGCTCTCCCAGAGGAATTTTGTGACCAAGTGTAAAATGTGACTCTGAGAGATCAAACATTGTAAGTCAGTCAGTCATCATCTACCGCTTTATCCTCCACCAGAGGGTCACGGGGGTGCTGTGCCAATCTCAGCTACATCAGGCGATAGGCGGGTACACCCTGGACATTTCACCAGTTGGCCACACACAGATAGAGACAAACAACCATTCACTCTCACACTCACTCCTATGGTCAATTTAAAGAGTCCAATTTACCTAATCCCCACATTGCATGTTTTTGGACTGTGGGAGGAAGCCGGAGAACCCGGAGAGAACCCACGCACACACGGGAAGAATATGCAAACGCCATGCAGAAAGGTCTTCTCGCTGCAAGGCGAGAGTGCTAACCACTACACCGCCATGTGACCCAACATTGTAAGTCTGTCTGTTATTATTTTGAGAAACAAAGTAACTTCAGGCCACAGCAGTGATTAAATCAATACATAACCAATGTGAATGAACAAGACCTGACAGAATAGCTACTTATTTATACACATCACTCTCTGAAATGGCTCTTCACTATCATGTTGAATATGTCTCTTATGTTTGCTAAACTTGTTAAGGACTGGTTTAAATGACTAATTTTCACAGAGTCCCTTCTGGCGCGGGGTGAATCTCTGCAACCTGCAGCCTCTGTGTCGGGCTCCCCGGACAGCTGACGTCGTTGACCCGCCGGTTCCTACCAGGATTGGCCTGGCAAATGCTAGATCGCTAGCGAACAAGGCTTTTATCTTGAAGGATTTCTTCTCATCCCGAAGTTTGGATTTTCTCTGTGTGACTGAGACTTGGCTGAGTGTTGGTGAGTCCAGTGCTTTCGCGGATCTTTTACCCCACGATTGCGGCTATTTTAACTCCCCGCGGATGTCGGGCCGAGGAGGGGGAATAGCAACTGTTTTTAAAAGTCATTTTAAATGTAAACAGATTTCACCATCAGCCTCGTTTACCAGCTTTGAACTGAGTTTATTTGAGCTGGGTCGCTCTCACACAGTGTTGTGTGCTGTGGTCTATCGCCCTCCCAGATACAATAAGGACTTTCTAAATGACTTTGCTGATTTCTTGGCTGAAATAATGCCTAAATATGACCGTGTCCTTATCGTCGGAGATTTTAATGTTCATGTGTGTTGTCCTGAAAAGCCAATGGCTAAGGAATTCCTGCACCTCATCGACTCTTTTAATCTTGTGCAGTCTGTGTCTGGACCCACACAGGAACGTGGACACACACTTGATCTTGTCTTGTCATATGGTTTGCCTGTTTTTAACTTGGAGATTTGTGATGCAGTGTTTTCTGATCACATGCCTGTGTTATTCGAGGTTGCTCTTGCCTGTAACACAGTTAAATCTGGCGGCACTGCTCCTCGGAGCTGTCGTATTTTTAACCCTTCCACTACTGTTCGGTTCTCAGCTGCTTTTAATCAGGAGTGTGTTTCTCCTGGGTCTGTGTGCGATACAGAGGAGCTGAGCTCATGGTTTCACTCTACCTGCCAAACCGTTTTGGACGCTGTGGCTCCACTAAAAACCAGGCAGCCCAAAACTAAGTCTGAGCCCTGGCTGAATGAAAGGACTCATGCTGTCAGACGAGAGTGCCGTAGAGCAGAGCGCAAGTGGAAGAAGGACAAACTCCATGTTTCGTTCCAAACATTAAGGGACTGTTGGCGTCACTATCAGACATCTGTGAGAGATGCTAAAAGAAACCATTTCTCTGACATTATCCTGTCAAACAGTCACAAGCCCCGTGTTTTGTTTGACACCATTAACTTGGTTCTAAATGCCCCACAGACTACCTGTATGGAGGCCTCCACCACTGTTTGTGAGAACTTCATGCACTTTTTTATTGACAAAGTCTCTTCTGTTAAGGCGCTTATCTCACCTCCTGCATATGACCCCTCTGTCTCTGTTCCCTGCACTGCTGTTTTTAACCAGTTTGAACCAGTGACATTGTCGTTTTTACAGGAGGTTGTTGGTCGGCTGAAGCCCTCAGGTTCTCCAAATGATGCTGTCCCTCCTCGACTATTTAAAGAGGTTTTCCACACTATAGGGCCATCTATTATTCTGGTTTTAAATAGCAGTCTGTTCACAGGTGTGGTCCCCAAAAATTTTAAACATGCAGTAGTGCAACCTCTTATCAAAAAACCTGGTCTAGACCCTGCAGTTCCTGCAAATTTCAGGCCCATCTCCAAACTGCCTTTTATCTCAAAAATCCTTGAGAAGTTAGTCCATGGTCAAGTAATGGCCTTTTTAGAGGAAAATAATATCCTTGAGATTTTCCAGTCCGGTTTTAAATCACTGCACAGCACAGAATCAGCACTTTTAAGAGTTTTTAATGATATCTTTTTAGCTACTGACTCCGGTGACTGTGTAGTTCTTGTGCTTTTAGACTTAACTGCTGCTTTTGATACAGTGGACCACAAGATCCTGATCTCACGTCTGGAGGAGCAGGTCGGCATCAGGGGCACAGCTCTGGAATGGTTCAGGTCATACTTGGCTGATCGAACTTTCTGTGTCAGCCTCGGTGACTCGACATCCTCCTCGGCTCCTCTCACCTGTGGGGTCCCACAAGGCTCAGTTCTGGGCCCCCTTCTTTTCTCTCTGTATCTGCTTCCACTTGGCTCCATTCTTAGAAAGTATGGCATCTCGTTCCATTGCTATGCAGATGACAGTCAAATCTACATGCCTATTAAAAAGAACGATGAATACTCTTTTAAAATTTTACTTCAGTGTCTTGATGACATAAAGGCCTGGATGGCTCTGAACTTTTTAAACTTTAATGACAAAAAGACAGAAGTGATGGTGTTTGGTGGCACCACCGGGGCCCCCCAAGTAGATCTGGGCTGCTTGGCTCCGTTTTTAAAACACACTACCACAAACCTGGGGGTTAAAATCGACTCTGATCTGAAGCTTGACAACCAGATCAGGTCCGTTGTTAAATCGAGCTTTTTTCAGTTGAGGCAGCTGGCCAAAATAAAGCCAATTCTCTCGAGGCAACATTTTGAAATTGTCATTCACGCCTTTGTCACCACTCGGCTGGACTACTGCAATTCTCTTTATGTGGGGGTTAGTGCGTCCTCCATTGCTCGTCTTCAGATGGTACAAAACGCTGCCGCACGTCTTTTAACTGGCACGCGTAAATTTGAGCACATTTCCCCCATTTTAGCTTCACTCCACTGGCTGCCCATACACTTCAGGATCGATTTTAAAACAATTTTATTTGTTTTTAAATCCCTGAATGGTCTTGCCCCGCCCTACCTCTCTGAGCTTCTACATCCATACTCACCCGCTCGCTCTCTCAGGTCAGCTGATCAGCTGCTCCTGAGTGTGCCAAAAACCAAGCGGAAGCTCAGAGGGGATCGTGCCTTCGCTGTCGCAGCTCCAAAACTTTGGAATGCTCTGCCCCTCCACATAAGACAGGCCTCGTCCTTGTCTGTTTTTAAATCCCTTCTTAAAACCCACCTTTTCTCTTTGGCCTTTGACACTTCATGAGACGTTTGGTTTTATTTATTTTACATATTTTAATTTGAATAGAATTTATTGTTTTTTATTGTATGCTGCTAATTCTTATTGTATTTTATGATTCTAATTTATTTTAAGCTGTTTTATCTAATTTTGAACCTTTTATTATTATGCCTTTTATTTATTCTGTACAGCACTTTGGTCCATTGTGGTTTGTTTAAAGTGCTTAACAAATAAAGTTGGATTGGATTGGATTGGAGTCTAAATAACAAAACCTTGGCTGTGATACAGATTTAGTGGTAATGGTTTCTCTACTTGTTTTTGTATCATATCCAGAACCTGTTCCTGAAATGTGTGGTGAAAGTTATACCTGTGACAAGACATGTGTTGACTCAATGTTTCATCACTGAGGACTACTGATGAGAGAGAATGCCCAACATACAGTATAATTTAATGTGAACACATTTATCTGATTTACCATTGCCAGGTGACTGTATCCAAAGCAATTTAAAATGAGGTACAACACCAAAACATCAATGAAGTCAAACACCTAGAAGTACTAAATTTGACAATGGAGCTCAGGTAAACAAGTGCACAGAAAGAGTTTGTTAGTTAGGAGGGTTAGGATGACAAGCACATGGAAGAAATATTGTTTATGTTGTTAAACTAACCAGTTTTCTTCTTTATTAATTTATTAAATTTAAAATATATAGAAGACATTGTCAGTGGGACAGTTAGTATTAACATTTCTCACTGATTGATTTCCAATATACTAGAGTCAGTCTTGTCCAGAAATTATGTTAATCATGTTTTTTATTGCATCTGAATTTTGGAGTGTTTTTGATTTAAAAAGTGCTAATGCAAGTTTTTTCAATTGAAATCTTTATAAAATTGTACAGTAAAAATGTCTAATTTCCAGTATGCTGAAAACAATCTTGTCAGTCTTGTCCAGAACTTATGGAAAATTAATCTTTTATTACATCTCATAATCTCATTTTTTTTTAATTAAAAAAAGTGCCTATGTGGAACTGCTCATGAATACAACATTTGACAGACGTTAGGATTTCATATTGGAAATCTTACATCTTTTACTTCCATTAATGGAAAATGGAAGCAAAAACATTTAGTTTATTTTTCTTCGCGGTATCTGTTTGGAAAAACATATTTAAGTCCCAACAATGTGCAACAATAAACCATAATAGTAATACGCATGTTTACAGAGCTGTTGTAGCAACTTTATTTTGAAAACATCTCTTGATGATGTCATCAAGCCGCGACAGCGCACTCTCTGATGAAATTTTTTGTATCTCGGCAACAGAAACACAGCAGCAGCAGTCATGTTGGTTTTACACCAGTGTTGTGTTAGTTTTCGCTCTCTGTCTCGGAGGACGGTGTCTTCTGTCAGTCCTGCGTTTCTTCGCTGTTTCCACAGTCGTTCAGATCTGTGTCCTCCGACATTACGGACAACCACAGCCTCGACGAGGCTCCTCTCCTCGCAGGAGCAGCGGAGGGGTCGTTACTTGTCGCCAGTTGACAGAAGTGAAGCTGGTTCGATCATCTGCAGAGGGTTTTCAGTTTCGCAGTGTATCAGAAGTGACGCTCTTGGAAAGATCGAGTCAACTCATTATCATCTTGTTTACACATGCAAGGTAGCGGAAGTGGGAAATCTAAAATAGTTTTGTTTAAAGGCTCAGTGTGTAACATTTAAGAGAAACTGTTTTGACAAATATCTGATACAATACAGATATCACAACCTCAAGTTTTGACTAGTACTTTCATATTATACTGATACTAAGATACAACAGATTGGGCTAAGCCCCTTTAAGAGCCCTTGTGGCTCTCGGTTGGGATCTATCTAACATTCAGACTGTTTTGCATTTGCAGGTTTGCTCCACAAGATCCACACAAAAGATATCCAAGGTGGCATACCACAAAGGTGTTGTGATAGTGACGTGTCCAGGATGTAAAAATCATCACATCATCGCTGATAACCTTGGCTGGTTCTCTGACCTTGAAGGGAAGAGGTGCGTGATTTGAACTTCTCAACACAAAACAGAATAATACAATAATGTGTTGTTTGACCTTCCCTCATTGATTTGAATGAGGTGGACAGAATCACTGAAACACCTGACGTGTGATCATAAAGCAGTGCAGTTCAATAACACTGCAGACCACATCCTCAAAAATGGTCAACATCTCTTGGACACAATTTCAGCCAAATCTGAATTTGTGAAAGCTGCAATCTGCATTCACACTGGTTAACACATGGAGAGACAACAAATAGGATGGCTTGGCTATTGCCCTAGAATTTCTCACCTAAAATGCTTCAAAGGCATGAGTCCACTCAAGTCATGTGATCATAAATAGTGTACACATGTTTACGTCATTCGCCAAGTGTGAGGAATCACAGGGTACCTCACAAATTGTGAAGGGAAGAGGCAATACGCGATACAATTCTGTGATAATCACTATATTGCCAGACGATCATATAACGGTACATCACGATATCTGTGTAACTGAACAAAACAAAATGTCTGTAAAAGGTTAAAAGTGCAGGATTTATCTATGTATTCACAGCATAGAGAACAAAGTGCATGAAGACTATGTATTGAATGTGTTTGGGGCATCTGTCAACATAGCTTTCGCTGCCATTATCCCGCTGTAAACGCCAGGTAACTTAAGTTTACCTTATTTATTTGAGCAAGGGGCAAGGAGACATCAAGTAGCATTTTGACATACAAATGAGGCCTGAAACCTAACTGACTATACCTGAATCCATGTGCTTTTTTTCATGCTTATACTTACATGGGTCATATTTGATTTTTACCACATGGGAGGATAAGATCAAGAATCAAGAATTGGATCACTTGCACCATGTAGTGTAAAATGCAGCCAAAACCAAGTGTGGTGTACACCCCAGCACACTGGTGGTATCTGTCAATGAAATAAGATGACCACATTGTTTATAATTAGAACACAACAGATGTTTGTCATAATCAGCAAGAGATCTAAATAGGATATATTATATAACAGTAGGTCTGCATAGCAAAAACTGACAGGGACATATTACTCTCAGGCTACGTTTTTCATAGCACAGAAACAGTATGCGTCAACAGAACAAAAAATAGTAAAGTTGTGGCCAGACAGCAACTTAGATAGTTAAAGCCAAGAGGGACATTTTAAATGTACCAACTACATGCACATTATACTATCTCTGAATGTCCTCTGTTGATTCTTCCTTTAGAAACATTGAGGAAATCCTTGCTGCCAAAGGAGAAACTGTGAAGAGGATTGAAGGAAGTGCTGCTTTGGAGATAGTGTTGGATGAATCCAGAAAAGACAAGTCACAATGTAGTGAAGACACAGAAAATTCAGACAATGTTCCAGAGAAACAATAATGCTGTTAATACTGATATGTATATACTGCAAATGCATACATGTATTGTTTATATTTCATTTATTTCCTAATAAATGTAAATATTTTTCCTGAATGGTGTTCTTTTGCCATGCCTTCTGAAAGAGACTAGATTTTCATCATAAATGCTAAAGTTTTTTCCTCTGAACTGAAGACTGAACAAGGTCTTTCATATGTTGTCCAGATCAGAAGTGAAAAAGATCAGATCACATGTGACATGTGCTGTTCACCCTGTCATAAAGATTACAATTGAATCAGTTATAAGCCAAATTTAAAAAAAAAAAAAAGTTGGGCCACTGTAGCCTAAGTACGCTATATAACTGTAGTAGCAGTTAGTTTTTCACTTTAAACAGCAAGTGGCGCTCTCTACACTGAGCTTCGATCTGAGGTGGGGAGACAGAGCAGTTTAGGAACATTGAACTGTGATGAAGAAAGAACTTTGAGCTTTGAATTACTTTCTTACTTTTAAGTGTTCTCATGTCTCTGTATTCTGGTCTGACATACACAATTGGTCATCTCTGAAAATAGAAAATAGAATATACAGTGCCGTTTTCATTAAAAATAATGGATAAAAACAACAATAAGGCCAAAAGACTGTAAAAATATCTGTCTCATATAATGTTAGCCTTCTTGTGTGCTCCTTTTCTGTTTACTTTCATTATTTTATTTGTGTTTCATATTCATGTACTAGGATGACCCAGCTTCATTCCTACTGGAGTTGTACTTATTTATTACTTAATAATTAATTGATTTCCACGTTTTGCCTGTATTTTCAAAATAACGTTTTGAGAAAAATCCGAAAAGTGTGAGGCCGCGTCGCGCCTCTGGTACACAGCCTGTCGGAAATTATTGGACGAGACCTGTAGCGAAACTTGGGTTGCAACACGTCACTTCTCGCGAGAGTAGCGTGTTGTTTTTACATAGCTAGCACTTAATAAGCTAGCTAGTTTCTCTGCAGTGCTCTCGTTCCTATTCAACTGCAATGGACGCCCTCGGAGCCCTTGACGATGCAGAGAGGCCCCGGCACCGTCCTTTCTTGATCGGGGTTAGTGGAGGAACCGCCAGCGGCAAGGTCAGTCGTTTTCAGCCGGAAGATCTCCCCCAACAGCGGAAATTAGCATAGTAGCTTAGCTTAGTTAACTGCTCATCAAACTGTCAAAGCAGGACACGCCCCCCACCGTTTAATACATTCTCCTTTTTTAAATCATTCCATTAACACTAGTAATCAGTCATTCCATATTTTACTGTCCTTTATCACTTACCTGTGACAGTTCGACGCGAAACATTCTTTCTAAGCAGTTGCTGTGAGAAGGTCACTGACACCACATCAAATGCAGTCCACGCTCAGGGACTTGTATTTACCTCTGATCCGCGGGAGACTTCCAATAAATCTGTGTGATATATTAAACATAGCTTCATTTTATACATGCGTTGTAGAAAAAAAGTACTTCAAAAAACGTAATTAGGTGTAGTTAACACCAAGGGTTCTGTGAATGACAGCTGTAAATAACTGACTTTTCTGATACAGTCAACAGTTTGTGCCAAGATAATGGAGCTCCTGGGCCAACACAAGGTGGACCACCGCCAGAGGAAGGTGGCCATCATCAGTCAGGACTGTTTCTATCGAGTCCTGACTCCAGAGCAGAAGGCAAAGGCACTGAAAGGCCAGTACAACTTTGATCACCCAGGTAAGCCCAGTTAACTTACTAATTACTACAATTTCTCATGGTTCCAGTGACTCAAATGTGAGGATCTGCTTCTTTCCTGCCTTTGTAGTGAAAATGTTTGGGTTTTGAACCATCAGTCCGATATCAATACATATCTTATATATTTATTTATCTTATCTTTATTCAATTTAACCTCTTTTTTTTATTTCAAAGCACTTAAGAACAGGAAATAATCTCTGCCAGAACCAGATATGCAGCCAACTGTCTGGGCCGGGTGGGGTGAAAGGAGAAGATGGGGTTAAGAGGAGGGGTAGGGGGAAAGAGGAGGGAGATGGGAAAACAAGTGAACATATAAGGGGAACAGATACATAACAGTTGCATTGAAGGACAGTTAGATTAGTTGTGGGAAAGAAAATAGTTATATTTCTATAATAGCAGCAGCATTGATGTTAGTTTTGCTGATATAATTTATCACAAAAATAAATAGCATGATTTCCATCAGCATCCTGTTGGTCAACAGCACAGATGGCAGTTGTTGTCAACTCTGTCATGCAACCCTGGAGTCACAATACCTTATATTCACATTATAAAATTGTGTTTGTTGTCTTGCAGAGGCATTTGACAACGATTTAATGTATAAAACCTTGAAGGACATTGCGGAGGGAAAAGTGGTGGAAGTGCCAACATATGATTTTGTTACCCATTCCAGGTAGGTAGGAAGCATATTGGTTAAGCCCCGATGCGGAATCCTCTGACCTCCTTTTATTAGTACCTTTCTTTGACGACTTATGTGTGTTTTTATAGGCTGGAAGACAGGATCACAGTTTACCCAGCAGACGTGGTCCTCTTTGAAGGCATCCTCGTTTTCTACCCCCAGAAAGTACGTGATATGTTTCACATGAAGCTCTTTGTGGACACAGATTCAGACGTCAGACTGTCTCGCAGAGGTATTAATGTCTGTGTGGAACACACAATACTCCAGTAGTTGTCCCAGTGCATCCTTTGTCTGACTTCTTTCTTTCTCTGAAGTTCTGCGAGACATGAACAGAGGGAGAGACTTGGAGCAAATTCTTTCACAGTATACGACGTTTGTCAAGCCTGCTTTTGAGGAATTTTGTTTGCCTGTAAGTATGGCGACTCATGTGTCTCCCCTTCACAGTGTCAGTCAATACGTCTCTGAACATTTTCACTTTATCTTCTCCCAGACGAAGAAGTACGCTGATGTGATCATTCCGAGAGGAGTGGACAATATGGGTAAGTGTTGTTTGTTTTCTTCTGATGTAGCAGCCCAACATTACATGACAAATTCTTTTCTCAAATTGTCTCACATCAGTGGCCATCAACCTCATCGTGCAGCACATCCAGGACATTCTGAATGGAGACATCTGCAAATGGCAACGTGGGTCCATCAACAGCAATGGGCGGGGCTTCAAACGGGCCATTTCAGAGCAGGGTGACCTGCAGATTGGAGCCACTAATCCTGCAGGAAAGAGGGTCCTGCTGGAGCCCAGTAGTCGCCCTCACTGAGACTGCGGATGAATGTAGGCCGAGGATGAGCTTTGAGTCGGGAATCGCTGCTGCTGATTTTTGCGGAGTGGGTCGGCAACTGACGGAGTTTTGAGAAACTCGGTCACTACTCCGACGTCAGTTTCCCCCTCTGTGTAGCTTTTTAAAATTGTCCACATTAACGATATCAAAAGTATCCAGTGTCATAAGTCTTGGTAATTTTATTGTTTGTGCACAATGAATATGTTAATAGTGTGCTTTTCACATGTAATAGTCTTCCATTATTTTTTTCTTAAGTTTTAATGTGTTCAGGTAATGTTACTGAAAACACGAGTGATAAAGGTCAGAGACAGGAAAATATTTAAATTCCGCCATGCTTTTGCACTGAGTTTTAATTTTTGCTTTTTTGGTGATTTAATGGAGATAAATATATATATTTAAATTATATTAATACTAGATTGTTGCTTTCCGTCTGTTTTTAGTAACTTGGGTTTTCTATTGAGAGCTTCCTTTTGAATATTGAATGCTGAACACACGCCTTAACATTTTTAAGTTTATCTTCCATACACTGTTCTGTTCAATAATAAAAAAAGAAATTCTATTATTAAGGTTTAAAGTGTCAGACTTGTTTGACCTTTGACAGAGAGTGAAGTTTGTGAGCGGCAGTGTGTATAGAAACAGAGCTGTTTTGTTTTATTGGAGTTTGAGAGCACAGTGTGATGTGATGCTTTTGACATTATCCCGAAAAGAAACCAGAATGATTTTACTACAGCACAGTTTGAAAAGACAAACACGCAAAGTCACTGAAGGACTTCAGTCGCACACACAAACACTTCCACGCACCGACATGACTGGGACATGATTGTGATTGCCTAATGATTTTCTACACTTGAACACGGCACACAATGATTCAGTATGACATACATATATCACAGCATCTTTAGTAATTCATCTTTTTGTGTTTTTGCTTTGCTTTTTTTAGTGCACATATGTATGGCACTTCGGAGAAGCTAAGCTCTTCTCATAAGCATAAACATCCTTTTTAAGAACAAAAGGAGCACTGTATATAATACATTTTATAACCATACATGATTCTTACACAAAATGTTTCAAAACAAACTCGTAGTTTCCAGTCTATAATGGCTGTCCTCTCTCTCAGTTCAGATCCCCTGCCCCCTCTCCAGTTGACTCGATGTGCGACCCACATGTTGACATCACAGTTCACATCAGGTCACTCTCAAGGTTCTGCCGTTTCAGGGAAATCATGAGTGGGGGGGAGGGTCATAGAGGATGACCAGTAAATGGCACATATATAAAGGAAGAGGAAGGAGCAACTTGGAGAGTAATGGACCATTCAACTCTCTCTCTCTCTCGCTCACTCACACGCACGCACGCACAACTGCTCCACTCTAAAACAGAGATTCCAGGGAGCAGACTTTGGTTTATTTCCATACTGTCTGCCCACTCAGTGAGATTCTTCTGTCCTCCTTGGCACCAGGCTTCTTCCTGTTTCCACATAGTCACAATCTCTTCCCATCTACACACCAGATCCACAGTAATCCCAATTATAATCTCCCACAACAGCAGAGTTCCTTATAAACCCCTGGCCAAGCATCGGTCTATTGTTTGTTCTGCATTTAGTTCTGCAATGAGTCTCCCATTTGCTCCAGCGGATAGCTTCCATTCTTCTTTCTCTCGGTCTGTAGTAAAGTGGAGTTAGTGTCATGAAGCACAGTTGGAGGTCAGTCAATTTTTGGCCCATGGGGCCTAGGTCTTCTCCTCGCGCTCCGTCTTGCGCCTGATGATGTTCCTGGGCTTGATCTTCAGCGACAGTTCCCACAGGGCCTCCTCTGCCAGGTGGTCACTGAAGTCGTTAAAGAACGAGACGATGTCTTCGTTGCGCTTCAGTTCGTAATGTCTGCGATGAGAAGAGGTCAAAGTTGGGGCGATAACAGAAATGTTTTATAAAACAATGAAATGAAAAACATAATTTCTTTCCTGGCACAAATTATATTTTCTACTTGTGGCAACAAAACACTAACATGTATTTCTGTGATTTATGCTTAAAAATCTTTCCATAAAAAGATCTTTTCATCATAAATTTATCTAAGTGGACTTACACTTGCTGGAAGCGCCGCATGCTGTCCAGTATGTTGAACTGCTGCCAGCGCTTGGAGAAATTGACCTTTCCGTCAATGAGGTCAGGGTTTCCCAAGTGGACGAATGTCAAGTCCTGGAGAATCAGACCCCTGGGAGCACAGACAAGTCATGTTGGTCAAGTTCTCGGGGAGTGATGGTTTACACAAGTTACAGTTCAGTATGTTCCTTATTTTAGGGGTCAGAGTTCGGTACAGGAAACGGGGAAAAAAGCAACAAAAAGTACACAATTCTAGATTTATTCTCATCTATTTTTAACAGTAGTTATTGTAACTGTTTGTGCCACCCAGTGTTAATTGTGTGAAAATTAACACATGTGTATATATATATATATATATATATATATATATATATATATATGTATGTGTATATATATATATATATATATATATATGTGTATATATATACACATACATACACATTACAGTATGTCAATATCTATAAATATCGACAACTATTTTGACTTCACTTCCAGTTTCAGATTTGTGATGGATATCATCATTAAAAAATATTTTCAAGTCACAATGAAAGTAAAATGAGTGTAACATTTTGTTAATATCTGTGTGTTCAAGAACTGCAGTGTGTGTGTGTGTGTGTTCTACAGGACCAATAGTCTTCATGGAGAACAAGTTCCAATCTAACACCAATCTATACCACCACTTTCTTTTATTTTCTCCTTCTTTTTACTTGCTCATAATCAGTTTTATCTGTTGTACTACTCCATACACTGAACTGTGGCATCTGTACTGACAAATGCACATACCGTTTCACTCCTACTGAGTTCCAATATGCATTCACAAACATTCACTCACAGATACGGGATACATGGAGGCTCCACTTCAGCCAGAGCAGCTCGGTAAGCTCTGAAGGAGGAGGAGCTGTCGATCAACGTGCAATATTCCTCCAGTCCCTGACAAAGAATACAGAGGACGTGAGGACACAAGAGTGAAGTAAGACATGTATGTTCAATAACAGAGATCTTTTATGACATGACAAACTCATCCCTCTCACCTCTGAGGTCTGTTTCTGCCACTCCAACCTCCGGATGGGCGCAGAGTCCAGGGCGGACAGTATTGCCAGGTAGGAGTTGAAATTATTCAACTTTCTTAAGTGCTGTAATAAGAAATGTTTATGAATATTATTGTATTAAACAAAAAAATGTCTGGGTTCTCCGTCATACAGGTCATTGTATCTTGCATGTGTTAAGATGAGGACGTCATTTGTTTAATTGTTATATTTTCAGACTTTCTAAAAAAAGAAAAGAAGTTAAAATGCATTTATTATAATGGTTCACTTTAATGTATGCTAGTTTCTACTTGTCTAATCATCTAAGAGCCTTCTTCAGTTCTCAGACGAAGCCTCTTAGATGAGAGGTGAATTGTCTTTGACTAAACTCAAGCAAGCCCAGTTGCCTATATCTGCATCCTGAAGATAAAGCAAGAAAAATCCACCAAGGAATAGAACTTTAGTTTGACTAACCTTCATTATTTTGATGAATTTAAGGAGCAACTTCTCTCTGTCTTGGGCTTTCTCCTGCTGAATTATCAAAGAGCGAACCCTAAAGGATGAAAATAAACCATGTGATCTTTACATTTATGACCGACGGCATGGGGTGCGGTCATGAACTGTGTGATTTCAATCTTACCAGTAGCTCATGTTGTTAAAGTGCTCTGTGAACTGAGTCAGGTTCGGACTCTTCTCCTCGTTCTGCTCCTTGGCCCAAAGCAGCACCTCGGGAATCTGAGGGTAAACAGGAAATGTTAAGATCGACTGTGTGTCAACAAACGTTGACAATTAACTTCAACGTGAAGAAACCACCTCACCTCTATCTTATAGAAGAGCTCAGCATCGAGAAGAGTGAGCTGATCGGCGATCTCATGACTGCGGAAGTCATGCAGAGTTCCAGGCCTGTGAGGGAACACAGACAGTTATGTAACAACTCCACCGTCCGTCTGCTACAAAATATTTCATCAGCCGTTGCATTTTGGCAGAATTTCATTTCATGGTCTGATTGGATTAGAGACACGGGTCATAGCAACTGTCACGTGATGACAGTTTGATCCTATTTTGCTGTAGACTGTTTTTAGCCACACAACAGTGAAATCTCTGAGCAATCTCTGTTTTCTTTCTCTCTAAACCGGGTTCACTCAAACCTTTTTCCCCCTCAAGGGGCCAAAACAAAAACCTGATAGTAGGCTGCAGGCAGAAAGTTAATACCTATTGTATTGGATTGCATACTGTGTTAGTCAGTGGTGGGATTCTAGGTTGCCTAATTAGATATTATTTCACTTTAACATAGTTAAAGCTATAGTGTGTAACTTAGATATAAACGATATAAATGAATGCCCCTTACACTCAAACCATTTTGACTCTCCATGTTTCTCAGCATAGCAGTGTTTTGTTTTTCTGGTTTACATCAGAGACGGAAGCAATTTTATTTTATTGAACTCTGTTTTATCTGGTGCCTTGAATCTCATTGTATATTGCTTGCAATAACAATAGATATATCCATATATCTTAGGTTAAGGAATTGTTCTCTGAAACATGAGTGAGGAAGTGAGAGACTTGCAATAGCAAAAAAACAAACAAAACAGTAACAGTTTTGCACCATCAACACACCCACGAATCATTGACCCTTGACCCCCCCACAGTACCTTGCAGAGACCCCTCGGGCAGCCAGGGGCTTCAGGGAGTTAGTGTAGCGTAGCAGCTTCTTCTGCTCCACTTTATCCAGGATGTTCTTGCGGAGCACACGGGCGAGGCTCAGCTCACCGTTGCACACCAGCGTGAACACCAGGTCCATGAGCTGTTTCAAGATGTCCTCTGTCAGCTCCACCAGGCTGAGGTACAGAGGAAGAGCAGAAGGACACGATAAGACAATTAAACCCGGTGATGGAGAAAACAGAGGAGTGGAGGAATTGAATTCAAATGTGAACACTTTAAGCTGTAGTGAGTCATTTCTAGTGACATTTTAAGAGTAGAAAACGCCAGTTGCAGGGACACGTTGAACAAACAGAGACATCTGAGGACGAGGTCACAGAAAAAGACATTTTCAACTTAGAGCTGACAGTCATGTCAAAATAAATCTAACACTGATTCATTTCAACTTAACATTTAGAGCAGAAATTACATTTTTTTCGATCCTGACCCCAGGTTGAAAATTACAGTCTTCACATACAGAATTTCTCCATGTGGAGCATAATTGTATAAAAAGAAAACCTTGTTTGCATGAAAATGAAAACAATGGTATACACACTCCCATGCAAGGCACTAAAAATATTCCAGTTTCTAAACTTCTATATCCTTGTCATTATTTCACAGAGCTTTGCCTAAACAGTCCCTGTCAAAAGGGCTACTTTTCTTCACATGATGAACAAAACAAAGAGACACACTCACCACAGCTCATCCACCACACGGACCAGCACAAAGAAGGTGTTCTTGCTGACTCGCTTCTTGAAAGTGTCCGGACTGTGGCAGAACCTGGTATATGTGCTTTGTGGTCAAGGACAATGGAAATAAAGCTATGCATGCAGTATATAATGCAAACTTTGAATAACTGATCAAATTGTTGTTAGGGTGGTAGATGTTTTTACAAATTTAATAATGACAGCTTTTGTTGCATACACTTCATGTCTTCTGTTATACAAAGAGTTGAAATCCCTGTGTTTTAATTTATCATAATATAGTAACCAGATTCCAACTGCTTGAACCCAACCCAGACATAAAACATCTCTCTCCACGCCTCACTGTATGCAACACTCTTGCAGTAAAAACAACAGAGCTGTAACTATGTGTCAACTCTTCAAATCCGAAATGGAACTGCCAACAATCAGTAAGCTTACAGGAGGTTGGGGGGAAATCAAATTATTGCATTAATCCGACTCAAACCCAATTTTAAAACGTTAGTATGACTGTAATTGTAATCACATTTCTCAAAGTCGGACTAACACACCAAGATAACGTGGTTGGGAGTCGGATTACTGCTGCATGTATATGTTCAACTGGATCCAAAATTGCAATGTTCCTAAGTTCCCACCCCCTGTTATGACCTGGAAATAACAGAAGAACACAATGGCAAGAAAACAAATTACTATGAAATGCACAACGGTGCATTTTTGAGTCCAAGTTTATAATCTGCCAGCTCAAAGAATGAAATATTTTCAAGTTATTATGGATAATAGAATGACACTGAAAATTTACAAACTGAAAGGGGGCACATCGCCACCTAGTGTAGCACAATCAAACACACTTCATTTAATAAATCTATTCCCCCCACTAGGAAAGTAGTCCGAAAGTAGTGGTCATCAGTGAAAAGTCAAAGTTATTAGTTTACCATCACATGTGAGAGGAAATATACAAGGGAATTATTAATTATTATCAAAATAGCTGCTAATTCTTACTTGGGTTAGGGTTCAAAGTATCCGATAACCAACAAATCAATTATAATTACTAGTAAATAACAACTAATAAACATATTGGGGAGACTTTTGTATTCTTATCTATAAACAAATGCACACTTAAACAAAAAGCCACAATAGTTTCATTGACAATTTAGCATTAGAAGTATCCATTAGTAGAGTACAATCTTTGGAAAGAGTAGAAAAAGAAAATAGGTCTTTCCTAGTTAAATAAGTATTTTTCATACTATTATGCTTCCAGTAAAATAACAATTTAGCTCAGAGTGACATATTGAGAGATTTGAAAAGGATATCTGTAGTGTAGCTTCTTAATTAGGTCCTCTGGGGATATAAAAGTCCTATATGTAGTCAGAAAGGCTTCACAGTACAAAACGAGATCTGTCAAGCAAAAACACAAGGAGAAAAAAAACAGGCTTTATAACCCAGACCGACACATTTCAAACATAACTGAACCACAGAGACAGACTGGAGGCTGTTTAGGATGCTACTCATATGAGGAGATTAGAGAAGTAGCAAAACATCAGTCATCATAAAGAATCCCAGTTTACAAATAAACATTCATCTTTATTTGTGTATATAAAATGACTGCAGATCTGTCAAGCTTGAAAGAAACAGGCTAGGAACCCAGGAGCACAGTAACACACTCTACCCTGCATGACAAATACGTGGGCTAAGTACAAGTACTATACCTTTGCGGTCTGTTTCTGTAGCATGGACTAATAAAATATCTCCTGATCCAGCACGAACATCAGGGCCATCGTCATTCTGGGAACATTACAGACAAGATGTGCAGAAAAGGAACGACAGACACAAAGATTAGAGAAAAAGAAGGAGAGTGAAAAGTAGGAGAGGAAAACAGTGGTTAGAGTAGACGTGGAGTGATGCAGTCTAGCACCTTTCCTGTTTCTGCCTGGTTGCTTTTTTTCCCTCCCTCCCTAATAAAAGGCCCCCACCTCACCCTGCCTGCACCAGCTCCTCTGATGACGGAGAAAAAAAAAACTCAGACTTGTGGAAGATAAAAGCAGCACCATTTCAATACATCTTTTGCAACACATTTAAATGACACCACAGGCCACACATCTCCTTTCCATGCATTTCTGCTCTTCTCCTTTTTATTAACTATATACACATTGTCCCTAACCTTGCAGAGTGGTGAGCAGCATATTTCACACATCTGTCTATCAGACTGCACCACGCAGGACAAAGGAGGAGGAGGCATATGACGAGGAGGTGGTCTGGCGTTTTTTTTCAGCTATGCAGTTTCAGAGAGTTAACTCCAGAGGGCAGCAATGGCTCTCAGTGGTGCGTCTAAGGATCTGATTTCACATACGAGTGACTCACAGTGACCTTTAGCCTGTCCTGCACCGGATAAACAGAATAAAGATTTGTTTTGTATGCTGGTGCAGCACACTGTCAAAGCAGATTTCTATAAACAATCCCAGCGCGCAGCATCAGCAGAGGCAGCTCTCTTACTTCTTGTTTTAGTGTTATCCTGCTCATAATCTCCTTGTGGTCTATGAGGGAGAGTTCATCCACATCTTCCTCATCACTTCCAGCTGATTCTGTTGACTTCTGCCTCCTGAAACACAAACACACACACCAGTGCCACATTAATGCCCACATGAGGCACCAGTACTAATTCCACTTTAAAACTAACTTTGTATCTTAGTCTGCATGTGCCACATAGTAGATGAATGCTGTAGATAACTATAAAATGATACCCTGACAGTCTCCTCATGCTGGTGATTGCAGCGACATGTTCAGCTGTATTTTTAAATTGAATGTGAAGTTTTACTTTGCACAGCCTTGTTAAACAGAAGCTGGATCACACAGTGAACACACTCTGCGTTTTGTTTTGGGTGGAGACACCTTAGGAGGAGAAAGGAATGGACCTTGTGATTAGGTATTAGTAGAGGAGAGTTTAACTGATCTCATATTTAATGAGACTATAAAACGTTTCCACTGCATCAGGCTCAAGCATGCCAATTGATAGCACAAACTGCGGAATAACTAATCAAAACGCAAAAGCACTGAGGTTATCTTCTTTTATACATTTTTTTTGTGATGTGTATATTTCAGTAGTAGAGTGAAGTTGCTGTTTACTTGGTATCTTTCAGTATGCTGATTTCTTGTTTACCACTGCAGATAAGTTGCAATATAAAGGTTGGTATGTATGTTGTATGACAAACAGTTTACTGTCCATATCATTTACTGGGGGTAAACATTATGATCCTTACCTTTCCTTGTCCAAAGCCTCTTTGCTATTGCTGGATGGCATCTGAGGAGTGGGGTCTTGAAGTACATCATCAGCTGCAATTGTTTCCTAATTCATGGATGGAAAATACAATAATTACTATCTGTGCTGGTGAAACATTATTTTTTAATGGTTCCTTGGTAATGGATGAGCTCTTATGCTGAGGTCAGACTACACGTTCTTTTGGTCTGTTCCGAAGAGCTATAAATTTGTGTTGCGACATGACTGACAGACTGACTGAATACTCATGATGGTATCTGACCCAAACAATCATCATGACCGGGGTGATGATGTTAAGACGACAAGAAACTGGACCGTGGTTTGAGACAAGACAACACCCAGGATGTGTGTAAACAAACAATGGTGTCCGAAGCGGTGTGCATGAGCACAGCTGTGAGAAAAGGACAGGTCCCTTAAAAAGAACTTGAGGCAATTCAATCAGTTTTCTTTCACTTCTCTATTTTGTTTGTTGATGCTTGTTACTTTTGTAGGTGCAGAGCACTCTGTATATTCATTGGTCAACATTACTGATAGTAGTAGGAGGCAGAACAAAAATCAAAACACGTCAAGACTTTCCGTTGGGAGTAGGTGAGGTAATCTAGTTAAATCCTTATTTGACAGCCACTATGACACACTACACGATATAAAAAGGTTACATTTTTGCGACATCCTACGCCTGTTGGCTTGAGGTATAATTGCGCTTGAATTGTGTAGTCTGACCTCAGAAGGATTTCATGCATAACTTTAGGTGAAGGGGAGGATGATCGCTTTGTACGAACGTCTCAGAATGAAGTCGTTCTTGTTAGTGTTGTGGTACATTAGGTGTGAAGGGCTAATGCAGCTTTTCCTCTGTATGAGCCAGGACAAAAAACCCCAAATGTAAAATTCCAAAGGATAGAACTCATTTGCACTCAAACTCCAAATGTTAACTTCTAATCACACATCCATTTGTTTGTTAAACTCTCACTCAATTGCTTACACTTCCCCACACCACAATCTAAACATAACTGAAATACACCCTGAATGCACACGCCGACTCAAATGAACACAAATACAAAGACACAAACACACACATAACCTGTCATACATGCACAGGTACATATATGCTGTTATAGGGCCTGTTATAGGAAAAGTGGAAACCAGTGAACCATTTAGAAACCCCGTTGGAGCGACAACATGCCAGGTGTTAGATCAGAGCAATGTTAAATGCAGCTTGTTACAGTTAAAGCACAGCCAGAGAGACAGCAATCACCAGCCAGGCAGTCAAAAACAGACAGATGGACATCTTTTCCACAGACACCAACCACAGCAGGCAAACCTGTGAAGCTCAACTCGTGCTCTTTTATGGTTTGGGTACATTCATGTTCCATTTCAGCGCCATCAGTTCAAGAGATGAATCAATAAATGTTGCTCAGTGCAACAGATAACTGGTGAGAGTGATACGTGCCAGTCAGGCAAGTCTTGATTCAATCCCTGAAGTGATAGGACCTACAAATGGAACTGACCTTTCACCCATGGCGGTCAGCTACTTACTCTGAGGGAGAGAGGCAGCTCCCCATTGGCCTGGCTTGATGAGTACAAGTTGACGTACTCCCCCTCCCCACCCTCGTCATTCGCGCTCTCACTCTACAGGAAAAGAGGAGGGACACAAACCGAGGGGTAAGCCAGCGGAGAGGCGCACAGAGTGTTTTCCAAGGACAGGACAGACGTCAAGTGTGAATATGTGACTAAGGAGGAGAGATAGCAGCTAGCCGGACTCTAGTATTGAACAGTGAGCGATGTGTTTTCCAGCTCAGAGTCATCATGACCACCAGGTGGCACTAGAGTGCATTATTTATAAAGATACTGTTAACTACTGGCAAAAAAGAACATGCAGTGCAACATGCCCTACTGGGATTCTTTTAAGACCAATAGCAGACAGTTTGTGGTTGATAATAACAACAAGATGCCACAAAGTGAATGAGTCACTGTATTATCATCTGTGCAACAATACCGAATACCAAACTGCTGTAATCTAACACCAGTCTGCCAAAGGAAGGAGTCCACTATCACATTTTATTATCTGTCTTGGAGAGCTGCTGCATGTAAGCATCCTGCCTATGCTTCCAACATCTATCCTCTGTAAGCTCACCGCTGAGGTGTGGAGAGAGTCAGTGAGAGAAGACTCAGAAGGAAGACAGACAGCCACAGAACCCATTGAGCCAGCCAGGGAACCGTCGGGCCCGCCCCCGCTGCCATCCAGAATGGTGGCATTGGTCAAGGCAACATGGTCCAAGCTCTGTGATTGGTGGAAAGCAGGAAGGAAAAGAAATAATAAAAAAATGAAATAAAGAGACAGGACGGAGGGATTAGAGAGGTGAAGACAGAGTAGACAGAAAAAGAATCCGAACAACAGGAGACAGAGGGTAGGAAAAAAAGTGTTCACCTCATTCTCCAACACCTCTATTAAGCCTGGACTATGAGAGTGATGTGCCTGAACATGAAATGCACTGCACACTCACAAACACCCAAAAATGTAAGACTGAAACCAGTGGCAAAAAAAACACATCTCCAGTGGAATATTTTGGAGTATGAGAAGACATGTTGATCAGGGAAATGCTTAGATAAGCTCACATCAGTGCTGAGTATATAAATGTATAAGATGAGAGACAGTGTAGCTGTACATGTGTGAGTGTGTGTGGCCAGCTAAAGAGATGCCTGCCAGAAAGGTAGAGGTAACCTGTTGTAACATGTGGTGCATACCAGCCCTGTTTCAACATTCCTGCAAGACGCACTACTAACAGTGTACACCACACACTCACACACACATTATACACACACACACACACACACACACACACACTTGCAAAAAAAAGGCAATTTAGGCCAATTATTCTTTGTCTAATTTTTGGGAATTAAGTAATTGTGTATACAATTACTAATAAATATCTAATTAACTTTTGCCAAACAGCCTTCAGGGCATGGCTTGGTTCCCTCATGACATCCTCCAAAAACATCATGCCCCAAGGAGTTGAGGAATGCAAACATTCCACAGAAACAGACAAACAGGAGGTGTGGAAGAGTGTGAGTGTGTGTTACGGGAATAGGAGGTTGCAGCATGATGGTAAAGGAGAGACGGGATAGATATGATATAAAATTGTGTGTGGATGGTGGGTGATGTGGGAAGATGAAGATGATTTGGAGAAGAGAGGAAGGAAGAAACAGGGGCAATGTGTTCTCCATCAGGTCCATCTGGTGCTGCATTCCACTGACGATATCCTGAGGGAGATCCACACCATGTCTTAGCATGCTTTGCATGGGATCATCATGGGTCAAACCCCCCCACAAACAAAAACTGATCAAACCTCAAACGTACAGCCAAGTCCAGTGTGGGAACAAGAATATAAGACTGATCAACAACCAGATCGTTCACTGTCAAGAACCTGCTCATGATTGGGGCATTTCTGTTATACTAACAAAGGGCTACTTTGTTATTTACGAGCCCCGACCTGAGGTCCGACAGTCTCTTGTGATATTTGGAGGAACTACTCAAGACACACACAACTCACTGATTTTAACTGTGAGGCAAACTGAAAAGAGGGAAGGGTCAAATCATTACCTGTCATGTGGAGGAATGCCATAGTGCAATTACACAAACACACATTTGACTAGCCAGAGGCTACACTGATAGAACCACAAAAAAGTAACTGCACACACACATCATTACACAAAGCACGCATTAATCACACCATATGTACAGACAAAGCCAGTACCTAACAACACAGGCACACTGAGAAAACCGTTGTGCATATGGATGGGTGGATGAACAAAATCGAGGATCACACAGCAACCAAACCACTGACCCTCGAGGGACTGCCTCATCTGAGACATTAAAGGGCATACGGGGAGCACACAGGTCAAGCTGCCACTGGACCAGTCCAGGACCACACAGCACCCACACCACACTGAAGAATGAGAGTGATGGGGTTATGGGGTGGTGGGGCAACTCACCGTGGGTGTGGTCAAGGATGCTTGGCCAATCAGGTAGGAGTTAGATACGGACATGCTGAGGCCCAGCCCAGAGCCTGCCTCCTCCATGGCCGCTACAGACGGCTGGAGGTGGCAGGAGAGAGAAGAGGACGAGGAGGAAGAGGGGGATGAAGAGTGGGAGGCCTGAGAAGGAAGGAAGGAAGGAAGGAAGAAAGAAAGAACAGAAAAGAAAGAAAGAAAGAAAGAAAGAAAGAACAGAAAAAGGAAATCAGGGTGTTAAGGGAGAAAATAAAGAAAGAAGTGGACAGTTGATTATACTAAGCAAGAGTGAATTAGAGCAGATTTAATCAAAGTGCAGCAGTAGATTGGTGAAAACTGAGGGGGATTCTGGTAGTTTAAGCATCAGCAGCAGCAGAGAGGTCAGTGACTAACACTGTTGAGGTGAATATGAGTCTACTGTTATGTTTAAGTTAGAGCTATTCCTAGAAAGCCCTAATTACTACAGGGTTATGTGACTTGTAGTGGTCAAACATGTCTGCGTCTACTGTGACAGTCCAATAAACATTCTTTGATGCTTTACAGAGATCAGGCCATCCACAACGGCACATTCTAAACACAGCCAATATGATCCAATGGTGGGTTTTTGTGTACTTCTTTTCTTATCCACACAGCAGCTGAAATTATTAATATAATTTCTTTGCAAAGCTGCCAGTGCCATGTAACATCGCCAAATCATGTAAGCCTGGAACATGGGTTCAGACAGGGAGGCAAACAGGCTTATTCCAGTAGACCACAAGCTCATTGGGTCCAAAACACCGAGGCAAGATAAGACATTGAGGCAGGAGCATGGATGAGTACAGCTTGACACAAAAGCATGGTAAAAAATTTGAGGGCTTTAAATACCCAGTGGTAACAGAAGGAGGATGATGGACACAGAACCAAGAAAGACTCTGAGGTGGCCTGTGTAGACTTCCAACCTGCCACAGTCTTTTTTTTTTGTAAGCTGTAATACTGTACATCTACAATGGCTACAACCTGGACAAGAGTGTCATCCGTTTATTGCACACAAAAGGTAAGTCTTCATTACACCAAAAGCTTAGGCCAACCACGGATCAATTTGTGACTGCCAAACTGCCAAATCTGGCGAGAACCATGCCTCATATATAAATAAGGCCAAACATGAACCATCTACTTAACATGCAATAATCTATATTTTGAATAGCTCTGCAGCCGTAAGAAAATGGAAATGCAACTTAAAAATAGATTGAGATTGACTTAAATAAATTTTTTTCCTGTTCTAACCTAGTCAGCTCTCTTTTTATCTGTACTGAATCACCGTCAGGATGGATAGAGGCAGTTGTCTCAATTAACCCACATGCCAACCCAGCTTAAGATAAGTGGGCTGGATCTGATGCAGGTCTGATAAAGGCTAGTCCTATCTCCGACTAACGACAAAACACCACCTTGTATGTACAGATGTCTGCTTTGCGTACAAAAAATTAAAGAAACGGGAGTGAGAATAGGTGAGAGATAACAAGATAGGGAGAGGCTCCGGAGTAAATTGATGAGGATTACCACAAGAATGCAGCCTTTGAATCTGCATTTTTTCCCACTCCATTTACTTTCCAGCCAACATTAAGCATGAAGACATTTGGATGAGGACTGGGGTCGACCACAAAAGGTTACTTATACTGTTCTCATGTTATAATGACACTTATACTATGTGTAACCTCAGAATTTGATCGTGTAGTCAATAAACAGTCTCCAAGTGTTGATTTAAATCCAAGCAAGATGAGCTGACCAATTTCAGCGATTTAAATTACAGCTTTGCTCACACAGTCCAAATTAGAGAACCCAGCTATTTAGTTATGTCCCCTCACAAGAGACAGTTTCTACACTTTATTACAACCGTTTGTATGCCCTTTAGAAAGACTGCTGTAACTAGCAAATCACAAAAGAAATGTTTCTTACCAGTTGTCTTTGTTTTGGGGGCAACGCTGGGGGCAGAACTGGCTCATGGACCGAGTCTGTGCTGCTGAAGGAGTCGTTGAAGCCATAAACCTCCTGGAAACGCTTGTTACGCTGCTCATAGATGCTCTCACTCTGTGGCATCTGGTAGAACATGGAGGGCTGCGGCTCAGAGTAGTCTTCCACAAACTGCATGTACTGGAGGACTGGAGGAGGGAGACGGGAAATTAAATATTGTGTGTCAAGAAGGCACTAATATCTAAATTAAAAACATTTGATGTGGTGTCACTGTGTATGTGACTACACAATGTGAGAACAAAAATCTAATGATCGTACTAAGACCAGACTTTTAACGTACATGTCAATATCCTCAAACTCAAATCAACACAACCACGTAATGGGTTGGGAGTAGAATTACTAATGCACGTAAAAGTCCTAAAAGAAGAAGACAAAAGCGAGAGGCTGGTCATTTTTTTGGACTGACAAGGAGAGAGTTTATGCTCTGCCAACTCAAAGAATTTAATATTTTACAGTTCATAGAAGGTAGGAAGACTCTAAATGGCATTCAACATGCTAACAACGAGCTGCCAATTAAACGTAAAACTGCTTAATACTTAGAAGCATATCGCCACCTACTCTAGTGGAGGCTTGATTCAATAGATTGTATACTGGAACAAGGACAGTACTCACAAATTGTCAACACAGTGAGAAACTTTTAGTCACATCATGAAGTATTTTAGCTCGCAGGAAGGGCTGACTATATGGAATGACATAATACAGTAGCATGAGAGGAAATTATATAGCAGGTGTGACAGGAAATGACCAAATTTTGCCCCTTTGCCCTTGGAGCCAGACCCATTGTAGCACATCCTGTTGTACATTTCCTGCTTCTATTCACAATGGAATATTTCCTTGATATAAGTTAAGTTTCAATGAATTGATGATCAAGTGCAGCCAATGTTGTCCCACAACAAATCAACCTCATCCCCTCCTTCATTAGACTGTGCCCCTTTCTTTGATTGTGTTGCCCTATATTCAAGCATTTCCTTTAAATTGCGTGTAAAGCCATTTTGTCATCCCATAGTAAATGTGATACTTGCCAAATTTGAATGATTAAAGATTTTCTGATGTAAAATTAAACATCATTCTCTGCTCTGAAATGGGGGGCATATCCACTGGTCCACAACCCAGGCACACACTCTCTCACACGTGTATGTGTATAAGCATAAATACATTTTTGTACACGAATACAGTGCTAGTTTAGCTACAGTCCTGCCCGCATTCTCCTCATCTCTCAGGTTCATTGCCTCCAATTTCCAACTTATATATGTGAAGAGGAGAATCTCTGCTTTACACATACTTCAAAAAATAAATTTTTTCATGCCCGCCTTTTCATATTCCCCACCATCCTCTTTTTTTCACTTCACTTACTGTGTCTGCTTTTCTTTTCTGGGAGTGGCGGTGGGCTGGCAGGGACATCTGCATGTTCGGTGCTCATGTACTGGGCAACAAACACCCCCCCATTTGTCTGGGGCATGGGTGAGACGGGTGTGAAAAGGGGGAATGGGGGTGTAGGGTGCAGCTCCTCTTCTGACAAATTGTCGTACTGGGAAGGGAATCGCTCATACAGCACTCTGGACCCTCCATCAGTGAACGACGGTGTCTGAGTGCTGCGTCGCTTCTTCTGGGGCAGAGCAGGGGGTGCACTGATGCGGGACAGTAAGGGATTGGTTTGATATGGCTGAGGGGTCCAGTACTCTGGTGTTTGCTGTGGTGGAGGAGCACTGAAGCGGGGATGCGTGGGATGCTGTCCAGGTACTGGGGAAGAAGATTCACTGTGAGACTCAGGCAGGGGGCTAAGGCACCCTCCCACCGGTATTGGGGGCAGGTTTTCCCCAACTGACAAGTCCTGGTGAAGGAAGTCATAGTCTGGGTCATAATTCTCTGTGTTGTCTGAAAAGATGGAAAGAAAGAATGAAAAAAATGTAATTCTGTTATCACACAATCAATAAAAAGCTCCAGTGCATAACTTTTGGTGATCTTGTTGTTATTGATGTCATTATTATGTCTCTGCTTGAACAGGATATCTGAGCAGCGGAATTCACTCCTGAAACTTTTCTCAGGTACATCTTTGAGTATTCAGTCAACAGGTTGGAGTTTGAAATAAAGGCAATGTCAAACTTCAAAGCAATGCTGCTGCTGTCTCGTTTGTCTCGATAAAACAAATCACTAATCAGCACAGGAATGTTGCTGGGTGCCAAAAGACCTAAATATTGCTATACTGAGAAATATAGAGAGAGGATTAATCAGCATTGTGTGAACTCATTAGACAATGGTTTAAATGTAGTTATACAGTTTTAAAGATTTTCACAATGTAGAAAAGGTTGTCAGTCCTCCAGGACATGGTCATATTCAGAGGTTTGTATGGAAAAGGACATTAGCAAAAATTTGTCAAAAGGTGAGTCCTGATAGCTGATTTCGCTTAGGACGTCACAAAATGAAAATGCATGTGTTAAACTCACAGGCCAAATAAATCAAACCATCTATTGACCATTGTCTCTAGCTGTCTGAGAATGTGTCTTGTTTTCTTACCAAGCGTTTCACAGCTGGTGTTACGTGAACACTGACCACTGTCCTGCTCCATGGAGGAGAGCTGTTCATCAGACTTGCTGAGTTTCCCCATGCTGCTGCAGGGAGACAGTCGTGGAGAGTCTCCCCCGTATGACTGGCTCCCCCCAGAGAAACGCCTCTGAAGGAGCTCCTGCTCAAAGTCTTGCTGCTGCACAGATAGGGATTATTATTGGTGTGTTTCTTGTAGTATGCCTTTATTGATTTATTGAAAATTCTAAAGTCTAAAATCTTTCTATAAGATGGCACTGCATCCTCACCTGTCTGTGAACACTGCAGGGCAGACTGGAGCCACGGCTCATGGGTGCAACCACTGCCACCCGCGTGGGCGAAGGGGCTGACTGGCGTTTCTTAGGAGGAAGAGCTGGAGGTGGACTAATGAGAGATAAACAGAAACAGTGGATTTAAATGAAAGAGATGGTGGATGTTCTTGCTCCTGAGGCAAAGTCAATACAAACAATGACATTAAACACACTTTCTCAGACATGTATGCACACACAAACCCATGTATGAATACATGAACACACACATTATCATCCCTCTTGGAGAACAGTGAGATGAAAGTGAGGGTGTTTCATGTTATCCTCACTCAGCTATGACATGAATCTTTCCTGTTTGTCAGACCTAAATTCTCTCAGTGAGTTAATACCAAGTCAAAATGCAGCAAAGGGGCGGGACATAAATCCCCATGATATGGAGGCCAGTGGAAAGACACAGCATAGGTCAGTCACACACGCTCATGCACTGGACGGTCTTCTGATTGGATGATGAGTTCTTCAAGGGATACCAAGGATGACACACATATTGGGAAGATGCAACCATGCAAGCCAAAAAACACTTTCATCCAATCCAGAAGCTTTATGGGAGGAGGTCAAGGGTGGGATGTAATCATGGAGACGAATAATCCTATAGGCCAACATACTTCTCCTTCTGAGAGGGTCTCCTTTGGCCAGCGTCAGCACTCAACTGTGCTCTGTTCCCAGAATCCAAAGGGAAACCAAAGATGAAGGAAATTGAGAGAGACAAAGGAAGAGGCAGAACAACAAACAAACCAAAGTGCGCCTAAAGTGTGAAAGTATTGTAAGACATGAGGGAATCTAGTGAGGGATTGGCAATTGTGTGCCAAGAGAAAAGTCCCATTAGACTACAAAAGAAAAAAAAAAAAGAGGAAATCACCCATCCATACATATATCCTAAAATATGTCCTTATTCCTCATTTGGTGTGTGGAACACTTTCAGATAACGATTTAAAAATAACTTCTGTGCAAACTGAAACAGCTGTGATGTATAAATGCAGAACAGAATCTTCTGCTTTTGTGACTATAGTGTAAAAGTTAACACAATGCCTGTGGCCACATAACATCTCTGCATCTTAAACAAAACAGAAACATTGGCGGCAGTTTTGGAGAGTGTTCCCCTTACCTGAGCTCTGCCATCTTTGCTTCAGGAAGAGGGGGTTTGGGAGGGGCTATGTCCTCATCTGGTACCTCAGGGGCATTCTCTGCAGGAGCAGCTGTTGGTGTAGTCTTATTTGAGATCTCCTGCTCCCCGTCTATCGAGGGGACCTCCGAGGACACACTGCTACACAAGTAAAAATGAGTGGACAGAATAAATGGACAGAATAAACAGTTTAAAGTGTCTAAATGTTTGCAGAGATAACATTTGTGTTGAAAGTTTTTTGTACTCACCTATCTGTTGTGGTGGCAGGTGGTGCTGGTTTGTTAGGTGTGGTGGGTGACGGCTGCTCCTGTTTCTCTATGGTCAGCTTCACTAATTCCTGTTCATACACAGATGACACAGCCAGGTTCAGCTTCTGGATACAACCAAAACCGTTCACAACATTTCCTCGTCCCCAATTAGTGATTTGCCTACCTTTACACCATCCAGCACTGCTTTGATGACACTTGTGACAGATGCCACATTTTCCTTGTCTTCCAAGTCAATACCATCCAGCATCACCTGGTCTGCCCAACGAATGAGATTGGCTAGGCTCTGGTACACACGGTTATGGCAGGAAGACAGCGCCGAACTGCAGGAAGAGTGTGAGAGTAAGGCCTGGAACATACAATCCATGGAGAGCCACTGGGCATTTCCACATGCATGTATGTAGTCACAGTTTCATTCATACTTAACAAGCGTAGGCTTCAATCTAGTGTCCCACACGTGTGTACTCAAATTCAATTAAAGTAGTGAAGATTTTGCACAAGAAGTCAGCCTTCTTTTTCTATGCAATTACATTCTTTGACCTCTGACTTGCACACGTGGGCACAAGTGAACTTTCTCACTACTGGGAGTAATAAAGGAGCATCTTATCATAGCTTCTTTGTTGTCTTTATTGACCAAAAGAAGTGTGCCATTAACTGGCCTAGAAAGTGTTGTGCCAAAAGGAGCATGCACAGTCACTTAAATGCCCCCTTTACACCTTGCATTAAAATGCATTTTCTGTGATGGGATACCGATTGGATAGCATTTCACCATTTGCATTTACAGCTGGTACTAACATGCGTCTCCAGTGTCCACATCAAGATTTGATTGCTATCCGAAACAAAGTCATCTCTCCCTTACATCACCTCTCCACCACTTCTTCTGCAAAGATTTCAAGCAGCAGACTACAGTGTCACATCCTGTGCGCCACCATATCAACATTAAGTTGACTGCATGTGAAGACTCTTCTTTTGCTTTTTGCAGTTTTGTCGCTGCTTTCACATTAGCTGTGCTCAAAGCCAACAATGCATATCCAACCACCTCCTGAAGTGATTTGGCAGGTTGGATCTGTCCTCAATGAGTCTCGGGTGTATTTACATCTGTACTTACAAGCGGTCATGTGCTATCTGATTGCAATCTGATCACAAAAACGCATTTTAATGCCAGGTGCAAAGGGGGCCAAACTGTAGGAATGCTCGCGTTGATTCATGAAGGGCCAGCGAACCACCACAGAAATAGGAAAATTACGACATTTACGTTATGTGGACGTCTGCGGACACAAACAACATGGTAAATATGACACAAGATAAAGGTTGGAAGAAGGAAAGAGTATAAGAAAGAAATTTAGAAGAGGTAAGAGGAACTAGAAAAAAGTAGTAGATGAGTAGATAAAAGATTAGATGCACAGGAAGTGAGAGCAGGGGGGCAGCAAGAACAGAGGGGAGCGAAAAAAGCATTGGGATAGCACATGTTCAACTGTCAGTGACAGAAAACGCGACATTTCCATCCACCTACCATTTATTAAACTATTAAGGTGGCATTTGTTAATAAACAGCATGCCTGACTCCACAGTCACAGGGTGGAAACAGCTAGCTAGTGCTGACAGAGGAATGTCTAACAACACAAGGAAGCTGGGTGTTGTTGTTCTGGCTGTAGTGAGTGGTGTGTTCAAACCTAACACTAAGGTGTGGCACAAACCTGCACCAACATGCAGCATCTGATTTACAGTGCTGAAATATCTATCCACTGTCTCTGCACAGCTTAGTCCTGAAGTGAGTGAGAGACGACTGTAGCTACAGAGGTTCGAGGAAGGATTTAAGGGATGGTGGAGCAGTTGGGAGGGTGGCGAGGTTTGACCCAGAAAAACTACACAAGCTAAAGGCTCTATCTTACACACAGCTAAGTAGGAATAGTGAAACTACAAGTCTGCACATCGAGTGCCCAGACAAAATAACTCTGTTTTCAGACACACAGACACAAAGGTGTTACACCCTGTTTTTACCTAGTTCTTTGACCAGTATTGATTATAATTACTGCAAATCTTTAACTATGGAGTTAATTTTGTCAAGCTAGTTTTTCCATTTGTTAACGTCTTCTTCCAATGTCTGTCACACAACAGTTACACACAAGTGCACTAGCTTATTTTCCAAAAAAAAACATGTAGGTTGTCTTAAGAAGCTTTGAAACAGAGGTGTTCAATATAAAATAAAATTCTGTCCTCAATACCTTCATCTGCACTGATGGATAAGGAAAGGCACAGAGACAAAGAGAGATAGAGAGAGAAAGGTTGTAACATGTCTGGGTACTCTCACAGAGAGGGTTTACTTTCCCCAATGTAAAAAAAGCCAAACTTAGTCTACACAAAATTCATTTCCCTTCCTTGAAGGTAACATACTTGATAATGTGCCACATAAGTGACTAAGATGTGAAATTTAAAGGCTTCAGGCACCAGGTACAACAGGTACACTTACAACATATGGTCAATCTTCACAAGCTGCTGAGTGAGTGGTAGTCAACATCATGCTAGTTCTAACATGCCCTGCGTGCCTGGCAGCTATGCAGTAAGTTATACTGAAAGTCAGAAAGCGCCAATTTCCATAACCAGCATAGGGCAACAATTAGAAAGCATGAGCCTGTTGTATAGTTTTCAATTTTGTAAAATTAAAACATGGAGTTTCCAGTCACAAAATAAACACATAACTGTTTCCATCTTGTGCTGTGAAACAAAGGGGTTAAGTGGAAGTGCATTTGGGCCCACCTGTGCTGTATCCGGGCCTCCACCTGAACCAGAGGCAGGATAGCTTCAAGCACCTTGCTAGCAGAGCCAGGAAGCATCTCCAGCACCTTCTTCTCCACAACCATTTTGTCCACGATTGTCTTGAAGTAGCGCAGGGCACTGACCACATCTTTCTCGTGTTCTTCCAGTCGACTCACCTTCTGCAAATACAAAAATAGCAAAGTAATACCACAATTGTAGTTGTAGAGTTTTAGTTGCAGGGTAGCTTAGCTACATCTGATTATGATGATCTTAACTTAACTTCCAAGCTCTTGAACAACATAAACACAGTGTGACTTATCATTGAACAACCTATTTAGTATTTGGGCCGACATAGCAGTCTGGGCTCTTAGTTTTATGACTCCCATGGTTTGCGCACACTTCAAAGGACCATTCATCAAGTGATGTGGCTTGGAGCCATCTTGGTCCTACATCTCTTTCAAACTCTCTCGTCTTTTACAGCAGGACTGCTGGGCAATACACTGTACTCATCAAACCAAAAGCCTAAGAGGAGTGGAGGAGTTCATTCAGGAAGTGGCCTAAATCCATTCATGTTTCTAGTTTAAGACACCTGGAGCCTAAGCAGCCACCACAGCTACAGGGAAGTGGTGGGAATACTTGCACACAGACAGACACAATGGGATATGAGAGCACAAAAATATTAGAGAGGAAAACAATCGCCTCACAAAGAGGCAAAGAAGCACATTGTATAGCTGGGAAATAGATGGATTTCCCACAATATACATGCATTTTCTGCGCAGACACACACACACCTTGTTAGTAGGTTTCTCTGTACTCTTGGCTGCTGGCTCAGTCTGAAGTTGCTTGCCCTTCTTGGATGGAGTCCTCTTGATCTTGGGAGAATGGAACTTGTCCATTAGTTTCATGGTGAAAGAGGACAGATGGGATCGTTGCGAGTCTGTGGACAAAAGGGAAGTTAAGTGGTCATTCAAGGAGGACAGACACTCAGGGGATCCAGAAATTGGATAAAAACAGAAGGCACAAGCACACTGAAGTGCTGATATCACACAACGTCACAAAACTATGCTCAAGTAAAAAAGTTCAACACCAGTGAGATTCATTAACCAAACTTGAAGATTCAAGTATGTACAAAACCCGCTCTGTTTCTACTACATTTGCTTCCAGCGTAAATCTGAAGGGCAGGATCTTCAAGCAGTCCATGATGTAGCCACGTGTTCACACACACAAGAGAGACATAAACAGAGCATTTGAATACTCTAGTTAGCTGTAATAAAATTGTGTCATGATAATACACTCACTGTCCCTTAACCTCCCAGGCTGATCCCATTATCTCTGCAAAAAATAAAAAATAAAAGCATCAAGTGATAAATGCTAATAACAACTGTGGGAGTCGGCAGGAAGTGTGGGTTTTATCAGTGACAAAATTGCAGCTCTATCTGCTCTAATCTCCCTTCAGCTTGATGACTGTGTGATGCGGCATTCCATAGCCATCAGCGTAAAAACACTGAATGCTGAATAGCAATCAACAACAGGAAAGCACCACAAACTAGAATTCCAGTTGGGCAGTGCTTTCATCTGCACCATCGATCCACATGCATCACACATATCCACCCTACTGTTCTCCCCCTCCACCATTAATCCTCTTCATCCTTTTCTGAGTAAAAGACAGAGTTTGATGAGGGAACCAAGGACGATTGTGAGTCTCATCAAGAATGTTGATGCAAAGACACCTAGTGGAGTGTCCTCTTGATACAAAATGCCTGTGATGATGCATGCATGACCCCTCAGGCTCTTGTTTTACACTGCATTTTTTAATAATCTTATCTTAGTGTTTATTTAATAAACCACTGAGTTACTGGAAAAGTATCTTGTGACTGTTCTGTCACTTCAATTCTGCATTTGACCTACTTCATAACAGCCGAACAGTTTACTTATTCACATGTACATGACAAGGAAAATGACAGTCACAGAGCTAGCTGTCTTATCATGAGGTTGTTATACTTAGGAATTGTGTGTACTCTGTCCACTCACTCCCCACCATCTGTCAATGAAGACATAAAATGTCAGACAGTCAGGATATGGGGAGAGAATACAAAGAAAAATAATTTCACTCAAAGAGCCCAGAGTCAGACGAGGGACAAGACACAGTGAAGGCCCTTCAGAAGGGGACAACCTATTTATCTTTATAGCTGTCTGTATCAGTTCTCTGTAGCATAGCCACAGGGGATGCAGTGTTTGCTTCAGTGCTGCGTGAACAGTAGAGTGAACAGCATAGCTGGGGCTGACAGGATTTTTTGTACCCTGAGGCCACACATTGTTTTGCTGGTTTTGTCAGTTTTGCCGCAAGTCAGACAGTTATTCTGGCAAGATTTAAGCTTACCAATGTGTAGGAAGTGGATCAAAAATGTATACACTTTTGATTGCACATCAGCCTCCGTATGAATTTAGGCTCAGATAATCCTGTCTATTTGACCCAGCTGACCCCTTATTCCTGGCATGAGTACAGGGAATGTGGCAAACATCATGGTCCCTCTCACTCAATCTCAAACAGGCCCAGAAGGACTACGCTTGAGTTTACAGCTGCAGCTTAGAGTCCCAGCCCAGAATTGAGAAACAGTGACATCAGCACACTGAGTCACAAGCATGATCGATTCATCTGGTCCCTCAGACAACATTGTAGCCCCTGTGGCTTGGCTTTCTATCATGCACACAGAGCTGGTCTCCTCTGTTTCAATTCACTTCTCCACTACTTCCCTCCCTCTTTAGCTCTTTCCCCCTTTCTCTTGAGTTCAATCAAAGTCTGGCTCAGCATGGAAATTACATCATCAACCGAAAGAAAGAAAGATGGTGGACGAGAGAACGTCAATAAGAGAAAAGAAATAAATCCAAAAGAGAGGGAGGAGAGAGAACACAGTGAAATGCTCTGTTATAGTCATGTGGGCCTCTTTAAGTCCACACTCCAGAGACAGGCCAGCCATCCCTCCTGCTCTCCCCTGACTCCTGCCTGCTGCTGTTTAGAGTTATGAGGTGATGATGTCATTGGTTGTAATGTCTCTTGCACTGAATCCGCCTAGTCATGGACTGAGAAAAATACTGAAAGAAACCTCAAAGTGAAATAACTTTTTCCTCCTTAATTTTTGCTCAGCTGCCCAGGCCACAACAGACCTTTATACAATTTTTCCTTCTCAAACTTTCTTCTCTATCAACTCTGCATGACATTTTAAACACAAGTTTAATGACTCTTTAAAACCATTATTGGATTTTCACTCCTGTAAGACGAAAGGACACATTGACAGACAGATTGGAAATGAACACTTCAATATTCCTGGAATGGACCACATAATTTATATTTTTCCTTGTTGTTTCCTGCTAGTGGCAGATAAATGACTCACTAGCAAGGAAAAGTACAGGACTGTAGCTAGTCTGATAAACGTACAGTGTGGTAATACTTCCATAAAGCTTTAGATTTATCTCTTTTGTGTTTAACTGCTGTAGCGCCACAAAAACTGAACACACAGCTCCCCCGAGCTTCATTATCCATTCATATTGCACTGAACCCTCACAGTTACTTTTATATATAATATGTTTAAGACCCCAGTGAATAATATTACAATAAAAGTTTATGATAAAAAGTACACATTTGTTGTTTTTCTAATTTGGTGCAAGTGGCAATAGTAAAATCATGTTTTTTTATGATGATGTTAAGAACATTCGGACAAAATAAAATCTGAGTGTTAAGAATAAACGGTGAGGGATTCAGCTTGTAAATATTGTTTAGAGGCAGTGCAATTGCTTAAACACTTTAGGGACATTCAAAACAAACACTCCAGACTGAACTAATCCTGAACAAAGCCTGGGAGAGTTCTCACACAAGCCTGTGGTATAGTGGAGTCCTCACGAGTTTGGCATTTGGTGAACTGTCACATACGCACATGACACAGGTCTAAATTTATGGATGCTTCAGCCAAGTTTCACGATGCTTACATATTTCCATGTACACCAGGCCACATGAGGGAATAGTGGCTAGCACTCTTGCCTTATAGCAAAAAGACCTGGATTCACAACCAAGTCCTATTGAGGGCTTTCTTGTATGGCATGTTCTTCCTGTGTTCTTCCTGGTTTCATACAGTCCAAAAGCATGCAGAGGTTAACTGAACACTCAAGACTGACTGTAGGTGTAAATGTGAGAGTGTATGGTTGTTCGTCTTTGTGTGTTCACCCTGCGATGGACTGTAAACCAGTCCATGGTATACTCTGCCTTTTGCCCTAAGTCAGCTGGGTTTGGCTCCAGTGGTAGACAATGAATGAAGTATGTACCCTAACTTACTCAATACTTTAAGTGGGTTTCTTAATTGCCATTAAAGTAAACAGTGTGCATATTTGTAATTGAATGAGCAACACACACAAATATATAAACATATATACAGTTATTGTCTATTGCCTTGATTTGTGTTTACTTTGTAGGTCCTATTATTTATTTTTCTTTTTACATGTGAGAATTACTCAAAGTGATTATTTTAGAAGACACAAAATACATTTAGATTTCATGGGTAGAGGATATAAAGCAATACGTCAGAATAAACCCCTGGGATGTCAATAAACTGGAGAAGATTACTTCAACCCAACTGATAAAGCAGTGACATATGAGCTTGTCCAGATCTGAGTGGAGAACAGACAGACTGGCAGATTGATTTGGTTCCTGTCCAGTACAGGTGTGATCTATACACGACAGCTGGTCGTGCCCCCACACCTGCCCTTCCCCTCAGAATAGGATGATGACTGGGTGTAGGGATACAGGCACAGCTGTCACCTCCCGCTGAACTCAGTGAAAGTGCATGCAAGCCGCGCATATAGACTTGTAGAGACTGCTAAAAAACTGGTCACAGGGTCACAAAGGTTACTGGGCCAGCTGTTGAGTAAGGAAGAAGGCAAGGGGGGACATAAGTCAAACTCAAAGGGCATGTACAGTAGACAGTTAAAATGATGACTGCAAACTAAAAACCCAACAGGATAGGACAGTGGACATAAGCAGGCTTGATGGGAGGAGAGAAAGAAAGGAACATTCATCCTATTTGATTTGGTGCGTGGAAAACTACATCTGTGAGAAAAATCGATTTACATTTTATAACTGCATTCTATTGACGTGTGCATGAATAACTTTTTTAAATCAGAGTAAAGCACCCTCTCGTCTAAATGTGTATATATTTAAAAGTAAATAAGACTATGTGAATGAAGCTACTGCTATACTAGCTCAGTAGGGCTGTGCACAATGATTAACGCAACATACGTACAATGACAATACTAGCGGTCACATACAATAATAAGATAATAAGATGATATATTCCATAATTATATATAGATAGAAGAAAAATGCTTGAAACAAGAATCTGCAAAGGATGAAAATACATCTGACTGAATTTAAACATTAAAAAAATTTCTGTTAATACAAAAATTCCTGTTAATACATATATCCTTTTAAAAGACACTGTACATAAATTATTTGTACACTTAATAGAAACGGGAAAGCAATGCGTTCCTATGATACATGTAAATAGACGGGTAATTATTTACAAGTGTCCATAAAAAACAACACCATAGTGGTTGAATTACTGTTTGTTCACTGTAAAGAAAACCTCAGAGAAGCAGTGTAAGAAGAACTGCATCTCCACAGGCAGTGATGCAACAGAGTGGAATGCAAGCTGGAGACACGCAAGATGAACAGTGGGAAGAAAAATGGACAGGAAAGAAAGACATATTCAACAGGAAATAGTTTGGTGCTTAGTTAATTATTTATTCTCTCCATTGGCTTCCTGCTGACCGTTTTCAGTTTTCAATAGAAATCCTTTTTACATCATCAGTTATCAATGTGTGGCAAGGAAGAAAGGAGGCCTTGGTATGGAGCGTGTCCCTGGTAAATGGCTGATTGGAGAGGCAACGGGGGAAGAAATTCAGTGCTAAGTTTTCCAGCTGTTCTGTATGGGTGTAGCAAATGCAGTGTGTTTAGAAAAAAAAGGATTGTGTTAGTTCAACTAAAACTGGATTTTTTTCATATATGTAAACATCTTAGTTTGACTGAAAATTACTACATTGGTTATCGGCAAATTTAATTGTCAACAATTGTCTTTTTTGAGCTTAACAACCTTGTTGTTTCTTTTTAACAGAGTGAGTCATCTTGCTTTCTGTCCATCTCTGCTGAGCTACACACACGCAAACACAGAGGAAGACAGATGTTTGTGTGTGATGCCTCCGTGGACTCCATTATGTGTTAGCTCTGGAGAGAAAAGCCACGTGCACGTGGGGGAGAACACGCAAACTCCACACAGAAAGGACGTAAATAAAGTCCCTGCTTGAGCTTGTATACTGGGACGAGGACAGTAGTAGTAGTTCGGTTAAATGGCGTAGTTGAGCACAACTTAATTGAGCATGGAACCTACTGTCTGAGATCTAGCATGCATCCATTTACTGAGAGAGTAAAGGAGAAGTGCTCAGCCCACTTACAGTCGTGTATATTTCAACTTAACAAATGAGTAACAAAGACAATCTAATTTCTAGAACAAGCTGATCAAAATATTAAAATTCCAAATGAATTTAAAAATAAATAAACATAACTGGTGAATGACTGTTGACTTGGCACTGAGAAACTACATCAAGGACTACAATGGTCTTGCTACATTTGGGTTCATTTTTATGTAAATGAATACTTCAAATACTTGGATACAATATCTACTTAATTTAACAAAAAAATATTTATATTTGACTGAAATCACATATTTTATATATACCTCCTATTTTAAGTGATTAACAGTGCACACAAATATGCCCTTTCGTATCTCTGTCAATGACTAGCCAACCAGCCTCCTCAGCCATGAGTAAATGATCAGGAGCAAATATGAAAGTGGTGATGAAGGCGATCTGCATGCTGGGTTGCATGGGAACAGACATCTGTTCAACCGTGGCTAACAGAGCATAGCCACAGTAATACAGGCCACCAGTAACAAAGAACAATTCTGCTTTGAGAGTTACTAACTAGATCCTTAACGGCTAAGAGTGGCTGTGTTTGGTTGTCTGTGCATTGAGTTTTTATGTGATGTGAAGATGTGAAAGTGAACAAATGAACATCTGCAAGAAGAAAAACTCTTTCCTTGAGAGTGTTTGTGCCATCTGCTCTCAAATGTAACCACAGACATGCCACAGTAGACTGATGATTGAGACTACATCTTTCTGGGGAAACTGCTGCTCTGGGAAAGTCATCACTCACTATAAACCATGAGATCAAAGAGTGATAAAAAAAAACCCTCACCCTCTTTTTGTGGTTTGTCACTTCTCAGGATTTAGTTTAGCATAAAAACCTCTAAGAATTGTACATTATCCTCCAAAATTTAAATTTGACATGATTCAAACAAATAATGTCACATTTAATAAATGTGTGACAAGCAGGGGCTTTAAAACCACTCATCAGTGTGGAGGAAAAAGTATTAAGTTAAACCATAATTAAAAAAAAAACAAGCACTATACTGGGACACAAAATAAAACCTTTCCTTATGACTTGGTAACACATACTTCATTCTTGTGTCTATTAATTCCTTAGGTGTTGCTTTCTCATGACACAGGCTACGTCAGTCAACATAACAGTATTTTCACAACCGCAGTGTACTTTAATGAGACAAATCCATTATTCAACAAAATGCAAAAGAAGGGTTAGTGAGGGCACACTTCTTTTTCATTGCACTTTGGGAAACATACATTGATCTGACCTTGCACAATCTATAATCAGCAAGTTGTGTCATTTCCTGCATTTAAACAGCAGCCTGCAGCAGACTTATACAACTTTTTCAAACACAAAGTCACAAGGTTTCGACTGAGCACCGTGAGACAAAAAGTGAGGGGTGAAGTGAAAGCTCAGTAAAGCAAAACAATTTACTGTAATGAACAACAATGTGTGAACACAAGGCTACTGAGGTTAAAGCAGACGGTGGACAGTACTACTATTACACAGCATGTAGATGGTATGTCGATATTGAGGTGAGTGGGTCTGTGTAAAGCTCTGTGTGACTCAAACTGAATCTGCCTAAGCATTGGTATTACTAATAGCTTTTCGTCTGTGCCTTTCCTTTAAACACCGTGTAGAAAAAGACATGTCATATGTACACAGTAAAATAAATAAAATTGTTGTTGTTGAACTATTATAAAACAATGAGTTTCATCAAACAAAAGGGAGAAATCTAGTGGACCCTTCTGGATATTTTTCATGATACTGTCAAAATCATCATTTAGATGCAAGATTCCATAATTATGCCATTATTCTGTTTTTGTTCCTTTTATTTGTTCTATGCTAAAAATTGTGTGACAGTGACACATTAAACACACTATGTCAATAATCAACGATCTGGAAAAATTAGGGCATTCTCAAAGTGACTATTAGTATACACAGTAGCTTTACAGTACTACAAACCTTAAGACCTGACATATTAAAAAGGCTTTCAATATTGGGAGCTGTCTTTTTACTGCTTTTGGAGTTTAATAATCCTTAAACATCATGTTTAATTAATGATTAAACTACTGTCAATGAGGAGGTGCGTTTAATAACAATGTACACTATAGAAAAATAAACAGAAATGTAGAAACAAACAGTAAATCTGGGCAGGAACTTTGTTCAAAGTTACAGTAGGCCACATAAGCTAAGGTTATAAGTTCACACCAATGTATTACACAGACTGTTCTGTTACTGGTTAAATACCACGGAAGAAAATATGACACTTCTCTGGAATTAAACCATCAGATCATATCAACAGATTTTCACCAATTTCCAGTGAAATTAAGAGTTTCAATCACGTACTTGCGGTATTGCGTATATGTGGTATTGTATGACTTTCACACACAATTCTAGCGTATGTCAAATATAGGCCAGTTGCTTGGAAGGAGGGTTTGGATGTGGATAGGACCAAAAGACCTGTGTATTGTGTGGTGGCATAAACATTTACAAGTCTGTAGCCTCAATGGCCTCCTCTGTTTAAATATGAGGCCAACAAAACTCCTTCGTCCAAGGCTCTATTTGTCCAGAGTTAACACCATAATTTCTCCCTTCTGAATTCCTCTTTGCCCCTCGGTACCTTCCAACTGGTGCTGTGGCTCAGACTGGTGGGTCGTTCTTACTAGTATTACCAATGCTGGATTACCACATGAATTCTGTTTTCTAGTAGTTGTATGACGATGATGAACACCACATTCAATACATTTCCATGCACAGTTCATTTGAGCTACAGTTGTGGCTTGATGCCGCTTTTTAATTGGACTCCTACCCTTGTGCCAGTACACGAGCACTAGTGTGGAATCAATTTATTGAATGAATTGTGTCCGCCTCCGCTACACTAGGTGCTGATACAGAATGCCCCCTCTCAGCTTGTTGATAATAGGCAGTTTCTGGCTTCACTGGCTGCTAGTTCTTACCATGTGCCTTTAAAATTTCTGATTTAGTACAATACCAGTCAGACTGACATGTTACATGTATTTAAGTACAATTTTGTAAAACTACTTGTATTGTTATATACTCATTTATTCCTCAAATTGATTTCTTTTGATTGGCATTCATTTACAATCTCCCTTTCTTCATGTCTGTGAGTAACTAAAATCATCAGCAAGGCACTACTCAAGTGGCAGCTTTAGTGATACAATGACAACATACAGTACGGCATTGCTTTTTGACCACACTACATCAGCTGCAGGCTGTGACTGACATTTAAGTATGAATATTATGAATATTCAAATTATCCCCTTTCCAATGCCAGTAGCTGGAACTCCAGTTGAATGGATTTAATATGGGTTGAGGTCTCATGGTGGGTGGACTAATGGAACTAGTTAATGGGAGCACTTGGCACAGTGGTTCAGTTAGATTGTATTGAAAGCTATAGAGGGAGCCCCGAGGTCTAGGTCACTCAATTGTCCTTTACACAACAGTAACACACATGCATCCACATCTCCAGACGGTAAGAAATGAGCGCATAAAGGAATCCCAGTGAACTATTCAGCTGCGAGCAACAGATTTCACACGGAATGCCCCATTTCACAGAAGAAAAATGCATAATATAGTCTATAACACACGAGTAGGAAGATTTAGATGGTCCAATTGTAAGATAAAAAACATGTAGAGAGAAGTAGTTAAACAATAATGTAAACTTAACTTACGTTAAAATAAGACACTAACTTACAAATTACTTGCCATAATTACTTAGTCTACCTTTGACGATTGGTCCGGTGATTATCTCTTCAAATCGTGTTTTTGTTGCTGTTTTTTCTGTCACGTTTGTTGTGCAGCCTGGGCCAAGGTTTCAATCTCTAGTTTAATTAATCAGCAGAGAATCTGTAACTCTTGATCATCACTGATGAATAACTATTAATTAGACATTTTGGTAGACACAAATATGACAAATGTTTAATCTTCTCAATAAGTCAAGGCAATACTATTTTCAGTTGTTATAAGGACCGAACAATGTATCAAAATCAGCATAGTAGTCACGATTGCGTCGACTATCAAATTCGCCGACGATGAATTTAATAATCGACATAATCGTTTATTTTTCGAAGCTATGTTTGTGCTCTCAAAACTGTTGCTGCACCTTCCACTGTCTTGTCTGCCTTTCGGTCCTTGACGCACTTGCACAGTAGTGGTAATGTGGGTCAGCCGTGATAGCAATAGCACGACAGCAATGCACGAGCATCTGAAAAGGAAGCATATTGTGGCTGATTACATTTCTGACGAAGAGGTAAGCTAATTGGCTAGTTAGCTGGTCAAATTAACGTCAATAGTGAGCTACTTATAGCTGTAAACGTTAATATTAATGATGACGATTTCATTAGCCTTACCACATATGTTATACGTCTGTAATGTTATAACAGCTATGTCTTGTTTGAATAGGAAATGTGTGTGCATAGTTTTTGTTTCCATTTTACAATGCACTAAACATTTACAGCAAAAAAATGTTAACGGCCACAGTTGTGCCTTCATTTTATTTATCACATTAAAACATGCTGCTACAAGCTGCAAAGTTCATTAAAAGTTGAATGAACTATCATCTTAATTGTCTTTATTTTTAGTTAGCACATACCTTAAACACTTTAAGCTGGAAGCTAATGATGGTTATACAAGTGCAGCTGCATGCTGGCGCGATAAGCTGCAATTTACATATGACCCGATTAGTTGACTAATCGCAAAAATAATTGGTGACTAGTCGATTATTGAAATAATCGTTTGTGGCAGCCCTAGTTAGACTCCAGTTATTTTAATGATTCTGCTGATATGACATGAATGAGAGAGGCTACAGACGGTGAATTTATAGTGTTATACTGGAGGGCAGTGTAAGAAATCATACAACACAAACACGGCATCCTGGGTACCCCTCCTGTTCCTTCCACCCTGACGCCAAGGTCACTGGCACGATTTCCTGTCCCTTGTCTCCATCACTGAAGGCCGCTCCCTCTTTTCTGAACAAAACTCACAGACCACAGCAGCCTGGGCGCAGCACATCTGTATATGCAGCTCCTCTGTATAACAACTTTATTCAGCTAAACAGGCACAGACCTCACTCACACACGCACACAAAAAGACCAGAAGCTCACTGTGCCATACATAACAACTCTAACACAAACAATGCTCTAAGCAGTCTGATACTTCATATGACCTTCTGGCTACAGTCATACTGCATTTTTTTAGAATTCCATTTAAAGCTCACTTTCTATATGAATGCCTCAGCAAAGTGCAGATACAAGCAAGGAGCAGGTTCACCCTGGGTGAAACAGATAGAATAAAGGACCATAAATTGCTATAAATACGCAGCTTGTCAGTATCTCTGGCATCAAGAAGAAGAATAACAGAGACAAGGCGACAGCTACAAACCCTGTGATCTTACTGGGATGATTTCAGAGGAGAATACTGCATGACCGAGTCCTAAAAGTGGAAATTAGCATTTTGGCACTTCCAGTTCCCTCTTTTGCCTTCTACTTTTAAAGTGGAAAGTTGGGGCTCAAACTTCAGCTTCACTAATCTACATGCTGACGTGTCTCTGGGCAAGACACTTAACAAACTCCTCCTGGGCTGGCAGTGTTTAAATAGGTGTGATAAATGTGACAGAAAAAGTGCGGCATCGCTGAATGGATATGAGGCGCTATATCAAAACAGACCATTCATGATTTTCTCAAGTTTTTGCATATCTTCAAAAAGGAGGCTGTTGTCTAGTGTCATGAGACTACAAAGTTTGTTGTGGACAAAGCTGATGTCCTCACTAGTCCATCTATATGGCTTTGTTGTGCTCAGACTCATGCTCTTGGAAACTATGACTTTCTTAGAGGAAACGCTTTTGCAGAGGAGGTAAGTGCCGCAAACCAAATTATAAGTTAAGAGCAGTTGGATGCATAATGGTGGTGAAGTAGCCATTTGACAGTGATGTAGTTCATTAATAGCATAGCATTTGCTTATAACTTCTGGCATTTGTATGCAGGCTTCAGAAACATCTAAAGAGTATATCCCTGAATAAAATGTGCAAGTATCATAAACGTTTGTTTGCCACAGTGTTCGTTCACTAAATTAATCCAAAAGCCAGTGGAAAAATCCCATTAACCTTTAGGCGAGGAAACCAGGGTGACACTAACTGGTTGGTGTACAGAAATACGTCATCCCTGCAGCACTTTCTGAACAGCAGCTGTTTGGCATGAGAGCATGAGGCAAACGGGCGCTATAAAGCACTTGAGATAGGAGACTGATCCCACGCATAGACAAACAGCCTCAAGAGAACCGATCACTTCACTGTCCGAGTACAAGTCGGAGTCAGATACAGAGAGAGAGTAGCATAAGCAACAGTGTTCTTGTGAGTAAATGGCCTTAAGCAGCGGGGAGTGGTACCACTCTCCCCCTGTTTGAGTGCTACACAAAGCTGATCTTGTCAGTACAGCTGGCTACTTGTCATCTTCTCAACATTTTGTGCAAACACACAGTATTCAACAAAACTGACAAACACATGCACCATGCACCAGTTCAAATACTCTGTGGCAAACCAAACTCTTTGCATTTATATTGTTTCACAGCTTCTTAAAAAAAGGCTTAGATACCAGATGTGTCCATACAAAGAACAAGACTCGCCCTCGCAAAGTCACTACTAATTAGGCAGTGGCTGTTTAAACTATGTCAGTGATGAATAACCAACCACACACAAACCAATTATTTTTTTAATTATGCTCAAAGAAAAGCTTATTTAAATCTGTACACTGCTTGCTCCTTGATTTGTAGATGGCTTATAGATGTTCCATGGTTAATTAAATATTTAAAACCTATATGTACATACTCAAAAAGTTTTTTTTCCTAATCACATTTAAATAGCAGAAGGATAAGTGGAACTAAATTCTAAATTTTCATCTAACCAACATGAACTAACTCTTTCAAAAAGCAATTTGTCGCAAAACAAATGCAGTTCCATTTCAAGCCCTTTATCCACTTTTAAAACCTTGATGACAACATTAAAAAGTGGATTTTCAAGCACCTGTAAGAACACATAAAACTAAACTACATACATCTGTCATTTTTGATCAGATCAAACTATTGAGAGAGACACTGCGAGCCAGTGACACAACTAACAAACATTCTGAACAAAGAAACAACAGTGAATGCAGTATCTGAAAATAAAGGTAATATGGCAATATAAGGGCGAGACAAACGGGTAAAAATAAATACACTGTAAACAAGGTCCTCAACATTCTGTTTCAGCTTTCTTGTTTTGCTCAGTCAACACAGCGACCATGTCCTCGGAGGAATGGGGCTTATGAAATGGGAAACAGCTTAAATCAGAAGGAACTTGAACTAAAGAAGGCAGAACAAAGACTGCAGTGTCTCTGTTGTTCAAGATGACTTGGAATCATGTCTTGATAATAAGTTTAGATGTATTTAAATACGGCTGCAGTAACGGGGAAAGGCTGCATACTGTGTGGCAATCTAACTGTGAAAAAGAAAATGAATGTAAAAAGTTGCTTATCGTCTTCCAACAAATTATTGATTAACTGATGTTTTTCTTCTGCAAGCAGTCACAGTGCAGCAGGCGTACTAAACAAAAGAATGTATTTTTATCATATCTGGAAAAAGGCAACCCTACAACACCCAATGTGTTTGCATTCACACAAAACTACAGTGAACAACATAAAACACATCCAGCATTGGAAAAAATACTGTTGATTAATTTAAACATCATTGTTTGAATGTTGTTTTTTAAATGATGCAAATAGAGTCAGAAAAAAAACACTAAAAACATCTTTCATGATGAAGTAATTGCAATTTTGCACAATGAAGTAATTGTTAAACGCCATATTTGCCATAATTGTTAAACGCCTATGCTCCAGCTACAGCCGAGAAGACAAGAAAACATGCCGCTGTTAAAGGACATCTCAAAGAACTATAGATGTGTGTTGAATTAAAGATATGTTTTAAGTTTGACCTCCACAGACTTAAGTTCAGTGATGGCAGGAGCCACCCTACTTCTTTATGACTTCAGTATTGCTCAATGCCATTGGAGGAACCTCATAAATCAGTATTTTTAAAACACATTTTCTCATTCAGGTTGTGAGAAAAGGAACATCCAAGAGGAAGTGGGTCAGTGGACACTGATGCATGCAAACACTAACATAATGTCAACATTCTGCCCACAGGGTTAGAGGCTGAGCCAGAGTCTGACAGATTAAACATTGTCTACTTGCAAGTATGTCAGATACTATTTGGGTATGATATCAGGATATCAAACGAAAGATTTGGAATTATCCATTTATTCAAACATAAAGCCATGAATACGCACAAATACACACCCACATCTGCCTTGACAACACCGATGACTCGTTTGCAAGCAATGTCAACTTCTCTCTTCATTCCTGATTTAGACTGGAATTGGAAACTGGCAGAGACTGTGGGACATCCCCTTCATTGTGTGCCAGCTCTCTGACACAGCCATGCCACCCAGGGGTTTGACTGACATGCACATTTGACATAAAGCTTTTTTTTTTATCTCCACATTTTAACCCAGACAATGCTTGTAACAATTATTCTTCTTTGGTTGCTAAAAAATGCTCTACATTCAGACAGACAGGCACTTATTTTACATTATTCTTAATGGCTGGGTAATTGTGGTGTCAGTCTGACATGCATGTGCTCTTGTCAGCCATTTAATAGTCTTTTCAATGGACAATCAAAAATAACTACCTCTTATTTAAATCTAATGCAGCAAAAAATAATCTGAGTATGCCGATCTTACGACTGCAATAAATGCTCATTGTAAAATAAGAACTGAAAGTTTTCAGCAGTGGTTCTCCATCTTGTTTCTTTTGGTGCCATCATCTAATTAAGAACTAATTCCGTCATTCGTAGGGCCTTAATTAAAAATGACAGAAGAACTTTGGTCCAGGACTTAGTTACATTTTGAGTTTTTACTTGGGTTCATTCTTTAATGATCAAAATGTAAACCTACTGTGGAGAGGGTACTTAGACCTAGGGAAAGACCTTGACCGTCTGTCTAATCAGACAACAAAGACACTTCCTGCCCGCTGGTCTGAAATGCACAGATTATTATACAGAGTATTATAGCACTTGGCTGTGTGTAATTACACAATGATAGACTCTCAAATACCTTAATTATGGAGCCTCTACGTGGTACTGGCTCACCAGGGCGGATGTGTTCACACAGATTAACAGGAGAAGCATGGGTTCCCTACAAACCTTAATAAATCAAGTTGCATTAACCCCAACACAGTGGGTCAACAAACAGACTCGGCTACCATTGTGATGCAAGATAGGCAGTCTGGATTTAAGAAGCCAAGATTACAGCCGCATGGAATGTAACCAACACCAATGTTTGTATTGTGTAACTGGATTAAGACAGCAGCATCTAGGGAAACTGGCATCTCCTGATGAGGTGAGATGAGAGTGGCAATGGTCTCTGTCTACATGGTGATGAGGCAGAAAGGCAGTTTGTGAGGGAAGGCTGCTGCTCCACAGAGTAGCCTCCTCCGGCTGGGTCCACCCAAATTTTAGCAGAGCAAATGAGCACTTTCCATAAAGCCACACGACACAAAAAGCTCGGCAAGGAATGTCCCCTGCATTTCATTCTGCCACTAAGTTACATTAAAGCTCCAAAACTGGCGACAACAGCATTAAACAAAGAAGTAAACCTCCCCCAAAATCAATGCAAGACTGCTTCCATTTTATAAAAAAAGTGTTCTATAAAGTGTGGAGAAAACAATATCAAAAAGCTATTAAACGATGTGATTCTCTACCCAGTTCAGTTTATTACAATGAATTGATTTTTGAATTAAAAAGAAAGCAGGAAGCATTGCAATGACAGCTAGCATCAATATTACTGGTTTGCATGCATGAATCAGGATAAGTTCTGCTATATTTGTGTGTCTACCTGTGTCTTCATCTAGATCCCCCTGTAGAGAGGAGTATGTGTCCTCTGAGGAGGCCTGGCTCCTCCAGCTTATGTTGCCCATCCCAGAGGCCAGTATCCACACAAGCTATGAATCCAGAGGTGATACTGACAGCTTTGAAATATGCTCGTCTGACCAACAGGTCCTCATTGTACAAAAAAAATCCAACCATCACTCAGTAGCACTCCTGAGAGTTAGTCACAAACTTACTGGTCCTCATGATCATCCTAGCTTGACTCAGCCACGTTACACTGCACTTCAGAGGAAAGATCCACAAATAGCTCCAAAAGCAGGCAAGAGGTAGTAAAAAAGTTAAAAGTTCATCATTTCAAAAATAATTAATCTTGCAAAAGCTGTTTAAATGCAGCTAGTGTCAAAGAATCCTGGATAGAATGGTGACGCTTTCTAAGCTGTCATCAATGGTCCTGGAGAGGGTCCAACCCACAATTGTCTGGAGTGGAGATGCACTGAACAGTCTCAGGGAAGTGAGCAGGCCACCTGCAGGAATAAATTATCTGCTCTCTGCCATGTAGGTCAACACACAGCAGTGAAATCAAGTGAAGCATCATCTTTTAAGATGATCGCCCCCAAGGAAAAAAACTCTCATGAGCTAGAGATGGAAGCAGAGAAATAAACGTGACCCATAAATGGAAGTCAGTTTGAATTACAAATAAAATCCCCCAAAACAATCTCTGTAGAAGATGTTAAGGGTGGAATGGCTCTGAAAACATTCCTGTTATTGCCTTCATAGACAGCCTTCCATTGGTCATCACCAATAGCCTCAGTACAGTGATTACTCAAGGTATAATCCATCCAATCCTCTCTACAGTTCTTCATCTGTGTTCAGACTTGTTTCCCATCAGTGCACTACCTTTCTCCACCCTCTTTCTCTCCCTTCCTAAGCTCTATTCCCTGCCTCTTTTTGCTTTCCCATACACAGCACATACAAAAAAGTAATTACAACATAGCGAAACCTATATGAGAACAGCAAGCCTCTCATTCTGTGGGAGAGGGAGGGTAAAATGCTTGCTGCCACCAAACCTCAAAATTGCAGTATGTCAGACCAAGACCCATAGCTTATGCTGTGGCAGTGGGATCCCTCATCTGCAATGTGCACGCATCTAATCGTCGAGGAAACCCTTTTGTAATAATGACTTCTTTAGCTCTTGCTCAGAAACTCTGTGACTAAGGCATGTGGGGCTTACTATTTCTGTACATCAGACAAATAGATATTTCAGTCTGAAGTGATGCAGCAACCACAAAGCCAAGAACTTGACTTGCATATCTGTGTAACTCAAGGAAAGCTTGATACGAAGATGCACAGTCCCTGACTATGGATCTAAAATAAGGCTGCTTCTACCAAACACTGCCTAGTCAACAGTGCTAATTATATAACAATGTACTAGTCACACAGCTTTGACACAAACACAAATGTGCCAAAACCTTTGTGTCACAATCCATGCGGGGAGTAAGAGCATATGAATTTTGCAACAGCAATAATCCAAATATAAAGCCTCAATTAATGCAGGTTTCTTTGAGTCGGTGGGCTGTTTCTCCATTTTAGAAAGGTAACCCAATGCTTGCATTTATCCTCAAAATAAAACCTATTAAAATGAACACAAAGCACCAGTGACTTTATAATATTTATACCAATGAAGCTGTCCATCTCCACAGTACCTTTCTTTCCTACACTGAAGAGGATGCAAGGTTTCATTTGTTAAATGAAGCTTAAGGTGTTTGCTTCAGAGTCTGAGTCACTTACCGAAACCAACCATGTCACAATAACACCGTCCATTGAAAGGGGGTGGCATTAGATGTGTCACTGCACCTGTGGTACAATTCCAAACCATCTATTTGGGTCATATTTGCATTCATTCATGAGCAGCAGAGACATTGAATCTGTATCAGAGAATTTCAGCTGCTTGAACGATGAAGTCATGCATACACACAGTTTGGGGTTCAGTGTTGCAACAGACACAAGAACCACCCACTTGATTTCCCTGGGAGGTAACATCCTCAATGAGCACCACACAATGAGGTGCAGCAGCAGGAACTCAAAACAGTAACGCTGCGTCAGGTCATTGACAGCAGGACATTGTATCCATGGTGATAGGGGATGTTGATGTTGCAGCTAATGACTCTGGAAGATACACCATCCAAAAGTCTCCATGTGGAAATTGGTGTCTCCGAGTGTACTCAAAGATCTACTTGGTCTGTGTGCTATGCCATCTATTTAGATTGCACGACTGGAAGATCACATTACTATGCAAAGTTTAAACCTACACTGAAGTTCAGGAATCAACACTTGTAAACAGTGGCAGTGACACTTAATTTCACTTTCTCCAAATCATTTCCATTTAAATTTGCTCCAGGAGTCAAGAGTGAATTAATCTGTTTCTATCAAAGGCTAAACCTGTTCCCTTTTCTGTGGACTCGCCACAGCCTAAGCCCACTTTTAACTTTTAATTAACATCTATCTCCACAACTCCTTCTGCTCACTCTCTATCTCTCCAAGGAAAAAGCTTAATAGGGTGACACTGAAGCAGCCATGATATTGTCCCCCCTTTTTCGCTTTTTCAGCCAGCAATGTTTTCTTCTAAAGGCATTGATCAGGATGAGAAGCAACAAGTGAAACAGTAAATACAGCTGGAAAGGGGAAGCAGTCCATATGAGGAAGGGTGCAGGTTAATACCAATACATTTGCATTAAATCTACTCTGTATTTTTCTGTTTAGTACTTATTTTCAGGTGCTTTTTTTAATCAGAACAAAACCATACTACTCTACTGTATTTATAAAGTACTTTGTGTAACTTGTCAACGGTTTTTTATTTATATATTTTTCAGAGTAATCAACAGCCAACTGCAGGAAGGGAACATCACTAGTGAAGAAATACTACACAAAACTTAAACAAAACTAAAGGTTAAGTTCCAGAATTCATGATTTCATTTGGTAATAATTACAGGTAACATACCATTAGTGTAACAAATATGTAACAAAGGTTCAACATATATCAATATTATCTGTGCACTGTGAAAACAAACTTTGAAACAGAGCACACATCTTGTGAATGATTTGCCTCAGATTTGTGAAATATTTCTCTGATTTTGTCTTCAACTTTAACACAGAATATTATTTGTCTTTAATTATCTGGCATTTAAACTCCCGACCAAAACATTTTTAAGTGTTTAAGACCCTATAAAACATTTTAAAATGATTATGCATTATAGTGTGTTTTCAGAAGCATCAACAGCATTTTTACTTTTCTATTAAACAACATGTACAGTAGGCAACGCTGATCATGTAGTACACCATTGCATGGACACAATCTGAAAGTATTTTTTACAGTAAATACTTTTATTCTTTATTCGTGAGGACATTTTATTTTTTTTAGCACTCATTGAAGTAAAATGTCTCAGTACTTCATCCACCAATGGTGGCTGTTATCCAGAAACCCTGAATTTAATTTTGAACCAGAATCCTCAACACTGCCTCTTATTTAGCTGTGACCATATGTAGTCATCATCTGTCTGCAAGTCACGAAAGGAATCGGAAACTTTTACGCCTGTGAAGAATGGGTGAGCTACTGGTGGATGACACCCTCCCTGCCTCTGCACTGGGAGCCGAGTGTACGTGTGTCCATTTACTGCAGGCATCACTGGACACGACTGTATATGAAGGAGACAGCTGGCGGGGTAGGATGCGTGTGTAGCAGGCGGGTATAAAGTTTCCTTTCCAAAAGCATACCGGAGACCACCCCGTGTCCCCCCACCACTCCACTTTGCACCAGGGCGCCGCGCAGTTGTTGTTTTTTTTAATTTCCCTTTGAAGTTGCGCGATATGATGAACGGCACCGGAGGACACAACAAAAAAGATGCCACGTGCACAAAGTTAAAAAATCAACACAACACAAACATACAGCAGAGTCATGGGCGTGAACGCAACGCAACTCCAGCTCACTGCTTGGTAACAACGCAGCTAGCGTTAGCTCCTGAAAAGCTAACATTTAGCTGATGTTAGCCACCGTTAAAAAACACCTTTTACGGCCAACTATGATACACACAAAAAACAGCAACAGACAACATGTGTTCGTTTATTTATCTCTATTGACACTACTCTTTCCGAACGAAAAAAAATCCAAAGTTATTCATAAGTGTTTGTGATGCTTTCAAACAATCAAACCATTGGTGTATTTACGCTGAGGGAGAACGGGGAAAAGCCGGTGGGCTGAAGATGTGGAATTGTGATACGTTTTAATTGTATTTTTAGCGGTGGCTAACCTTCGATATTTATCTCGCCAAACTGCTGGGATTGTAATATCACTAACACTTCATTGTTGTCTACATGAGGCTGAAAAGGCACAGTAAAAGCCATTTTCTAAAGCTAATACAGGCTAGCCGATACAGTGACGCTTGGTTTTAAGTGAATAGCCGAGAAAAAGAACAACCATATGAGGCCCAATTAACCAGCCATTCACACTGACCACGTTCGTTGTGTGGACCCATCATTTTTGTGCATGTGTCGGGGCACGGACGCTCGTTTTCATCTGTCCGTGCTTCGATATGAGGAATACCGTTACACGGTGTCCCGACGTGAGCCAGTGTGGCGGAGTGTAGCCGTGCAGCACTTACCTTGCTTGCTCTCTATTTTCCCCGACATTTTCGTAGCCAGCAGCTGTGATCCCACTCGCAGTTCAACAAAAACGTTAGCTACAGACGAGCCTCGCCGTGCGTCTCCTCCTCCTGATTATTCCCTCATTTTCGATGTACTGTAGTGTCCATGAGACGATTCCACCGGGGTTAGTGCCATATATTTACAGGCCACATACATTGGCACGGTCAAAACTGTCTCGGTCCGTCTCCGGGTGATTTTCACTGGATACACACACATTCACACACTCACGCCTCTCTCTCTGCCTCTCTCTCTCTCTCACACACACACATACACACACACTGGCTAATGTCTTGAACCCAGACTCTGGAAGGGAGCCTTCACAGTCAGTATAACACCGCCCCCTGGCGGCAGGAATTAGTCATATCAATCTGTCAACAAGGGGATGGGCGTGTTGCAGTTTGTATTCTGAGTTTTTAAAAACTCGAGGTTTGTGTGTGTGTGTGTGTGTGTGTGGTGCTTTGATTAGACTCATCAAATAACAGAGAACTTGCAAGTGTTTCACACTGATAATCACCCATCTATCTGTGACACAATGAAAACAAGATAAGGCATGTAAAAATACATATATGTATATACAGAGGACAATAAAATTATATATATACTGTACATATATACATGTGTATATATATATATATATATGTATATATATATATATATATATACAAAATCTAAAAATGCAATGTTTGCCACAAATGTTCTATAACATAGAATACATCAACAGAGAGCTCCAGAGAGTAGTCAGAGGTGGCGTTTCTCTTATTCAATTCTCCAGTTACCCAGTACAACTCCCCAAAATTGACATCTATAAAATTACGTGTTACAGTATGATCTGGTATCACAGCCGTACTAATATTTGACCTTACTTATTAAGGGTTAGTTCATAGTTTGACAAAGGATTCACTCGTTCAACCACAACACTGAACTCAAACACAGACACATACTCACAGATGGCTTACAGTTCATTTGCTTGTCTCATCAAAATCAGCATCATCTTCATTTACAGTTTACAGTACATGAGGATATTAGGCCGCCACATATTGCAACACCAGACCTTTAACATTCTGAATATTAGGTTGTTCTTGATACAGCAGTTTTTCTAAATTAACTATCTGCATACAAGAGATTTATTTTACCCTGCTTCATTAAATAAAGGGTTAAAGTTTCTAATGATATTGTCTTCTACATGTTAGTATGTATCACAGCACAAGACTCTTTCGACCTTTTCTTTACTATGATTCTATATAATTAGCTTAGCATTTTGTACATTACATATCTTAATTTTCAATATCTCCAGTTTCCCCAGGGAAACTAAAAAAAAAAAAAAATCAGAACTTGGGCCACGGCTCATCTCATCTCGTGGAGACGACAGCAAGAAACACAGCAGACCCATTTAGTTTGGTGCAGTGTTTCCTCTAACTGCTTCCATAAATGTTTAACCCAGTTTAAGTGATACAAATTTTATGATGTTTGTGGAGGTGATCCACCTCCACTGTAAAGCTCTAGTGGAAATCCTGAAGAATCATTAGCTCAGGCTTCAGCTTAAGTATTGTAGTTGAAAATAAAGCAGTGGGCATTTTCCCTCATGATTATATTTTTGAAGCCAATCCTCTGAAAAAGATCAGCAATTAAGTATTCTCCATAAAATGTAATAAATCTTGAACTTAAATCAACTTATTAATGCTTAGTCCTCACGTACTACTCGCATACCCTTGGCAAACTGACCCTTTGTTTACCCTAGACAGGATTTTCTTTGTCAGAGTCAAAGACTTTTGTGGAATGGCATGCTTCTGTAAAGTTATTTGTGGGTTTTTTTATATGGTTTTTAGACAGTTTTATAATATACTTCTTCGAGTTTACAGGGTCAAAATAAAGGTTTTTACAACTTAAAAGTTTTGAAATCCTTTTAGTACTTTTTGCTCGGGTGTGTTTAATAGTTGGTGAAAATGAACAAAAATCATATTGCCTATAGGTTGTGCTCTATATTGCACAGTCTTATTGCCGAGCATCCTAAATGCTCTGTGTTCTGACGGATAACACCCTTATCATTGAGTTGTAATGGAAAATGCTGAAAAATACCCATCTTTTGTTAAAATGTAAACATATTATTGGGTAAAATAAGGGTTAGTTTAAAGTTTAATTTGATTTGGATGAATACATTTAAATGGAAGCACAGAGCCCCCTGGTGGGCATAGTGAAAACATAACTGCATGCATCAGAGGCAGCTGTTTTAACTTTTTTTCTTCTTTTTTTCATTCATACATAAATAAATAAAAGGAATGACAGAAGGGATGAGATAGGATGGCTTCTCATTTACTAAACTGCTGACTGTAGCTTCTGTCTATTTAGTGCTTGCACATTATCTCAGCCATTAAGGAGCAACCATGCAGATTATGTCTCCAGGATCTCAAGACAAAGCAAGTAAGCCTTGTCATCTTTTTTTATTTATTTTTATGAATAATTGATCTGACAGACAGATTTATCTACATTGTGTGAGTGATCTGGGTCATCTTACGTGCTTGCAATGCACTCATAAAAGCCAAGATGAATTAAAATACTAAGACGGCGAGTTCATTGTGTCTTGTTGCACAAGTATTTCACGCACCAACCTCATCTTCAACTGTATTAAATCACAAATCATACAGAGCCTTGAGAGTCAAGGGTTCATTTTTACACTGGCTGTCATTATGCCTCCTCCCTTGAGTTCTTGCTTGCACAGCAGAAACCACACCCATAGAGCAAGTGTGAAGTGCTTGCACCAGTGTGTGCACTAGTGAGAGTGTGTGGGTGTGTGTGCAGTGGAGGAGGTGAAGGAGTGGAGGGAGTGGAAGGAGTGAAATACCTTCCCCAAGGCTATGATAAAGTCATAGAAGGAAGGCAACAGGCTCCTACAGCAGTGGCGGCAGACATGTCGGGAGAGGCGAGGCCTCGCAGCACAATCCGAACACAGGTCTGCTGGGGCAGTCTCAGCTTTCCTTGACAGATTATATTCAATCCGTGAGTGATGTAACGTGAATCAGCCTCGCGGTTGTCTGACTTAAATGTCATTCACGAAAACAACAAAGGTCACAGTCGTCAAAATACTGGCTTCACGAGGCAGAGCTGAGGGCGTGTCAGCGACGATAAGGAAGTGGCATGAACTTAGTCACTCAGAGGCAATTTGTGCAGGTACATGTTTGCAGTACTCACCTGCATTTTTATTGACATCCGTCAAGCCAAAGTGGACTTGGTCACTCAAATCACTCATGCATCATGTTCATGCAGCATAGGTCTTTGTACGTAGTGCAGTACTACTCAGAGCCACACAGTGGTGCTCATGAACTGCTGTCCGTGTCTGCATTTGAGGCTCAGCTTTATGCATCATGCAGGCAGGCAGGTATACAGGAGAGCTGATGAAATGTATTGTGAGAGGGATAAGCCTAATGAAACAGAATCTGGCATTACAATGATGATGAAACAGCTGGGTGTTTTTTATGTGGACTGGACCTGATAACAGATTAGACAGTGTTTACAAGAAACATGAATAGAAAAACACTTTAAGTTTAAAAGTTGTCATAATAAATGAACGCTGCCTGTTTTCATTCAGTGAAACAGATCATGTAAACAGCAGCTCCGCATCAGTCAGTCAGTCACCACGCTCAAATATTCAGAATCAAATACTGGGAAGTTTCATACTGGGCGTACAGACTGATCAGGTCAGCTGTGGGCCGGATGATTCACGGCAGACAGGGCAAAGAAAGGAGAAGCGAGACAGTTTAGTTAGCTGAGAGTTGTCAGTGGGAGCTGGGAGTAGAACAGTATTTGATCTCTGTGGTGGTGGGCGTGTGATGCAGAGCTCAAACACAGTTTAAGGCTCTGTTAACCTTGGCCAGCGGTCAGGCCCCTCTGTCTGTCTCACATCTGAGAGTCGGAGAAGGAGAGAGATCAGGAAGGCTTAAAAAGCCACTGAATACATTTGACTGAGATTCCACTTCCACAACAATCTGGATCCTCCATCTCTGGCCCTTTTGTCGGACTGAGTGAACAATAGTTTTTGGTGGAATTAATATGGACGACCAGTGACATCAGTGTGGGGGTTAACCGCAAGTCAACGGCGAATGAATATGAGGAGGTGTTAGACGAAGAGGACAAGATGTCTAGGTCGTAACCTACTCAATACTGCATGAGAATAGATCTCTCTGTCACTGCCACAAGCAAACACACTGAGACATATATTGACAAGGTTGGCAAATTTAGGGGAGCGGTGACAAGAACAGGTAACACAAACAGAGCTGGACGTTTTTCTAATATGCAAAAAAAACTTTTGAATACCATTTGTACTCATCAAAACCCACAGTGTCTAAGGTATACTGCTGAATATCAAAGTTTAATATTTAGATGAAACCGACGAAAACCTTGGCCTTGGTTTTTGAAATTGAATTATTTTCTAGTATCAGTTGTCTATCAAACTTCCTCTGTGTCACCTAATATCAAACATTAAGGAGTTAATATCATCAGCATCAGTGAACCAATTATCAAGCAGCATGCTGTCTGACCAAGATATACAGCTATACAAGCTCTCAAGACGGGACTTAATACACGTGTATGTGTGAGGGTCTGTGTTGTGTTTTGAGAGACTGGCAGTTTGTTTAATAAAATAAAGCATGTCGAGAGGATCCTAAGTTAAAGAGGTTTAAATAAAATTCTTATTGGGAAAAACTCATGTTCAGGAATCGGCATCGAAGGTCAGATATTGATAGATCAGTACAGTATAAAATGATCTTAATCAGGCTTTCTACACTCACTGGTCATTTTATACAGGGGACATAATAGGAGAAAACCCCACACATTTAATATTACATTTTTGCACGGAGACAGAGTGTATTGATAAGTCGATGTCTACTGGCTATGCTTTAGGATAAAAACTGTTCTTCAGTCTTGTGGTGCTTGTGGTCTGATGGACCTGTTCAGACAGTGTGCAGGATGGTATGAGTCCTTCAAAACATTGGATGCTTTCTTCAGGCATAGAGAGGTATAAATGCATTTTAGATCCAACAGCTGTGTGTTTATAATTTCTTTCCTGCAGTTTTTGTGCCTCTTTTCAGAACTTTTTTCTTTGCTGCCAAAGTGTTTTCATACCATACAAGAGTTCTATGTGTCAGGATACTCTCGACTGAACACCGGTAAAAAGTCGCCAGCAGTTTTTTGACAGACTGACTGAAGTACTGTCTTTGTTGTGTCTTTTTAACCAGTGAGTGTGTGTTTAAAGTCCATGTTAAGTCCAGATGGACATTTTGAGGCTTAAGTGTTAAAGGGTTAAAGCAACAGTCTTTCCAGGTACTTCATAATTACTGGTGACAATGCCACAGGCCTGTAATCATTAAGGCAGGTTATACCTGTATAATAAAGTGACAGGAGTGGTCTGTAGTCCACCTGCTTTAAGGTTCAATGTGTTATGCATTCAGAGATGGTCCTCTGCATACTTCAGTTGTAACGAAGTATGCAGAAGTCATTTCAATCCAGTCTTGTCATTCTCTTCTGACCTCTGGCATCAACAAGGCATTTTGGCTCAGAGGCCACTGACACTCACTGGATATTTTCTCTTTTCCAGACCATTCTCTTTAAGCCCCAGAGATTGGTTGTGCATGAAAATCCCAGGAGGTCAGCAGTTTCTGAAATACTCCGACCGGCCCATCTGCCATCACAAATACGCCACATTCAAAGTCACTTCAATCTCCTTTCTTACACATTCTGATGCTCGGTTTGAACTTCAGCAGGTCATCTGGACCATGTCTACATTTCCAAATATACAAAGTTGCTGTCCTGATGCACTACTGATATCTCAAAAAAACATAAAAAAAAAACAAAGTTGTACACAAGCTCTAAGCGCATGAATAGATTTATTTTTCCTTAAAAAAATACAGCCATTTCCGTGTTCTTGCTGTTCTTGCTATTTTAGATGGTTTTATTTATTTTATTTATCTCTGTACGTACAGCACGTTGTTTTAGCTAGTATATCTAGTATATTTCTTTGGCTTTATAATGTTTAATAAAGCATATTTAAATGTGTAAGAAACAATACAATTGTTAACCATAATATGTCTTTATCGTTATCTAATGCAACATCATAAATACCACAATATGTGACTAAATGCTTTAATATCAATACCACATCATTTAAACCAGGAAAAACAAAACATCCAAAATCCGTGATAAAATCTCGTCACAATATCAATAAATATTTATATATTTCCCAGCCCCTAGATGTACCTAATAAAGTGGTCAGTTAGTGTATAAGAAAGGGCACACGCTTATTGTAAATGTTTGTACACATTCAACAATGCATATGCACTCTAACCCATAGGAATTATTTATGTGCTGAGACAGGCATTGTTGTGCTGCTCTTTGGAGCACTACAGGGTGGCAGACCTGGCTTTTGGAAAGTGCAGCGCTTGCCTTTCAAGACTGCTCCGTCCTATCATCATGACAGTAAAGGTCTCGCTCTCTAAACTCCCTCCTCTGCCTCTTTCTTCCTCCTCGCTCCATTTCTAATGGCGTTTTCAAACGGCGGGGTCAACCTGTCCTCTTGGTGGACCCTCCACTCCACTGTGCCAGTTCCTCCGCTGCTACTGATTGACATTTAACTCAGAGGCCAGGGTAAAAATGGCCAAAGAGCCTGAAATAAGGCTGACCACAGGGTGCTCAGTGCACCTGACCCTTCCCTATCTCGCACCTCCACCTCCATTAGCTGCTGGAGTTCCTGGGGTGTGCAGACGCCCTCCTCTTGGGAGGTGAGCGCACGGCTGTGGATGTAGGAGCACAAAGAGAACGGGAGAGTATGGGCCAACGCTGTGATGTAGAGACACGGTGAACAGTTACACTTCATTAGATTACCATCTTAGCAGTAAGCCTCAGCTTCCTTCTACACTCTTCACTTTCCACTTTAGAGTGCTAAATGTCAGTGTTCATCTAACACTTCATTCTGCTCAGCAGGTTGGAGGCATTTAATGTGTGGGTTTTGCTTAAGTGTCACTTAGGTTCTTTTGTACCAATATTGTTTAATATTATGCTTGTGTTTGTTCTTCTTTAGGTACTTTCAGAATCAGAATCAGAATCAGAATCAGAAGAGCTTTATTGCCAAGTACGATTTGCACATACAAGGAATTTGTTCTGGTGTCATTGGCGCATAACAAGCATACAAAATTTTCTAAAGTGAACAGTAAACGTATATATACACAGTATATAACTGTTATTAAAGATGAAAAAGAGCACTACAGAAAGAGCAGTAAAGAGCAGTATGACTGGGCAGAAGTGAGTAACAGTGCAAAGTGCAAAGTTCACAGTAATGAACACAGTAATGACGTTAATATAACGCATAAAAAGGATGTAATGATAATGTGACATGTAGAGGCAGAGGAGGAGTGTGAGGAGTCAGAGTGTCGGGGGGGGTCTCCGGGCCTTGTTGATAAGGCTAGTAGCAGACGGGAAAAAACTGTTCTTGTGGCGTGAGGTTCTGGTCCTGATGGACCGCAGCCTCCTGCCAGAGGGGAGTGACTCAAAGAGTTTCTGTCCGGGGTGGGAGGGATCAGCCATAATCTTTCCTGCACGCCTCAGAGTTCTGGAGGCGAACAGGTCCTGGAGAGATGGAAGATTGCAGCCGATCACCTTCTCTGCAGACCGAATGACACGCTGCAGTCTGCCCTTGTCCTTGGCCGTGGCAGCAGCGTACCAAATGGTGATGGAGGAGGTGAGGATGGACTCAATGATGGAGGAGTAGAAGTGCACCATCATTGTCTTTGGCAGGTTGAATTTCTTCAGCTGCCGCAGGAAGTACATCCTCTGCTGGGCTTTTTTGATGAGAGAGCTGATGTTCAGCTCCCACTTGAGGTCCTGGGTGATGATAGTTCCCAGGAAGCGAAAGGAATCCACAGTGTCAACTGTGGAGTCACAGAGGTTGATGGGTGCAGGTGAGGCTGAGTTCTTCCTGAAGTCCACGACCATCTCCACTGTCTTTAGAGCGTTGAGCTCTAGGTTGTTTCGGTTGCACCAAGTGACCAGCTGGTCAACCTCCCACCTGTAGGCGGACTCGTCACCATCAGAGATGAGTCCGATGAGGGTGGTGTCGTCCGCGAACTTCAGGAGCTTGACAGACTGGTGACTGGAGGTGCAACTGTTTGTGTACAGGGAGAAGAGCAGAGGAGAAAGAACGCAGCCCTGGGGGGATCCGGTGCTGATGACCTGTGAGTCGGAGACATGTTTTCCCAGCTTCACATGCTGCTTCCTGTCAGACAGGAAGTCAGTGATCCACCTGCAGATGGAGTCAGGCACGCTCAGCTGGGAGAGCTTCTCCTGGAGCAGATGTCCCCCATGGTCATCATTTACTGTTTTAGCAACATTTACATTGTACCACTCAAAATTTTCCCACTTGGTGGCAGGTCTCTTCATTGCACTACTTCAGTTTTGTTAGTAGGTGCCATCAGCGGGGAGAGCAGTTAACCAGGATTAATTTCCATCCACTCACTCACTCATTGTCTACTGATTTATCCTCCACATGAGGGTCACAATGGAGCTGGAGCCAATCCCAGCTGACAGGGTGAAAGGCAGGTACACCGCAGACAGGTCGCTAGTCCATCACAGGGCCTCACCGAAGACACTGTAGACTGTATAGTATATAAAAATGTATGTAGTCCACTGATTTAAAACTGATGCCCAGGTAGTATTACGGAAATTGGACAATCTAAATTGACCATAGGTGTGAGTGTGAGAGTGGATGGTTGTTTGTCTCTATGTGGCCCTGTGATGGACTGGAGATCTGTTCAGGGTTTACCCCGCTTTTCGCCCTATGTCAGCTGAGATCGGCCCCCATGGTATAAGACGGATAGATAGATGGATGCCTATTAATTGTGATTGAAATAGCAGTTAGCCACCAAGGGGCAGTACTGCTGGTTGCAAACAGAAGTCCATTTGAATGGATGCCTAATTCTCACTTGATTTGTAATATCCATCAACATTTTCCTGAGGAGTTAATGATCTCAATCGCAGGTTTCAGGTCTCCTACAATAGAATGTGATGCCAATTTTGTAAACTCTGTTCACGTTTAGAGGAAAACAGATGATAAATGATGGCATACAAAAGTGGATTGACGATTGTTATCATCTGTGAATTTCCTGTTTCAAATTACAAATCTTGAGGCGTCACAGTGGGCGTTTCATTTTGCAACTGGTAGACCATGTCCATTTTTATATACAATCTGTATGAGTCACTTTGTCTTCACAGTGGTCCAGCCCACTTTTGCCAGGAGCATTTTATTTTGAACCAAGCGTGGAATGAAACAGTCTGGTCCGTGGGTGTCATACTTAGGTTAGTGCCAGTTTCCTGGGTGAGGGGTTACAGCACCGCCGGAGAAAAGTACTGCAACATGGTGTGGCTGCATACCTATCAAACTTTCAAGCCACACAAGGGTCATTGCCTTGGATGAGTAATTAACGCAGTGACTAATTGAATTAGGATTACATGGCCCAACACTAAATCTGCTCAACGGAGACTTGGACTGAAAACGATGAGGAAGTTTGTGGGCAGGGGTGTAAGAGGTGAGCAGAGCCCACACATTATTCAGACCATATGCAATGATTACAGATTTGAGTCAATGAGTCATTCAATGAACACTCATAGACCATAAAATTATGTAAAACTGTTTTTTTTTTTTAAAAGTATGCACAGTATGTATTTAAACAGTCAAAGGCTACGCTACTTCAAGAGGTTATCACAAGATTGCACCTCAACAAGTGTTTGTGTATGTCTGTCTGTTTCTGGCATAACCACTGACCTTATCAAAACCAGTAGTCCACATGCAGCGTTTTTCCACTACACAGTTCTGGCACAGGTCGACTTTTGTTGCTTTTCCATTAGGAAATAGTACCTGGTTCTTTTTTTAGTACCTGCTCTGACAAGGTTCTGAATGAGCTGAGCCGATACTATATGTGACTTCGACAGGCGGCCACTGATTGGTCAGAGAGTGTTGTCACTGGAAGAGTCATGAGTGTGAAGTGAGATCAGTTAAAAGGTTAATCTCCAACATTTAGCAAAGAAATGTCTAAAATCTCAATATTTAACAGAGGAGCCGAAAGTGGTGATCATGAGCAGTGAGCTGCAACACAACCCCTTCCACCATATTTCAGTTCAGTGACCGCATCAGACGGCGTCTGTGCCCCGGTCATGCAGGGAGTACTGAATGATTCTGTGAACAAATCTTTTTAATGAACTGATTCTAATGATTAAGTACACCACGAACAACTGCTTTACAAGTCACTAGTCACTGCTTTGTGTGTGTTGCATGTAAAACAAAGTCACGGCAGTTTCATGCAGCCGTGCTATGATGACTCCGCCCATGTTGAGGAGGTACTATAGTAATGGAAAACCATAACAAACCGTGTAGAGTCGAGCCGTGCCATGCTGGAACTGTATAGTGGAAAAGTGCCAATAGAGCCCAAACCTGGCCCTAATGAGGCAGAACCTAATTTCTAACAAACTGGTTAAGTTTAGAGCTAATTGGGACCATGGTTAGATTACACATTAACTGGTTATGAAAACACTTAGTTTAGGCTGTGCAAACGAATGGAAGTCAATGCAGTGTCCTTAAAAAGATAGGTGGTTGAACCTGTGTGTGTGTTTGTATGTGCGTGCGTGCGCGTGTCTACAAAAGAGACATTTACAGAGTAGAGTATGCTGCATGTACAGCATGTGTTTTGGTCCAGAAACTGTGCTCATTCATAAAAATAAAGGGTGTTGGGAAAAAGGAATATGAAAGCAGGTCTTCTTCTTCGCCTCATTTCACAAGACACCCAGTCATTTACATATTGAGAGTAAAGCTGTGTCCCAGTTCTATGATACATATTATTTCTGGCTGGGGTTTGAGTTGTGTGTACAGAGCATTCACAAGGGAAAAGTGATAAAATTACACTCATGTCAGTATAAATACTGAATCCACTCATTAAGTGTGTATGATGGTGAGACAGCCTTACTACGTTTGCAGCAGTGTTGGACTGATGTTGCATGCACAGGTCTCGTATTGATTGTATAAAACGGTATTTTTTTTTCTTTCAACATTAACTACAGCAACAACAGTTAATAACATTTACCGGCTACGAAATGCAGTGTAGTGAAAACTGTGTAAGTGAATAGTATAGAAGTAGCGCGCAGTTAACGCTGACTCTAATTGCTCGCTCTTCCTTGAGAAAATACATTATGACAGGCCATTATTAATGTAGAGCTGCCCTACTTACCTACACACACATGCAGAAACACACTGAAGCATGGATCCACCGCTTGTAGCACAGCACTTGCTGGCAGTCTGAGCACAACACTCAGTAACTTGGTAATTTTGTTTCACAGGAAAAAAAACAGAAAACCAAAGAAAGAAAGAAAGAAAGAAAGAAAGAAAGTGCTTTGTTTCCATGCTGATTTCTGCACACTTTGCAGAAGGCAGTGAAAGCCTTGGACATACTGCTAGTCTATCACAGAGCTAACACAGATTGACAGATAAACACACACACAGTCCTGTTCCCTCCTGTGGGAAATTTAGAATCTCTGATCCACCTGACTGTGGGCTGGGAGGAAGTCGACGTATGGAGAAGAAACAGACATGAACAGAGGCAGCACAAACACAGTTGAACCACACTGGAACCTTTCAGCTGTGAAGTGTCGCACATGCGCCGTCATTGATTCCTAGAGGTCAAAGCATCTTTTCACTTGACCTCCTTTAACCTCTGGGCCGACCCTGTCAGTCTTAGTGTTTAATAATTTCTAACGGCATCCCTATACCGGTCACACACTAAAGGCAAAAGCAGAATGATAATATGGCTGTAAATGATTACTATTGTTGTTGTTTTCTTTTATTTTACATACAACACCCAGTCCCAACACCCAGTCCCATGTGCAGTGATGATTTTTTTTCAATAAATTAATACATAAAATAAAATGTTATCATTTTAATTTCAATATCCCATTAATTATGTTCATGCTTCTGCGTTGCTCACGTGTTCCTTGAAGGACAAGTGAATCAGTTTGTGAGGTGTGACACTGCACCAGGACATTTTTTATCCTAATATACTTACATTAAGGCAGCATGTTCTGCACGTATTGATTTTTATCACGATCTTAATGCATCTTGAGCACAGAAAGTGCCTTCAGTATGAATATAACCCCCCCACACATTTTAACTCAGTATAAAACAGCACTTAACAACATTTTTATATTATCAATTATATTATTATATGTGAAATGATGATTGCAATGCGAAAAGCTATTCCGTGTATTCCACGGAGAATAATCATCCAGTTCTGCACGTTCCCTGCAGCTCCATTGAGCCTCTCTCCACAGAGCAGTTTGGTTTTTACGGTTTATAACTTTATTGTACTGGTTCACTGTTTTCATTGACTTTGTTTTCCAGCAAAAGAATACTACAGCGTTCAATGAAGCAACTGTAGGCCACACCACACACTACCTGCACAAAACACCAAACATAGCTAGTGGCAAACAAATAAAGACAGTGAGGCATTTAAAAGCTAATAAACCAGAGATTTTCTGTTTGTTCTGCTGCCACCTAGTGGTAAAAACATGTCTTCTGATTTCAGAAAGTGTTTGTAACACATCGTTAAATTTGGTATGTTTTAAAATAAAATTTTATGAATAACTTGATGATCTTTTGGGTCAATTTTACTTTTTTAGTAAACTTATTTATTCATTTTCACTTTCCTATCCCCCTGTTGTTTGACACCCAATGTCTGTATGTTTGCATTGTGTATGTGCGAACCGATGATGAGTGCGTATGGGAAGCTACAGATGAATTGCCCTTCTGGGACCAATACAGTTTTCTGAATGTGAATTTGAAATGTTATGAATAACTTGACTCAGTGGGCCATTAAAAAAAGAAGCTGTGAACGAGAGTCTTCTCACAAAATTGCATATACCGTCATGGCACATCAGAACAGCAATTACGGAGGGCGCTCTCACCTTATAATGTGGATTATTTACTGATATCATCATCAGTCAAAGGAAACATATGCCATTTTTTGTCTAAAACAGGTAATTTATTTTCCTCACCTTTAGTAAAATTTAAAAGAAACAAAATTAAAGACTGTTTGCTCAAATTCTATCTTACTCATGGAGAGATTTCCCAAGATCATTCACCACAGTGCCCCTGATGTAAAACAGAAGATGGAACATTTGGGACCAGTTAAAGAACGTCTGGATTTCTTTTGCTTCTTAATTCAGAATAACAGATTTAATTTTATTTAAATAAATCGATGTTCATTGGATTATGGATTGTATCCATTAAACAATATGCCACATTTTTTATATAGATAACAAAAATACCGACATTTAACGATCATATCATTTATCATAATGCACCATATCATAAGAAATGAGTTTTTCCTCTTTTGGAAAAATGAATCACCACCTAATTTAAAGGTATTTTTGGAATCAAAATAATATAAGTTTTGCCATTATAAAGGTTGACTCATGATAAATATGGCAGCGGGCAACTATTGTTTTTCCATGCTGAAGGGCCCATACATTTATAGGCCTTTATGATTTATAATGCTTGTTGAATTCTGGATATTACGTTGTTGCTGTTTGGTTTTTGTTTTGCATGTTGATGTTTAGTTTTCTAATAATATTCTGTTTTATTTGTTGTCTGTTTTGGTGCCTATATTATGCACTCATTGTGTGAGTAAATATGATTTGTATACATGAATAAAAACAAAGAGGAAAAGTTTTTTTTTTTTTATACTGTTCATTACACACCCCGTCCCACACACTCACACGTCCATGATACAACTGTACTGCGTCTCTAAGAGGTATGATTTTTTTTTTTTTTACTGCATTGCAAAAGGAGGACATGGACAAGGAGACAAAAAAGAAAAACTGAACACCCTCCTCATTATCTCTCCCAGTCAGTCAGCGAACATTAAACACCACGGCAAAGAGAGAGCTACAATAAAAGACAAGAAAAAAGAAGCGGCTGTTCTGACGGAGCCGTGTTGACAACTTTCCAGGAGCCGATTTAGCAAAGGAAGCTACATCTGTCGAGCTCCAACGACAGCCATTGTGTTGTTCAGGTTGTTCAAGCTTTAGCTCTGATGTGGTGCAATCAAGATTTTTTTTATTTTTTATTTTTTTTTATGTAGACAGAGTAACCTAGTTTGCTCTACACACACTGCTAAGACAAGCCTGGAGCTCCTCAGCTCAGGCAGCGTGATGGATATTATTGCTGTTTAATTGGTGAAGAAACAAACTCTGCTATGAAACATCCTGGTCTCCTGCAGCAAAGAGGACAAGCAGTGGAAGCACATGGGAGCACACCAGAGTCAGAGAGACACATACTCACTCCCCTTCCCTCTGCCTTCTCTTGTTCACTCAGACTCAGGCTCAGGCTCTCTGAAGTATAAATCAGCAGTGAGAGAGTTGCTTTAAAGGAGGCCGTGTTTAATGCAAAGGCAGAAAAGCCTGTGATGGGCCGTCTCAGGCAGAACTGTTTGGACATCTTAGGACAGCAAAGTGGCTTGCTCCAAGGAATGGGTCACTGCACGGCTCTGGTGTGTTTATGACACAAGGAGGGATTGTGTAGGAGCAGAAGGCAAAGTATTTACATGTGGAAACTAAGTGTGCAAATGTGTGAGGAGGTCAGTGTGTACATACAGCGTGACGTCTGTCACACACAATCCCTCACGATTCATGCGTCTGACACTTTCACTCGTCCACTTTGACACGGACACTACAGTTTTGGAAAGGTACGCCCTGAACCCGCTTGTGTTTCCACCGTGGAGTGTGTGGGCCACATGGTGACAGCTGCATCATCTACATAAAGAGCGTGACGTCACAGCAGCGCAACACAGCGCAGAGATCACACGATGAAGAAGAAGAGGTGCAGAGATCGGAAGTTCACCTGTCGTCACAGTACTGTTTGACTTGCACGTACAGTGTCAGTGTGGAGCAGTTATAAATGCAGACGGACAGATGGTTGTCAATGACTCGTCCTGTTCATCACCTGCTTTGGGCTCTCTGAGGTCGTTCACTGATGACAGTTGAATAAGCGTGTGTGTGTTTAAACCTGTATGCACTTGCAGGTGTGTTTGTCTGCAGACTATAAAGCATAACAGAAAGTGGGACAGGAAGTGCATTATTAGTCCAGCCCTCCTCTTCCCCAGCTGATCAAGTGCCCCCTCAGTATCTACTGAGGACACCGGCATCCATATACAGTAGCTGGAGGAGGCACATATGACTTTTCACTTAAATCCTTTGTTACAAAATGGCTGTATAATGTTTAAAAATGTAACTTCCGTTTAAGATATATGTAACACACAGCTACACAGTAATATTTATTATTTATAATTACATATTTTGTTGAGTAATTAGCCAAAAATAGAATTGTCACAGTGTAATAATACACAACAGAGAGGCAGGATTAAGTCTCAGGAGAATAAGCGGAAACGAGCTGTGGATGCAGCTGCAGAAGGGGTCTCCATTTAATGACATCATCCACGTCAGAGTGAGGAAGGAAATATTTGGTCAAACATTTTTATTTCTTACTAATACATACTCAAAACACGTTAGAATGTTACCACCATTCAGTTGGGATGGTCCCTAGTGGCGGTGCGCTCAGTCGCAGTGGCTCTGACCTGGAAGTTTCATTGTGCAGTTTCGGTTGTATAATGACAATAAAGACGATTTCCTTTCCTTTCCTTCGTTAATAAATCACGACAGCTCATCACTGTTTGCTGCTCATACTGTCACTCTCCCTGTAAAGCGCTAACACACAGGGGAACAAGACAACAAGACAATTCCCTCGATTATGCGTTACTTCTCGACTTATCAAACTAGATCTTTTGTTATTGTTTTGATTAAGAGACCCCTCTTTATGGTCTGCATTTATATAGCACGTTTCCGGTCTTGATAGTCTTCCCATTCACACTCATTAATATAGTGCATCTATGTGCATTTTCTACCACACATTATTCATACCCATTCACAAGCTGCCAGCACAGCTGTCAGGAGCAACATGGGGTTCAGTGTCTTGCCCAAGGACACATCGGCATGTGGCTAGTCTAAGCAAGAAAGAACAACAACAACAACAACAACATCTCTTGATTGAGATATAATATGAAATTCCATCCATCTTCTACATGAAGGGTTGTGGGGGGTGTTGGTGCAAATCCCAGCTGACATAATGTGAGTGGCGGGGTACACCCTTAACAGGCCGCCAGTCCACCACTGGGCCACATAGAGGCACACAACCATCCACTCTCACACATAATCCATGCCTAATGCCCAAAACTGCATGATTTTGGAGTGTTGGAGGAAACCCGGTGAACCTATAGAAAACCCACGCACACACAGCGAGAACATGCAAACTCCATGCAGAAAGGCATAGTATAGAATTGTTGCTCAAAATCAAGTAAGAAACATAGAAAACGCATAAAAAATCAAGGCACAGTAAACACTTCTATTTCTTAATCTGGGTGACCTTCCTACAAAATGTCTATTGTTTACCAGATAAGAAGATTTTCTGGAGTGTGTAATGTCATCAATGTTGCATAAGGCAGTTTATCACAGGACAGGGATCATACAAATTTAAATACAGACAGTGGAAAAAACATGGGGTAATAAAAAAAAAAGAAATCTGGGACACACTGACAACCTTTTGGATGCATCCTCTTTTTTTTTTATTTCAATATTAGATATTACGAAACTTGGATGATTCTATCAAATCTAATAAAGATGAGGTTAAAGCAAATTGCTCCTAAAATGTGCATGTGAGCTTTAATGAACAGGCCGGCATTTGCTGGAAGCACGCTGTCAGTGCGGGGAGAGCCGAGTGCATGGCTGCGGCTGGATGTCACCAAAATGGCATAATTAAAGAGGAAAACTGTGGTGCGATCTGGATGCAGATCACCTCCAGTGACAGCCAAAATAGCCATATAAGTGCTAAGTAGATGGAAATAGCCCTACAGTGTCCAGTTCACAGGCCGCCTGCCCCGGCTCTTTGATCTTTTGGTCCTAATGAGCTTTCAGAACAGAGCCAGAGATGAGAAGACGGGCTTTTTCAAAAAGACCCTTGATTCTGGGCAAGACCTGGGGTAAGACTTGCTACAAGCAGGCCTCAACTGACATCAGTATTCCCGTAAGTATTCCCAGCTACATTAGTAAAACCTGCCCACCCAACTCTCCCGAGCAAGGTCACTTTCATCATTATGAGCTAAGTTACAGCCTACAGACGGCTTACAGAGATTGGAACCATACATTTATTTTCATGATACAAAATGCTTCTTTTTTTTTCTCTACTGTAAACACATAGCTTAATAATGTCAATAATTCCCTTTGTAGAGATGGCGGCTCCCCCGCCCACCGCTGGGTGAATCTAGTGGTTGGATTTGTTGGGAAGGATTAAGTACTAAAGCACCGGTGGGCTGAGACACTGCCAGGGGAAAAATATTTGTTAAACTGCAAAGTGCTTGTGTACAGCACATTCACTTAAAAGCAAAATCCCTCTGTGAGAATATGCAGCTGGATATGCAATCAAAAAGAATATTTAATGTCTTCCCCCTCGTTTTGAATTTAGCATGCAGTGCACTCTGCAGTGCTCGTGCTCACCCATACTGGTGACAGGCGCATATTTGCTCTCTGCATATTAGCTTCATATCACTCACATCGCACGCACAGATAGCGACACATCATTACAAACATAATACCAGGCATAACTACGATGAAGTCGCTGTGAAAGAAATAGAGGGCAGCCGTAGAAATTCGAACAACGCTAAAAGAACGCCATTTGGCCAAGCAAGTTATTTATGGACAAATAAATGAATTACAGTTGACTGAAGTTCCCAGTTAAATAAGCATCAGGCTCCTTTTTATTGATGATGAAAAACCTTCAGGGATCGAGTCATCTTTCTGTGTGGGACTCACAGGCAGTGTTTAATGATACCAAGCCTTCTCAAAGGCTATAGAAGCAGCAGGACATCAAAGAGTGGCTGACAGACAGATTCGGAGTTGCATGTTAAAAGCACATTTCTTTTAAAAGTGAAAATAAAACCGCAACACACACACACACACACACACGTGCACACACACTACCCCATCTCTCTGCTGTGAGACAGAGACACTGTTACATCCATCTCTCTTCAAATATCTTTTTATTTCTTCATGTTCTTCTTTCTTTTCTTTTTTATTTTAATCCATGCTTTTCAAACCACTCAGGCATAGCCAGGCATGTTTGTGCATCATCAGATCTGTTGGGAGTATTCGGAGAAAGACGTAACGACAGCCTGGCTTCTGGCTCATTTTTGCTGAACGGATACATAGATGGACGGGGGGGTATAATGATGGTGGTGGTATAATGATGTAGCCCCATCAAATATTCTCCAGCACAAGCCAAATGACATGACATCACACTCGAGCCATTTAAATCACAGTCACGGACTTAGCATGTGACAATTGCGAGGTATGTTAATGTGCATTTTTCTGAGCAGTAAATCAATGGGACCTCACCATATGGACGCCCGTGTCTCACAGGATGAATGGTCAGAATGATCAAGAGGAGCAATGAAATAGAATGAGGAGTGTTGTATGCTGTGATGTGATAAATTTACTGGCAGGCCCGAGTCACAGTGGACAGCCTCAGAAAGGAGCCGTCCTCACAGGGTTTAAGATTCTGGCACGGTCCACTCCGATCCATCTTTCCGTTCCATTTATCTCTGCCTCCCTTTTTCGCCTCTGTTCTTTATCCAAATACCGCTACAGTTTGAACACCAACACAAACTCACTTAACACACTCCATGAGAATCAATGTGGACCACTGCCAGGAAGCATCCCCATCCTCTTCCTTTCTTGCTTTACCCTCTCGTACATGCGTTATCTACAGGTCACATCCGGTTTGAAGAAGAAGGCGTCTTCTGTTTGGAAGAAGACGTCTCCAATTGAGTCCCTGCACTGACCTGGCTTGTTATGGAATATTAACAACCAAATAGAGTGGCCCTATCTTTCCTCGGCCAGCTCCGGCTGGAATCACACAACATGTTGACAACACTTCATAAAGTCCCCCCCAAAACCCCGCTTCTGCAGCAGCCCCGGAGCGATACAGATTAGACCGTAATATGGATTGATTCCTGCTCCCTCTCTCTCTGCCACCTCTCATCTTCACACATACGTGTGGGTGTGCGAATGTGTGTGCGCATACGCTGCGAGCTGCAGAATTTGTGTACAATTTGTGAGCGGACCCCAGCTGCTCCCGCATTTACCGAACACACAACCTTGTTTTTGCACCCTCCACAACCTTCTCTTTCAGTTAACCCCCCTTCCCCTTCCTCCACCCTTTTTTTCTGGCTATTTCTGTGAGATTAATTCCTTTCTTCCCATCTTTGGGCTGTCAACTCAGGGTATGGAGTCATTTCTTAAAGGCCGCCGTTCCTGAGGACAGGAGACTGATTGAGTAGTGGCCTTTTTCTGAGTGGGTAAAGAACAGGATTAATGTGCAAGTCTTGAAACCAACATGTTGGGGGGAAAAAAAAAGAAGGAGAAAATGTCCAATGGGGGAGGGTTAAATAATGAAAGTTTATGAACAAGAGCATTGTATAGCGTGTTATTAATTCTTTATGATAGATGTGGCTTAATGTGACTGCATGAAAACATCTACTTTTGGCAAGTGGCGTGGATATGAAGCAACCTTGTAAAGTCGATGAATGATCATTGGAACAGCGTTTGTATAAATAAGTGCTTAAATATTAATTCAAGCACTATATATTCTTGAACTCTACTTAAATATTCATCTAAGCAAATGTATTTAAACTTCTTAGCTGTACATTGATCCTAAAAAAAACCCCCAACACAGTCTGGTTCTGTACAGTCTGTCGTGAAGCAGTTGAAATTATGGTTAAAGCCCACATTATGAATTTCTTTTTTTTTAGAAAACATAGATACCACAAGAAGTAACTTAACTGAAAATGGAAAGCCTTGGATGCATTGCAAAAATAATATATTTTAATGGTGATAAGTGAAGGTTAACCATCACTTAAGGCATCTACAGACACTTATGTATATACAACAGGGGGTATTTGTTTGAGTCATGCCACATTAATATTAATATTCACTATCTGATTTGAGCTGATCAGAGCTCCAAATGTCTGCCACACAGTTTGAGCATTATGTTTTTGAAATGTCTGGTTGTAGCTGGGTGGTAAATGCATCAGCACCTGGGCTGTCCCTCTGTGTATGACATTTGGATATCCATTCAAACTTGGGGGTCAAGGTTCAGACACACTATGTGCTATGCAACTTAGCCTGAATCCACATTTCCCTTTTTGCTCATCAGAAAAAGACAACAGTGATGTTGCTTTCTTTGCGGTGACAATGGAGGACAAAAACAAGCAAAAATGTCCTCCTGAACAGACAATCGAGACACTGACGCATATGAAAAGCAGCGTGTGAATGTTTGTGTAGTTGTACATGAGGCTGCGTTTTGGAAAAATCTGCCAATATGATTCATACTTTAGGAGTATCCAAAGATCTTTGATGGTAAAACGTCATGTACTATTTAGTGACAGCTCAAGTTAGTACAAAAACTAAGCTGTTTAAAAGAGGTAAAAGACTGTTTTAAACTGATATCAATATTGGTACTCAAGGCAAGGTTATAATAGTTTGGGATTTTCCATTAATTTTAGTTATTTCATTGACTTTTTGTTTTTAAAATGTGTTGGCTTTAATTAGGTTTTAGAGTGGGTTTGCTAGTTTTTTATTTTTGTATGCTTAGTATTAATTTTGGTGTTTTGTAATATGGAATAATATGTAATAATATGTAATAATAAGTATTGTATCTCAAACACAGCCTTTCAAAAATAAATACACATCATAAGAAATCAAAAGGATTATGTATAAAACGAATCAACAAAGAAGAAAACTATTTTATAGTTAGTTATAGTTTTATTAACACACAATTCAGTTTCAGTTAGTTTAGTTTTTAATTGCTATATTAGATTATATTTTGCACATTTACAATCTGCATATGATTGAGTTACTGTACTTTCCAGAGCAGCGTGACCCAGCAGAGCTCTGGCTGCTCTACTGTCTGAAGAAAAAAGATTCTGCATTCACCAAGGACCTTCTGAGAACTGATGTTCTCAACAAAGGGAGTGAATCAGAGGTTGGGCCTGCACTTTCTCATGAACTCCTCCCATGAACTCCACCCCCCCAACGCACCACCAACACCCCACACCATCCCCCCGGCCTCGATGCTTCCCGTGGCCACTCAGAGCTGAATAGCTGATTAAGCACATATTGATTAGCGCAGGCTCATTAGCATCCTGTTTGCGTTGACCACTCCACCATTTCCAAGCAGCACCAGCACATACACACACAGACACACGCACACACACAGACACGCACACTCTCTGCCTCTTCCACTGAGCCCCCTTGCTGCTCTGACTCAAATGGATTAACAAGCACAATATTTCTGCCGGGGACAGGAAATCACTGAACACTTGTCAGGAAGCCTGCGATCGATGGAATTCACATCACTGAACCCCCCCACACACACACCCCACCATCACATTTGCCCCCTAACCCACCCCTATGTCCGCGACCTTTCCCCACCACTACCCACCACAGCACGGCTTTCTCTGCCTGTGCCTACATCTCATCACTGGTTCTGTATTTCTGCATATGCAAATACCGAGCGCCAACAAAACTGGAAACGCACACGTGAGATCTGGAACTCAAAAAAATGATCTCAGTCTCTCTGAAAAGTTAAACTCTAGGTGTCGTCACATCTTTTTTTAACTTCCTGTTTTCTCATGCTGTCTCTCATTATAGGGGTTTGTCTCCAAGGTTAATTTAATACATGGAAAGCAGTAAAGCACAGAGCACAGAGGGCGTGTGTGGTGATTATGCATCGCGTCTTATGCATATCTGTGTATTTTTGTTCGCACAAAAATGTAATCTTACAAAACTGTTGCTGGTGGAGAGTGACTTATTCCCAAAGGCAGGCAATGGACGGTTTCAGGATGAAAATATCTCTGCTGGAACGGAATCAATATATACTAAAATATGAGTTCGGGTAATCGTCCAATTATGACACATTTCTGTTAAAATAAAGGAGAGAAAAAATAAACGTGTTGCTGATTTCTCCATCTGCCATCTGTTGCTGGAAGATTCACACAGAGAGAGCGAAAGATGCGGGGAGGGCTGCTTGGACTACTGAACTTAATTACTTTTGTACCTGCTTCTGTGAAAATCTCTTGTAGATTTGCAATAAATACCCACATTTCATCAGTGTTTTGGTTGAAGTTAAGACTTAAAAGCGGAAATATTATCAGGGAATATTCAAGTGATAAAACCATGCGATTGCGATGTAGTAGTTAAATGTGCTTTATTTCGATTTTTGTGTTAATCAGCTGAAAAAGTTACGCTCTGTTCTTTTTTTTTTTTTTCTCCCTGTCCCCCTTTCATGGAGGTTTCTTTTCTGGCTGCTGTGAGCTTTCTGGAGTGTGACAAATAACCCAGCAGGCCTGGAGCCCACAGCTCAGTAAGCATTCCAACAATGCCATATTACTGCATTAATATTTAAGCTCTAATGTTTCCCTAACTGGCTTTCAGACAGCTGGCTAAAGGCCTCTCTCTAAAACAAGCATGTCAAGCCTGGCACACAGTGAAGTGTCATATGTTCAATATGTAAAAAGAGAAGGAAAAAAAAGAATGTCTCGATTGTGGGGGATTTTAAATTTCATTTAATTTATTTCAGATAATAAATGTGACTGTTAACAATAAATGATGACAATAAAGTATGGTGTCCTGCAGTCTGGAGAACAATGAATCTCATACAAAAAACAGCAGGCTTATATGGGTTAGGGTGTGGACATTTAGGTTGGAAATACATTTGCGATAGTTTATATGCTTAATTTTGCGTAGTTATACTGGGTGTAAATAAATTGAAAGCAATTTAGTGATTTTTTTCATTTGACATATTTCATGTTAGAAATAAATACATACAAGCAATCATACATTATTATGCACTGCTGCTCACTTCAGTAACAGTTGCTGTTACAGCTTGACATGTAACCTGGAGTCTTAAAAAAATGGTGCAAGTGCCTAAAACATTAAGACTGCTGTCATCAATACAATCAAATTTTTTGATCATTGAAACACTGATGTTTGTCTTTCAATACCTTTCTTACAATAAGTGTCTTCTTTTTCACTTAACTTGTATAAAAACACGATTTTTAGGAGACAAGTGGTCACCACACACACGGATTACCGTAACTCTGTCCTTGTCAGTCTTCCTCACAAGCTTATTCGCAAACTTCACAGCTGCCAGATTTATCAGCAGAACACCATCCACCACTGACACTGCCATACATCTCCAACCTCCTCCTCCTCCTCCTCCTCATCCACACACCTACTCAAACACTTCTCCTCCTGCCCATTTCACCACCACACGGTCTAGGTCCTTTACCTGTGTACCTATTACTATTACTATTACTATTATTATTATTGTTCATGTGCCTAATGATGTCATTCAAGCACCTGAATCAACTTTAGAGGCAATGCACAACTAAGGACACGGGTACTTCTCCTCACAGGTGGTGTTGTGTTGCATCATAATAGGAAACCCTGTCTAAAAACAAGTGAGATAGCTGGTTAACAATTTTCTCTTCATTGTCTTGGATATGGAATAATGTCATCTCTTTGTGCCGTGTTTTTCCTGCGACAATCCTGATCTGGGCTTATACGGGAACTAAATAATAATAATAATAATGATAATTATAACAAACTGGTGACCAAGATGAGGCGACAGAGTGTTTTTACTTGTATGAGATATTCGTGGTTGTATCATAGGTGTAAAAATAGGCTGTTGGTTACAGTCGTGTCACCACAGCAAAAATCAAATCTCTTTTCTTGTCTTTTCTGATTTGAGTTTGAATGTTCCTCTCCACGTTGTGTGGATGTCAACCTCCAACTGCTGCAGCTTCCTCCCACAGTCCACAGTCTTACTGGCTACATGAATTCCAAACTGCCCACTCAGCATGAACATGATCAGAAATGACGCCGTGTTTTTGCTGAACCTTTACCTTTACCATGCGACAACCTGTTCTGGGTCTGTGTCCTTGCCGTCCACATGGTGTGCGCCGCACCAATGATCAAGATACTGATCTAAAGTAAGGAGAAATGACTCATCACTATCATTTTTGCAAAGTACACACACATGTAAAAAAACAAAAAAAAACAAAAACATTACCTTGATGTAATGATGACAAACACTGCAGGTCGCACTTTGCATCCATGTGACCTTGACTCACTGACAGCACTCTGACCGTGACACTGATGTCACCTTCTGCGTTGAAGTCATTATCGCTTTGCTGCGTGTTAGTAGACTAATTATGAAAACATTTATTATTTGTGAAAAACAACCTCCGGAGACATGCATCAGTCACAGAAACACATCATCATCATCCTCGGGCATACATCACAGACTTCACGGCAACATGTTTTTCAGCTGTTTACAACCTTGCCAGGTTGTTTCCCCCCCTTTCTTTTCCCTTCTGGCTCTCGGGCTGTGAATGTACCTGCTCCCCCACAGGTGACAGGAGAGCAATTAAATCCCTGTTGGCAAGTTTACTTCATCACAAAGATGCGGTCATCGAGAAAAGAGTGTGAGTGGGAGTCGTCTAATATAATGTAGAATTACACAAACAGTAGAGTGGGAGATGGTACACTCAGCCTGACATGAAATGGGATCTAGTCAGACCTGGAGGCTAATTCAGTCGGATTGGGGAGGAGAAACATTGGGGGGAGAAGCTGCTGGTGCACTGTAACTGAACCCAAAGCTGCAGCTTAGCAGGGGGGACAGTGTCTGACGTATGCATGTGTATGTTACCGCATGTGTATGTTCATCTGTGAATATTTTAGCGCACATGCGAGTGTGTACAGGAACATTTGCCATAGCTGCGATGGAAGGAACAGATGGGCGGGGGAAGTGGACTCCTGTGCCTGAGGAATACTGCGGCGCTGAGGATCAGAGTGCCGCCTACGTTCCACCCTGGGCCCCAGTTACCCACTACAGCACATGGAGCCCGTCCAGCACCAGCCCATCATGGACCAGCCCCCCGCGCCATCTGTCTCCTAGGACAGACAACCCCCCCCTTCCTCCTCCTCCTCCTCCTCCTCCTCCTCCTTCTCAACGCTGTGTCCTCGCCAACCCCGCTCCACTGCCACACCACCCCCATCCTGAAACCAAGAAAACAGGCCCAACACTTACATGGATGTTACGTGTTGCTTTTTGGAGCCCAAGGAAGACAGAAGGAATTTGGAGAGATGACTCAAGGAGGGGATGGTGTGCCAGATACATTTAAACTCAAGCATCAAGAAGACGGAGTGATGATTTATTTATGACAAACTTGCTTCCACACAAGTTTTTTTTTTCTTTTGATAATTTGGTCTTATAGCAAATTTTAGAACAGCTTGGAGGTGTTACAGAAGAGGAGGAAGTCAAGATGAAACTACTTTTCACGCACTATAACCACATAATATCATAAAACTGAATTACCTAGCGTGGGTGATCGTTTCAGATTTTCGTCCAGCACACCTCACTGCTACATTGCGTCTTGGTGTCACCTCAGCACCATCTGTTCGCATGATATGAAGCCTGATGAATTCATTCAGTGTCAAGGATGTCAAAAGCCAAAATGATATCAGTGCTATGATCAATCTGCTCACTGGTCTGCTTCAACCACAACTTCTTTTAACGACACAGATTTGATTAAGAACGCGGTAAAAGTCCAGCATTACCTCACATTAACTTGGCACCTTTTAGTTTGTGGGCTGGTTGTTGTGAATATAGCAATTTCCATAAAGGCAGGAGCTTTGAAGCAAACAGAAGTGACAGAAAAGAAAGAGGAATGTGTTTTAAAATCCGCCAAATACAGAAACAACGTAACTGCTCGTCACATGGGTTATGTAGCAAACTTTACGCTGGACACCAGACACGATATGTTGACCTCATTTCACTTGATCTAGTTACACCTGAATATGAAAAAACATACACACACTCACCAGCCACTTTATTAGGTACACAATTCACCTAATAAAGTGGCAGGTAGTGTGGTCCTCTGCTCCTGTAAACATAAACAGTATAAACAAAGTGAACATAGTCTTCAGTTTGCAAAACAAACCTCAAGATTTGACGTGCCAGATGTTCACAGATGTCACCTGAATCCAGACACCTTTTGAATGGTAAAAACTATAAATGACATGGTGTCCACTCATATGTTCTGTGCTTTATCATCTATTTTCCCCTGAATGGTAACAAAATGTACATCATGTTCTATTGATGAAGAGCTGAAACTAAACGGAATATGGAAGTAAACGGAAAAGGTTTACTGGCGTTACAAATTAGTAGACCAGCTGTATCGCCCCCTGGTGTCTACTCTTCCTGGTTAGACTTACACCTCAACCTGAAACACTTTGCCAACTGTTTATATAAAATGGCTGTGGCCCATCTGCTTTAATTTTTGACATGTGCGTTCAGAGACGGTCTTCTGCAAACCTGTATTGTAATAAGGGGCTTATTTGAATAACTGTGGTCATTCTATCATGTCAAACCAGCCATTCTCCAAGTAGCTGCTGCTCATATTATATTATATATTTTTTTTGTGGTTGTGGGTGAAAATCCCAGTAGATCAGTAGCTTCTGAAATTCACAGACCACCTTGTCATCACCTTTCTTCATCATTCTGAAATCTGTTTATTCTGTTCAGCTGATCATCTTGAATGTGTCTAATAGGCATATTAGATATTTGCATTAATAAGGAGTTAAACAGATGTACCTAACAAAGTGGTGGTGAGTGTATACAAAGTTGTCCACTGTGTTTGTTTTTTCCTTGCAAATTGTGGTTTGACGCATTAAACAACAGTTGCTCATTTATTTTTGACTGCTCTCTTTTCCAGCAGCTGCATGTGATGCAGTGTTCGGCAGATAAAACCTTTGGCCTGTCTTAATCACCCGTCAGCTCCACCAGCAGCCCCCAGCCCTTCTAAGCGAGGAGGGGAGTGTCTGATGTCCCATAATGCCCAGATTCTCTGGTGTCTGCAGAGATAATGAGACAATACTGTACTGAAGCTATGACACCATGCTGGTTGGGAAGGTTGGTTGGGTTGCAGTAAGGACTGATAATGAGGGACAAACTCTTGCAGGCATTCAGGGCAGTGGCAGTGGGTGGACGGTGTTTGGAGGCAAACCGCAGCAGGAGGTTCAATATGAGCCAGGAGGGAGGTGAAGAAAGAGGAGACAGAGCAAAAGAGGGGAACAAAGAGCAGCAACAAAATGCTGCGGACAAGTTAAAGAAAAAAAAACCACAGCTTACGGCAGATTAATGAAGACACTGAGCAGCTGGACATCAGTGTAGTTTATGTGTGTGTGTGTGTGTATTTGTAGCTGCGAGTCTCAAACTATCAATTTTAGCAAAGAAAACACAGAAGTCCACCTCACTAACAACCCCACTGTCTCATCTGGTAATTTATTTGCAGGGTGTAGACCCAGCTCATTAAGTGGGAGGAAAAACATTGACATTAACACTCTTCAGGCTCTTCACCCCCGTCCTATAATGACATGACTATTATGATGGTAAGGGGGGCGTTAATTTAGCCCAAGACAAACAAAGCTGCGCTAACTACCCCCTTTGTGTTATATTAATAAAGCAGGGAATGATCTCCCTCAGGATTCGTCGTCTAAACACTGCGTCCACCCCCCACAGCGTGCACAAAATCTCCCACACTGCCTTCATTTCTGTATCTGTAACTTTTTTTTTTAAAGATCTTTTCCCTTTTAATTCAAATCCTAAGCTCCAATTCATTCATTATTGCTGGGGCTGTCAAACGATATATTATTTCCTAATCAAAATTAATTGCATTAGTTTAATAGTTAATCATGACTCGTCACATTTTTATCACACAATTAAAATTGTATAATTTTGCAAAAGCAGTTTTTAAGTCCATATTAATAGCGTAAGGCAACTCTTACCAGTGTATCTTGACTAGGAATCAAAAAGAAGTTCATACTTTATGAACTTGATGTTTACATATATTTGATTATTTGAAATCTAAAGAAGTGCAATAAGGTCAAGGTCACACAATGTCCACTTCAGAAGCGTGAATGCAACAGCAGTTCCAGTTTAGTTGCCTTCTCTGTCTTCACACAGGTCGTATATTAGGGTTGGACGGATGAATGAACCAAGCTGGATCTTTAACATAAAAAAACAGAGTGATTCTGTGACACAGAAAACCAGCAGAATTGTCTGTCACTGTCTCTCAGCAGAGCTGCAGCCTCATTTATTTATTTGCGTTTTTATTTTTTTTTAAACTGAAGTCACATTATATTCCAGCTTTTTTTCACAACAATTATCAGCCATTTTAAGAAGTGTGACTTAGGGGTGGGTCACCCCTCCTCCTTCTTAGGGGTGGGTCAATTGATCGATTTCATGATATATCGCTGTCGTCTTTCCTCGTGCAACACGATCATCGATACGTGAGGGCAAATGTCGATATTTTAATTAATAAATGAATGCACTCTATAAGAGGGAAACTTTGGTAGAATTAACGAGGCCGAAGAAGAGGGAGTTTAAAGCGGAGAAAGCTACGTTAAGAGATGCCCCATTCACGTTCAATACATAGACTTTATGCACTTTGATGTGAATAAATAGAGAAATCCTGCACCTTCAACTTTTTTGATCGCATCGTACCCGTCATTCCCACCCCTACTCCTTCTCCTTTTCTCTCTCCCTCACTGAAAGAGCAGCAGCTCCGACAAACTCCCTGTGAGAACAACCTGGTGCATGAGAAGCTATATATGTGATATATGTAATTATAAAAACCAACCCATTATGTTCGCTCCCTAATTAATTGTGATTAACGCTGACAGCGCTAATTATTGGCTGCTTTTCTGTCTTCCTTGCTGATTTGTCTTCAAATGTAGAGAAGATTAAGAATGTCTTATTCTTTTTTTTTGTATCCCAATAACATACGCAGCCAGATATTGTTAGTTTCAAGACTGTTGGGCTATACACTCTATGTGTGCAGCAACAAACAGATGCATGCACTCACTCACTGCACACATGCAGGGCAGCAGAGCTACATTAATGCAGCGGCCCCCTAGAGAGCGGTGTACTGTATTGATTGGGCCTCGGTGTGGTTTGTCACAGGTGATCACAGTGATTGGGCCACTGCTCAAGCGTGTTATCCAGCTCTGCCCTGGAGGGGAACAGCGTAAGGACTTAAACAGCACAAAGTGGCTGGCACTAATGGAGAACACTGCTCTTATTATATGAGTCACTTGTCTGCACTCTCAAGTAGAACAAGAAGAAGACTGACACACAGAGAAGCAGCACATCAACTCAATGGGTCTAGAGGCTCAAGGACAGTGAGCGGCTGAGTCAGTCCAGGACGTGAAACAGGTGAAACCTGGACCTTTAAGAACACGACCTTGACTGAATCGAAGAGTCACATCTTTTCGCCTACACAAAAGAATTCCCCAGTAACAAGTCCGGCAGGTGTGAATCCAGCAGGACTAACACCACCACCAACACTCCCTGTTTCTCTCTCTCTGTCTCTCTTCTCAAAACAAATCCTTTCCATGTACATTCTCACCATTTTCAATGCTTTTCCTCATTTAGGTGTTCATCCAACATTCATTGTCCTGGTTTCCTTCTTAGTTCATTTAATTTTAATTTTAATTTTAATTTTTAAATTAGTATTAGTATTGTATATAAAAGGATTGAAATCTTATTATTCTTTTTCATTTTTGAACTGTTGCTTGTTTTCCAATACATTAAGTGTGTATATATTCCGCTCAGGGAACTGTGACAATATAGTTCTTTTTATAGGATGTATTGCCTGATGCACTAGATTCAAGTTCGACTAATTTACCAATTCCTAAAAATTAATAATTGAAGGATTCATTATTTTTCCACCGCAGTTACACGCGGGATGTGAGATGTGAGGAACGTTTCCCGGACATTTTTAATACTGACATTCACTGCAATCCCTGAACAGCTATATTCGGCATTACTGCAGGAATACCAAATTAACACACTTCCAGAAACACAGATGACGGCTCTTAACACTCTCCTTGCAAAGAGACCAACAAGCTTTTTTTAAATAATGCCTGGGACACTACCTTTAAAATACTAACTTAATTACCAGGACAAACATATGATTTGAATTGTGCAAATGTGCTGTGAACTATTTATACTGTGTGTATATTGCTTTCTTCCAGAGACTTGAAAATCATTATGAATCCCAACCAGCACACAGAGACTTGTATCCCAATATCCCAAAATAATAAATAGCAGTTCAAACAGCGGTAGATAAACAGGAGAATCAGTTCAAAAGAACACCTCCGTATAATATGATGTTAAATCAGAGGCGTTAAGTAGTTAACTGTCTTCAAATATGTGACGTTCAGGAGAAAAGGTAGAGTGTTTCCTCTATTATCACCTAGAAACAACACAAGCTGCCCATCAGTTTCTGGAACAGGATGAGACTGCAGATTCTTTGCCTCGTAGTCACAATTAACGCTGAACCCTCGATATTGCCGAGCAGCCTCCAGAGATCCATCGGAATTACCATAAACAAATTGGTCAACAACTGGACATTTCCCACACACGGCCGAGTTAGCAGCGCTTGACCCCCACACACAGTCTCCCCGTCGAGTGACACCGCTCCCCGTTGACCTTTCACACGGTAAGTTGATCGAAATACACCGCCCTAGAGCTCGAGTACGCATTGTATTAAAACACTGCTGTCTGCATTACATCAAACATTCATAACCAGGCCTAGCATTAAGAGTGGAAACTCTTCAACAACAACAACAAAAAACATTAAACTGTAGGGCACACATACGGTAAATGTATGGAGGGTGGAAAAGTGTAACAGCTTTAAAATATTAACCTCTTTATAACATTTTGATGGTTTAATCGCCAATCAATAGCATTGTGCAGCGGCAGTGGTGGAGTGGGAACAGGATGGTGGTGATGAAAAATGCATGAGGTTGGAGCTGAGGTGGGGGGCCAGAAAATTAAACCCTGCCCGCCACATTCGCTGAGTTGCAGCTGTGGAACAGGGATAAGTTTGAGTCGGTGTTTGTGTGTGTGTACTCACGCATGTGTGTGTGTGTGTGTGCGAGTGTGTGAGTATGGGTGTGGTTTTCCCTGCGGTGTGTTTTGCACCTGAGTGAAACTAATAAAAACACTCCGGCTTTCTGCAGAATGCCTTTGTCTTCCCCTGCAAATCTTAAAAAAGGAAGACAGATTTGACTTAACTTTTTTTCATCCATCCCATAAACCGCAAAAAAAGAGGGAGAAAAATTCCACACAAAAAAAGCACTCATCTACTGCTGTGGAACGAGGATGATAAACTCGGATGGGAGACACTGTGTCTCTTGTGCTCCACTGATGAGTTGATTCTTGGTCTCAGTGCTGCAGGACTCCTGCTGGCAAACAAATGTTAACCGTGACCTGAATTTTTTTTAATATTTCTTGGGTTCCCCTAAATACCATCTTGTGAGGACCTGAAGGCCATTACCTATACTGTACGGATTACTCTGAGAAAATCATATTAAATTCTACTTGCAACGCATGGGTGTTAACATATACTTATATAACATGTTAACTTAGATATTTCATCATCTAAAAAGGAAGAGTGTTTTACCAAGGGATACTCCAAACTCATTAAATAACTCCCACACCTTTCCTGATATGGTTCATACCATGAGGCCATGCCTTTCATGAAAGTCGTTATGAGTTGATATGAAATGATATGACTCTCCTTGACTCTTGTGGCTAACTGGCCCATTACTCGCAGCCTGCAGCTCGAGTCAAGGTCTGACCTTATCATTTCCATTTGACCCATTTGGACTGAAGCCAGTGCAGCCCAAGTGGCAACTGGTAGTGAGGTCACTCCTAAGAATCTAGACTCCCATTTTTAAGCCATTTTTGAGCAATTTTTGGTGCCGGTGTCAGTTTTAAGTGGTTAAATCTATGGCGAGTGATTAATATACAGAACTTCACACATTGCCTATTCAGAGACAAACATTCACTCTTACACCTATGGTCAATTTAAACGATCCAATTAACCTGTGCATGATTTTGGATTGTGGGAAAAAACTAGAGTTCCCAAAATAAATGCACAGAAGGGGAGAACATGCAAACTCCAAACACCCTGTTAGTCAAACAGGGATTCAAACTGGTGACCTTCTTACTGTGAGGCAACAGTGCTATCCACCACCCTGCTGTGTGACTCTATATAGAACTTGGCAGACTGAATATAATTGACCCTTGTTATGCATCTGCAGTTATTTTCACAAGTATGGAAACATTTGGAGTGAGCATTATTCCAGACCTGCTGTATTCTAATATCTTCATCTTTCTCTCTGGAGAGCATTTAGAAATTGTAATAAAAGTATGTAAAACAAGCAAGATATTAAAGCCTGCTGAATCCGGTACCTGATATGAAATGATCACTACACAGGCAGAATATGTTGCTTGTGGGTTCCCAATGCTGTTTCTTCTGAGCTCACTTTGAGTATGTTTTGTGGCAGTGATCCACCTACGCTGTCTCTCAGGATCTTTGGTGATATGCTAAAATGCTCTCTCTTTGCTTGTCCCTGACTGTTTTCATATGCCGGGGCAAAACAGCTACCCCCCATCTTCGAACAGCTCAACTTCCTTACCAAAATGACGTTGTTTCGATTCTGATTCTGAATGTTCACTGATCAACTAAGAAGTAGGCTCATTGCCCATAGACTTCCATTCAAACCAAGTTCTTGGATATTCAGTGTATTCTTACTACTGGGTTGTCTATGAAGGTAAGAAGGTTCTCAGTCATCCAGGTCATAGTCATCTTCTGTAGAAGATTACTTCTGGGTCGTCCACAGTCGGCAAACAAGAAGATTGTGTGATTGTGTCCATTTTCTTAAACGGTCAATGGTTCAGCCTTAAGATGTCTCGTTCCTATAATCTGCAAGCCAGAGGTAGGAAGGAGGTGTCTGCTATACCCACGTGCTTCTTGCCTCTCTGTTGGGTGCCATGCCCCACTATGATGCTGTGATCTCATCTGTCAGAGTGAATTTAGTGGCAGGTGAGCTCAGCTGGTGGCTACCTGCAGACTACAAGCCTTGTCTTACGCTCCAGTTGGTTGTCTCCTGCTGAAAATGATGCAGGAGAAAAATGGATAATGAACCCACTCACACATCCAGGCAAAGAAAGCATTCACTTGAGAGGGGTCAGGGGAGGGGATGAAGAGAAAGAGAGGGCATGTAACACTTTAGCTATAGTTTTCTGGAAGTGTTTTTACAGACTAACAGAACAGCGGGTGGCAAGTTGTAATCTGACAGTGATGTAATTGTCCCTGCTGGTAATGTGTCTGACACAGAGCATGCAAAATCTCTCCAAATTAATTCACCATCAACACTTTCAAAAAAAAGGAGTCTATTCAGAGTGGAGAGAAGGGATGAGCAGCTGAAGGTTCTGTGGCCTTGAGCGCTCCATCAGCCAAGCCTCTCTTTCTCTTTTATCCTGCCTGAAGTAAACTGGGCCTTGGCCTCGACTCACACAAAGAATAGCTTTGTCATTGATCAGAGTACATCCTGGCAAACAGGCATAACCAAAATAGCATGGCCATTGATCTTGAATGGAAGACTGATCAATCTTTATTAGTTCTTAGCAAAAGGCTTGAAACGGCAAGAGAAGCACAGAAACACCAGCATTATGTTGACAAGACTTCTGGAAAGTCTGCCCTGCAAGGATCAAACACTCTCCTCTCACATTCATGCATTACACACTCGCAGCTCAGACAAAGGGCCTGAGTAACCTCTTCACACACACACACACACACAGTGAGCCTGTGAGAGCATTGTCTGACAAGCAGACAGAAGCGTGCAGGGAAGTGTTATAGTCAGCAGGAACCAGCTGTGTTGAACAGCAACACCTGGCTTAAAGGATAACACTTTCACTGATCCCTGTTCGTATCTACAGGGCCAGGCCAGCTGAATACAGCATCTCATAACAATAGAGGTGTTACCTACTGAACTGAGAGCTGAACAAAAATCAGCATATGATTACAAGCTGTAAACCTGGATGACCCTTTTAAAAATGGTCGACTTTGTTATACTCCCCCTCAGCGATACCAGTAAAATGTCACCACTACGTTTAGCTGCAACTGTGAGAAGTTTATTTAAACACTTAAAATAACTTCAAAGAGAAAAAACTAAAACCAAGTGCGCAAACAAGAAACTAAAAAAGCTAAAAAATCAGCCTTGAGGGATGTTTCCACCACAGACACTAGTACCAGGACCTAGAGACCTTACCAGGTACTATGCATGTTTTTGTTTTCTTTAATGGAAGTACATTCCTGAGGATAGTACATGGAGATAGTTCAGGAACCATCGAGGTGGAGTTTGCGGTGTTGAACTTGTAAAATCTCCACACAATTCTCTCTTTACAGCAGAACAATGTGAATCTCTTCATTTTTACAGGTGGTCTCATTTTTGTCGTGTGTTGATGTTTCCTGTTATAGACCAAGACTGTGGTGGTCCGATGTTTTATTTGTCCAAGCACAGTTTAATGATGATCTGAGTAATTTCCATACTTCAACAAGGAGATCTCTATTAGCTCAGCTTGTCAATAGCATTATAAGTCCAGCGCAGCAGCAATGTTGTGGCGTTCCTCTTTCTCAATCACTCACTCTGACTTTACTCCCTCACCAAAAACGGACTGAACTTGAAATAACTCTGCCATTATCATTTTCACTGTGATGCAGCTGCAGCACCTCAGTAGACAGACAGACCTGGCTCTAGCTTGTTGTGGACGTGGGTCGTTCACACGTCAGCAAAATTGGTAAATATTCCCTGGCCTCGACAATGGTCTGCAAGAACCATTTATTTCCTAGAAAAGTTACTAGTACTTTGACTTCCTGGAACTACACGGTAGAAATGCACCTTGGGAGAATGCAGGACACCCAGAGGCCAAAGAGATGGGACGGGAAGTGACAAAGAGGTGGAGAAACACACGAGGGAGGAGGGTGCTAAATTTAGTCCTACTTCCTCTCTGAAGTTTACGGTGGCAGAAATAAGAGAGTGAGGGGTAGAAAATGAGCGCTAATGGGAGAAGGCGAGAGAGGAATTGATAAACAGAGGGTAAACAGAGATGTCTTTGATCTTGGAAGACAGATGTTGAAGAGAAGCCGTCTCATCTGCATAAATGCCCACCTGAGTTGGCAGGTAGCCAAGTCCAGATGGCTCTTTGTTCCATACCCAGCACTAATTAGCAGATAGAGAGACAGAAAACAAGGGGAAATACTAGCATGAGAAAGGGGGAGAGATTTGGAGGGTTGTATGATGGGGTGTTTTTCAGCTGGCACAGGTAGAGGAGTGCTAGTACAGATGTAGTACTGATTGCATCTCATTTACCAGCCGTCACTCTACCGTTTGGACAGCAGGAACCAAACACCTGTGACTCGAAGGTGATGTCATGGACAGCCAGTCGTTTGGACGCGCAGCGGTACTGTGCCGCTTTGCATATTCATTACAAAATCCCATGCATCAATAGATCAATGGTGATGCATGCTTTCATATGCATACCAACCACAGTGGTGTTTGCGACGCATCAGTCTCTCTGCAGAATAATCAAATGCCACAATTCTCCCCTGGGTCAGTGAAAACTGTGGATGTGGGGAAAGAGACAATGACACTGCAGGTGTTATCTGTTTACATCCACTTTGATGTGCATCCACACATTTTTGAGTGTGTGTGTGTGTGTGTGTGTTGGGGTGGTGGTGGAAGATATGTAAAAATATGGGAGTAGAATTGAATGTAGTAATGTAGAGTTGCTTCACTTGAATTTTTGATTTCTTCCACACACTCAGTACATTTCCACGACATTAGAAAAAACAGTTATTGTGTAAGTCTGGCTAAAAGCAGACTTTTAAAATAAATGAAATGTAACCAAATCAAATTTCTCAAAGCTGCACTTAAAAACCCAGATATTGTAATGTATCTGTTCAGTCAGACCCAAAGTGGCTTGAAAGCTCTGCACATATTTCACAGTTCTCGTCCACAAGCTTTCGCCCAGAAATAATAGAAATGCACATGCAAATATGATCCACAATCAGATTTTTGACTTTCTTTTTGGCTTTTGGCATCTTTGAAATGCACTTTGGAGAATGAACCAATCTGTTGACTTCTCTATTTGCACTACTAACCTCAACACTACATTAAAGACACTGTTTTCAAATGGTCATGTGCATCAGTGTCTGTATGATGATGATGATGATGATGATTAGCCATACACAACCCCATCACACAACTGATAAGAAAAACTTTTATAATAATATTGGCCCACATTCATTTATTGACAGCAAGTGAAATCTAGACAAAACGGCAGCAGATGTATTTTTACACTAACTATCACAGCCAACATTTACAGTGGGAGGAAGAGCTGGGAAAAGGGCATTAGGTAAATAATAATAAAAACAAAAAAATTTAATATTTAAGGAAGTGCAGTGCTTCTCAAGAAAACTTTCAACATCACATTTCTGCATCTTTCTTCATATAAATATAAATGGCACATCCACAAGGTGAAGACACAACACAATTCATAATTCACATATGCTGGAGATGTTTTAGGATTCTCAAGTGACAAATGATGAGAACAAACTAAGTGATCTCTTATGCTGTGTTTAGAGGGAGTGATCATGTCATTGTGTCATTTTGTGAGTGATGTGTCTTACTTCATAAAGGAGATCATAAACAATATCACCACCACCACAGCCATGCACAAATTTAAAGGATAGTTCAGAGTTTCTTTCTCGCTTGTGGGTACAGTGGAGCTGTTGGTCTACTGCTGCTTCATTTGGTAAGTTTGTCTCACTTGTGTCACATAAATCTGAACAATGGATTTCAAATACCAAAGTCATAAAATAACACATTTGAACTGATGGACTTTGGTGTGGGGAGTGAACGGTTTACACACAGAAAAGGCCTTACCTGAGAGAAAGAGTGGCAAACACGTAAAACATATTGTAGATTAACAGGTGTAGATTTTATTAGGTGAGTCTTTTGTGAAGGTGAAAGTCTGTTTTCCTTTCTGTCCCTGCTGGTAGCCATCGTATTAGTGACAGTGAGTGTCCCAGTTCCAGGATAGTTCCTGGAAACATGGCATGCTCTCTGAGGTCAGTGTTGATGGACGATGAATGGGTGATGGGAGTGAATGGGTGTGAAAGATGAGCGAGAGAAAATGCATCATCAAGTCATCAAGACTAGAAAAGTGCTATATAAATACAGACCATATAAAGTGTTAATAATTCTTACACTCACACTTAAAACGTCTGAACTATCCCTTTAAATAACTTTCCACAGTCATTTGAGTACAAAATGCAACACATGCAATGACAGGCTTTCACAGAAGACTGCGAAAATGGTCACGTGACACAGTGTACAACCTAACATGTGAACTAAGCCCTTTACTGTCATTTAACGATGACCACCTTTGCTATTGTTTTGGCAAAAATGTTGAATGCATGAAGGTGCATCAGCATTGCACCAATACTGCAGAATCACTTTAAATTCAGAAAACTTCCCTCCCAAAAATCTGCTAATATGCAAAACTGCAGCTGCAAACCACCCCCATAGAAGCACCATTCTGACACCCCCCACAGCTTCTTATCCCTTCATCTGCAGTCAGTGGTAGGTATCAAAATATTCTGCCCTGCTGCTCACTAAAAGCTCTGCATGGTCAGAGAATTCTCCTGAGGCCACTGAATATTTCTTATTTCAAGTAGACTTTGCAAATGGTCATTAAAATGCCAAGGTTTTTTTTTTTATCTTCACTCTTAGTTTTATCTTTTATCTTTATGTGCAATGGTATATGTCTTTCAAGCATATGGCGTCAGTGAACACGTTCTGCGGTATGAAATCACAACTTGACTCTGATCAAACTGACTTACTGGCTGCTTAAAATGTTTTTAGCTGCATTGTTGCACAGAGTAAGTCTCAGCAGAGAGAGAGAGAGAGAGAGAGAGAGAGAGAGAATGAGTCAGACAGAGAGACTCCTCATAAATAGCTCCTTAATGGTCATCTTTATAGTTGGACAATTGTCCTAACAGACTGGCGCTCTCCTCTCTTGCACTGGGGACGTGGCAGTAGACGGCCTGCCTCTCTCTGAAGGACGTCCGAAGAGTTTCAAAGGCGATAACAAATCAAACTGTTCCCTGAAACTAATATCAAACAGGCCTAGTGTCAGCATTTATTAGAGAAATCAGATTCCCCCCCCCTCCTACTCCCCCGCCTCCCCCCTTCACTCTCCCACTTGCAGTATTCCAATGCACAGCGGCTCTTTGAAGTCAAAAGAATGCAGGATCGCAAATTACCCAGGAGACGTAGCTGATGGTCTTTGAAGCCCTCCTTTGATAGTGTTGTTTTCTCTGCACCCCCTGCATCTCTCTTCCTCTGTCTCTCACTTGCTTTTTTCCTTCGCTCCGCACACAATGAGGCTCACAAACACTAATCGGCACAGCGGTGAAATCATACACGCACACTCAAACACATGAGCGCACACATACACTAATACTTGGACTCAGCCAGAGCAATGAGCATGACCTGCAGAAATGGACAGGAAAGAGATATTTCAGAGGGAAAACCTAAGGGGAAAGTAGGAATGCTAATCTGGCAAATCTTTGTTGTTTAGATTTATTTATTTCATTTCACAACAAAAGCGCTGGACCACTCCCCTTAGGTTTAGCTTTGTTGTATAAAGAGAGGAGAGAGAGCGAGAGCTGTACAGTTTTGATCCACCTGCCATCATGAGGATCTCAGCACTGCTGTAACTAACATTCTGGGCCTATGGCACAGTAAGCTCCCTCTTTCCCCAAAGAATGACAGATGGAAAAGTGCACGGGCATGATGTAAATTTCCCTCAGCCGCTGTCTATTTACAACTTCTCCTAGCAGCCTCTGCACAGATATAAGTTGTCACAAAGCATTTCTGTTTTTATGGTCTGCTCTCAGTACACCTTAGGGGAATAAAAGTAAAGGCACAAGTTATGTCTCTGTATCAGACCAACTGACAGCTAATGTTGGAGCGTACGTCTTTAGGAAAACTGACAACAAGCTCCCATTTGTTAAATGACTGTTATTAGGTTTAAGGCTGACAGAAAAAAAAACATAAAGGTTTTATTTTTTCTTATTTTACCAGGAAAAATAAGAAAAATGTTATGTAAAAGCTGAAGGGAAAAATATGCTCATACAGTAAAGCACAGACTGTTTTCTCTGAGCGATCCAGACATTTCTTGTGCTAAACACACACTTTGCTGTCTTTATGTTGTGTTTCTGTCCCTGTCCCATGCTCCTTTGATGAAATAACACTTGTTTTTTGCTCATTTCAAGGAGATGCTGCACACAACACGAGCGTGAATGTGTTCACGTCAACTACTGTGAAGCAAATTTGGGGAGTTAGTTCACAGAGATATGCAGGAGGTGGCTCCACCATAGAGCGCTAATAAGACGAAACTGGAAGTGTTGTAATGTAACGAAGTACAAATACTTAAATACAAAATTCACATATCTGTACTTTACTTTGTTATTTATATTTCTAGCAACTTTTACTTTCCACTACATTTCCTCTAACTATCTTTGTTACTTGTTACTACTAAATAAAATCAGAAGAAGAAGAGTTGGTAATGGTCTGTATTTATATAGAGCTTTTCTAGTCTTGAGCTGCTTTACACTACAGTTTTGCCATTCACCCCTTTCATGCCCATTCACACGCTGCAGCATGGGTTAAGTGTCTTGCTCAAGGACACATAGGCTAGCAGAGCCAGGAATTGAACCCACAACCTCCCAGTTGAAAGACAACTCACCCTACCACTGAGCTCAATCTTAACCAAAAGTTTCTTTTGATACAGTAAATGTCATATTTCTTAAGACTTTTACTTAAGTAATATTATAAAAAGTGACTTCAACTTCTACCAAAGTCATTTGCTTGTAAGATACTATGTCATTTTTCTACTTCATATTGTTTCTCATGTGTCAGGTATGAAAATATAAGAGCAAATCCACCTGCAACTCCAAATAGTCCCTTTTCCACTAACATACTGTACGTCTGATAGATCAGCACTCATGTCAATAAATGGTCTGTATTTATATAGTGCTTTCTGGTCTTGACGATCCCTCAGAGTGCTTTATACTACAGTTGTGCCATTCACCTGTCTGCACCCATTCACACACATTCATACAGCATCTACATGTACATGCAGCGCTTGTACTATCACACGTATCCATCTATCGTCCTGATTCACAGGCTGCCGGCACAACCAGCAGCATCAAGGACATATTGGCATGAAGACTGTACACAAACCCTGACCTTCAGGTAGGAAGACAACATACTCTACAACTGACCCAAAGCCAATAATGTACACATATCACCTTGTAATTTCATTATATTTCTTTTTACTTTGAATTGACAGTTTAATCACAGCCTGCACCAGTGTGTACCTTTTCAGGCAGAAGGTTATAATGTAGCGATCTACTGAGTTAGAAAGGAGTGGAATGAAAGCGTAACCACTGTGATATCGTCAGTGTTCTCCATGGTGCGTTCTTCTGTTGTGAAATACATTTTTTTTATACCTGGTAATTTTGGTTTGTTATTTGCTGAATTATGACAATATCCAAATCTGCTGCTTTTTTGTTAAAGGGTGAATTAACCTGGATGAAGTTTATAATTAAAAATAATAACAACAACAATAATAAATATAATAATAATACTACGAATAATATTAACAATAATAATAATAATCACAATAATGGTTATAATAACTCTGGCTGGCCACAGTGTCTTTTTTTTTTCGATTTCTAAATACAGAAAAAAAGAGTTATTTACATTACTGTACCAAAGTCAGGTGTAGTATAAATATTAATAAGTAATTACTCATGTTTGTGTACTCTTTTCATTATTAATAGGCAATAGCAATTGATTCCTCCCCCTCCCAAGTTATCCATATATTGATTATCTTCTTCTTTGAAGTCATGTTAAAGGGAGAACATCAGTGAAAGACAACAATGACGACGCAAATACACAGTGACACGTTTCATGGACAAATTAAGGCACCAAGAGTAGACATCAACCAAAACTACAGCACAGAGCCATCGGCATGTTTATAGTGCAAATGAAAACGCCCACAGGTTGCCGGTTTCATGTGCAAAACAGCCCATTATTTTTCTTCTTATGCTACTGGCAGCTTCTCTCCCATGAGGAACAGTGGGATTACATCTACTGTCCATCAAAAGCACATGGTAATCCAGTCAATACGTCCAAGGACACTTTGACCATCCATGTTGTAATCTCTTCTCTTTTCAACTGACACTACACTGACTGGACGGTCATGACTCACTAATACACCAACATTGACTCATTATGTAAATGTGTACCAGACTGATGACACTTCTATAGCTGCTGTGATTGACGTGAAGAACTTTTTATTTTGGGGGTAAAATGTCAAATTTGTTTTAACGTTCCTTCCTTTTCATATGACAAGATCTAAAAGCGGCGTAATTGTTGTGAGCGTGTATGAAAGTGGTACCGCACCTCTGTTCCTTACTTTTAAGCACCGGAGAATTCCGTGCATCATCTGCATAATCCAAGTACAGATCTTGTCCTGAGAGATGATGCAACCATTCGGAATTTGAGTGTAATGACAGTCCATTGTAGTTTCATAAAAATTCAATGGCCGCCCGCTTCATTAACAACGTGCCGGTGCGTTTGTGTTTGACAAACACTGCTGTGGTTTTTGTGCAACGTGTTGTGGAACACGTTCCCTTCCTGTGAGCATGACATACACTTGAAGGGCAATATGTCACATGGTGATACTGACGGCAACACTTGCAGATGCTGCACAGAAATACGCAAGCACACCCACTCAGTGCCTCACACTGAAAGCACTATGCACACACACACACACACACACACACGCACACGCACACAAGCTCCCTGATGCCGAGTAGTAGCAGCATTGCTTTGGTGGTTTGGGAGCCTCACGTCCACTTAGATAATTAACAGTGATCAAGGGTCGTCCTGCCTGTCATAGTTGCCTCATGTTACTGCCTGTTCAAAAGGACTCAAACTCACTGGCCTGAGCTGAAAGGAAAGCTACATACTGGATCATATTCACATCCAATAAGCCACAGTGTAAATGTGAATGTGGGTTTCTGAGGTGGGGGCTGTAATCTGACTTATTTAGTATGAACAAGGGAAGATCAAGTGCCTTCCACCCACACCAAGAGCGCTTTGAAAGGGACCCCGAAATATAAAACACACTGAAAGTGCGCCATATAGAAATTATTACCGTAGGAAAATGAACCTACTGCACTTCTCACCGGATTTAGAACATCAGCAAACATTTTCCTGAGAAGTTAATGATCTCCTCTCCAATAGAAAATGATAGATCTATATAGACATAGATAGATAAAGCACAACAAGAGCATGCACCAGTGTGACTGACAGATGATTTCATCCAATAGGTGATGTTTGTGAATTTCCAGTTCACTAGTTCTTCAGAAATGAGGTTCTGCCTCATTAGGACCAGGTTATCATCTCCATGGGGACTACTGGTCCTGACAAGGTCAGTGTTTATCCCTGAAAGTATCCTAAAGATGTTACAATACAAGTACACACACCGACACATGATTACATTACATTATTATATATGAATCAATAGATTCAAACTTTCATATACACAGCACATGCAGGGAATCCTAACCCTAACCCACATTAAAAACTTATTGTGCTCACTCTCTCAGCAGCTGGTTATCACAGAAGGCTGCCCTCCACTGAGTGGAAGTGCAACCTGTCAACACCACAGTAGCTTTTAGCACATCTCTGCTAATTCTCCAAGGAGGAGATAACAAACTAAAGAAAGAAAGAAACATGTTCAAGGGGGAACACTATACATTCTGTGTGCTGCCACATCTTCCAGCCCTGTAACATATTAGTTTGTGAGAAGATAATAGAGCTGCATTCCCACCAAGAGCTACTGTGCAGTTCAGGTAAACCATGATCTGGGTGGCTACGAAAATATGGTGACATCATAGCACTATTCAACAAAACAGTATAGGACAGTAAACAAAGGGCAACAATGGAGGACATGCAGCATTTGATGTCCTTTCTTCTCTGTTGTAATGCAAGATATATATGAAATAATGTTGCATTTTGTGTTTTTCCCATTCCATTCCCCTGTCAACCAATCAACAGACTGGAGCTCCACTAATTAGGTCCTTGACTACAGAGCTAGTTCCTCAACAGAAGGGTGCCAAAGAGAGGGACAGTAGGGAACACAAATAACTACTGGCGCTTTTCCACATGGTCCCGCCACGCCACGCCCCGGCTTGGCACGGCACGGCTCGACTCTACACAGTTTGGCTGGTTTTCCCTTACAATATAGTACCTCCTCAACATGGGCTGGGTCATGACAGCACGATTCATTAGAATCAGTTCATTAAAAATCATTTTTTAGTACTTCCTGCATGACCGGAGCACAGACTATGTCTGACACAGTCACTGAGCTGAAATACTGCGTATGGGGCTCGCGATCGATTGCAGGCTTTCAGCAGTGCTGTCCCTAAACACAACAGACTCTCCTGCTAAATATTGAGATTTTAGACATTACCTAGCTAAATGTTGGCGGTGTTCAAGTTAGTATTGGCTCAGCTGGCTTGGAACCTCGCCAGAGCAGGTTCTAAAATAAGCATCAGGTACCAGGTGCTATCACGAATGGAAAAGCAAAAAAAATGTGGCGTGCCATGCCAAGGTGAGTCGTGCTGGGACCATGTCGTGGAAAAGGGGCACATGTATTGTACCGGACTGAACCAAACTGTACCAGTTGGTGGAAACATGGTACCAGGTTAGGGCTAAAAGAGTACATTGATGCAAAATGCGTTTCATTTATCCAGAGCTCTCCAAGAAAAGATTGTGATCCCGTGAGACGTTGAAAAGGTCAAATGAAATCATTAGATGATAAAATATGTACATTAGTTAATTGCAGCACTATAATCATTCATACAGACATGACACGATGATCCATTCATTTATCCCTGTTGTCAGTCCCACACTGTTCTGAAAGAGACAAAAGTATTCTCCCCTGGCTGGACGAGCACTGCTCCCTTCCACAAAGTAAGATTAAAACAAAGCCATGGAGCACTGCTGTGTGTCCCTCAAGGCTTCAGCAGTGCAGTAATGCATATTGTAAGCTCATAGAAACAGCACCGCTCACACCGGGGCGCAGCATCTTTTCATCTCCATATTATCGGTGTGAGACTGCTAATGAGAGCTGCTGCATGTGGCTGTAACCCCATCAGTTTCATCCTATGGAGCAGAGCGAGCATGTAACCAGGTCTCTGCCACTATGGGTCTGGTAAAAGGTGTGTGTGTGTGTGTGAGTGGGGTTGAATGAGAGGGATGGAGGGGTTAAACTGACAACTATGGAGAACTGCAGCATCGGGCTGAATGGACAATGGAGGGCTTCTTTCTTTGCACAGTGATGTGTTGAATCAGAGACTGGATTCTCATTCTTTACTTCTTTCTTTCGCCTTTCATCACCCTTGTGTTGCAGACTGGAGGGAGGGAGGGAGTGAGGGAGTGAGGGAAGGAGGGGAGGACCCCTCTGTTGGGACAAAAGGAATCTAATCTTAAGGTTGAGGGGGTGGAATTACTAAACACTGGAAATGGGAGAATAGACGAAGAAAACAAAGAAAGTTAATTGTCTCATGACCTTGTTTGCCTTTATTCACTTACATAGCAAACGTGTGTGTGCTTACTTCTTTTCAAACCATAGACTCACTTCACAGTTACTGTGTCAACGTGCAGAGTAGCGCTGTCACTTTCTCCAAAATTCTAGTTTGGTCGACTATTACTTGACAAGTTACTCCTTCACATATATTCAGATATTCCACACGCACTGCCTGCACACACACACACATCATTATTTATCACACTTCATATTAGTCATGGAGGCTGCTCTGTCCATCTATGACGCCAATTCTCCCACTTCACTTGGGTGGAGCTAAGAGCTAAAGTAACAGGTGAGTCTGCAGAAATACTTCCACATGCTGCTTTTCCAATGTTTTCGTGTCATGGTTAAATTTGCTTGCATTTTCACAGCAAAACTTAAGGTAACCAAATTCATCCCGGTTCTGAGAACAACGAAACATCACTGTCTTATTTTTGTGATTTAGTTCAAGGCCAAGTTGTGCTCATTGTACCTGGTCCGGCAGATGATTTAACAAATCGGATCCTAAATTATTTGCTCGTCACAAATTTTTTTTTATTTCATATCGAGTTCAGAGCTTTTATTCTGAAAAAATATGAACTGATTCAAATAAATTCTGTTGCTAGAACAAGAGACAGTTAACCTAAACTAAATGTTTGGTTTGAAAAATACAAATAAAAACACTGCTGTTGTCATGTTAACAGCCAGGTTTGGGGAGTAAATGTCCATAAAAATAACTACTTGCAGTTAGGCTCAAAGAAGAAGCAGTAATTCTAAATTGTGGTGCTAAATTGAAATGATGCACAATAAATATTAACAGTACGACTACGTATCTCCCATGCATTTGACTTCATAACGTCCACATTATTGCTAATTTAAGGCAGCAAACTTGGGTTTTTATTTGAAGGCACTTTTCCTGATGAAAGATACCTGATGATTTGGCCCAACATTCAACTGCTTACAAAATAATTGGTCCTCGGCCACATTTACTTGCTGACCCCTGTTCTGGGCTGTATATTTTGAACCCAAATGGGCTTTTAATGTTTAAGTTAGAACAGATATCCTAATTTCGGGTCAAAGGTGACAGCCCTAGAGCAGAGACAGCCACAGACTATGAACTATACAATTTCGAGATGTGTTAAAAAAAATGGAACCATTTGTTCGTGGAGTCAAAAGCTCTTGAAAGGCAGCAGGCTATCTAGACTTACACTTCAAGCCACAGGCTACATCAAGCAGAGTTATTAATACTTAGATATTTGACCAACACCAGTTTGTTCTCTGTTCTATGTTGTTACAATGCTTCATAACTGTTTGACATGGTACTGGTTGTAAAGACTGGGTTTACCTCTGCGGTTTGCACTCACAGCTAGAAATATGTCCAACTCAAGTTTCCATTATTGTGTTTGTGTTTGTCTGTGGTTTCTGAAAACGAGAAGCTTCCCTTGGCAAATTTTCAGTAAATATCCAGTCAAAAACCAACTCATTTATTGAATAGAATCAAACAACTGGCAGCACAGACAGGCCTTATTCTTAACTATTGTTACTGTTGGTATTTATAGCACTAGATGAAAGAGCAGAAGAAAAAAAACCAAGAGCAGGTAACATTTAAAAGCTCTTCTTTCCTTTGGGGGAAAAGAAAAAAATAACGTATTAAAGCTGGATTCTTTTAAAACTTATTATTCCATTTTCCAAAACTCAGCAGATTTTATGAATTATAATGTATCCTGCATCTAAAGGTGGATTCACAGAGGCTAGTATTACATATGATAAATATTTCCACCCTGGTGAAATGTTTTGACTTATAGGCACCAGTGTTTCCAGTCTAACAGGAGAGACACCGAAAGGTTAACTCCAGTCATTTTAGATGAAAACAGTTCAAGGTCTGGAGAGGTTTCTCAACAAAACAACAAAAACCCTGATGATGTGATCAAGGTTATTTGGATGTGACTGCATCTGTAACAAGTCTGATGAAAACAAATTGCATTAATCATGAGACAATGCAATGAGATTCAACTGAGCTTATGTCTAAAATCACTTATAATATATACAGTGCACAGTAAACCACAATTTTATTAATTTGTGAAGATTGCAAGTATTTTTTATGCTACATATAATGAACAAAAAATGTGGCATGTACACTAATTTATGCAAAACTTGTACAACGTAATTCAACTAAATTGACAAAATCCAACACTGGCATCAATACATATGAGATTCAATTTGCAACAACTATCTATTGTATCACAGCATTAATTATAAGATCATTTTTTTGTTGTTATTTTGGTGTTGAGAGTACATTTGATTAAAATGGCTCAAGTATTTGAGACTGAATAAGAAGTTAGATGTCTTTTGTTCACACAATATTACAAGACTTACAATAATACAATCGAGTCACACTTTTCTCTCCTTTTTTTTCTGTTGAATAATCCGATCATAAGCAGTGAATCCTAGAAATATTCAGTAGGTATATTTTACCATTTCAAATTCTACATCCTGCTAGTAGTCAATAATGCATGCTGTTTTTAGTTTATCAGGCAAAATAACTTTAAACCTTTCGTCATTAAGGAATCAGGGGCTTTCTGAAGTTGTGTTACAGTGCAGAGCACATCCTCATCATCTGAATGACCTTGCTTTAGTTTGTGGATAACTTGTTATTTTAATTCCGACTTTCAAACTGAAACCAAGTGTGTGACATCAATTTAAACAGCTCGGTCTCTTAGTATTGGCTAAGAGACTAAAGCCACAATGGGGTCTGCATGCTAAAATGTAAAAAAAAAAAAATCCTCCACCCAAAGAGATACATCCCTTGAAGTTCAGATATGACACAGACTATTAAAAATCCGTGCAGCTCAGATTGACAAGCCGAAAAAAGATATCAACGGTACAACATCCCTATCACAAGACTGCTGGACTGTGCATCTTGTTCATAGCAGAGCAGGGGAATTGCAAACTAGAGCTGGTATCAAACCCACTGAAGATGCAGAAACAGTCATTCATATTTCATAAGAGGACCCCTGCGCACATCCGCCCCCCCCCACCTCCTACCTTTAACGTTTGCGTATTAAATTCACAGCTGCCAAGGCGTAGCTCAAAGCCTTAGCACAAACACACGCGCGCACACACACGCACACAAATGTGCGATTATTCTCAAAATCCTGGGCATGCGGTAACTTGCTCACACAAGGTGCCAGAAACACACAGACACACACTGGCCCTCTGCTTCTGTCCCTCCCTGAGACAGCACCCTCGCTTTAGACTCATTACTTCAGACACGCTTTTTAATGGAGGCTGGATCCAGGAACTCTGAGGAACAGGAAGGAATGAGATGGAGCCAAAGAGGGAGGGGATAGAGAGAGAGAGAGAGAGAGGGTGAGAGTAAACTTCCTCTAAATTCAAACAGTGCCCTAACCTCACTCATACACAGACCTGATTGTTGGGAGAAAATGAATTAAGAGGCTGCTTTCAGGGCTCGCCATTAATTAATACTTATATTAATACACAGTTGTTTAACCGTGTCTGGCCTCTCTTTGGCGTCGTAGTTGATCTGGAGATACATTGCATGAGGGTCTAAGGACAGAGAGTGTCACTTGCTGTACAGACTGTAAAGCCCCTCGAGGTGTTGGGCTGTATAAATAAAATTGACTGGACTTAAAAAGGAACTATTGAAATGCACCATTTAACCACAACAAGTCGGCAGGCCACAGACAGACGCAGCCGAACTCCGATACGTTACCTCCACTTTTGTTTTCTTCTCTGCCTCGACGTAAAGCAAAGATTGGCCGACCAAATATCTGCTTCTGTAGCGCGGCAGATATTTGCCACAAGAGAGTCGTTGAGCTGGGCTGACGCCTCGGATGTCATAACGACAATATTGCACCAGCAAAGTGCTAAATGACAGTGAGCTTACAGAGACAGGGGGAGAAGTGGCGGAGATGCACTGATCAATGAGCGATCAATACGACCCTGCCAGGTAATCACAAACCGCGGTGATTAACAGCAACCAATCAATTGCTATTAACCCTTGCATGTAGCAGTTAAACAGACAATCAGCATCAATGTGCGTGATAAATGCCAGAATTTATTGGAGGCTGTTTAACATCCGTCTGTCTGTGTAAATGTCACCGAGCTGAAAGCTTAGATTTATGATTCACTGTGTCCGACACAACTCGCATGTCTGGCCTGACTAATGACACATGATGAATATTATCAACACATTTTTAGTGAACTTAAAAGACTTAAAAGGACTTTTCCTTATGAAGATGAAATATATAATAAGAAATATGAAGAAAGAGAGAATTTGAAAGAAGAAGAAACAGATTTTATGTTTAGATGCTGCTTTCCCACTGTTTCCTCCCTCACACTCTCCCACGCCCATGCATGCATGCGACACACACACACACACACACAGATGCCTGATCACTCTCACACTCGTGGGTGTGACGCAGACACATGCAACACACAAAAAAGTAGGCATTCTATATCATTTCCTGCGATCACAGTTACTAAAAACTTTGGTCTGTGTTGATGATGAAAACCCAAATTCACTCTGACAGCTGTTGCCAACCCAGAAAAGGGATAAATGAGTGTGACCAGATGTAGGCAATGTCTAGGAAAAGCAAAGATCCATTGCAAATAAAATGAGGAATCAAAAACACTGAACCGAGGTACAGTAGTTTGTGGGTGTGATGCCAACTGTGGACCAGAAGAGGGAGCTGCTAGTGGGGAAGCTGAGGCCAAGCAGCATGCTGACTCTGTAAAATAGGTCAGAGAAGACTTTCTCTCCCTCACACCTGGCTGTTCCCATACACTGACTTCCTTTTCACTCACTTTTAAATCCAGCAACACAATAACACCCCATGCTTTTTCTTTCTCTTCTTTATTCCTTTAACCCCAAAAACAGCACCACATTACTCCCCCCCTTCGTGCTCCCTTCCTTCTCTAAGTCACACTCTATTTTCCTTCCTTCCTCCACCTCCTTCCACTCATCTCCTCTGCAGGCCCCTCCCGCCCGTTATAGCACGACTCAGCACAACTTCTAAACTTCAGCCATCACGGAACTCTGACGAATATTCTACACAACGAAGCACTCTAACTCTTACTTTGCGACTACGGTAACCTTGAGCTTGTGAAGGATGTTTAAGGCAGAACAGCTTTCTCTTTCTCTCCGTGTGCAGTGTGTGTGTGTGTGTGTGTGTGTTTCATCAAATGCAGATCAATATTACTGCAAGGTCACTTTAAAATTCAATTAATATGAAAGTGAACATCCCGAGAGCTGTCGCCGCCCCTGGGGGGGCAAAATTCGACATGACCCAATCCCCCTCACACACAAGTGAAGAAACAGAAAGAAATAAAATAATAATAACTGTATTATTAAGCACAAAGCCGTATCTGGAGATAGGTTTGTCTGGAATGAATGTCACACCAACTCCATGTTTTATTAACGGTGGTGGAGCCAGCCAGCAGAAGCATATTGTGTCTTGCGCCACCATCTGCGTGTATTTTTCCTCGCATGTGTTTGTGTGCCACCAAATGTGTGTTTTTGTGTGCGAGCGGTTACTTCGCGCGGGCACATCGTTTGGCTCACTGAGGTCAGGTCAGTGCATTAAACCTGACCAGTTTGAATCACAACAACCGCGTTTCGAGTGTGAAGTTCTGCTGCGTTGAAAAAACCAGTAATGTGCCACTTCTTGCATCCACACAAGGGGCTGCATTAAAATATGCATGTTGAGCCACTACTCAGTCTTAATATTTAAACCAGCCTGGAGGTGAGGCCCACTCTAATACAGCCTGACAGACCATGTGTACAAAATTCTGGCTGCCTCCCATATCAACTCATTTAACACACGTTAACAGTGACAAACACACAAATAAACACACACATAAAATAATAAACACAAGCTGTTTTTGACATATCCATAGATAAATCCATAAAATGTGTCCCATATGGAGCAAAAATCTTTTATTAGCCTTGTCTGAGCTACAGGGGCAGCTGGACCATAGGTATGTGACTGGAGCTTGTTTGGATCAGGGTGGAGATGTGGAGCGGCCGAGGGAGGGAGAGGGAGAGAGAGAGAGAGAGAGAGAGAGAGAGAGAGAGAGAGAACGTGACCCACAGAGACCCAGGTGATCCGAGCGTTAATTACCGTCTGCTAATTACGAAAGGGATGCATCATTAAGCAGAGTGAGCCACCGCAGGGCTCGAGGACTCTCTGTATCTCCTGTACTCCAAATTCACTACTCCTTCTTTTATTCCTGACCCCGATCTTCTGTCCCAATTAGCACTGCCCTTCAACACCGCCCCACCACCCCAGCTCCCTCCCCTGTGTGTGCTTCCATCAACAGTGCTGCAGCCGCTGTCTAAACACAGGCAACGCTGACGGGACGCGCCATAGACTGTGGACAACGCACTTCACACACACACACACACACATACACATATATACACACTGTCTCTCTCTCAGCCATTAGAGTAGACAGTGTTAAAGAGGCTGTGTAGACACCTCTGTCTTCTTGCACAATGACTAATGTGGCGTCACAAGCTGTCATCCATGCCTCGCTGAGTCTTCCTCTCTATTCTCCCTCCCTCATTGTCTTAGATTCTCTCTCGCATTTCTATCTGTAACATGATCTGTCTGCTTTTTTTTTTCCTCCCTCTACCATTCAATTCAGTCAGTGTTGTTGTTACACTACTCCACAGTTTGATAGCAAAGTGAGTGCGCAGGCATTTTCAAAGGGACTGTACGAGGATGAGACGCAGTAAATGACATGTTCGGTTGTTACGCAACCCCCCATCACCCCCACCCTCCCTCCCAGCCTCTGGTCTCTCTCCTGTCCTCTGCCTCTCATCTTGCTTGAGAGACATGTTCCTTTCCCAGACCCCCTGGGGTTTGAGGTAAGACAAGATCAGCCGCCGAAGGGTCAGATCTGAACCTACTGGCAGTCGGACCATCTGGAACCCCGCCATCGCTGGGTCCAGGCCGTGGCTCTACCACCAGGAAGGCAGTGAGGTAAACTTAGGCGGAGGGCTATAGATGCAGATGAGAGAGAGAGAGAGACAGTGTGGAGAGGTGGGAGATAATGAAGACAAGGCAGAGAGGAAAGTGAGAGAGAAAGATGGTAATAAATGGGAGATGATGGAGATGAAGGGAAATCAGAGAGGAAAGACTCTCCATAACAAGGCTGAGAGTAGTCTTTGTTGTAACATGAAGGAGAGTCTTTGCTCAGGCGCTGATGGCCGGCGTCACTGCAAATTATTTAGCGCGAATGTTTGTGAGTGTAATCCTGTGTAGCTCACCATTTAGCTCTCTATTATTTAATGTGAATCTTCATAAATCCAAGAACAAGTCAGTTACTGGGGCTACACACTGACACGTTGACACAGAGTGTAACATTTTGTTAAACATTTAATTAAGACCTCAATATTTAAACAACACAGGAAACACGTATATCTTGAATAGTTTAACACTTCAGTAAAACTTCTTAAGTATTTTTGGTCAACCAGTGAAATGTTGAAACGCCATTACACGGATTGAAATAAAAGAGGTCCACCAACATTATTTACAGAATCATTAGTAAGGCAAGAAGCGGGTTCCAAACTTGATTTATTTTTGTCTTTCTCTTTATGATTGATAGCTGATGTGTCTCTTAAATTAATTAGCAAGATCCACTTTAATCACAAACTAACAATGATCACATAACTTGCACGTGAGGTGTGTGGCAGACAGATAATTAGGCTGCCACTGCTCAGCTTTATGAAACACATGTGTGTCTATCGGGGCATTGTTCTGGTTTTACAGGTGAGTGGTTGACACCATCACTTTATACTGCCAGTGTTACTTTCAGACCAACTACCTACAAAAACATTTTGAATTCTTTTGACACATGTACAACACATTGATCTTGTTCAGTCTGTAATCAATAGATTTTTTGTTATAAAAATAAAAGAAGTAAATCATCCAATCATCATGAGAACCAAGAAGCTGTTGAAAACTGTTGAAAAATGACTGAAGACAAAACACAGGCAGAAAAATAAAAGTAACTGGAGCCTTCTCTCTAAAGTGAGTTAATTTACTGAATTAGTACAAGATGATGTAATATGCACTAAAATGACAAGAAAAAAAAAAGGTATGCTCCTACAAATATAAAAGAAGGAAAGAAATCCCAATGTCTTGACTTAGTGTCAACACTAAGTTGGACATTCCCACACACAGGTGCATTAAAATGGACTATAGTATGGTAATTCTAAAACCTGACCTAAAATTCCGGCTGCATCCCTTTTCATTTAAAAATCTGCTCTGGATACACATGTCATCTACTTAGACTATATCCACACTGCTCTAGTTTCGTTTAAAACACATAAATTTAGCTCCAGATGACCCAGACATTGTAGAACCCAACAAAAAAAGGAGGTTTCTACTGGTCAATACTGCTGGCTCCATTTCTGTTTGAAAACTGCAGGCCTGTGTTTTAGTATGAACAGAACAAAATAGACACTTTACTGCATTCACTTCCTGATTGGCTCTTATTGGTGCCATGATTTCACTTTGTGTCACATGACCCCAGTAAAAGAAGAAAACAACTGGCCCACAACACAACATGAAAAAGTCAGATGACGTTGGTGTACTTGGACTGGCAGGAGTCACATTTTCATGTGTTGTCTTGTAATGTTGAGGAATTTGACAGCACTTAATAAGTAGATTTGTGTTTTCCTCTTTTTTAAAAAAAGAGAGAGCTTGGCATTCGTGGACAGGATTATTTTTAAAAGAGCAAAACATGACTCAGTTACAGAGAAAACATGACTCAGTTACCTGTGTTCACTGATTGGTTCTTATCAGCCACAACTTAACTATCAGCTGTGTATGAAAAGCTCCTTAACACTTAACTTTGCGATTCAGTTTCAACTTATCATTGGTCCAACAAAATAAATTCCTGCTCTGACCCTTTAACATTGTAGGGTCTCATTAGTAATACTTCCTGAACCTGAGTAAACAAATACAGAGGAGATAATCAGCTTCGTGTTTACCGCAGCAAAGCCATGTGCACCTACAAAGTGACGTGATACATGTTTTTAGGCCTGTTGTTATGGATGCAGATTACAGAGGTGAAACACTTAATGTGGACAAGAAAGACGGCATTGTGCTGCACAAAAATGGCACAGCTGTGGAACTACCAGGGTTCAGATTTAACTGGTGCAGTATGGATTGTGTTTGAGATTGTGTTGCACAAGATTTTTTTGGTGAGGTTTAGAACATTGTGTGTGCACAGTAAAAACAAAGCTTATCTTTGGACAAAACTAGTCGTGTCTAGAGGGAAAAGCAAGCCTTTCCAAAGGCAACAAAATCCGAGTACCACCAACTCCAAAGCACTCTAATTAACATGTTATATCTTGTTTGTTTAATCAACACAAAACCCAAGTGTAAAAACTCGTATAAGTGCAGGGAATTCCCCGGAGAGTTGATGAGGCACAGTGTGCAGAGTACAACACGAGTGCTGCTGCTGCTGCTGCAATAATATATAACTGTGTTGGTTGGATTCTGGTTTCTCTTCACACTTTGTGCTTTTGTTGCAGTTTTACAGTTGTGAAATGTCAATAAATATCAAATACACCATGTTAGCTCACTGTGAGGCAAGTCTAATTACAGTCTAAGTGATGGCAGATGCTACGCTTTGCAAACAAAGGGAAGAAACAATAAGCCTTTTATGTGTATATCTTGTTTGTAACCACAGAATGTTTTAGAATTTGTTATTTGTTTGCGCACATACCAATTAGTCATAGTGAATTTAACCTCTGCATTTAACCCATCATTATTACACACTAGTGATGAACACACAAGCAGGAGCAGTGGGGAGCACCAGTTTCCAGTTTCCTTTCTTGGCTGATGCAAATGAAGTAATGCTGTTTAACATACTTTACAGTAACTTATCCAGACAGCATGGTGAGTTTTACTAAGACGTAGATACTTATTTTATTGATTCACAAGGATGATGCCACATTTAAATTTGGCATCATCCTTGTAGAAATTTAGTAAAACTACGTTTTTTTACTAAAGCCTCTTAAATGCTTAAGTTAGTGGGCATAATTGCTGTGACAATGTAGATTTCTCCACTGCAGTACTAATAAAGGACTATCTTATCTTAACAGGTGATTTGCCCAGTGGTAGTTTTTTCCCCATTTGTGTCACCGTGCATGAACATGACGTCAAAAAAAAATGTGAATCTGAGAAAGAAGAAATAACAACGCCATCATGGAGCTTAGTGACAAAGTTACCATGGTTACTATTTTATATCTTTTAATCCTAACCCTAATGACTAGGCTAAGTGCCAACAATAAAGTAGATGAAAAAGAGATGAGCATCTGAATCGTGCGTTCACACACCGATCAAAGCGGGAACAGAGTTTAAGAAAGTGTGAAGGAGGCGATTGGAGCAAGTGTGGGTATAGCAGCAGCTCAACAGTTTACCTTTACTTTCCCTGACCATATATTTATTTATTTATTTTTTTTTTAAATGTGTAAGCATCATCACTCAACAGTGTTTACAAAATACAGTCACAGAGAGGAAGATGCAGATGCACCATTATATAAAACCATTTTTTTTCTTATGACATATAAGACTGTGTTGATAGATGCTATGCTAATGGCTGTTCTGTAAATCACATGCCGATGCATAAATTAGATTACAGCTCATGTTGATCAGGAGGAGCCTGGGCTACACGGGGGTGGGGGGGTATGGTCTGTTCGTACTGCAGAGGCTCCCGTCAGTACAGGTCAGTCAAGGATGGCTCGATAGCAGGCTTAATATTGCAACAGAGAACATGAATAAAACAAACCTGATACCAACAGTACCACTCCCTCCATCCATTACTTACAACAGCGAGATATCAGAGCAGTCTTCTGGTCTGAGAAAGTAGACACCCCCTTACAGCGTGTTAGGCCCTGCAATTTAGCATGCATGCCATGTAAACACAATGACCTGATGTAGACATGGCTTAAACAGAGCTGTCAATCAGTGACAGTCCTTGACCCCAGTTGCCCGATGAGGGTTCTCCTGAGGATGAGCTAGCATTGCTGTCCCGGGCGGGTTCGACAGTTGGCTGTCAGAGTTGTGCACGTCAGTAATGCGGCACCATTACGGCCACAGAACAGCTGGAACATCAGAAGAATGGCATTGACGGATTAATGTGTGGACGAGCACATTTGTGAGTAGCCGCAACTACGTCTTGATCAACTATCAACTGTCAAAAGAGTCAAAAGAGTCAGCGCCTGCAAAGTCTGATCGGTGATTCACGCAGTGCATTTTGCAGCGATATATACTCTCCATCTCAATCATATATCTTTGTGTCATGAGTGGGTAGGTCGTTGGAAGCAGACGCACAGACTTGATGATGGACAAATGTTGACAGCATGCCGAGCATTTGTTTCCTCCGTCACTCTATCTTCATTTCATCTCACTCCTCCAAATACACGGCACGGAATCAGTGAGCATCAAGCCTACTCATGCGACATGGCACGCAGACATTATACATCTGTTAGAGTCGGGGAGGGAAATGCTCTCATTTGTGTGATTACAGCGCTCATCAGTACTCTGTAATCATAGTTTATTGAGCAAGTGGCTATAAAGATGCACTCTGTAATTTATGCCGTTATGTGTGAACGTGAACCAGCTTTTACAAAATAGTCACATGGCAGATTCAGCTGGATTATCTAGCATCACTAGTCAGAATCCTGTTGTTAAAGCATTATGTCACAGTCAGTCCCCTCACCTGACTCACTTCCTGTTAATATGCGACTCCCCTTGTCACCAATGTCCTTGTTGGTGTGTGTGTGTGTGTGGGTGTGTGTGAGTGAGGTGTCAGCATTTTATCAGGAATCGTTCAGCCAATGGCCTGTCACCCCACCTTAAGGACGTTGAGGAGAGGCGAGGCTCACCTTTGCCATGGCTGACATTTTAATTTGTCACTGTTGGCCGTCCTGTTTCTGTCAATAGTGCATCAATGCATCAGAACAAACATCGTGGGACACGAGGGGATTTCTGGACTCGATAGTATTGATATACATCACTGATTAGGGTTTCACTGCTGTAGCTGCAGAGCTAACTCGTACTCGAATACAACACAGAAAAGCAGATCTCACATGAGGAGCTATCAGACAGGTCAAATCTTCCCACAAATAAATTATCCTTTAAAGTACAAGTGTGTGAGGTCATAAAGAGTCCAGCCTGAGATTTATAACAGCTTTTTTTTTCTCATAGTAGCCTGCCCCTATTCATATAAATCCATGAACAACCAGTGCCAGCGATGCTTAACCTCACTGATGTGATTCACCTGAAGCCATTTAACACAAAGTTCAAAAAGGCAAAGTTCAAATAATTCATTTAGATGATAGATGTTATTTCTTTGTCTTTGACACAACATTTAAATGAATTATTTTGCTGCTTAAACAGAAGCAAATGGCATTATTTTTGAAGATGATTGTGGGACTGAAAGAATGCAATTTAAACACTGACTGTATATAAAAAGTCGACTTAGTGCTCCTGGTTGGAAAAAGTCGTCAGATTCAATGGAAAATTACCCTACTTCTCACACCAGTAAGCATTTCCACGGTAGGTTAATGGTCTCAATCCCGAGGATCAGATCTTCTTCAACCCATTTAAAGGAAAACAGAAGATGAAGCATGGCACGTACGAGTGGACACCAGTGTGACTGACAGCTGGTATTGTGACATAGGTGCCTGGACGCTGGACGAATCATGAATCCTGAGGCTCTACAATGGTCGTTCATTTTGAAACTGGAGGACTTCATCAATTTTTATACTGAATCTATGAATTCCAGATATATATTTCATGGACCTTTGTCGAGACCACACATAGTGGTTTGGCGAGGCACAGCTGTGCTCAATACTAACAGCAGCATGTCAACATGACTCACAATGGCTCAGTGAGCAGTGGAGTGGAACGTCATTATTTCTGCATATTTGGTCATAAACCTAAGTGCGCCGATAAATTTTAACTGATGATGAACTAATTCTCTGAAAACCACAAAAGTTGACCTCATGGTGATGCCAGAGGAAAAAGCCATAAATAAAAACGTTCCTCCCCATCTTCATTATTATCTGCTCAAAAAATTAAATGAACGCTTATAAATTAAACAGTAAATGCTGATTTAAGTTTCCTCCATGTTAACTTTTGTAATGTCTTTGTTTTCTCCACCAAAGAGGTTAAACTGTCGGTCTCCATGTTATGAGATAATTAAAAACAACTGATCATCATGAAATTTTGTGGAGGGGTAGATCATGGGCCAAGGAGGAACCTATTAACTTCTGATTCAATTCAAAATATAATATGTAACATTTCAGCATTCAAATCTGACATGATTAATGTGTGTGTGTATATATATATATATATATATATATGTATATATTGAACAACTTCAAATAACATCCTCCGCTTTACCATCTCTATTATAATTTTCTGGTAGCTCTCTCTTCAAAGCGCAAATGAAAAGGGGAAACAAACCTGACAACAATTCCCATGATCCCGCACTGCTTCCCAACATCATCAAACCAGGATTGTTTGTTACTGTTTTGTTTGAGACCCCATAGCGGCAAAAATGACATATTGTGCATTCAAGGGGATCGAAGTGAGGTTTCTCACTTTCTTTAAGACTGAGAAATGGGCAAAATACCACATAATGCAAATGAAAAATAAATGCAAATGAATTATCCACAGAAAGATAGATAGACTGATCGATCCCAAAAAACTGTAACAGTTTCACGGTTTCAGACACTTGACAATTTTTAAATATAAGAAATAGAAAAATAAAATAGGTTGTTAGAGAAGATATAGACAGCTATACAAGAAGGAAATAAAAGAAAATATTAGAATTAAATAGAAGATATTACAATAAAGTGTGGGTGCCGAAAGTGTAGCTGTACCAGGAAGGAACAAACAATAATAAAATAATCTCACCAGATAGAAATACCAAATCAACAATGAGTAATTTGTGCAAATTAAGAGTTTTGTGCAGAATTATTAATGAATATGATATTATATTACAATGGAACATAAGTAAAAAACAAGTGTGCAGTTTATGAAAGTACAGATAGAAAATCTGCTACGTGACCCGGAAGTAGAAGGAGGCGACATGTAGACAGCGTCTTTCTTCAGACAACACAGCAACCACATGACCACATGTACAGCAGGTAAACATACAGAACCTCAGCACGATCCATCTCAGTTTCTTCTTCAGAAAAATGATTCAATACACACTCGCTTATAGAGAGATACAGCGCCAACTACGGAGGCGGAGTCAAACTTACGCGGCCAATGGCCAATTCATTCGTTTTCTCCTCTCTGCAAAATTGTTCGGTTGCCTGTGGGACTGTGGCTTTAGCTCGATTAAGCTGTGCATGTAAACATACTGATTGGCGTCAATGCCTGACTGCCAGGTATTTGTAGTTCTCCACCATGTCCGCATCCTTACCCAGAATGTACAGAATGCTGTTGAGCCAGAAGTCAATCACCATCCCTCTGGTCTTGTCCACATTCAGTAGCAGGTGATTTCGCCTCGACCATGCCACAAAATCATCAGCTCGCGCTCTGTCCTCCTCCTCCTCCTCTAGTCCATCCAGGTGCAGGTGGCAAAACTCAGTTGTACTGAAACTCAGTGGTGTATAAGGTGAAAAGGAAGGCAGACAGCACAGGCCCCTGTGGAGCTCCAGCACCACTCACCACCGTGTCAGACAGTTCACTGCTCATTCAGACAAACTGGGGTCTGTCAATCAGGTAATCAGTGATCCAGGAGATGGTGGATGCATCGACACCCATCAGCTGCAGCTTCTCACCCAGTCGCAGAGGCTGAAAAGTGTTGAAGGCACTGGAGAAATCAAAGAAGCTGATTCTCACAGTGCAGCTGGCACCATCCAGGTGAGAATGGGCTCTTTGCAGCAGGTGAATGACGCCGTCATCCACCCCCAGAAATGGCTGGTGTCCAGTGAAGACCTCTACTCACTCACTGGTGAGTGGTTTTGCATATGAACAGGTAAAAAAGATCTGGATAATGAGCCAGATTTTAGCCTTTGGCAGAGATACTCACGTGGGACAGTTCAGGGCAGTGACTAGTTCTCACAGGAATTGGATATAATCATCGTTTAAATCATGGAATCATCCAATCATACTACTACCAAACAAACACACAAACAAACAAACAAACAAACAAATAAGACCCCCAATTTTTACTGGTCAAAAAACCTATTTAATCCCAGCTTCAAATGGGTTTTTTACCAGTGGGAATGTGTTAAATCAGCATTCAGTCCTGGTACAGGTCAAATGACTCTGCAGTGCACGCAGATTTTTATCAGCTTTGGCCCTGATCAGCATTAGTGGGAAGGCAAGATCCTGTTGAATATGCAGATTTGACGCAACGATGCAAACATCTGCATCATTTCCAGTGCAACGGTACAACCTACATTCATTTTGGGGCTGTTAGCATAGCCACTAACAGTGCTCAATATTTTTTCATCAGTCAAATAAACTGAATCGTTGTTTTAGATGTGAAATACACAAAATAGTATTCACACTGAGCTCCATGGTGATGTTGATTTATCTTCCTCCTACATGTGTTTTCAGCACGTTTGTGACATCACACGGGTGAAGAAAGAAAACTCCCCAGTGCAAAAGAACCACTGACAGTGCATATGGTGTTGATTGCGTTTTTTTTGCAGGCACAACTGGCTTCACAAACACTGGGTGTTACTCACTACTTCTAGTGTCTTTAGCCCTGCAGAGTGAATATAAACAAAGAGTTACTTTTTTTAAGAGGAACTCACTGAACTTCACACAGCAGTACAAACACGTACACGCATTTATGCACCTTTTCCCTGGCTGGGATGGTCATTAAGCCCTCATAGAGGCGTCTGTCAGCGTGGCTGAGACACCTCTCCTAGACGTCAATAAAGGTTTGGCACACCTTGGCCCGCGGTGCCCTCCGAGACCTCACCACTGTCCTGCACATGTCAGCAGAAACAGAAGACACTGTGTCAGGCTGCTGTTCCCTCCGTCGCTGCCTCGCTCTAAAGTGCTCCATCCATCCCTCGCTCCGTCCGGTCCCAGGGGCAGCAGGTCAATCCTAATTGTATGCTAATCAGGACATTGCACACGTCTCTCTAACTGCTGACAATCGATGAGTGACATCAAGGTATTGTAGCCAATGCAAAAGAGAGCCTCTGGAGTAAACAAGGAGGACAGGATATGGATGCAGAAGTGCCTGTCAGTCTGTCTGACTTTGGACAGTCACATTTTCTTAACTGATATTGATCTGTCATTTTGTGTCTGTATGCATGATGGTGCTCTATGTTTCGACTTGCTCAGAGGAAATGCTTCATTTCAGCGTGAACTTGAATGCCTCCACGACTTTACTAAACCTCTTCACTTCAATGAATTTAATGAAGACGCCTTCGTATCCTCAATGCAATGACTAATACAATGACTAATGAGTGATGGTGCAGGTTTTCATCCACAACTGTAGTGTCTCTCCGATTGCCTACATTCCCTCACTATCTCTCTCTCTCTCTTTCTGAAACATGATGACTCCCCCTCATCACTCTGATAAATCTGTCCACACTTCCAGTTAAACCCAAACTGGCACTTCTAAATGAATGAAACATCCATAAGCAGAGATGACACAGAATCTGATGCGAATCTGATGAATAAATCCCCCACGATGGGATGTAGATTTGTAATAAGCCACTGCGTATGGCTTGTGTGCATATAAGACTCTGTGCATGTGTTATTGCTTATGTGAGAAAGTACATTTACAAATGGGTTTTTTCATGTGTCACAATGAGACTGAGCAGAACCTCAGTGACCACCAGTGATATTTTTCACAAAACGTTTGAGTTTAAAGACGACAGAAATGTGCGTATTAAAGGAAAACAGTGCTTATAAACAGGATTTGGCTATTCGTAAATATCAGTCAGTCATTATCTACCGCTTTATCCTCCACCAGAGGGTCGCGGGGGTGCTGTGCCAATCTCAGCTACATCGGGCGATATGTGGGGTACACCCTGGACAGTTCGCCAGTCCATCGCAGGGCCACACACAGCTAGAGACAAACAACCATTCACTCTCACACTCACTCCTATGGTCAATTTAGTGTGTCTAATCCACCTAATCCCCACATTGCATGTTTTTGGACTGTGGGAGGAAGCCGGAGAACCCGGAGAGAACCCAAGCACACGGGGAGAACATGCAAACTCCATGCAGAAAGGCCCTTGTTCCAACCGGGGCTCGAACCCGGGTCTTCTCGCTGCAAGGCGAGAGTGCTAACCACTACACCACCGTGTGGCCCCTATTAGTAAATATAATGTATTTAATTGTTATGTGCAGTACAACTCATACATTCTGCTTTAACCACTGGGATCTTGCTTTTATGGTTTTTATCATATTTCAATAACATCATACTCATTGAGCAGGGCCGCAGCTAGCAATTATCTTAATTACTGATCAATCAGCTGGATATTTTTTAAAGAGTAAATAAAAATGTTCTTCACAATGTCCCAGAGCTCAAGGTAAGACCTCAAATCTCACATCCAAAAGATGGAAAAACATTAACAAAAGATCAATCAAGATGCCTAAGATTTTTCTGTCAACCACCAAATTGATTAATTGGAAAACCATTAGAGATAAAGCGCTTGACCCTTTGCTAACACCGTGCAGTTAACAACTGCTAGTTTCCTTTAGCAGTTTGTGACACATGCATGTTACAGGAACAGTGGAGGCAGATTTACTGAAAGTCTCCTTCAGGCAAAATTTGACAAAAACAAGTTACTCATTTCTGTCAGTGACCATCACTTTAGCGACCGCAATGACAACCGCCCCAAGCAGATTTGTAGTTACGATAAGATACTGTATCCCAAACGTACTGTATCTGAAAAATACTGCAAAGCTACAAACCAGGCAAACATTTGCAGTTTAGAGTAGAGCAGAAGAACAATTTAATTCTTATTTTTTTACCCAAAAACATGTGCACCTAATACTTATACATGGTTATAACAGGTTATCACTGAAAGTTTGAGGAACTTTTGCTTCAAACATCATCTCATATTTCATGACCTGTGTGACTATTTTAGTAAGAACTTCACTAAATGAGTATAATTTGAATGTACCAATTGAAAGGATATTTAATACTAAAGAAGTTAAGAGTTAAAAAAACATTTACTGTCCTTTCATGTAACTCCCTTTGCTTCTCATGTCTGTGCAGTGAAATATTTGATTTCATCTCCCCACCATCTTTTCCATTCCTCACACATCATCCATCCCACAAAATCGACTCCCAAATCCCTTCCCATCTCCACTTTCCCTTTACTTCCTTTCCATCTCTCTTTCTTGTCATTTATCCACCTTCATCTTCCCTGACAAGTCCCATGGTTCTCTACCTCTTCTACATCCCTTACTACATCTCTTTCTCACTCACACTGTCTCAGAGGGCTCCCAATATTGGGGTCAGTGTGATCCCACCATTGGTAATCTGCAGCTAAATCCTTCCAATCTCTCATGATTAAACAAAAAAAGATGTTGGAACAAGAGGTGGAAAATTACAACAGGCTTTGTGGTTGCTTTGGGAGGAGAACGCAGGGGTGAGTGTGAGGAGAAAGATGGGAGGAGAGGTGACGAGACGGAGAATTGGTTCATCTAACTGGGTTAATTATAAGATCTGTACAGTCAAACTGCTCTAACTCGTGAGTAAACACCTTGAACTTGTGCTTGTCTAAACAGAATATAAATATAAAGTAAGTCTTGTGTAAGTATTGTGAGTACTACTGGGGCCACAGAAACTTGGCTGAAGTAATGGAGTGAGTGGGAAGCAGCGTGTTGTGTGAGGTTAACAGAGATCTTCCCCTACAACTACTACTACTACTATTACTGCTACTACTACTACTACCACAACTCCAACTACTAGTACTATTACTACCATTACTACTACAATCTCCTTAGTAGTTGTAGTAGTATCTCCTTGTGTTGTTCACAAGGAGACCAGGGTAGTGTGAGGTTAATAGTGCAGCGATCTTCACCTACTACTACTACTATTACTGCTACTACTACTATTACTACTACTACTACTACAACTACTACTACTACTACTACTACATACAGTATAAGATCATGAAAGCACTACATTGTTTCTGTTTAGGTTGTGCAATGACAGATGTAGACAGTTCCTTTGGTGCTTTAAAATGACATTTGACACATAAGTTCATCCCGTTTGCAAACAGTGAGTTGTTATTTACAAGCCCTTACATAACAAGCAGTCAACATTAACTTGAGTTTGTGATACATCACTTTCAAAGTCACAGGGTCGCATTTCCCACTATTTGCACATCGCACACGCCATGATCTTTCACGAGGAGTAACCCTGGACTGGTACGTCCAGTTTCACTGGTGATGCATATGTGAGATTTTCTAATTATGCAATTCAAAGGTTTATAAATAATGACAGGTGACTGGGGAAGCGTTTTAGTGTTGAGGACCTCTGTGTTGTAAAGAAAATCCTGGTTGCACTTTAGCTAGGTTTCCATTAAAATGTATGGTACATTTTAGAAATTTGCTGTAAAGTGCTATAAAGTGCTTGGTGGTTCAGTAGTTAGTTCACTGAGATATTGCGCTTTCCACTAACTTTCCAATACGGCAAAATGCAGAAGCGGGAGGGACATTTCATTGCTAAACATCCTCTTGTTCACTGAAACTGTTTCAATTACACTCATTCGCATCTACCTTTTATTGATACACCAACTTTTCCACTAAAAACTTTAATGGAAAACAAGAACTCATAAAAAAATGTTGCACAATGTGGGCCTTCTGTCAATTTACAGGTGCAAATTACCGTAACTTCTAGAGTGTTTGTGATATCTAGAAAATTATGGACTGGGGAACTGCCCAGGGTGTGACCCCGCCTTTTGCCCTTGGTCAGCTGAGACTGGCACAGCCCCAAGCGACCCTCATGTGGAGGATAAAGTGGTAGAGGACGGATGGATGGATTACCGGAAAGCAGATAAATAGCACTTTGCGCCCATATACTTGTTATTATGGTAGCTCGCAGGACTTCCGCGGAACGACCGGCCAATCACAGACACAGACACGGACAAGTCAGCTTCTCAGTACCGTCATTCATAAACGGTTGAATCACAGCCAGATGTCGAAAGTGAACGTTATCTTGGAAAAAGAGGCAGAAGCACTCACACATTGAACATTTTTTTGACAGTAATACAATACTACTAAACTCAATACAAAGCCAGACAGCCTCATTATCTTGATGGTCATAAGAGGGTTAACCAAAACAATAATGAAAGTCCTAGTTTGACGATCTCAGGAAGCAGCGTGGGATCATGGGAAATGTTGTCTCATTTGATTCCCTTGTTCATGTGTGCTTTATTGGGAGGGGGTTTGCCCTGGAGGTTATAGCAGAGACAGTAAATGTGACAGAACAGAAATACAGATTTCCAGAGTGTTGTAAATGGTTAATGTCAGCACATTATTCAACAAACCAAGACAATACATGGTATCTTTAACTGAACAACCCCGATGGGTTTGCTTGTATTTATTCTGACTGTTTTGTTATTGATTTAGCTACAGGTGTTTCTTGCTTCTTCTATTACAGGGTATTTGACTGCTGATGTTTTTTTTTTTGCTAACCTTTTGATTTAAAAAAACAAAAACAAAAAAACAATGATAAGGTCAGAGGTCTTTATACATTTGTAAACAAATGCCATGACATTTGAGTCATACATACAGTGTTCTGCTGCTGTTAGTACTATCTAGTGGTCCAAATGTGTCATTATCCACATCCAAAAATAGTCCTCAGAATACACTGGTTTTTGCTTAAAAAAAACAAAACAAAAAAAAACTACAATGCTCGGGTGTTTCACAAAATGAATAAGCTTCTTTAGAAAGTGCAATCATACTAACTGTATGTGATATGTGTAGTATCATACACAGTATGGGGGTCAGAGAGAGCTGGTCCTGACATAGACACTGTGCCGTCAGCTTGTGTAACTCGGTGCAATCTCTCCTGCTGTAAAAAGCTCCTTTCATGATACTTTCACATGTTGAGATTTACCAAAAATATTCTAAAAACTAATCACCGCTAGACTACAGCTGACTTTAATGTCATCTATCCAGGATAACACTTGATATACATTATTTAGATGATTTTCCTTGAGCAAACGTTTGTTTAATAAACATTAATTTATTATTGGAAGCTTCATTCTTCATTTATGCTGACTTGTGTGCCTGTTCATAGTCATTACAGAGAAACTGTTGAATAGTTGGACCTTTGGAATGAAGCGTTACTGAATACACAAATGGTGTATCTATCTTTTCATTTGCGACGGTCTCCGGCTCTGGTTAGAGGGCCCCATAGCACTTTTCATGCCAAATTCCAATTCCAGTACCACAGCCTTGAATTTCTCCCAATACCATTAGCAGTTCAATACAGTATTTTTTATTTTACAGTATATTATTTTCTTCTTCTTTTATCACAAATTAGTCCACACAGCTCATTTGATCACTGCAATGTAGCAAACATGTTGATTTCTTACATTTTGGTGCACATTTTCTTTACATCTTGCCCTTAGTGAATCATTTAAGGGCTTTTTCGATTTTTTTTTGATTGTAATGTAATTTTTATTTTTCCTATCTGATCAATTGATTTTGACCAGAATCAGATTGACGGTGACAATGAATATCATATCCTCCATAGTTTGGGGATGTATTTATAAAACTGCTTCGATTTATGGGATATGAATGTCCATTAAAGGCTCCTAAAACCTGAGACATTACATTAGTCACTCGTACGACTAACATTTATAAACATCAGTGCGATTCTCGGTGAGGTTTTCGTTCCCCTGTAGCACAACCTGGAAGTTTCACTTCAGCTCTCTTTCTAGAGACCCACAAATGCATTGTTGGTAAAAAAAAAAAAAAAATTCAGACTGCAGAATATTTGCCAAACAACAACATGTCTTTCCACAAACTGTGTACGTGTGAGTCGAGATAACACAACCCGAGTGTTAACAGTTTTCCCATGGACTGTTTTGTCATGGAAAGTAGTTCCAGTGACAACTGTTCACATGGTGTAGATGTCCTTGTTAGCCTTGGAATATCAGAGACAATATTTCTGAAAAGCAACATAGTGGTTTTATTTGAAGAAAACATTTATGTATTGCTGTGAAAGGAGGGAAAAAAAAGGCAACCCCCTGCACATAAAGACACCTGCACTGTAACTGTTAGATAACACTGTTGGTGTAAAAATCCCATTTGTCTCACCCTCAGTGTTTGAATTACACCATGACATTTGGGGGAGCCCTATTTTCAGGTGGCACCGCTACTAAACATGTCACATGCACACACAAATGGAAGAGTGTGGTAGTGCGGTCATTTGCAGAGTACCACGGATACAAAGTGTGTGTCTCTCTGGCACACACTTCACATCACTCTCCTGGCATGTCCCTCCCTACTGTCTTACAACCAGGACAAGCACACCTGTGTGTCCGTCAGCGCGGCCGACACAACAAACAACGCTGTCCAACTCTGTGAAGATGAGTTCAAGAGAGAGGGAACATTAAAATGTAGGTAATTTGAGTGCAGTGCCATCACACATGGGTGGCAACAGCAGAAATAACATGAGGTTTAATAACGGAGACGCTGACAAATGAGTAATGAGCGAATAAACACATATTGATATATTTTACTATTATTAGAAAGGCAGTAACAGAAAAACTGGTGTGTCAATGGGTCGACATCTGTGGCACAAGTCAACAAGTCATGTGAGGAGTTGACACATTTTTCCCCCCCTCTCTGTGAACACTTGTGTACACAATGCAATTGCTCTGATTTGATCGAGAGTTGGGTACCGGTCACTCTAACCCCAGTCAAGGTCACCGCACCGTGGTTCCGAGTGTGGCAGTGGGCGAGTCCGGTGGGGGGTTTCGGACGAGCATATTGGGGGAAGCACATCTCATAGTGCGGACGTAGCCCAGACTAGAGCTGGGTTGTGCACTTAAAATGACCTGAAAATTCAAGGTATTAGGCTATGTTTTGTCTTTGAGAAGTGTTGATTGTTAATGTTACAGAAAACTTTCATAAAAGTTGCTCATTGTTGTACAGCTGTGCTCCTCTGCTGTGTCGATGTGATGACGTCATCAAACGACTTCTCGCCTCGACTTTATTGACAGATAAAATGAGATGTCCTAATTATTAGGCTATTTATTTCAGGAACCTCAATATAAAATCAAAGTCTGTAACCTGTGACACCAAAAAGGTCCCAAAAGGTCTCAAAGTAGGTTATGCTCCCCCATAATTTAAACCATGCTCACAACAAATACACATCAGACCACATCCACCTTCTTAAAAACAAACACTGCCTAATTGAATAGTTGAATGGATGATGCTGGACATTTATCTCTCTCTATTTTTCATAACAACTTATGCTGAGGGACAGGTGACTAACCCATAAAACTTCCGCTTCTCTTCTTTCACACACTTATGAGAATGTGATACCACAACAGCAGCACTGGCCTTCTTCCCTTCCTCTGCTCCAACACTCCATCCACACGTCAGTAAGAGAGCGGCACCACAGACAGAAGAAGAGAAAGTGTATGCAACGTCAAGACAAACATTAAAAGATGGAAAAGGGGTGAACTGGTGCAGCGGGGAGCAGAAAAGGAGAAGCGTGGGGAGCCTGGGGGAAGCATGCAGGAGCGAGCGGGGAGACGTGGAGTTTCTTTTTTTTTTGGGGGCAGCATGATTTAAATGAAAAGATAGGAGTGTTTGAGATGAGAAGATGAGTTTAAAAGAGTGAAAGAGAGAGTTGAGGAAAGTCAGAGGAGGAATAGAAAACAGCTGGCTTAGAGGAATGCAGCGAAGACGGAGAATAACCCCCTCATGTGAAGACGAACCTGCATAATTCATGTTCTGCTCCTTTTAGAAATAGCAGCTTCATCAGGACAGGGCTGCTTGACTGTAGCAATGCAGCTTGTGTGTGTGTGTGTTTGTAGGAGCATGTTTGTTAGATGTGTGCTTTCTCTGTGTGCTGTAGTTTTCACCGTGCTGGTGTAAAATATGCTTGTGTGTGTGTTGAAAGTGGAGTTGTGCCCCTTCACCTTGCTCTGCTCTTCACCCTCACTCTCTCTGACTGCACTCAACAAGGCCATTAGAACTCCCCGTGGCCCACGGAGGCTGCTCGTCTCTGTGTCTGCTTTCATGTGTCAGTGAGTGTGTGTCGGCCCCACAAAGAGTGCATGGTAAAGTTGAGCCACTATCAATGGATGTACGTGGGTGTGCAGCCCATGTGTACCTTCATGCTTCTGCTTTCATTATCAGAATGTGGACAAAGACACACTTCTGTTTCTGTGAGTGAAATGTTAATACGTGTGAGTGCGAGAGTGTGAGTGCATACAGTATGAAGCCATGTGTGTGTGTGTGAGGGACTACTCTAGCAGAAGCAGCAGCCTGTGCCAAACAGTGTGTATGCAGCTGCAAACAAGCCTCAGTAGGGTTGTGAAAGGGCTCAGCAGGCAGCGCTGGTCTGATCAAAAGATCCCTGGGTCTCTGAAACACACAACTTGGGCTTTATCACTGTTGACTGCTAGATTAGTATGCCAAGAATAAACACCGCCATACAAATAGATGGATAAAACAATATTCTTAAGATGAGTCGGCGCTCCCACCCACTCTTCTCACAGCCAACATGTTAAAATGTGACAATGTTGTTACTGCACTTCAAACAGAGACAAAAGGGAGAAACAGAGGGGGAGAGAGAACGAGAGGAACATCTTTTCTGCTGGGAAGACCAATGCTTTCGTCACAGTAGTCTCAGATATACTGTATAATATCAATGTGGGGAATATTGGGAGAATGTTTACAAGTTTGTAAACCAATGACAAAAAAATACACCCAGAAATCTATGACTGTAACACACTCATGACAGCGGAGAAAATTTTAGTAGAACCAAGCGAGGAACGCCCTTTCAAACAAGTTATCAAGGCTGCGATTGTAGTCAGTTGGATTTTATCTGATGATTCATTTAAAATATACAGCCTTTTTGCATCACAATCAGTTTAGCAGTAACCAAAGTACTGCTGCGGAAAATCCTACCATATCATCTGTGGCTCTGGATGAGCTTTGACAAGTCATCACATCTGTGGGCATAGTGATGACATCACAGTAACCTCAGTTTGTGCACGGAGGCAGAAATAAATTGCTGTCGATTGCATTATGGGGATTTCGGGATTCACAGTTTTTAGAGATTGATCCACACTAAGGGGCTGAAAGTCAGGATATGTTTGGCATCTTCGATTTTATTCAGCTTAAATAGAGAGTCTGTCTCCTGCGAGTCCTGTGATTTATCTGTTTAACATTCACTGTCCCACACGTGAGACGCTCTGGCCTTGGTAGCGGCTACTTCAGGTGTCTTTTGGTAGTCTGCTGGCGGCAGCTGCTGTCACATAATTGGTTCAGATTTGTGGCTGTAGCTTTGTGTTCCAAATAAAAGGTTTCAAAAGTCTCTGCTTCTCTTTTTTTGCAAATAGAAAATAAAACACAGCAAAAAGGGTCTGTGAAAAGGTCTGTTATGCCAGGTTTATTCAAGTCATGCTTGAGCATTTCATAAACAATGGATGAGTAGAACTCATTGTCAGTTTGCTACCAACTTCCAGTCACGGCAACGATGACAGAATTTGACAGATATGAAAACAAAAAAAGCTGCTGGTGCCCGAAGACTTTTGCACAGTAATGTGTTTTTTTTGCCTTGATTTATGGGAAAATCAGAAATCATGCTAAAAATGCTAAAACAATAAATAAAGAGTTAGGGTTGGCTCATACTGTCTATATCTGCATGTCCACAGAGTTCTGCTATACTCCGCGTGACATACCTTTCTTTTGTTTTTCTACATCGACCGACTGTACACACCAACTGTACATTCCAGTCCAGTGGTGTGCTCTTGCTTTGATCAAAGGAAATGAAGAAGACAGTAACCGTGGAAACTTGCTTGAGATTATGTGTTCCACTGGTACCCAGACATGTACAACTCTCAAAGAATACAACAAATAGCTAATAGGGTGAAGTCCTGGTGAGAAATCACTGCTTCTGGAATGGAATGTGAGCTGGAGTAAGCATGCTGGAGCTGGAGAGAGCATGACCCACCCCTTACAACATGAAAACATTTGTTTTTACAAACGGCATTCTTTAAATTCATGCATACAATTCTGTTACAGGATTTGATGCTAACAGTTAATTAAGATGATCTTATTGAGAAGGAGAATTAAAAGGTACCTTGTTTGCGCCATGAACAGAGCCCGACATAAAATTGAGAAGTCTGAAGTGGAAGGCACTCACTTGATTTGCCAGATTGAGATGGTGAAATATTTATTCTAGCAGCTGAACTGATGCATTCAAAAAGAACTGTGGACATTGTTCCCCCTTTCATACACTGGAAACACATTAGGACTGGATCTATCTAAGCTTGGCCATAACGACCACTGGGGTCTGGGCCTCTATATAGTTTTGGACATGTAAAAAATAGAGGTCATTAAATAACTGCGTACTTTGGTGCTGCAAAACACATTATATAACAACAACACGGTATACCACTTTCTCATCTGATCAATGGTGTCTGTGTCGCGTGCGCATTGGAGGATGCAGTGAAAGTGAAATCTTGTCATTACTACAAAATCTTTAGTCACCGCAGTGGCTCTTTGATTGTGTCAACAAACTTGACTAAAGTCGTTGAATCTGCTGAAGAGTGACACAGGTAACTAGAGAAATGTGCCAACAGCCCGTATGCAGCACAGTGCCTTTCATCCCAAGACACCCTCTAACGAACAGCTCCTATGTGCTTGTGCTATTTGATGCCGGCTAATTGGATTTGAATAAGTGAATTTGCGAGCCAGATATAGATAACATGAATTCCATCCTTCCAATGTCAGACTGATAAACTTTTAACCAATGTCGAAATGCTTTTTTCTTTTCTTTTCTTTTTTTGTTATTCAATTTGTGTAAAGGTTTGAATTGCATGTTATAATGAAGTATTTTCATTTTCATTGCGAGATTATTTGAGCTGGGAAACATTTGCATATAAATATCAATTGACCCTGTGTTGCAGATGTGCCCCAAAATAACTTTAGAAAAATGTCCTTGTGCTGTTCTACACAAACCAAAAGTGTCATGATCATATTCAAAAATGTAGGCTAGCTTTCCATAGAGGCAATATTTGTTCTTCGATATGAACAGTCATGTGAAAGTGTAGAATCTGTAGGTGAGAGACACAAACTCTGGGGCTGGAAGTCTTTGGGTTTCTGTTTCTAAGCTGATCTTTCATTTTTAAGGCAGGCTTTGGCTGCTCCATGTAAGCAAAGTGGAACACATCAGCTTTGACATTATTTTTACATGGAAAATTAGTCAAACATTTGCTATTTGTATAAAATCTGAGCATATGTCGTCTCTTCAACACGACGTGCAATATCAGAGCTTGTCGGACTGCGACCACTGTACAGCGGGCAGGTCCAAATTCAGGCCAAAAGTCAGATTTTGTGTGGCCCCGCAATTTCGGTCTTATTAATGGCCATGTCAGTAAGGAGTCCTGGGTCAACCCAGCTGTGAAACAAATTCATGCATTCACCTCTGTTATGTTGTTATGATGTCTGAGTCCAGATGTGAAAGAAAGGCAGATTTGTTTCATTTGTTCACTCCTACGTGGCTTAAATTTGGTTACATTACCACTTAAAGACGATAATTGTGACAAGGAAAATAACATTATTATAAAACAGTGCATTTGTAAGTAACTTTTACCGTTAAAAAAAGGTTTGAATCTTCAAATGATCAAATCTGGCCCTCTGTAAAAGAAAAGTTTGGACACCCCTGGTGTACAGCAAAGTGCAGACAAAGTCTTGGCTCATATGTCCATTGCATTTAGCAGCAGTCTAAAATGCTAGCTATTGCTCCAGATGCTAATTCACCATTAGATATTAGCCAATAGGCTTTAAGATTCATTATATGCTAACTACAGTCAAACCTATATAGGCTTACTACACAAACTTACATTTTGTTATGGTGTCATTACATTATGTTATTAAGCAAACATATTATCTATAAAGATTATGATTAAGTACTGTGATAGAGACATTTCTGCAATTACAAATGACACAGTTTTAAAGCCATTATTATTCAATGAATGCCATTCAACAACAACTAGAGAAAGCACTCCAAGAGTAAAACACATCCACCAAGGCTGCTCAATTTCACACTGTGTCAATACACTTAAGGGGTTGATCAGTATCACCACCAAAATCCAATCTCTTCTTACTTGGGCCATAACCTACATCCTCAGAAGATTTGAACAAACCTGTCCTTTACTAGTTGTGCTTGAAAAACTTGAAAAATTATACCTGTCCTTTAATCTTGCCACTAAACCTTTTCTTTTAAAATACTGTCACCATGGCCAGGTGTTAACACTTACCCCAGGGTTTTAAATATGTATCTTAAAGGTTGTTTTGGTTTTTCTTATTGATCAACACAGTGACCTGATGAGGAATATTTGTCAGATTCCATCCTATTACTCTGGATTATGTTTCACCCAAATGCATTCATTATGCGGAACCCTTGAGTATTGATCTGAACACAGATTATAGGATATTTACCACTGTTGCCCTATAACCTGTGTAACATCCATACATGCTTTCATGCTGCAGTGAGAGCAGTGGAGGTCATGGGAGAACACAGGGCGGCCCTCCTCTGGGAAAATATATGCACCACCCATAAAAATCAACAGCAAGTCCGCGCACTAAACAAGCAGCGTTTTGATACTCACTAATTATGAAATGGTTAAACATTCTATGCGTGTTTCTCCCCTGCGCTTGAGTTGAGGTGCCACACAGCTGCAGTCTTCCACCGACCCTCAGATGAGGCTCGTCAATTAGAGCACAGGCCAAAGCCCGGCATGTTAATTCACGGTAAAATATTCCTCCTCTAGCGCTAATTAGGTGCTAGCTGTGGTCGAGGAGAACCGTTCACCAAGCGAGAGCAGTCTGTGCTGCATAGCAGTCCCCCGGTATCATTTGGCTGACCAAAGCAGCCGCAATAACAGGGAATTATTTTAATTAACTGGTCCCGCCTTCTGCAGCTAATGAGCCAAGTTAAAACTAACCCAACATCTTGCTGTTCCATGCATGTTCCCAGCTCCAGAACTGTGGATGATAATACTCAACAAACAAATTTGCAGATAAATAAATTACAAGGTGTATAAATAAGAGGAGTATAAATAAGAGGAGTATATGCATCGATAAATAAGTACTGTACTTTGATTACACTGTAGAGAACTGGTACCAATGTGTAAGGCTGAGAGAAATGTTACAATCAGTGCATTTACATGCATGTTAAAAGTCTGATTTTAGTCTGACTAAGACAATAATTTGTTTTTCTTAATGTCATGTAAACACGTTAGTCTGACTAAAATTGAGCTAGTCTTAGTCAGACTGACATAACTAGATAATGTGATTCATAGTCCGATTACTCCTGCATGTATATGCTTAGTCCGACTGGAGTCATTTGCACTAAAATGTCCTCCCCGGTCTTTGACCTGAACGTAGGAGACGACATTCGCTGTTTGTTTTTCTGTGATGTAAAAGGTCAACAGGAAACTGATTCAATAGGCACTAGCTTATAGAGAGATACATTACATTACATTACATTACATGTCATTTAGCAGACGCTTTTAACCAAAGCGACTTACAATAAGTGCATTTAAACATTTGGGTACAAATAAGAGCTAGAAGTAAGTAAGAGCTTCAAGTAAGCCAAACTATGAAGTGCTAGTCATAAGTGCGATGTACATACGTTTTTTTTTTTGTTTTTTTTTCGTCCTAGCCGAGGTAGAGTCAGAAGAAATGTGTTTTTAGTCGGCGGCGGAAGCTGTGGAGGCTTTCCGCTGTCCGGATGTTGATGGAGAGCAGTGCCACCTATGGAGGCAGGGTCACATGCGACCAATAAATTGTTTTTCCTCCGCATTTATACTCAGACTTGGCAAGTGGTCCAATTGCCTGACTTAGTCAGACTACTGTCTTTGCTCAATAAAACTGTGCATGTACAGTAAACACACTGACTGTAAGAATGTGTGTATCAGTGTGTGAGTGAACAATCCTGTGAAAAGGTAAGAGATGATGACCATGAGAGACACAAAGTCAAAGTGCACTGAAGAAAAAAGACAACAGAATGAAGCCTGATTTATATCCACTCAACACTTGATAATTGTTGCTCAACTACAATTAAGTAGACGACGTTTTCAATTTATGCTCCACCTGTTTTAGTTGACAGTTTACATTATATTGTCTAAATTGATACTGGAAGCTTGTTTATTCGTATCAATATCTGTGGTTCTTTCCCTTCACGTTGCCAATGGACGGATTTGTCGACAGAGTTGAAAGAGAAGGAGATTTTGAATTTACTTTTACTAAAAGGACGGCAAGAGCACAAGAGGTGGTCTGAAAGCTTCAGAAAGAAGATGATTTGGTCCGACACTTGAAGACGAAGCGTCCACATGGAGAAGGTGACAGCTAACCACATTGCGTGACAAAATACGACAATATCTGCGACACAAGGCGCATGACGTAAGATAAGGAAGCTTTGAGAAACATTTATTTCCTGTCCATTTCCTTTGCTCAACTCAGGCTTCAGTCTCCTGGAATCATTTAACCTGCATCTAGAAAAAAAAAAGGATATATTTCCGATGTGAATGTGTGAGAAGGACACATTTTTGTCTTCTCTCTTCTTAATACTGAGTCAGAGTGTGAAAAGAGAAGGCTTTGAAACTCTGCCCAGTTTCCTACGTGGAGCAGCAGATGGGGGGGGGGGAAGCGAGTTGGCCCTTACTGTGGTTATAACTCTTCAGCTGTGTAACAGCGACATTTGCCCCAGTCTGATGCACATTCATCTCCACTGCAGAACCACCTGCATTCTCAGAAGTGCTGGCTATGAAAATTGCATCCTCACCTACAAAAATATCCCAGTCACACACGGTTGACATTTGTTTTATTAACAGGATCTACCGCATATGGTTAGGGGAGCTAGTGTAGTACAGTAGGGAAAGATGTTAACAAAGCTGCTGAGCTGGCGAGAGCAGGGACCAGCAGTATCACACTGTGACAGTGTGTTTTAAGTGTCTATGTATGCATTCAGTGAGGTGACAGCACATGTGCAAATATTGCCTTCGTTTGTAATTCCATATGCCTGGGGAAGAGACCTTGGCATTCAGGGAGCTGACACAGGTTCACACTGATGAGGTAATCACCATCAGGCTGTGAGTGTGGTGAACTACACGGTGGTGAACTACCCTCATGTCTTCTCAGACAAAGAGCAGATATCTAACTGGTAATCAGTGGCCCTGGCCTGTAGTGAAACTGCTGTAACTGTGCAGTGCCTCTCATTACCCGTACAGGGGAACTCGACATTAAATTAGTCAGAATGGCACACTAATTAAATTTACCTTCTCAAAACCTGCTAATGTGCAACGCTATACTTTATCTGCACATCACACGTCTCACTATCATACTTAGCCTCTCATCTAAAACCAAGCGATGCCGGCAGTGACAGCAGTCAAGGTCATTTGATGAGAGCTGGAGGTGTATGTGATGTGAATTCACTCACTGGATTGATTCCTCCGCTACGTCCTAATGATCAAACCCTGGCGGATTTAGAGAATAGTCAGGGCCCTTAATGAGAGTGTGGAGGATCTCGGTGTACAGGGAAATGAGACACTGTAGGTACACACCATTACAGTAGAGAGGGCCAAATGAGAGGCTCTTTCATGGTTTGAACTGCAGATCATGTTTGTGGTAAGAGAGCAATAACCTAAATCATCTTATAAATATGAATTTGACAAGCTGGCCCTGGGAAGGCATTTCAGGTTTTTTTGCTTCTGTTGCATGAGTATTTTCTGTATTTCATATTTTCTTATATAACTTGAAAGTATATGATTAAAAAAGGTTAGATAGCAAAAAAAAAAACATTGAATACTGATACTGAACAACTACTTCAATATCAAATAATAATATTTTTTACACAGTGTATAAAATACTCCACATATTTCTCAATTATTGTTTTATTATTTTGGTTTTAAAATCAAAATATCTTCTAACAAAGCCCACTAAAACTGAAATGAAGGCAAGTGAAGTTGCAATACTTCAGCCCTATACACTCACGCTTACACTGTATTAGAATTGAGCTGTGCTTTCATTTTTTAAATTCATCTTCAATGAATAAACATTCAATAAACATTCTGCTTACTCAGATTTGTTACAGAGGCTTAAACAAAAATGCATATTGCCCCAATAAATAGTCTTAAAGTACAGGTAAAGGCCTGGGATGCCCTTGAGCAAGGTACACAACCCCTGTTGGTTCCAGGGTGCAGATAAAAGTGTGTATTAAAAAAAGAAAGAAAAAAAGGGATGGGTTAAATGCAGAGCTGGACTAATTGGTGCATGTGAAAAACTAAACTAACAAACAAATCTTTATTCATCATGAAGGAAACACTCATTTTATCTTAACCTAAGGTTCAGTAAAATAAAGTTAGCAGAAATGACAACATCTTGTTTAACCCTGCTGGAACAGAAAATAAAATAAAATAAAATAAAAGAAAAGAAAAGAAAAGAAAAGAAAAGAAAAGAAAAGAAAAGAAAAGAAAAGAAAAGAAAAGAAAAGAAACACATTTGGAAGAAGATGTTAAGATTACAGAAAAAGAGGGCAAAAAGAGAGAGAATGGAGAGGGAAAAAAACAATTTCTAAGCATAAAAAATGGGGGCACAGAGACTGAGGTCTGTGGTATTTCCTGGGTCGCAGCCCCATAAATCAGACTCCTCTAGATATGTGGACGTGAGCAGTTTGTAGCCAGAAACTCATTTTGGATTTAAACACATCTTTGCTCGCTATGATTGAGCAAGGAGACGCGTATGTGTGACAGTACAACACGGCCTTAATGAGATTCCAAACCAGCACCAAGCGACGCTGGAATTAGTGCCTTTCACTCTGCTCCCCCACCCACCCCACTCCACCCAACAGCCCCCAATTCTCCCAAACCTACGACCGGCTTTATTAAAACCTGGACATGAGGCAGAGTTGAAAAATGAGCTGAACTCAATCTCGGCTTTAGAAGGGTCGTGCAGAGGGAACTGACCTATGAAACACAGCCTTGTCTTTAAATACAATACAGATCTTGTTGCACATGAAGAGTTAAGAGTGGGCTGCATATGCACACACACACACACACGCTCGTGCAATCCTACGCACACACGTGTATATGCCAACCCTGGAGCAATTACGTGAACAGTATTTGATGGGAGAGATGGAAGCTGACAGCGTGCTGCTCGATAACAAAGTATTTGCTTGAGACAAAGCCTGATCAGCGCTGAATGCTATGATTCGCAAGATCACAACCGCGTAAACAGTGAGAGATGTCCAAATTAATGACAGAGTTATCAAAATTATACATTTTATACATGAGATAAATCAACACAACCTCCTGGTGTCTGCAGCCAACTCACACAGTGGGCCTGCCAGATGACAGAAGTAAAGCAAACACTGTAGCTGCCTATTATCAAAGGGCTCCTGCTGCATCTGACTGGTTTTAATGAGGAATTGTGGTAAAAGACCGTAAACAAACTAATTTGGATTTTAGTATCCACCCTGCTCATCCTCCCTGCCCATCAAAGACTCAAACAGATCTGAGTGATCTTCGCTTTTCTTCATCCAAAGTCTTATTGGTTTGTTGCACCTCATGTTTCGCTCTGTTCTGCTTAATTTCTTTCTTTTTTTTTCCTTTTTCTTTACAATACTTTTCTTGTTTGACTGGCCAACTTATTAGCTGTGGCTCATGGACCAGCAGGGAGTATGTGTTGCTTGTCATTGAGGTGCTTTGCTTGGTCATTAGCAGTGTAGCAGGGCTGCAACACAACAGATGCATAAAGTGACCCAAACTCTCACATACACAACACTACATACAGTAAGTGTAGGTGGATCACCGCTGACTTTTGTCCTGGCCTCGCTCCACACATGATTAAAGCCAGCGGTGACAGAGAGAAACAAGACATGTGTACAAAAGCAGAGAAGTGAACACACACACACACATTCACACAAAGATGACGTCTTCACAGTAGCGCCGCAACACACACAAGCAAATAAACAGCTTTTGATCAGCTTTCAGAAGAAACCTGGTCCACAATCTCACAGACAGTGACAGTGGCAGAACACGCTCTACCGTTGCTGAGATCATTGGTAATTCACCACAAACACAGTATTTCAACAACTTTAGATAGCATATTTAATCAAAATCTGAAGCTAATCTGCTGTCTGTTTTTTTTTTTTCTTGTCCTCTCCCTGTCTTTCTCTCCTATTAGTCAGGCACATCCGCTTTCCTGCAACCCTTAGCACCAAAGAAAGGAAAAGAGAGCCTGCGGCAAAGTGACCTTCTAGGGATGGAAGGGGGCCAGGGGAATTCTCTGACACCAATGATCTCCACCAAGTTCACTCTGAGCTCAGACAAAACTCTGATCTGATGCAGCCATCAGTGATTGGCAGGGGAGACGGGGTGAATTTTAAGCACCATTTCTGTGCAGGGGAAGATCATTTGACTAGGAATTGACACGTCACTGATGGCTGTTGGCAAATTAACCCTTGAGGAAATGTCACAAAGAGAGATCTAAGGTGAAGAAACATATTAGATTTGATTAAAGAGAGAGATGCACACACACAGGAAGGTTGAACAAAAACTTGGCTTCCTGAAGATCTTGTGTACAAAATGACGAGATTTACTGGCCCCGGAGATCCGGCGCTGCCAGAAGTAGCCGTGGCAGCATAATTAAAGGTTGCTGTTTGTGTATTTCTTCTTTCTCACCACTGCAGCTATATCAAATTATGTGGCCATAGCTCTCTGTGACACTTGAGAGACCTCCAGTGCCCCAGTATCACCGCTAAACCCTGTCAGTGTCAGCGCTTCTGCACACAGTATTGCTCAGCATGTCATATAACCTGCACTTCACCAATTCTGTGCATGCAGTCTCACATCTGCATCACAAAAATAGACAGATAAACAGCGAGTGACATATTTTAAGGGGCAACTGTGACAATCCAGCAAAGGTTCACTAAGTGAGCTTTTGTTCTCCAATAAAAGACTAAAATCAACCATGCAGCTGTTTGCCACTCGACATTTTATCATAGCCACCCAGTCCATTTACATTAAGGTTAAAAAACCCTGAAAAAACTGACTTTTAAATAACATGTTAAACATGTTAGCCTCACCGAAATTGTACTCAAATTTCTCAAAGTTGCACAAACATCCAGATATTTTGATATTGTGAAATTACTGTTACTTTTATGTTCGACTGGACTAAATCTGACTGAGGAACTCTGCACATGCTCCACAGAAGAAGCCGGTACACAGAAGAAGAGACAACAGTGAGAAAAGCTTGGTCTTGCAGTTTAAGACAAAATGTATCCACACTTAGCTCAAAAAATGTAATAATTTGACAATAATGGATGGTAGAAAAAGCAATGATGGTGCTCAACATGCTACCAACTAGTAGCCAGCTAAAGCTGTAATATAACAGGTCGACCTACTTTATTCAAAAAATCGATTCCCCAGTAGTGTTTGTACGCTGGAACCAGAACAGTAGTTCTGTAAAATGGTAGAGTCGAGCTACAACTTTGACTTAACTGTGCATGGAAACATGCTGCTCTGTTGTCGGCTACGGGTGGACTACTGGACCAACGCCAAAGATTTTTGGATGCACGATTAATTTACAAATGGCTCCTCATTCATAAGTATAGGACCCATGGTTGAAATGTACTGTAGTTCCCCTTTGATTTTTTTCTCTCTCAGTCTCTCTGATGTAAGGAATTTCCTTGTGTGTTCTCAGAAGGTGGTTATGGACATCAGAGATCTATTAAAATGCAAATGTGCTATAATTATGCGACTCGCAGTGTTCTAAATGAATCCTTATCCGTGTTAAATGTCTCAAATGTGTCTGCAGTGCTGCAGTTTCTAATAGCTCGCAGGTAAAATGCTTGCAGCCTCCACGATCCACCCATTCTCTGCAGTAGTGGCATCAGGTGCAACCACTGGCCTTGCAGAACAAAAAGGCCAAACCTGACCAGATGTCTGAAAGTACAAGTTGAATCCTTTGTACGATGAAGGAAAATCTTGTTACAAAAAGAATTATTGCAGTATATATATACTGAACATAAACACTACTGCATTAAGTATTGCATATAAATACTGTATGTGCTGTAGTAAAATGACATGTTTTGCTAAGCATAGAGTGCATGTTCATATTTTGCAAAAAAACATATAATGAAGCAAATAAAAACTGAAATGTGTGTCCTGGTTTTTCTTCCTGCTGGTGGATTTAGATGAAGTCTGAAGTGAAGTCTGTGACATGAGAAGCTCCTTCTCTAAACTAAAACAAACAATTGAAACAATTAGTATTTGTGTGCCTGGCGTCAGCACTGGCTATGGCCATGGGTTGTAATCTACAATGACTATACAGTCTCGTATTTGATCGCCTGAATTCAGCCACAGCTGGACCGGGATTGAAAGCAGTCGACTTGGCCTTCACTTTTTCATATTAGAGAAGGAAGACGCAGAAGGCAACACAGTATGTTACCCTTTCAGCAAAGATAGCCATGTGTATATAAGACATAAACAAAGAAACGCACATGTATATAAGACATAAACAAAGAAACACACATGTCAAAAAGAAATAAACAAAGAAAATACAAAACTGAAAATAGAATTCATATCAAACAAGAAAAAGCACGTACAGAGCCCAAAACTCTGCCAAGGACACTCAGTTTCCCACAGTGTTATTATGGATCAAGATCCAAATTTCACCAACACTGACATTTTTTAGCAGAGTTATTAATTAGAATGCCAAAGCTTTATATTACAAGGTTACTTTTAAAAAATCAGCATCACCACCAAAATCATGTAAATTTTTATTTTACTTTCTGCTCACAGACAGTGAAACCAATTAACACAGACAATAGTATGTCATTATACTGTGTGTCCTGGAAATGAAAAACTAAATAGAAAATATCATGCTTGTATTCAGCACAGAATGCAATTCAGATGCACTGTTCCCGTCCTCTCCTTTTTTCTTACTTCTTAGGCTCTGTGATCTGACATCTGCTGGTTGGATCCCAGGCAGCAGAATAGAGTTAGACCGATTAAATCACTTCTGGCCGATTGAGCAAGCCAATTGTTTCAGTTTTCTAAAAGAAATCAGCATTGGTTCAATTATTTTTAATTATTTGGCTGATTATTACTCATGAATGTAAGTTGTTGTTCTGATTTTTGTTCTCTGAAACTTTATCAAGGTCACTAAGTGGCAAGAAAACCCCAACTGATTTTCATCCAAAATTGTGTTGTTTTTTTTATGACCTGTTTCATGTAATTACTACTTGGTTTAGACATTTTTTCAATTATTTCAAATATATAAGAGAACCTCAGTGAAGACACAAAATGTAAATCTAGACTTTAAGTCTTGTTTATAAATGTTTATCATCAGTTAAGCAATTGTGTGTATCATTTGTCATTATTAAACTGTAACATTTTACATCAAGTATATCAGCCTAAAAATAATCAGCATCATGTACTGTATCGGTCAACCCATATCTGTCAATCTCTGGAACAGTGGTGGAGAGAGATGACACAGAGTTGCCCATCAATCTGATTAATGGCCATTTAAACAGATCAATTCCTGCAGAGTTCTGGCCTCAGTGAGCGTTGAGTTTGGACAGGTGATGCAGACACACGGTCCCAGGTAGTTGCAGCTTAATTCAGCCCCAGCCCCAGTGCGTGTGTGTTTCCACATTATGTATGTGTGTGTGAAGGAGAAGGGTGAGAACTGGATGGGTTTGGGGGAGGGAGGATGGGGTGCTGGGTGTGCATGGTTTCACTTGATGTCTTTATTCTGTCGTCTCACTGGGGGGAATAAAGCAGGTGCTTACACGGCTCAGCACATCCCGGTGACTGTGCCAGCGCCAGCAGCAAGCACACATTCAGTGTTAATCACCACGTTCCCTGCCATTTCACTCAGACGCATGCCCGTGAACACACAATACAGGCACACTTGGGGCACCCCGACTGCCTGCAGGGAAACGGGGCTAATCTGACAGTGATTTAGTGATTGTGGCCAAACCCAGTGCACAGAAGAATGTCAAGGGGGGAATGTGTGTGTGTGTGTGTGTGTGTGTGTGTGTGTGTGTGTGTGTGTGTGTGCGTGCCACATGCCTAATTTCAGCTTAATATCATGTTGTTTCCAGTTTAGCTGGTGGCAAGTTGTTAGCATGTTGGAAATATTAATTATTCACTTCTTTAAAGCTCTAGTATGTAACTTTTGCATATGAACAAATGTGCATTTAAACCATTGTCAGCTGAGTTCACACAATGCTACGCGACTCTCTCTGTGTTTGTTTCTATGTCTGTGGTGACACAGAGTTTATGTGTTTCATATCAGCTAAGAGCTCGCGAAGCAAAATGAGACGACGGAGCAAACCCCTGGTTCTCTGAAACATGAGTGAACTGTAGCATAACATGCTGGTCTTTGAAACAGGGGAAGCTCAGCTTCTCAGTGCTGTAATTCCTAAACAACTGCCAGATATCGAAAGTGAACGTTATCTTGGAAAAATGGGCTGAAGCTCTCACTCATTAAACATAAATCCAGGCGGCATGAATATCATGATGGTCTTAAGAGGGTTAAGTCTGACTCTGATACAACAGAAGGTATTACACGCAGTAGTAATTCGACTACCAATCACATTATGTATGGGTGTATTAGTCTCGCTTAGAGAAATCCTATTTAGTAGAATTTTAGGCGGACTAAGATGTTTATATGTATTTAGAATCTGGTTTTAGTCAGACTAATAGAATCATTTTGTCATGTAAACACAAGTATAACTTGGACAACCTGGAGAAATATAGCATGTTTGCTTTCCATCACTGAACACAGTTTACACCCAGAAGTGATAGTTTGTTCCACTGACTGCTGTTTTAATGCAGTTGGACTGATTTGAAAGACTTCTTTGAGGAGAAGCATTATTGCTGTAGCTGTACTGTCCCGTGGCTTCTCCTTTGAGTTGCCCTGTGTATGAATAGTGCTATACATATAAACCTGTCTTGCCTTGCCTCAGCACAGGTGCAACTCAGAGGCGACTTCATCGTACCTCACATTGTTTCCATGCTCTTTGACTTCTTCCTCTGCTTATTATGTTAGCGCTCTGGCTGATGTGTGCCCTCTGTGGGTGTAAATCTTAATTGCAATAAACTGATTAGTCATTAATATCCACATGTTACATAGTAGGTTATTATGTATTGTATATGTTATATACACATATACAAACAATATTAGCAGCACCTAGGTCTAAGAGTATTTTATGAACATACTGTACAGGAAGTGGCTTATTACACATTCTAGTAAGACGTTCAGAAAATCCAGTGTGTTCAGCTTTGTCCAAACTATCCCAGGAGGCAGACATGTAATAATACATACTTTCAACACTGCCATATTTGCATATCAACTCAACACATATTTCAACACGCCCTCATAAAAAGCAGCTTGACATGTTATGTGAGAGTGTCCATGCTCATTATTTCGCTGGTGTGGGTGTGTTTCTGTACAAACTCCCCTCACATGATTACAGGCAAACAAAACTCAAACGACAGGATGTGGAAGCAGAGTCGAGAGGGGGGGGGGGTAAAACAAAAAAGAAACAAACAAAGATTAGAAAGATTAACCAGATGAAGAATTGTTTTTTCTTTTTCTTTTTCTTTTTAAAGTTGGCTAGTGAGAAACAGAAATGGCAAGATGATGAAGCAGAGAGGTGGAGAGAGTTGTATCAGGCAAACCGTTTGGACTCTCATGGGAAAGATCTGTTTATCCCACACATATCAAGGGATGAGGGAGAACAAATGTTCCTGGGCCCACAAGTCACATTACAGATCAGACTGTGCCACAGCTCCAGAAGATTCCTCTGAGCGTGCATTGTTAGAGCACAATTACCACAAGACTCAAGAGAACAAACGTAGATCAGCAGCACAGCCTTCATAAAATAATGTACATCTGCCTTTTCTCAGATTAACAGTGAGCGGTTGTGACAGGAGGCTGGCACTGATCTGATCTTTGGTCGGACTGATGTCACGGCCCTGGGTGGCAATGTCAGTCTGTCAATGAGTTCTCCACTTTGATCCAAACTGACTATTACTATGGGATGTGTTCCTCTGAAATGTTGTGGAAACGCTTGTTTGTTCATAGTAGAATAAATTATACATTGACATTGAAAGCCGTTCCACTATTTCCATGAATATTGGTACACACGTTCCTGTTCCCCTCTTGATGAATTATATACGTTATCAGTTTGGTGATTCCTCACTTTGTATCTGTTGTGATTGGATCACAGTGTTAGTGTGTTCATGTGTTTTTACTGGGATTAAACCAATATCAACTCTCTCTGTCTAAGCCTCACAGAGTAGGTGAAAGACAAAGAGTTGGATAAAAGATCATATTGCAATATTCCTGACATCTATTTTTGACTGCAATTTAACTGGCAATTTTTCTTTTAAAGTCAATACTTGCAGATTTAAAACAAGACGGAGCAATTACTTACGATACCATCAAATTAGTATCTACTGCACTACAAGAACATTAAGGTTTCCAAAATGTACTTTTTTTTTCTTATCATCGATTCATCTGTTGATTAGCTGCAGAGCAGGCCCAGGCCCATTAACATATTCCCTTTGTCATTTTAACCACTGTGTGGAAGACACAAGAGGCAGACAGAATAAAGTGGTCAGGGAACAGACAGGGCTGAGACAACAGCTGAAGTATCTGAGGCACTAATTGGAGATGAAGGAGCAGCTGTAAAGGAAGGCAGCAGATCACAACACGGTGATAGAGGTCACAAAAACAGAAAAGATGGATATTTCAGAAAAAAAAAAAACTGTCCAAAGACACAAAATTAACATCCACATGAGACATTAACAAGCTGGGCAAATAATCGCTAACCTACCCCTATTGGGATTAAAGGTTCAAATATGCTCCTGACCTTCAAACACAGAATAAAATGCCTGTGAGCTTGAGCACAAAAAGACAGAGGTGATCCAACACGGAAGTGCTTAAGCAAATACAAATTGCGGTCCCAAAAAAACAGAGTCATTGAAATATCTGGAGGTTATCAGGACCCCATCAAAGTCGGAGATGAGAACAAGAAGAACGTAGGAGCTGGAGCATTTAAAGTAAACTGCAGGAAGACTTCTTCACAAAGACAGATTTAAGAAATGCTGAATGAAAGACAGAGAGAGCAAGAGGAACAGATGGCATTCCAGATGGGAGAACAGGACTTCAACCTCTAAGGCTGGTGTGACTTAGTTTATCCTAACGTATCTGGCATATCTTATCGCATATCTTGAATTATAAAAGATACATTTCATACAGTACAAGCTGAATAAATTAGAAATGTGAATCTCAACTGAGTAGTTTTAAAATGAGAGAGCGAGAGAGAGAGAGAGAGAGAGAGAATTTCTTTTTCAGTCAGTCAGTGCATATTTCCTTCATGGTCAGCAACCATAGGGAAAACTCAGTCTTCAAGTGCTTCACTTGCACTGTGTCACAATTTATTGGTAATGGTAATGGTTGCTGCTATGGAGCCAAACAAACACTTCCAAGGTGTTTAATCTAAATAATTTTGGTATCCACAGTCAATAATGTTTATGCAAAGCATAAACTGGGTTACATTCTATATGTATGAAAAGTGCTATATAAATAATGACTGATTGATTTATTGATAGAATGAGTACAGTTATAAGAAAACTAAAGGACACAGACAGATGGTTTCTAAAAAAGACAGTGAGAATGAGACAGGACTCTGACCTCATGGGCCTGTGGTTTCAGCCTCTCCTTTTAGTTGTGCAGGTCTCACAACAACCATATTGATCACGTTTACATTAATGGGTATGTGGGGAGTTGCACAGGAGAAGCTGGCCCTGTCTTTGCTGCAGTCCTGGGATCACTCAGAGAAGAGGAAGGGCTAATCTCTGGTCAGACCTCCACCCACTGCCTGCTTCATTCCCATACTGGAGCGGACATGAGAGGTACACCTACTAACACCTACCTCCTCTGGCCCATCACCCCACATCAGTATGCGGTGGGAAAATAGTCAATAATGGCACAAAAGTAAGTCTCTGACTCCTCAAAGCAGACACAGAACAGACTGTACTTATGCAAACAGCACAGGAAAAAGGGAGACACAGAGAAGTGAATACACTTCTGTGGGGAAGTGAACAAGCTGTTGTATGTAGCATTGACTTCTATGGATAGCCTAAACAAGGCCTTATCCCTAACCCTAACCACAACCAGTTGATGCCTGACCCTAACCTTAATTTAACCACAATTTACATCAAAACCAGAGCCTCAGAAATGAGGTTCCATTCTCCAGGAGAACTACCGGTCCTGACTAGGTCAGTGTGTATTCCAGAAAAGGTCCTAAAGAGGTAACAAATACAAATAGAAACACATCCACGGGCATACTTTTTCATTCAGAGGGAAACTGTACACACTTTGACAAGCGATTACTCCAACAGACAGACTGAAGGATACATGAGGCATGAAGGAAATCGTCCAGTTATGGTGGAGCAGGAAAAAAATAATTGCATGAGAATCACAGTGTTCTCTGTCTGGGTCTAATAAGGGAGATATCATAGAGAGGGAGAAGCTCTGCTTTTAAATACTGCAAACCTTTGGTCTGTACTGAAGTCATACATTGATCCCCAGCAGTGTACGGCTACTGTAGTATGCTGGATGTGATAATAATGAACAGCTTTCATCACAGACTGTCACTGGTGGAGCTGGTTGCCATGATGAGCTGCTGTTGGTGTTGTGTTGTTCAAACGGACATGTAAAGGCTTTTGATGCTCGAGTAAAAGAAAAAGCAAAAGGCCACAAAACATGACACGGTCAGGCCCTAATGAAGTTCAAAACACAACATGGCACCAAATCAAATGGGGAAACAGTAACTAATTGACCATTTCTCACTTTAAAACTCTTTTTACTATTTTACTCACAAGACTTCATTTTCAGATGTAAACTCAAAAATGTCGGCGAATTAGGCGTATTCCATTAACATACTGTATATAATGAACACATCAAGCAATAGTCCGGTCAGATGAGAAGAAGCTGCAGACTGCAACTTTTGGTACTTTTTGGAGTTGCTGATGTTTTGATTCTGCCTCACTTAACATTGTTCCAGTCAGACAACTCACGTTTGAATGTTAGAGTGTTTGTTGCAGCAGAATACAAACGGTTATGTTTGGCATCCAGGCTCCGACTAAATCACTCCCCATGGACATGTTACATTGACATATCGGGCGAGTGATGAGAAAACATCACCCGTGGAGCCTGCAGGTTGATGCCGGGGTGGCGGTGGTGCTTAATGCATGAGCAGCAACGCCAGCACGGGGCAGCAGTAGGGCTGACGAGATGGGGTAATATTGCAGCTTTAATAGCCCGCCAAATAGAGAGGGCGTTGTACGTGAGGCGTGTTTTATGGACACTGAAATGCAGCCCGAATTTTTTCCGCTTATCAAAGACGACTTCTTCCCCGCTATGAAAACCAAAGAGGAGTCCATACAATAGCGTGACTTCAAGTGTGGCTAATGTTGTTGTTGTTGATATGGCGGTACATACAGATGATGCTGTAGTCTGTTGACGGGAGTCTTTGCAGAAGAAGAGGGGGAGGTGATGTATGGGGTGGGATGAACGTGATCAGATAGCAATGGGATCTTGATGTGGACACATGAAGACACATGTTAAAACCGAATATACACGTGGTGGAGCAGCATTCTAACGCCAGGTGTAAAGAGGCCAGAGAGCGTGGTGTGGACAATGTGTGAACTCATTTGACAATGACTTGAATATAACAAAGAATTGTTTACATTTACAAATTAGGGCCTAAAGCTTTACACCTGTTCTTACTAAGCAATAAATCAAACTTTTCATATATCAAACACTTTACTGTGTTCGCCAGCTGGTTGCGTGCAAATTCACTTTGTTGATTAATGCCTAAAACTAGTCATTTATGACCGTTTTCAAAAAGCATTAAAAGTAAACAGTTAACACTTAACAGTAGCAGTTAAGTGTTGAACAAGTCACCTGCAAATCTGGATGGAAATTGCACAATAAACACCTTCACACATCTCAACAATACATATTAGTGCAGCTTAGATAATTAAAATGTGATGATGCAGAAAAAAAATCAGCTCCACTAATTATGCAGTGCATGTGTTTATTATCGGGAAATAGAGAGAAAATCATATGGTATTACCAGACACAGAAGCAGTCATTTACCCAACAGATGGTTCAGATGAACTGTGACAGGAAAAGTCAATGAGCAAGCTGCTTTTAAGTAAAACTGGCAAAAGGTAAAAACATGAAAACGGGAATTAAAGCCATCCGATCCAAACTCAGATAAGTCTCTAATTAAACTTCCTTTTCCAAGGAGAAACTAAGAGCTGCTCAAACAGGTGGTAGTCAGAAAATGAGTTATTTACATCTCATTTAGACAGAGGGATTATGTTTGCCTTTCTCCTCTTCTTTCTAATCTTTCTTAGATAAAATCAGGTTCAGAAAACACACACATAAAGAATATATGAAGACTTTCTCGAGTAAAAGTTTTACTGTCATTTAAAAACTTCTTTCATGTTATCCTGTTGTCGATTGATTTTTGTCACACAATCGTGTGTGTGTGTGTGTCATGTTGTGTTGTTTTCGCTTCCTAACATTGTATACTATTGGTTTTGTTATTTCGTTTTATGACATCTTACCATAATGCATTTATAAATGATAATGATGAGCAAGGATAGTATTACAGGACATGATGCAATAACACATTCACACAAAGAAATATAATATAGTATAATATAATATAAATAGATTCCTTCGTCCTCATATCCATTTCTCCCGTATCACAGAGGCTGACCCATGACCTGTTGGATGTGGACCTTCCAAAGACACAGGCCTCATTACCCAGGCTCCTCTCTGGCAGAGTGGGTCTTATTTACCCCCGAGGAAGGACAAAAATAAACAAAGACCACCGCTGATCGAGTGATGGAAACAAAACACTGCTGCAGTGAAAGGTTACAGTGGACGTCAACTCCGTTCAGTGCCCACTGGCTTTCAATCATAAAGAAACTAATCACACTCATCCATGACATTGTCTCAATTATGACAGAAAAGTCACCCCAACATAGCATTATTTCATATTTGACAGTTCAGTTAATTACCCACAAGTCAAATGTTGCAAGGCAGCAGCGGTGCAGCAAAACTTGAACAAAACATGTCGAGCTATGAGTGAAATGTGTGAATTTCTTTGAGATATATTCTCTTAAGGAAACACAGGGGAAGCCAATTTAAATGTGGAGAGGTCCAGATCGGGAAAACAGATGGATACATGCAAATAAAATAAAGCAGATAGATAAATAAAGCACTTTGGATGCACATATAAAAATATCTCCAGTAGTTAGCTGTAGGCAACTGGACTGAACTCCATATGTGACAGACTCTGACATTGCGATGTGCGACATTGAAACTGTGGAGAAGCACAACTTTCTTTGTTCATGTTGCTGTGAAACACAAACAGTTCACATTAAAAATAGATGAGAGTTCTAATCCCAACGAAAACAGCGCGGCTCACTCAGCATGCCTGCTGTAATCATGTGTTCTGACCCAAAATGAGGTAAGATGTTCAGTGATGCAGGCACTTTGCTGAAGCATCCAGTGAGGGAGGCCCCCAAACCACTGATTGTCAACTGGTCATTTACAGTGCATGTAAATTGGTCCGTATTTCCTGAACCTCTCGTGCTGTAAAGGCTGGAAAAATCTGCTCAAGTTAAATGCAAATGCTCCGTCAAAATGTGGCAGTTATTACTGATTCATGGAAATAGGATTGGGTCCGAATAGGAAGACGGGGAGTCCAGACCCCCATCTTTGAACAAGACAGTGTCTGACAGTTTAGCAAATTCCAAAAAAAAAGACAATTTGAAGTGACAAATAGATCTGTAGCTGTAGGAACCTTCACATAATCACAAAAATGGAAGGTTAGGTTGGATGAATAATTCAACAAATTGATAGTTTGTTTCCAGTTTTCCCATCATCATGGATTTATTTTAATTACTGTGACATCATGACAAATAAACAAAGTTATTTTTGTTTAAAATGGTGACTTGTACATTTGCTGAGTTACCAATAGTGAAGTACGATGGATCCAAAAATCTTATACACTGCTGCTCTGCATGACAGAAAACCTGAGTAGTTTGAAACTTAATTTGTCAGCACTGTTGTTTTCTATCTTGATATCAGGAGTTAAACCTACACTGCATAACAATTGGTGCTGGCTGTTGGTGATGTTATTATTCTGACTCTTTTTGGTCATGCTTCATCTGAAAATGGGCGCTATCAAGTAAGAAGTTTTTACCCTGTCAAACTACTGAATTACCAGGTTGTCTTAGTAGTAGTTTACTAGCGTAATGTTGCTGTTAGGCTTCCTTTGTGCTGTGCCAACTCATGTTTACACTTAAAATTTACAGACTGCAGTTTTAGGTTTTGGCTCTGTGGATTCAAACCTTTGTGAAAACCTGAAGAACCACATTTAAATATAAAAGATACAGAAAAGTATGCAATTTCAATAATCACAGCCAAGTTCAACCTCCATCATCGTCCTCTTTTTCGAACATGACATCATGAGACCTTGAAGAGCTGCTTTTACCTTTCAATGTCACCATCAGTGAAATGGATAGGCACTATATGCAGATTGATGAATGAACAGTGTTCACACGTGACAGAGAGGGGTCAGCGGGGCGGAAGAACTTCTGGGTGGGACGAGGGCGAGGTTGTGTGAGCAAATCAATGAAACGAAAAGCTGGTATCGATCCTGCTGGATTTATCCCCCCAATGTCAACACAGAGCGCCAGCCTGAAGAAGAGACCGTGCCCTGTTTGCCCTCAGAGCACCAGGATAAATCCCATTCTCTCCTCTACAGCTCATTTAATGAAGGATATAATGGCGTGGGTAGGCCGCGGAACTGTTAGCAGACCTTTGAGGTGAAAGACAGTAAATCTTTTATCCTCCTCTAGACCTGGATTAAACGTGCTGCTGGGTTATTAATCTAAACAGCAATGCAAACACATGGCAAATAATGTGTTCATTTGAACTTCTGAAATTGAATATTTCTGATTCAGTTGCATTTGTGCTGAGTGGAGACCAGACGCTCTTGAATAACTGTTAAGAGTCAATAAAAGATTGTGTTAGATCAGGTTCTCAACCATGTCTTTTTTTAACAACAATCATGGCGAGTTGGCGGTCAATCCAAGGTGGCGGTCTTAAGAGTCATCCCTGACTTTTTTGACTGTCTCAACTTAATAAACGCGTGTACCAAGTTTCGTTCATGTACGTTAAACTTGGCACCAGATGACCTGATAGAAGTTTTTGGGGTCAGTTGTTTAGCCCCTCCCACTTTCAATTTTCAATGCATATTATTCGAACCACTTTCAAACGTAGCTTTTCACCGGGATTGATGCGGTCGCAAAAATCTGTGAGTTTTGGGGCATGGGATTCATTTGGAGGAAAAAGAGGAAGAATAACTACTTCAGTTTCAATAGAGTCCTCTGCACCTTGTGCACTCTGACCCTAAATATATGTGTCTCTAAATCTATAATCTTGATAAACTGAAAAGTTAAGCTCCACCATGCGACTTCTGAGTAATTACTAAAGTGTTGCTGGTGTGTGACACATGTCAAGGTGATTGCACACCACCCACCACCTCCCTGCTAAACATTTTTTTTTTTTTTTTTTTTTTTTTTTTAGAATCCCCTTCTGAAACTTTTTCATGAGCGCTTCAGGGCCATTTTCAGCCATAATCCAACGGTTTGCAGTCGTCTCACTTTACAAGCGCAATATAGCTGATGTCTTTCAGCCTTGCCCCATCGGTCGTAACTTCACACGAATGACTCCCCGGGTGCAGCATGCTACTGCTGCTGGCTGACATGAGAACAAAACACTGTTACACTGCGAAACACACAGAGTCTCGTGGAAGTGAAAGGCTCCATCAGCATTGAGTCAACTCATTTGGTAATGGCTTGAATTCAACAGAGGTGTACTGAAATATTCTACTCAAGTAAAAGTACCACTATTTTGATAACATTTTACTTAAATACTAGTAAAAGTACTGGTCTAAAAATGTACTCAGTGTAAAAGTTATTCAGTTAATAACAAGGTTGGGGCTCTTTCTTGTGTCGTGCAAAAAGGACAAGGGGACACAATCTCACATTAACTGTTTTTAACTAAAGGCAAACTGTTACAAATTAAAGTGCTGACAAAATAAAATATATACTTCATTGCCAAAGTTTCCGGTAATTTTTATTTTTATTTTCTATTAAATTTAGGCCAACATTTTTTTACTCAGTAACAGATGTGATTTAAAACGTAGCAAAGTACAGTACTTCCAAAAAGAACACATTTTAAAAATGTCTTTAAAAGATACAAGTACATAAAAAACCTACTCAATTACAGTAACGCAAGTAAATGTAATTATTTTCCACCTCTGACATTCATTTATAGTCAACTTTTCAGTGCAATGCATTGTGTAAATACAGTTAAAGGAAAATACAAGGCTACGGGTGAGAGTATAACCAGAAAAGAGAGAGCAAAACAGTGAGGTAGAAACGAAACATTAGTTACAAACAAGGGAATTGAATGAATACTCAACTAAATTGAAAATGTTTAGCTATTTGTCATCTAATTAAGACTGAATAAAGTTTTTCCTATTTTAATTCAGCATGCTTGTGCAGAGAATACTGTACATCCACCACGTTCTCACACATTCACTACAAATTCAGCCCAAGTCTGGGCATATAAATTCTTCAGCAACTCCTTGTAGGTGACAGGATGTCAGTGCATGACTGCAAACAGTTACAGTAAATCCACCTTCAGAATTCTTCCTTCCTGCTTCAACCATTCACCGACTGCATGTAAACCAAAAATCTTAACGCTATATTGACTGCCGAGCATGAGGGTGAGTGGGCACGCTCACCAGTCAGTGAACGGTGAATACTCGCTCATTCACACGACGCATGAATGACTAAGTGAGCAGTGTCTGCATGGCTGCATTCGTCGTGTTCATGTGATCTGGCGAAGCTCAGAAGAGACCAACTTGAGATTCTGAGATAGTGAATGACTAATTGATTCATCCATTGAATAAGAGGGTGAGTAAGAGGCTGTTACCGTAACCTCGGTGGTGACAGACATGTCGCAGTGTTGGAGAGTGGGGAGAAGTTTGTGTGTCAGTTTGCATGTTCTTGTATTTGCTACCTAAGTTTTAAATCGTGGTTAAGTTAACCCTTAGCAACACAGAGCATTTAGACTGCTTTTTTTCTCCATTACTATATTAAAACGTATATACAGAGGTGACAAGAATGTGCAATATAGAGTGTCACATCCTTTTTTCAGCACAACCTACAGGCAATCTGATGAAAAATATTTTCATTTTCACCAACTATACGTATATACACCTGAGCTTAAAGTACTCAAATTGTTTTTAAATCAGAAACAATTACATGATCATTAATGATTACTGAATGAATCGTCTACTATACATAAACTATTTTGATAATCAATTAATCAGTTTGAAGCGAGAAGGTTTTTAAAACAAGATTTCTGATTGTTTTAGCTTCTTAAATATAAATGTAACAAAGAAATAACATGGAATCCTTTAAACTGAATCACTTTGGTTTGTGGACAAAACAAGACATTCGAGAACATCCTCACTTCCAGGTTTGACACTGGAACACTGATCAACGTTTTTTTAACGTCTTCTGATATCTTAGGGACCAAACGATTGCTAACGATTATTTTCATAATCGATTAATCTGTTGATTACTTTCCCGATTAATCGATTATGAAAATAATCGTAATTATTTTCGATTATTTTCATTTTAATAATGAAAATAATGCAGCTCTATTTTAAATTGGATTGTATTTCTGAAAACAAGTTGGCTTGGCTCGTTTTTATGAAGAAAAATGAAAAGGAAAAAAACTTTTTTCTACAAAGAAAATATGCAATATGAAATGAATCGTAAGTTTTACCCAACAACGCATAAGAAGACGAAAAAAATGCATCTTGTAAAGCTTGAAGATGTGACGATAAACAACCCACCGCCATTTTCATTATTATTATTATTATTATTAGTGCATTATTCCCATGGTAATTTATCAAGGGTGATCTGTGCCGCATGAGCACTAAGGGTTAAGGTGAGGTATCAAGTGATTATGGTTAAGGTGAGGGATAATGCTTTGTTTAGACTGTCTAAATGAATATTAGTCTATGAGAGTCCTTCAAAGGATAGCTGTGTGTGTATGCGTGTGTCAGTGTGCGTGTGAAAGGCACCTCAAGTGTTGCTCATCGATCACTAGATCACACGAGGGCACTGAGAAGGTTCAGTCATGTAGCAGTCAGCAAGCCAAAAAGAGGCCACTATACACACACACACACACATTTTGTGCAGCTATTGTTCTTTGGACACACCATTGACTGCCATTCATTCAGAGACAGAGAGACACACAACACATGGATTCACCTTCCAAACCCCCTGCAACACCACATTCACACATAACACAGCACAAACGATGCCTCTTTTGTACGATCAATCACACACACACACAGAGTGATTACACAAAACACACACAGAACACACACATCACAGTAGATTAGCTTCTCTGCAGCTGGCCCAGTGTGGGACATGACACCGACCGTGTCCTCCTCAGATGCAGTTAAGTCTGCAGCGTGATATCCGTCCTTACCAAGTGACTGAGGAGTGATACAAACGGATGAGCTTTGTGTGTTATTTCTGCTCATTACAGCCTCTTTAAGTTCAGCAACAACAATCTACTACACAGAGGTGGGGAAAATAGAAATGTGTGGTGTTAATACCGTTTTCACTCTCTACAAGGTAAAAGGGTTGGTGGGACTGAGGTGAAATGTCGCTGTGCTTCAGGGTCACACCAAGGTTTTTTTCTGGTTCCCTGGTGGGCAAACACCTGAGGTAAGTGAAAAGAGCATCAGTCCCAAGGTAGTATCACTAACTAGGAGTTGCTAGGAGACCATGATGTATGTGTGTGTGTGCGTGTGTGCACCTATTCATTGTCTGGAGGACCCATCTGGTTGCTTTAAGAGCATCCTATGTTCATGGTGTCAGGTGCTCTGTAGTCTGAGGTTTTCTGACAAAAAAAAACAAAACAATAATAATAAGAGAATTAAATGTTAGAAATACAAACAAATAAAAACTTTGATAAATTAAATGATTATAGCAATTTACTCAAAGCAGCAGAGCCAAAAAATGTTGATATTTGATATTCTGTGCATTTAATTTTCCAAAACTTGACTTCGGTCAGCGATTCGGGTGCACAATAGCTGTGGAAAATCTAACCTTGAGCCTGTGTCCTTAAACATACTGCAGAAGTTTAGCACGGTGTCTTCCTTTTTTATACGTAGGATTTTATGTAGATTTTTTGTTTTTAAACTAAACAATATACACAACAACAAAAGTACAACATACATGGAACAAAAACAACAAAAACACTTCCTGTAACTTCCAACAAACAAACTCACTGGATAACTTCCCTCTATAGCTAATTCATAGTTAATGTAAGGGGTTAACAGCAATCCCAAGTACGGCTCTTGCTTTATATCTTGGGATGCCTGTGGGGTACAAGATCTGACTGTAATCATTTTATTCCCCACACTGACTGTGTTTACATTCTTTTGATCACTTCTACTTATTATCTGAGCGAGAGCTATGATCAGGGCTTTTTGTAACACTGAAAAATGAATGAATGCTTTTAATTGTTTTATAGATAGGGAACATTTCAATGAGCAAAGGCTTGAAGAGCATTTCTTTAACATATATGACTTTACACTAAAAAAATAAATCTACACACCTAAGAGAAATTACAGAAAAGACGAAATGACCTCTGCAGTTGGGTGCAGGGAAAACATGTATATGTATGTATGTATATATACATATATACATACATGTACATATATATATACATATATCGGTATATATGTATATATGTATTGATATCTTATCAATTATCGGCCCAATCACTCTCGATATATCAGCATAACCGTAATCGGCAAAAAATCCAATATCATGCATCCCTATTGTAGAAACTATGTTGCCTTCAGCTAATATCAAAACACCACAAAATGCCTCTACAGAGCTGATCTGGCTCCTGATATTAAGATAATCATACAATCAAGTGATTTTACATTTATATTTAAAAAAAAACAAAAAAATTTGAACTTTATCCTCAGTGTCAAATAAAAATAAATTCACTTACATTTTATACACTGGACCTTTAAAGCCCAGTCGTGTTGTCATAGCACGTCATAATGGATAGATGAATCATTTCTGATCATGCACAACTTGTCTGGGACCTTTCCAAAGTTCTAAACTGATTTATGCAGGAGTGTGACTCCCGCACAGGTTGACTTTTACATCATCCTTTTGGCAAATAGAAAGAGAGGAGGAGAAAAGGAGAGAAAGTGTATGAGGCCTGTCCTGAATCTTGTCCAAACTCTGCAGGCTGCCATGATGAAGGGTATACGGTTTTTTGTTTCTTGTCAAGGTCTGCCAGCTAGACTACGCTAACAGTTCTATCCTCTGCAGAAACACAAACACAGGGAGAGTGAAAGACAGGAAGAGTATAGAGGAAGATGAAGAGTCTCAAAAATATAAAAAGTGGTCTAGTTTTTTTTTGCCACTCGCTGACACACATTTTGCACCACTTTCCAGATTTGGTGAGCACACTACAGTGAGTCAAATGAATTGCAGAGCAGGTTTCTATATACACTGCTAAATAAATCGCTGAAGTTATATAACATTCATGTGCAACCGATTCAGAATTAAATAGCATGGTGTTTAGTTTTGGCTCTAATACACAGCACGGTCAAATCACAACAAACGCTGCACTGCAGTGCTACGTACTGGTGTTAAACACATGGTTGTTAAGACAGGCTATTCTATTGTTATTGATGCTCTTATTGTGGTCGATATAATTGAATTCCTGCATATAAAATCACTCATCGATCATGATGAGGGTTGACATTTCTCTCAGGTTACTGATGCACATCCAGGTGAGTTAAGTGTAAAATCACACACAGCTGTAGTCAAAAGGTGTTGTTAGCTAAACATGATCATGGTTTCGGTTTATTAATCACAGAGGCTGCAAATGTAATCCTTACCCATTTGTGAAATAAATGTTTGCTGCTTAATTTTGCATCGCTAAATCTGTGATGACTGAAACCAATCACACTAGGAAAGTGAGTGGAAGAGAAGGAAGAGGTTAACAGTTTGTTTTATCATTGACTCAGAAGCCATTTGACTAATTCAGCAGACCCCATTTCCCGCCTTTGTTCAAGAGCAGTGTCGATTAAAGGCCCCGTGTTATTCTATATCAAAGGCAGTTTCATGAGTAAATGCTGTATTTGTAAGGATCTATTGATCCCTGAGAGTAAAATCTGTCTTTCTGTCTGTCCCTGGTCAAAGTCCTGGGGAAAAAGGGGGTCCTCTCCTCTTAAGTGCCTCAGTACAGTACAAAAAGTGTTAAGACTCATCTCAAAGATGCGAAATGAGAGGAAAAGCCCTGCAAGGACAAACTATCGATCCTCTCCTGGGTGTACTGTCCGCATTTCATACAAAGGTTCACAATTTCTTGTGAATCATACGTCTCTTTCTTCTGCTGCCCCACTTGCCTTTTGGCCTCCTTTTTCTCGTGTTCCTATAAAACCAGAGGAGAGGTGTGAATGATCGAAGCCCAGATGGTTGACATTCACCTCTGAAGTGTGAATTACAGTGTCCTGGCTCACTGTGAGCTGATTATACACATCTGTTCACATGGCAGTATAAGAGTGTTAGTTAAGTGATTTCCAAAATTAGGTGGGTTTGCCTTTTGTGTGCCACATTCAGACATATAATCTACCTGAACATCCTCAGTTAGTCGGCAGGCAGAAAATTAAAAAATATTCTGGTTTTGCATGAACATATCATAATTTGATTATAAAAAATAAATCAATTAATGTGAGTATTTGTTATTTAATTGAAAAGATACAAAAATACTATTACCTATTACTTCAATGACAAACTAATTTTATGGTGCATTATCACAAGTTGGCAGTAGCAGCAGCTATAGTGCGTAGACATGTGTGTATGTGTGTCTGCAGAAGTGATGACATTTTAAGAGGTTTCTTGAATGCATCTTGAAGCTGCTCCTCTGAGCTCATCGTGCCGTGAACCGTGCATTACTTTCACTAGCGCTGATGCACTGGAGTGTAGATTATTTCAATATATCTTGTTTGTGTTTTTGCTTGAAACGCCCATCACTCATAATCGATGAATGACTTGAGTCATGTTTCAAGAAAAATGTCAATTAGAAATGTAATATCTTTGGGTTTTTGGCTTTTGGTGCAAAACATTTTGAATTAAGGTGCAGAAATTATCACCAGATTATTTACTCATGACAATAATTGTTTATTTCATACCAAAATGTTCATTTATGACCACCTCTCATGAGTGTCCATTGGTACACGAATAGATAAATTAGAGATTAGTTTATTTCTTACTGTTTGATATAAATTTATAGATTAGAAAAACCTTTGGACTGTATACTGTATATAAAAATGGCCAGTCAAATCACAAATGTGGAGACCTCACAATGGAGATGTGTTTAATAACCAGACGATTGCATCCATTCTTATATCCAGTGTATGTTAAAACCAAGATTAAAGGGTTAATTCAGTGATTTAATAATAAACTTTCAACGTGCAGGTGCATGAGCCTGTTTCATGTCTGACCTGATGCTGGGTGTGATCACGTGAGGTTAGAAGTGTGCTTAGTAGCATTTGTGAGCACACACCAAACAGCAATGGTAGTCACTCACTTTCAGGTTACATGAATGCAACACGATGAAAAGTCAAACCACTAGAGGCCAGCAAAACATGACTTGCACTCTGTTCATTATCTCTGAATAAAATAATTTGCGTGTCAAAGTCGAAGCAGCAGAGGCCAAAGGTTAAATTCCAAGCTGTACCTGAACCATGTCTCCTCAATAACAACTTCTCCCACAGGCCATAAGTTACGTATGTAAATAAGACTCTGCTAAGAAATGTTTACAGCTCAAACTAATGACATGACAACTTGAGCAGTAGTGGCTGTAAACTGAAAACAAAACCCTGGTGAAATGTGGGGTCTTACTCACTAAAAAACACCTAATATTGTGTTTTAACTTTACTGGTAAACCAGCCATTATCAAGAGATATATGACTGATAAATGAATCACAACTTTATTTTATGCATGTTGTTAATGTTAATGATAATGAAACAACTAAAACAACAAGTAAAAGTCAGGACATTGTTTTGAAATTGTATTTGGTGAACCACAATATGTCCAGAGCCAGTCTCCAAGAATGACTGTAATCGACATTGTGGAAAATGAAAGGTTCAGGACCATGGACAGCACCACTCTGCCACAGGATGAAAGTGTGGTACTTGAACATAAAGAATCTCATCTGATTGTGCATAATAATCCTAGAGAGAACAAAGATTTCATTCTCACACACTGGAGAGAGCAAAGGGAAAAAAAAGTTAACAACATTGCAGAACATTGTGTTATTTAATGTTATAAGGCAATTTAAGGTAATTCTACACGGAATAAACAATACAATAAAGTGGAATATTGAGCCATAGGTGCATTGCAAGTCTCAATATAACATTTAAAGTGTGTGTGCAGGACCCTTTCTGGCATAAACACTGATCTTGTCAGGACCAGTCCTCCTCATGGGGACCAAAACCTGGTCCTTATGTGGCAGAATATTATAAATAAAATTGAATTATTTCTGAGTTGAATTGTGGTTATATTAAGGTTAGGCATTAACTGGTTATGGTTTGGTCAAGCTGTCCAAATGAATCCAAGTCAATGCAGTGTCCTCAGAAGAATAGCTGTGCACAATTGTCAGTGTATGTGTGTGTGTGTGCGTTTGTAATCCAATTTTCTTTATAACACATTACACACTATACTGAAAATAAGTTCAGCCTCCATTACGTGTTTTTTTCAGTCCGTTTTTTTAACATCTGAGCACATTAGGAGAAGGGAATACAACACCACCATCTCCCGTGTTTTATCTGCTGGTCCTTTAAGTCGAGCAGGCTGCAGACCGGACCTTGTGGGGAACACTTTGGAGTCGGAGCGGAGCAGGGAAGTTGCACCGCCCCGGTTCAGGCAGCAGGACTGGAGCAGATAAAAGCTCAGATAGTGATTGAAAGTGATGGTAAAGGATTTAGCCACGGTATTAGAGAGAGAGAGGAGGAGGAGGGAGGGTGATATTTTCCATAAAGCCTCTTTATTCTCTCTCTCTATCTGCCCTTGAGCATCCCGGGTAAACCCGAGCTTGTAAAGTAGGGACAGTAGGAGGAGAGAGGGGACGGAGGGCGGGCACAAGCTTTTCCTCAAAGTCAATATTTTATACTTTTGATACTCCTGGATTTCGGTCCTCGTTTCCCTGCCGTTCCAGATCTAGGACAGCGATCAACGATCTGCGCAGCCATTCACGGCGTGATTTTATTTCTTTTTTTAAAAAAAAAGGGGAAAAAAAAGTATCCAACAGAAGAGAAGGCACAATCAAACAGGCAGATCACGGGAGTACAGTGAGGACGGACGGAGAGGATTTTTGTGGCCAAAGAGAGGACGACGGTGTTTTCACGGATGCATGTTTGAAGTAAGTGCCTTATCTGATCAGATTTAAAAATAAACAAATATCCTGTAAGACGATGCATCTGTGCGAACACCGAGAAGCTACACACGATGTCAGGAGGAAGCACAGTTTCACACAAATCCATGCGTAATTGTGAGGATTTATATAAATATAAATATAGAAACATAATACTACAAATGTAACGTGCGCGATGGAATGTACTACTGAGGTGGGCTGGCACACCCTTACAGTTACTGTCAGTGCTGTGGAAATTGAATTTGGCGACTTCACAAGTGAAGTAAAGTCACAGAGTCCACGGGGGAAGCGTGGGACAGGGTTGCGCAAGGACCTGGCTTCTTCTGTGTTCGTGTGGGATGACAGTCGGATTGTGATCAATGGATCCACACAGCACAGAATGTCACCTTGTGTTAATTCATGTGTTAATATATTCCGTTTAAAACCTGAATTATAATTGCAGTGAACGCACCTCCCAATGACGAGTCCCACTGCAGTTTGTTCTGCTTAAAGTTTATTATTAAATTAACGACAACAGGCTGAAGTAAAATTGAATCTTTTTCAAACTTCACAGATAAAAGGAGTCTCCATTTAAAAACAACCCGAACCACATAATTAAGTTTTTGGTGTTACTTACTGTGCCATTACGTCAAATACAGCTGTACCTTCAGCAGCAGTGACACAGGAGCGATTACAACTCTCTCTCTCTCTCACACACACACACACACAAACCGGCGGCGGCAGAGCACGTGTTTTTACGCACAAGTTCATCCACACGTTGCTGCGTCTTTCTTGCGTTTTTAATGTGGAGCTCTCCTCATTTTAGTGTCAACGACTGCGCCAAAGGTTTGAGGGACAGGATGAACTCATCTCTGAGCTTTTTTTTGCTTTTCTTTTTTACCAAGTGACTGACATAAAGTGAGTGACACGCATTTACTTCAACGATAACCGCGTGATCTACAGATGTTTCATTTGTTGTACCAAAAAGGCAGATTTAAAGACGACACTCACTAAATAATAATATATTTTTATTAACAATATATTCAAAAGTCCAACATCAAAAAAGGGAAGCACTGTGCTTGATTTCATCTTCACTTTTCAGGATTATTCTTGCATTAAGAATGAATGACGAGTCATTAACCACCGCTCTAACTCTCTGCTTCTCTCACGTTTGTCTCTATTTTTTTTGCTCCAGGACAATCACTGGAGCTCAGTCCAATGGATGCACCTGAGGACACGGCGACTTCTCCGTCACCCTGCCCGACTTGCCCCACTGTTTGTCCGCAGGACGCCGCTCTCTGAGACATGGATGCACGCTGACGCTCCCACACCCAACTCCCTGCAACACTATGGTGAAAGTATATGCCAGCAAGAACAATCTCTGTAACATTATCCGCCTCTCCATCCACCGCCCATCTTCCTCGGGAAGTCAGTCTTCCAATCAGCAAAGTATCTGGGCTCTGCATGAGCCGTCAATATTTATGAAGAGACACTGAGCCAAAGTTGCCGATACTGTGTTTTTCCTGCTATTTAGGGAATTTATAAACCTGGAGGCGAGTCGTGTCCATTCAAAGTATAGCAGTATGGTGGTATAGGGATGTCCACCATTTCCTCATGATCACCACTCCATGCGCGTCACCTCTCCTCTGAGCTCCGTGGCCCCCTCACCCTGCGCCGGACCTCGCTCCAAACACTCCCCCAGCCTGCCATGCTCCTCCAGGCCGTGTTACTGTTGCTCCTGCACTGTGTGGCCTCCACTCTAGGCCAGTACGAACTGTGCAAATCCCTGGTGAGCACGGATGAGGGCTCAGTGTGGGAGCATTACGCGTGCCAGCCCAAACCCGCGTCCATGAAAGACTACATGCGGATCAAGGTAGATCCACCCGGAATCACGTGTGGAAACCCCCCGGAGAGGTTTTGCACTCTGGTGAGTTCCTGCAGCTGAATAAGCATACTTTTTTTCAATTATTTACTTTAAAATATAAACCTATTATTGATTATATTAAAAACAAAAAAAAAAGATATGTAATGTAAACACGTTTCATGTGATGTGTGTAGAAAAAAATGCATTTAATTTATAGTTAAGAGCATAAAAGCAACATCATTTTGGGAATCACAGTTATGTTAGTGTGACAATATATAAAAAGTAGTGACAGATAAATGGTCAACTTCAAATCAGAGGAGGATTCACACTAAAAAAGCCACAGCCAGATCTAAAAAAAGGATGATGTAGTGTGAGTGTAATAACTTGGCGTGACTGTTAACATCCTCAGAGAGCTCTGGAGGTGTTGTTTACATTAATGTGGACTTGGCATTAATTGGATCCGGTTTGATTTGGGCTTTAGAGGACCTCACATTTCCTCTGGTTAAATAGCAGGACCTTTTAGTTCCAAGGACACTGAAGGGTGAGCGGGAGGAAAACTCATTAAAATGTCTGCCACAGCAATATTTAACACACACTTAAGCCTGCAGGCTAGTTCCCATCCCAGTTAATGTAGGTGTAATAATTTGAAACAAGGGTTATAAAATCATTGTAATCCTGAGAAGACTGCAATTAAGCGTCACCCTGCGTCTTCTGAGGAAAGTTTTATATTTGACAGCGATTGAGCGTCCATGTCCGCTCATTGAGTTGGCAATTACAGAAGGTGCTGAAACTCATCGTGAGCTTAAATTTCACAAGTGTTTAAGTCTGTCTACATCACATCACATGAATCAATCACACCATGTTGTTAATTAGCTGTTTGTGTTACTTAAGATTTGTTATGTGAAAACAGATGTTACAAACAATCCTCCTCTCGAGTCTCCTGCTCTTCCTCTCACTGAGACTGATAAAAGTAGTTAGGGTCATCTGACAGGAGCAGGAAAGGATATTGTGCTCGTTGGATACCTAATGGTTAATGATTTGTTTAATGTAGAGGTAGCGGAAACCACTGTCGTCTTCAGAAAGCTTCTCCGATGACTTCTCTTGAGAGGGTAGACGGACGGAGGCAAAGAAAAGGGGGGGTGGGGGGGTGTAGAAAGTGAAGAGAGAGGCTTGCTGCCATAACGTATTGACGTCTGCCCCCTAATGGCCCTGGCCTGGAAACTTCTATAACTATGTTTCTGAGTGAGCAATGATGAAATATTGATGGGCTCCTTAATGGGCTTCCTTACAAGGGTTGGCCAGCCTTGCTCCATCCAAAGGATCTAGGGTTTGCTGCCCAGCTGACGGGAGCGAAAGAAAGCGAGGTATACAGGGTGGGACAGGAAGTCTGGTCTTAGTCAGCACTTTGAAATCGGACAGCGTCTTTATAGTGGAAAGTTTGGGTTCCTCTCAGGTCATCGGTGGCTGTGGGGATTGAACCAGGCACCATAGTGCACCAGCTAGGGATTTAGAGAGTAAAGAAGCAGTGAGATGAAAGTTTACAATAGAGAGGGACTGGATGTCAGACTCAAAGTCCCATATAATGAGAAAGCAGGGCAGGTTTAAAGGTGCGGGTTGTAACTTTTGGAGAATTGTTTTGTTGCTTTATGTTGTTATTATTCCGCCTGTTTGCATGCTGCATATTTAATCTGAAGACAAGCTCTGTCCAGCAAAACTGTTAGGTCCGACAGAGGGAGCATTTGTTTGTATACACTCGTAGTGCAGGGGCAAGAAAAGTTTATCCCATCCATCTGCAGAACTCACTGCTCAATGTTCACTAGTGACTTGTGAACATTTTTTTCATATTCCAACCTGTTAATATTCCAAGACATAATGCTTCATTAGTGCAATATTGCTGTTGCCCCATCTGTCTTAATGTAAAATGAATCACTTCCTGTGTGCAGGGCGGGAATGTCGCAGTGTGACATAAGATCTATACACCACTATACGGAGAAACGCAGAGAGAGTCGTGTGGAGCTGATGGGCTTAATCAGCACTGTGTGAACTCTTTGTGACTTGGTTTGATTTGGTTTAAATGTAACAGATTTTAAATTTACACATGACAGTTTTAAGTCTCATTTAAAACACTTTCAGCACAACAACAGTAACCTATATTCTTTGCATGTAAAAAAACTTAAAATCTCTACATTAGCTAGTGAAGCAACATTCCAACTTCTCAGGTTTAAATCATTTGAACACACTTCACTTCAGCAGAGAATCAAGGTTTTCAGCATCGTCTCTTCCTCTCTCTCTTCTGGACACACCGGTGAGGTAGTGGTAAAGGGTTATTGGTATACAGATCATTTATTTTCAGGCAAGCTGCAATTTTCCCCCTCTTCCTCTTGCCCCCGGATTTTGGCAGCTTTACAGAAAAGCCGACTTCTTATCTAATTGGTGTACATTTACATTCACTCACTCATTCGGCAATCCCATAAGTGAAGGGAAAGTCAGGGCACTGAAAAAAAAAGACTGCATCACCCAGCGCGCAGAGCTGCTCATCCTTAATAAGACTTGAGACATACTGCGGAAGATGCAAAATAATCCCCCCCCTTCTTCTCTCCCCTATGAGTGCTACAGTGTGTTCCTAAAAAAAACTATGGGAGAATTTAGTTTTGGGGGTTCTGACGTGGAGGCATAATGAAGCTTCCCCTGCTTGCATTGGTTTACAGTAGTTTTGGTCTCTCCATCTCCACAGGGATGCATTTCTTCTACTCTATTTATCACTCTTGCTCCCAGGGAATGCAGCATCTTTTCTCCTCAGCCAAACAGGCCAGCACGTTGGCTTCTTTAAACATAACGGGCTTCCAGCACTTTGACAAAGGCGCTACTGTCACGAGCGCTGCGTTAGGAGCTTCAGTAGTTTCTTTGTAGTTTCTTTTTATGCTAGCTACTATAGTCTTAGCTTGCAGTTGAGGATGATGGCGTAAGGAGGTTGGGGGGGTGAGGCAGTGTGTTGCAGAGGGGGATAGCTAATGATGAGGGAGAGGTGAGGAAGATCCAAGCTTAGCTAAGCAGAAAGATGAAATCAGACCACGGTTCCACAGTACACACTGTGTCGATGTGAAAACGCTGCATTCAAAAAAGGCTCTGCTGTTTTTGGTTTTGAACAGAAACCTTCAATCAATCGTCTCCCTTGAGGACGAGAACAGAGAGGAGCCAAATGCAAATGGGATGCGTGCACGTGTGCAGGAATGTACGGTGTGCGGTGACACTAAACAGGGAGCAGAAGGCGTGTGAAGCATGTGCACGGCACACAGTAGTATGTCCAAGAAAGACAGAACACACACACACACACACACACACATATCTTCCTGTTCAACAACACATTTGCCCATTTTAGAAAGTAGAAATCAGCCAGCTCTAAAAATAGACCTGAGAAGAGAGAGAAACGGCGCAGCAGCGGAAGGGGAGCATGCAGGAAGAGGAGGAAATGGCAGCTGGTAGTGTGAATCAGTGCTTCTCAGACTGGGCCTATGCCCATACCTCACACTCCCTGCCTGGTGTAGTCCTACCACATCCAACTGCCCAGTGGTGAGGCATCAAGGCCGCCCAAAAGGGCCACCCACACCCAGCAGTGGGCTGTTGCTGATGCACCTCGCTGGTGTAAAAGATAGCTCAGGTGAACGTGGACTCACAGCACAAGCAGGTCTGATAGTGTTGGACATAATTAACAAAGAGACAGAGATGGGAGGGAACGAAACAGACAACCACAGTAAAGTGACCAAAGGAGGAGGTGAATGCTATGGTGATGTAATGGCGTGGCTTGTTTCCCCATAAGGACACAGATGAAAGTGATCAGTGAGTGTTTAGATGCGTTGGCAGAAACAGGAGGACAGTTATAAGTGAGATTTATCTCCGACTATCTCCGGTGATTCTAAGAGGGATTGACTGCAGCGGCTGAGACAGCGCGAGGTGAACTCAGGAAGTCGCCATGTTGCACCAGTCGGGATCACAGGACCGACAGCTGGTTTGGTGATACAGGTCATATGTATTGTTCGCTTTTGACAACAGTTCATGACAGCGCTTCAGTCGCAGAGATTTGGGAAACAGAGATGAGAGCAAAGAGGACAGGAAACAGGAAGTCATCCCATGGCAGCCTCTGTATATATTTGAGATTATTTCTGCTGAAGTGTTTTTGTGCAATGGCACAATTCTCACTGCCCGACTATGTCAACAACTATGGGTTTGGGGGAAAAGGACATGATTCTTTCCAAAAATACTTTTTGAAATACTTTTCTGCAAAGATTTCCAAGGGAATACACTGTGTTTACTTTTGGTCCGGCTCAAAAGCAAATGTTTGAGATGATGATTCTGATAATTTAAAGTTTGCGAGAGAAACTTGTGCTCTTTGCCCCGAGTGATGTTCTTACTAGAGTTCAAATTACCCAAGACATCCGTACAATCGGAAAAGGTGGATACAATGTATCATGACCAAGGAACGACAAGGATTCTTCTTCAATACAAAGTGTGGAGAAATACCAGAGAGAATACCAGCGTTTTACTTAAACACTGTCAAACCAGTCCAGACACTCAAAGGGAAATTGCACCGATTTTACACATCAAAGTGTTTTTTTTATAGACCTGCATGTGTGAAGAAACTCGTATAGAGCTGTTTGAAGCTCAATAATATCTGATACCGTCAGTTGCCTTAAGTGATGTCACGAGAGTCAGAGCCACAGACAAAAACTAAAATAATTTTTTAAAAAAAGGTTACCGTGGGATTAGAAACTATGTATTGTATTGTAACTATGATCACAGAGTTTTTGACTGAACATTGACAATCAAGGCAGAAAAAAACAGTATTGCTGGTTCATGCTAGGTCATGCCAAATCACTCTGACAAAAACATAATATAAAAAGCTCTGACGCACATCTCCTATCAATTGTCTCCGAGATTAAAGTCAAACTTCATAAACTCTGCGTCTGCCTTTATATAAACGCCCTCTCCTTTATGATTAGTTTAGATTCAACAACAGGCCTCAATAAAAAAAGCTTTTACCTGAATTCAGTAACAATAACTCTCTCTGATATTTTGTTTGTACAGTGCACTTACTAATGTCCGGGCAGTAATTCAATAACGACATACATTTCTTCAATTGTACATAACACAGGTACAATATACAGTGATATGATGTTTATGCATTGTACAAACACATTTAGAGGTATAACAAATGTAATCGCTTTCAAAGTTTTACCGCAGATTTGTGAAATGTTTCTGGGTTACACAGGTGTTTGTTTTCTGCCCTTAAAGCGTCTACAACCAAAAAATCTGCCTTTCATCATTTGACTAAACCACTGATATTCACTAATTTGGTGATAAGCTTTGTAACTATTTTGTCCAGCCAGCGCTTAATCATGTAATGGCCCAACTACGGTGATGTGAGCAGCGCAAACTGTGGCCTCTGTTCTGGAGCAGCGTCTCGTCCCCCGCTCTGTCCTCCTCTCCTCCTCCAAAAGAATCATTCATTCCCCCGTTAACATTGACTTTGGCTTGCAGACACACACACACACACACACACACACACACACACAGACACATTTACACTTGTCAACTGCTGCTTAGTGAGCAGGTCATAAAAATCAAAAGGCAGATTTATAATTTACACATGTAGGCACACACCAAAATACACACACATACTGTACAGTGCAAACACTAGCACAGACACACACACACACACACACAATGAATCTTCACGGGATAACAAGAACCTCCAGTATGATGGAAAAACATTTCAACATAATAAAAGATTAACGTTATAAGTGAAAAAGCAATATCCCTTCCTCTTCCCCTCTGTGGCCTTTTTAATGGGAAGGTCATTTCATTTGATGTTTCACCAAAACAAAATAAATTGTATTCTCTGAGTGTGCGTCCTTACCTTTATTCCCCTTGCTGGCAATATAACTTAGAAACTTATATAAGGGGAGGAAGAAATAAAGAGAGGCGATGACTGAAAAAAGTTTCAGGGGACGGGAAACGGTCATAAAAGCAAGAGGGAGGGACGGGACGACAAGGAGAGCGCAGTTTTCTTTGTGCTTTATGCCTGCATAAATGCATTATGGCAGCTTTATATATCCATAGGCAACCAGTAAGTGCTTCGTTACTGCCATTGTGTTCAAAAAACCTTGAAATATATGACTTGTAAAGCGACAATGATTTTTTGGGTTCACAGAGTCTCAAAAATCAAACGAGGTAGTCCGTGCTTGTGGCCGCACAGCGAGGCAACACTATCACACTTGAGAAGTTATTAATGAGATGTTTCCAATGGCATTCTTGCACCGCAAGTGATAACAAGGAAGTAACTCATGGCTGTGGGGCATCATGGTGGCCGTTGTCGTGGAGACGGGATTCCGGCGAGAATAATTGCTGGAGGGGCTTAGCGGCGCGGGCCACCTGCCGCAGCAGTTGGCTCAGGCTCTGTATGTGTGTGTTTGTGGGTCTGTCTGTCTGTGTGTGGACGTGTGAGCGAGCGAGAGTGTGTTTACATGGAACAGATACACTGGAGCGGGGCAGAGTAGTGGCAGCGGACAGAGCGGGATAAGGAGGACAGGGCACACAAAGGGCTTAAACATAAATCTCTCAGGAGGGATCAAAATCATCAAGCCTATGTAATGTAACAGCACATACATGTCACCTCTGCTGCGGCTAAAACTCAGAAGGTCAGAGCAGACAGATGAAGAGCAGCTTTTGGTCTCAACAAAGTGATGTGAGCGAGTCAACAAAAATGATCATATTGATCTCTCCTCCTTTAATGTTGAATTCAAACTGCAGCTGGACGATATGGACAAAAGCTTTATCATGACGAGTCATTTTTGCTCCTGAGTGAATGTTGAATAAAGCAGTTAATTGTGATTTTAAACTTCTTCAAACACACACACCGTCTCAAACACACACTTCCTGGAGCAAGCCTGCCGTTTCCACTGTGTATGGAACAGTGTGATCATTTTCAATAGGATTTGTAGGTTTTGGTTCACTCCAAGAACGACAGACGACTAATCCAGTCTTGTTTATGCAGACGTGTGTCTGTCGTAAGGTCATGGGACGCCGCGATAGAGAGCACAGAAGCAGCAGGGCCACTACACTTAACTACAGAGCAGCTTTTGAATAAAACCAGCTTCTCATTTCAACTACACCCCCCTGCCCACTTATCTAATAATTATTATCTTTCCTGGTTGCACTTGCTTATGAGTATTGTAGATTATCATCCTAAGTGTGTTTGCACAGACAGTGATCTCTATCCGAGTCAGTGCAAGGGAGATAATTGTGTTATCCAATACTCTGTGTCATTCTGGTGAAGAAAGAGATAGATTATGTGCAGTTTTTGGTATAAAGATACTATAGTTTCACTGCACATGCATAATGGTCATGTATAGGCTCTTCTGTGCCGTACAGCTTCCCTCAGCAAAGGCTCAGGCTTTGCTTATGTTTGGAGTTTTCTCTCCTCTCTGTGTTGTCACCATATATCAGATGATTTATAATCGCGGCCTTGCAGGATTGTAACTTTTGCCTTTGTTATTAGATCACTACAGTGGGTTTGAGTGACTGCCCCCTTTCCCTAGGTACAGCCCAATGACTCTATTCAAAAGGCGGTAACGTCGGCAGATGCTGCTCCTTGGCAAAGGACGTGGAGGAAAAAAAGTGACCGACTGCAAAGAAGCAGTGACACATGATCCGAGCTTGCACAGTATATTGATATGATGCAGTATTGCTTTCACGTTAGAGCTTAGATCATAAAGAAGAAACTGCTGTTTGAGGTGATACTCCATCCAAAATCCTCTACAGGCATTAGAGTACTGCATACGCCGCATTTTTCTCAACTAGACTAACCCAGTCTTACCAAAACCAGACCCAGGCTCCACTGAGTTTGTGTCACTTTTACCATGGTAACTGCTCGTTCTCCCTGTTTACAGACACACGCTGTGTAAATGACCTTCATTGCGCACGTAGATATAACATGAAAAGACATACACATGGACTCAGGTCGGCTCAGCCAACAAGACCAAATCCAACTAGGGCTGAACAAATAATCACATCCCAATCAAAAGAGAGGTGTCCTGCTGTGGTCTGCGGTCAGCTCATAGCATAACCGACACTCACACCGCACACCCCCACTCATGACACGCCCCATTTATAATCCCAAATCCTAATCCTAACCCTAATTGTCAGGGAGTGTGGTGTGAGTGGCGCGTGTGCAGTAAGTGTATGAGTAGCTGTATATGAGTGACCCAAAATCACCATTTGAAAACAACGCTATTAGCAAATCGCAAAGGCTGCAGTTAAATCACGACATTATTGATTGGTCTGTGTTCAATGACACTTAATGTCATTTATAAAAAAACAACTCATATATTTTAGTTCTCATCATTTTGATAAGGTCACATGTGGGAATGTTCCATGTCCTTTGAAATTCTATAATACAGTTAATATTGTTCTGTTGCTTGACTCAAAGCATATATTGCATATTAGAAAAATTAGAATTAGGTATTTTTCACAAATCATTCAGACCAATTTCAAAATATTTGTCTGAACCCAAACCCAAACCCATCAGGTTGGGTATCCAAGCTCAAATAGGCAAGTAGAAAGTTTGTTTCAAATTTCAAACAACTCGCTGGAAAATTATGAAAACATCCAAAGAAAGACTTTAAATGACTTCATTATGTTCATCTACATTCTCTGAGCGTGCACCATATAATATACACAGCTGTATTTGTGTGCAATACGGCTGAATACACAACTTGCAGCCCATTCATTATGCACAACTCTCATTAGCAAGCACATGTGGGTTTGCACATGTACAAGAGCTCGCCTCCTGCTGATGACATCAACCATTTTCCATCAAGTGTAGAATTACAAACTATTTACAGCTAACTTTTAGGTCTCCCCCCGAGTGTTTGCTGGTTTGACTATCACTTAAATGTCACCATGATCTAATTCTGCTGTGCTGAACTAAAGCACTGGCAACACTTCATTACATTAATGTGTAATTCCAGTATCTCAGTCATGGCTTTAATTTAATTAATGGTTAAATAGGCAGTCATTATGGTTAGTTAATTTCCTGCATCACTCTAATAAGAGGATAAATGAAGCTGCAAAAAATCACATCCTTTTTAAATTGCTGCCGTTTTCATCCGCATTAAAACTAAAATTTAATGAGTATAATGACAAAGAGGTGAACACACACACCCTCCAGTCATTGAAAATGGTCATTTAAAAAAAAATGCTGGGGTAATATACCTAATTTAGGTTTGGGTGGTTGTAGCCTAATATTATCATTTGATTTGATTGATTATTACTTTTCAAGTGTCTCATCTTCTTTAATGTTAATCACTGCTGTCTTCCATTGCACACCTTAGTGATGTGCCCAAACTACTACTTCTTCTTCCACATCAATCAAGTGTGTACTCAGCAATGTTTCAAGTTATTTCTTTACAATATTATTTTTGCTGTTATTATTTGCTGATGAACAGTTTTCCTTATTATTAAACCCAGACTTATTCACATTCATAGTTTAAATAAGTAAAATATTGAAGTGTTGTTGAAGAGGTGCTTCACAGCAAGAAGGTTGCCGTTTTGGATGCCGGTTCGACTAAGGACCTTTCTGTGTGGAATTTGCATGTTCTCCCTTTGTGTGTAGGTAGGTTCTCTTTGGAGGCTTCATCCCATAATCTGGATAAATGCCAATGAGACCCTCAAGTAGAGGATAAAACTGTTGAAAATGAGTAATAATAAGGTTCTCGGTCCAGGGTGCTTGTATCTCACCTGGTTGTAGCAGAAGCCGGAAGAGCAGTGAGTCCTCTCCAGTGGTCGCGGTTCAGTTCTGACCTCAGTCTTTTGCTGCATGTAATCCCCGACACAAGCTCGCCTCCTTTCACGTAAACTGTGCCGTGTCTAATAAAAGCAAGAAAAGCTTTGGTAAAATAGCTTGAAAAACATTCTCTCTCTCTCTTTGGCCATAATAATGTTCACTGAGGATTCACGTTAAGCACAAGTTAAACACTACGTAACTATGTAGATGTCACTTGATAAAAGTAGCACATTTCAGCAAGCCTAAAAAATATAAAAAGTAGTGTGCAAAAATGTAAAATGCAACAAGCTACTGTTGTTCATGTTTTTGTCATATGTGGGTCAAATGTTTTAAAGTGTTAGCCTTCCTCAAGGACTATTTATACCACTTCTTTGTCCTTTGTACAATAATACTAAAAAAAATCCCAAAAATTCTAAAAATATTCTTACTGCTGTCAACATAATTAGCATCGCCTTACCAATAAGGCATTACTGGTCACATACTTAAACTCTACGGTTAGAAGTAATATAAGACAGACACAATAATAAGAGCAAAAAAAGGAAAGGAGAGGAAGCCTGAGAGGAGGGAGGAGGTGGAGGTGTAAAAAAAGAAAGAAAAAAAACAAGATATTTATACTCTGCACTCCATCAAGAGCTTGTTAAGCACAATGCAGTAAAATCCAGAAAGACTATTGGACTCCCAATAAATGAAATAATAATAACAACATCAGCTGTAAAAGGTAATAAGTTACTGCAAGAGAATAGAAAACACAGGTGGAGGCTGGGAACAAGTGAAAGCTCCACGGGGAACCGCAGCTAATTATTTGTCTAAATAAAATGTTCCTCCTACATTTAAAGATGTTTTTTTTCGAAATATTTAACAGATAAAAAAATAGCTTTATTGTGTAAGAAATGACAGCTTTGGGACTTGGATTTTAGACTGTTGTGCTGCAACTACATTATATACAGTAAAATATATTAAAAAATAAAGTCAGTGGCTGTGTAAATGAATACTTTTGATATGATTTCAGACAATAATGGGCCCTGATCAGATTAATTAGTGCATTATTTGTGTGATACTATCTACCAGGTGAGATGACCGTATGGATCTTTGGGTTTTCTTTGTGTAAATATTAAAACTCTGAGGTGATGCAGATGTAAGACAGCTGTTGGCTTACAACAGTGAGCTACATCAGTGAGACTAAAATGTCTGAAAATGTGTCAACATGAGGAGGTACAGGAAACTGGAGTGATGGATTCTGGGACCTGGAAATAGAAACTAAATTTAGATGAAGGGCCATGAAAACTTTTGATAAAAAGTTATGGGCAGAACAAACACCACCCCCTCGGGCGTCTGTCAAAAAACATTGGACATTGTAACACAATATCTGCTCACAGCAATATTTGCTTTAATATTCGCCTGTTTGCATGACTTTGATAAAGTCAGAGAAAGTTCATGTTCCTGTTTATTACAGAAAAAGTCAGCTGTGTCTTCAATCACGGTGGCTTTATTTTTACATTTAAGCAAAACCTTAACGACAGCATAATTGCTTCTAATCTTTGTACTTGATTGGATGTTAAGATGTTTTTAATTTATGTGATTACTTTGATTATAAAGCACTTTGTGGTTTTATGTCTGTCAAAGGTGCCATACAAATAAACTTCACTGACTTGTTTTCATACTCAACTGGAAGACCAGTTAATTACATACAGTATTATGTCTCAGGACAAGGTTAGAGGTACAGGAACGAATGTTTTCTCTCACATGGATATTTGGGAATCTGAATAGCGATTATTTTAATTTTGAGGGAAAGGACAATGTGTGGCGTGAGATCTCTGCACAGAGAGGGATCGAGCGGCAGGTGGAGAAAGGCCTGTAGCTCCCTGCGGTACGTGTGAATAATCCCGTTGACTTGTGAGTCGAGCACAGAAACCATGGCTTGAAAGTCTTGGCATCCCTAAAAGAGAGGGATCAATTCTCTGGAGTTAAAAGTGCAGCTGCACTCTGCTGTCTATGCAAAGACAGTGATGATGCATGATCCTCTTGACCTTCACACTTCCTGTTGTGTTGTTGTTTGGCAAGTTTCCTTTAAAGCTCTCTGTCCCTCTGTGCCCTTGGTCAGGAGTTAAAGTTACTTCTCATTTAGAAAAAAACACAATGTAGGTGTTTTGGAGAAGAACTAGACTGCACAAAAGTATACACACATCTTTTGGCTCAATCCCATTTCACCCATTTCCCCTGACCACCGAGCCCCACCCCTCTGTTTTGCGCGTTCACTCGTAGGTGTAGTGTGACCAGATCATTGTTGAGGTCGAAGGGGGAGTGAAATGTAAGGGCTTATTAGCCCTTCAAACTAAGATTTTTCAGGGGCAAACTTTGAACAGAGTGCAATGACATTTTCCCCGGATGAAGCAATTACAAGGAATCTAATGTTACTGTGATAAAGCTGGCACTGGATGACCATAGATTTTTTTTCTCCAGAAAAACAAGGAGCAGCTGCTTATGACATTTTACTTTCTGGAAGGGGGTGTCAAATATCCTCGGGGTAGATATTAACCACTACTTCTTTTAAATAAGAGCCATGGGGCAGAGGAAGCTTACAGTTTTTTGACCATGTTTAATGGTTTGTTATACTATATTTTGACTGAATAATTGTTTTGAGTTTGATCAAATGGAATTGTTTAAGTTTATGGGATGGAAGGAATAAATACTTTGATTTTGGAACTTTGGAGAATGTTTTTTTTTACCGGTGTGGGCTTTTTTGATTGCCAAAAAAGACAGGGCAATTACATTAAGCTTAACATTTGGTGTTACAGTAAGTCCTACAGGCTGCATTAATGTCATGTTTAAGTGTTAATGACCAAAACATAAACACTATGCGGTCAGCAAATGATGGCATGTCATGGTCATTCTATGACTTAATATAATTAATGACTTACATATAGCAGCTTTAAACCCTGGCTGATTGTACTTCTCTGTGTCCATCTCTATTTTAGGAGAATCCATACCTGTGCAGTGATGAGTGCGATGCCTCTAACCCAGACTTGGCTCATCCTCCTCAGCTGATGCAGGATCGTGAACGCAACGGCCTAATCACTTACTGGCAGACGGTCACATGGAGACGCCACCCAGAGCCCCTGCTGGCTAACATTACTATGTCTTGGAACAAGAGTCTGGAGCTCACAGATGATGCCCTGATCACCTTTGAGTACGGTCGTCCCACTATCATGGTGCTGGATAAATCCATGGACCATGGGCGCTCCTGGCAGCCCTACCAGTTCTATGCTGACGACTGTCTGGACGCCTTCAACATGCCACCCAAGCGTGTGCGTGACCTTTCACCTGCCAACATCACAAAGGTCATCTGCACTGAGCAGTACTCGCGTTGGGTCGGTTCCAAGAATGACAAGAATGTTAAGTTTGAGGTGCGGGCACGCTTTGCTGTGTTTGCCGGAGCTCGGCTACAGAACATGGACAATCTGTACACTCGCATGGAAAGTATGAAGGGATTGAAGGACTTCTTCACCTTCACCAACCTTAGGTTGAGGCTTCTCAGGCCGGCCCTTGGAGGCACATATGTCCAGAGAGACAACCTGCTCAAGTACTTCTATGCCATCTCAAACATCGAGGTACCAGCCAGGTGAGGGTCAATGTTGCCTTGACAATTACCATAAAATAAATAACTACCATTAAAAACACCATATTTACACAAACGACTACTGGAAAAACACTTGAACTGCAAAATTAGGAAATAGGAGCTACACTGTTCAGTTAAATCAATAAATGTGCATTGACAGAATTAGGGGAAAAAACTTTTTTTAACCACTTAGTTGTTAAAAGCACATGCATTTATCACCTACCCATTAGCTGCCATTTCAAAAAGATAATGCTCCAACAGTTTAACACATACTCTGCTCCAATAAAGATGAAATAAACAGCCCACAGTTTTACAAACTGCTTAGTGGAGCATTTATGTGATATATAAAGTTTTTGGATAGTATCAGATTTTAGATTTTTGTTTTTCAGATATCCGATTCAGTGATTGTGAGCAGGGTGAATAATTCTCCCATGAAATGTTTAAATAGCTTTTCAATATATGTCACACCCTGTGGGTCTACTTTGATTGACATTTGATACTTGGGCCCCTCCTAAAAATTAGAAGGGGCTGTCTTTCTCATGAATTAAAATGCCTTGTGATAGTCCATTCCCTAAAATTATGTAGAACACAAATCACATTTTACTCACTTGTTCAGTTGAACAAGAATCACTGACATGAATTATGCAAAAGTTTTTTCTTGGCAGAAATACATCCCGCAATTATATTTAGTCCGTTGACATGGCTCCAGTTACACATCAGTAACATGAGATGTGTCCTGTATGCATCTATATAGTTTGAGTATTCTTGCCTCCATATGCCTGAGTATCACTTGTGTCTTTCATTACACTTAAACAAGACAGATAAAAGAAAACCACCTGGTGGTGAACATAACCCTCTGCTCTGACATGCATGCACAAATACACACGTAGCTACTGTGATCCGAAGACGTTTAAAATGACCCTTTCTTTCTCAGCGTGGGTCTTGGTCTGCCTGTCGCTGGCCTGTGAGGACAGTGATTAATGACAGAAACATACGGCCTCGGTGGTCTTAGCGTAAACCGCCATCCACACTTTGCCAGGGAGCTGGAACCCCTTACATGGCAACTTTATGACAGTGAAGGATGCTCAGGCCGTCACGCGCCCTGCTTAGCATCAACAAGCCATCTCTCCTACCTTTCAGAATTATTATTCCAATCAATACGGCAGGCTGACATTTGAATGGTATTTAACATCCTCGTTGGGATGGCCTGGAATAGAGGAGGGAGGCAAACTTTGTGTGCGCGTGCGTGTGTGTGTGTGTGTGTGTGTGTGTGTGAGTCAGAGAGAGAGAGAGAGCGAGAGAGAGAGAGGAGAGGAGAAGGGGAAAGTGAAAATGAGCGGAGCATCAGCCGATGTGGGTGTGTGGGGAGTCAGGGTATGGGGGATGTTTGATGAAGTCCTGAGTGGATGCTGACACAGCACACACACACACACACACACACACACACACACACACACACACACACACACACACACACACACACAAGCCCTCTGGCACTGGGTAAAAGGCCTGCAGGTACAGTATTGATCACAGCCACTTTTCAGGCTGAGCACAACATCAGAAGCGCCTTTAATACAGGAATCTGGCTATATTGCCATTAAGAAGACCCCTCCTTATGTCAACTTTGTTTTGTTTACACTGAAACACACGAGCCGCCATATTGCCACCGTGGTGATTATAGACAGCATGCCTGTATTCAAGAATCAGAGGCATGACGAGTAACTCGACAGCATCTGCGCCGCCATGACGGCTGTCTGTTTTACACTGATATTGATTCAGCTCTTTGACTGCATCTCCTGCCAGCATAAAAACAAAATAACAATGGCTCTATTTCCATATCCTTTTTCATATCCTTAATGCAGAACAGTGAGATGGAAAGTGCAACATTCTTGCCCGGAATATGCTAAGGGTTCAGGAGAGAGCAGGCCAAGTACCTTGGAGATGCAACATTCCATCACAGCTGGAAAAATTTCACCCATCCCAGTTTGAAATATGTGTGCTCCTTTCCTTTGTTTTGCAGTCTGCAAATGGCCCACATGTAAGAATTTATCAACTAAATTCCCTGAATCCCTGCTGTGCCACATTGCCTGAAACACCCCCTATAGGGCTGGTGGCTGCGTGGTGGCAGCTGGCGATAGTGTCAATATGTGCTGGATCTGGTAACAGAGGACCCAAATTTAGCTCTGTGGAGATGACTGAGGCCAGTCCATCTTCCGCCCCGGCCACCCTCGCCTCCCGTAACATAATCACTAATCAATAAGTTATTCTGGGCAGCCAGCAGGAGTATTAGGTGATAGTGATGGGGGGTCCTCAACAGTACAGTACAATCAGGAGTGTCTGATGCTTATGGCTCGGAAATTGATTTTGGGGTCGAGATGATTAGTCAATGTTCCCTGGACAAAAGGCTAAGCTATTTCATCTCATCTCATCTGGCCTTAGTAACATATTGGGATTTCCAATGCTTAAAATTTGAATAATGAATATTCCACTCTGCTGGTGCTCCAGCGGGGACGGCGCACTGAAATGGGTTTTATATGATCAAGACCGAGTGGCAGTGTAGTGCAGGTCACCAAGGTAATGAGATATGCTAGTGTTATCGATGGAGAGAGGGTTGTAGTCACTTCCTGGCTGTATTGTATATCCCCAGGCCTTTAGCTATGGCTCTCCATCTGAACCCAGTTAAAAGTAATTATTATTAGTTAACTGTACTTAATGATCTGTGCCCGGACAGTGAGAGAAAAACAAGCCCTTTCCCCATAAGCTAATTTAAGATGTTAGCTCTAAGGGATAGGTCTGTTTTAACTGACGTTGCAGTGGCAGAGTGACTGGCAGGAGTCAAAAGAGCTGGTGCAGGTATGCGGGAAGCCAGGTAGTCAGGCCCAAATAGTGCTGCTTTATCAATAAATATGTAACCTGATAGGCCAGTAAGTGCAAACGCAGGCATGCGATGTTTGATGGGAGGGAGATTGTAAGTTTAGATTTGTGGACGTGACGAAAACACTCAGCAAACTGGATCGCGGGGCAAGTTGTGAGAGGACATTTATAGTAGAGGGCAGCCAGAGGTGGAGCAGGAATCAAGAAGTTGGTACCAAAACAAGAAAGTCAAAAAGAGTACTGGAGGAAAAGTCAAATTAGACAGAGCTGATAGAATATTATTCTAATATTGAGCATCACTCACTTTGTGCAGCAAAGTTTTCTTCCAAGGTTAACTGTAATGAGCTACAGTACCAACTACAATATACACTCTAAGCCAAGGTGTTTGGGGTTTTAAAAAGCCTCGGGCTTTATGCTCAGTTTACAGGCGATATTCAAGACTTGGATGTGTCCATTTCCATATCACTGATGTGACATGTGAAAGTCATCTCCAACCATCAAAGATAGAGTAGCAAAGCCTCAACTCTATCATCATTTACATCAGTGAAATCATATTCACCAGGAAGCTTCACTCATGAGCGCAGATCTCAAATTCTCCCTCAGTCATTGGACCTCTCTCTCTCTCTCTCTCTCTCCCTCTCTCTCTCGTGTCTCCGTCTCATCTGTCAGGAACCCTGCTGGATTGTGAGGCATGACTATAGCGGGCCTTGGCTTGCTTGTAGTCCACATGGATTAGATGTGGGGTCATGGACTAGGCCTTTTTAATGAAATAAGCAGCAGGTTGTACTGTGGGTCTTTATAATGGAATAAAGGAAAGGCAGTAAGCTCAGGAAGAGCCAACTAAGTGGATTAGAGCAAAGATGGAGAGGGAGGAGATAGAGCATTGGTTTTCTCTCCTGGCTGGTTATCGCTCCACCATCAGGTCCTCTTCTCACAGACATCTGAATTTGATTTGATTGGCTGATGGGCAAAGAATGACATTTAAAGAAAGAGAAGTATGTGTTGTCTATTCTTCCACAGAAGAACACAGTAATAGGCTTTTTTGCTTTTTCAAGTCAGCTTGAATGGAGAATGGGAGAATAAGTCTACTGCTCACATGTACACCTTGTTTTTGGTCTCATTCGCTAGTTTCAGGTCTTTTTCAAATTATGTTCCCATTTAGATGAAAACATACAATAATGAGTTGACACCAGCATGATTGACAGCTGGTAACCTCAATATTGCACTGTTCTAATAACTTATATCAAGGCTACAAAATGGGAAACCAAATTTTCAAAAGCAACATCACTTTCAATGCCTTTTGGCATTGGCAATTTTGGAGGAAGTTCGAGAATAGTGAGGCTATTTTGCCAATTATGGTCAAAATTCTTGACCACAGAATAGAATTGCTACCATACACAAACTATATTGTAAATAGTAACAAACAAGGAGTCAGACATTAGGTCTAACGCTAACACTAACCAAGTTTGACTGCACCAAATTCATTAAGTAGATTATGTTTAAGTGAGGTCTAAGAAGGTGAACCAACTGGAAACAACAAAGTAACCACACCCACAACAAACATACGCAGTCTAGTCTTGTATGTAAACCCTTTCTCCCTAACTATGAATTATTTTTCCAGTCATGAAAATGAGTTAAGAACAGTCCTGGCAGAAAACAAGCCATATGAATGTAAATGATATTCAGATTTTTTTTTGTTAACATGGTCATGTTGTTTCATATCTGTTTGGCTCATTTGTCTGTGTGTGTGTGTGTGTGCGTGTGTGTGCGTGTGCTTCTCTCAATGCCATCTTGGCCCCCCGCTGACACAGCTACTGTACTTCCAGACATTGAAGAATAATTAAGGGGAAGTAAAGTGATGATATCTCTCTTCCTGCTTTATTATGTTTCACAGTAAAGCTGAGTGAAAGAAAAATGCACACAGCAACAGCTGAAACATAAAGCTAAACAGTCAGAGCCGATCAATTACACAATAAGAACTAAATTGCCATATAAACTACAGACTTACTCATTAAAACTTGAAAATCACAACTCTCCAATAACCCTGATCTGTACTGGCAGTCACATCGCTTCCTGAGGGATTGACTAATTAGACCCTGAACGGCTTACGTTGGCTAAATCCAGCTGTTACAAAGGTTTTTACTTGTAGTGGAAGCATGACTGAGGATGACAGAGCAGATAGAGAAAAATCTCTGTGGCCTCGAGGCTTGTCCGTCTTCTCCAGCGGAGAACAAGGCAGAACACATGCTTCTCCTCTGCTCCCCTTTCGGAGCCTTCGGTCATTTTGTGTATTGATTATTCACGAAGGGTGACTTTGACTTTGAAAGCTGTCACTACTATTTTTGAATCACACCAAAGTTTTCTTTTGTGTCCTTTGCAGAGTGAAGGTGAGAGGATGGGAGGTATAAGCCAGGATCAGGGGGAGAGGGAGAGAAAGAAAAGAGGGAGGCAGATGATGGATTAACTCCTAGTTTCATGGGACTAGCTGTGGTGTGTGATTTTGTGATGAATGATGGGAGGTGTGATGCTCTGTAAATATTATCCTCCAGTTCGCGCGGCCACCGCTGAGCAGTCTCTCCACGTTGTCTCTCCATATTTTCCACCCACAGTTGAAAATCTTTTCTGTTTCATGAGGAAAACCACTTTGCACGCGAATATAACTACTTATACCTCCCATGCTGGTTGCGAGAAGAGGAAAACAGTGGCGGCACAGTATGTTGTGTGGCCCCTCCCACCACACTCAGACTCCACCCCCCCGAGTTATCTCCCTCCGAGGCAGCCGAGCCTCAGAAAACAGATCACTTTTTAAATCATTCATGAGAACTCTCCAGAAAAGAAGGGCATGCAGAAAGCTGAGGGACTGCAATGAGGAATGTGTGATTGTTCCTCTCATATGCGATGATTTATGACACAATGGATGTAACTGATTTGATAATCACAGTTTATTTCCCCTCAGAAGAGCAGAGAGTTAACGTCAGCAATTTTGCCAGTTTTCCTTTCATTCCCCTTCTTTTGTTTCACATGAATGTCTTTTTTCCCCATCCCCACACTCTACGATAGATTTTTCTTTTCCTCCTGCACCTTTCCCACCCCTCCTCTTACTCATCCCATAAATATTCTTTTAAATTCACAAATACAATAAAGAATTCTCCCCACCAGTGCCTGCACTGTGCCTTACCGAGCATCTGGCGAGAGGGGAATCTCTTGATACCGCAAGCGTGCTTTAAAGCTGAAAAGCATGCTGGGAATTGTAAGTGGGAGAACACGAGGTGGAGGGAGTGTGTCCTTGGAAAGATGGTTTGTTCTCAGTCAGCCACATCAATTAGCATAGCATTATTACTGGCATGGTGAGTTCAAAGCAAACCTGTGTCTTTACTGCGGGACTGTCGCGGTCATTACGAGACATGATTGAGCACGAAAAAGACAACGCAAGAATTGGAGTGCGAATAATTGCAAGAGGAAATGAGTCCATGTTGACGAGAGACACGGGTTCTCATACTGTGATCTGCTGGTTTTTGATGTTAAGATACTGTAACATAGGAGTCGTCCTGTAATGAAGGGACAGAATCTTGCAAGTTTTTATTCCAAAAAAACTGTCCGGCTGTCTCGGTGACCACAGGTTTGGTGAATTATATGAAGAAAATCTTCAGCTGTACTGTATAGATGGTACATAAAAAGTGGCCATAGTCATAGACCGGAAAAGGATCCTACCTCTGAATTGACGTATAATATCAGTCAACATTTCCTGTGGAGTTAATGGTCTCAATCACTACTTTCAGGTCTTATTCAATAGCACAAAAAAAATAGGTTTTTCCATTTTGTGACAATTGGACACCATGTCATTGACAGCTGGTGTCGTCCAACAGAAAAAGAAAAAAAAAACATAGTGCAAGTCCATCCATCCATCTGCTACCACAGTGCCAGTCTCAGCTGATAATAGACTGATAGTACACCCTGGACAGGTTACCAGTCCATCACAGGGCCACATATAGAGACAAACAACCATTCACTCTCACACTTAATTTAGTGTCCAATGTACCTAAATAACTACTACGGATGAACACAATGAGGAAGTCCTAATCCACTTTGTGCCCAGATTGGCAGCTGTGTAGAGCAGAGAAGAGAGCCAGGTCTTGACCTTCTCGCTCTCTCTCTCTCTCTCTCTCTCTCTCTCCCTCTACACATCTCTGTTGTCAGTCTTGACATAGCAGCAGCATATTTCAGTCACATTCCATGTGAACAACACGGTAAATGCTAACCCAGGAAAGAAAATGATATCCTGCCATACTTTCAAGATAGCACTCTGAGACATCAAAACACAGTGTACCAGATCAACCTTTTTGATGGCCATGTTTTAATTGTGTTCACACGTTTTATGGTAACGTGTTGCATGATTAATTGATTAATCAAAAAAAATAATTGCCCGTATCACGGGGTCATTTTGACTCTGTATCACTGTATGAGTTGTTTAAAGTCATATGAAGTTCAGCACACTTGAAAGAGATAAAGACAGATGCATATAGCATCCCCTACCCATCCTAATGCGTTTCAAATGGAGTGAACTAATATGATGAATTATTTTGTGATCAACTATAGCAGCCCCTGATCTAATTGTTTTCAGACCTACGCTTTAATATCCATCAATTAATTTGCCGGTTACTAAACGCAGTCAGTTTATAAGAAGTGAGCAGAGTCCAGAGGTTGTTTCATTAATTGTTTAATAAACAGGTGAATCAACTTTCTGAACCATTTCATCACCCCACTAACTCAGCTATACGGACATTATTAAGGAAAATATAATTATTCCATAAATGAATAATTTTCCGCTCAGAGCACTGTTAAACACCATTCTTTCAGTTTTTTTTTTTTAACAAAGACCCCAGGTTTTAGTCCTTGTACTAATTGTCTTGCTAACTGCACTGGTGGGGTTTGAAGCCCTCCTTTCCTCCTCTCTTCCACTCCCCTCCTCTGGCCCGGGGCTGGGGATAGCTCTCGCCTCACTATATGACTAATGATGTTCCTTCTGTCTCAAGGTTTTAGCAGGATAATTATATTAACCCTTGTCCTCTGGCTGATCCCTGCTCAGCTCTTCTTCCCCAGGCATCCTCCCTTTCACACTCTCCCTGGAATTAGACTCTCTTGCACACATGCGTATGCAAGAATGCGAAGTGTGTATTTTATGCTTGACGGTGTGTGTGTGTGTGTGTGTGTGTGTGTATGTCTGCAGATATGTGTGTAAAGTAGTGGTGACTTTTAGGATACTTTTTCCACAGGAGTTTAGCATTTAAATTAGAGGACACAATAAGAAACAGGAGCAGGTATGTAGATGCAGTTGTGATTGTGTGAAAAACTGAGCGCATGAGCGGAGATGGATAAAGGGTACAGGTTTAAAAATTTGTTATTTTACAATCACATCCAGTCGGGTTTAAAAGTCTCACTGTCTCAGGGAGAACTTCCAGATATCCAGAGTATTTTTGCTTCTCCATTCCAAAGGATTCTTTTATTCTAATATGCACAAAAACACAGACAAAAGATCCTACAAACATCCACACAGCCGTAGGGGGTGTGACAACTCTGTGGGGGGGTGCAGCATAACAGGAAGAACCTCCCACCAAACCCCATGTACAGTAGCTTCAGAGTTTTCAGTTTCTTCATCACTTTTTATTCCTCCCTTTGCCTCCCACCTCCCCGTACCTCTTCTTTATTCATATCTCAAGTAACTTATAGTAAAGACCCCCCAAATTGCACCCAATTTCCTCTCTCCCTAGGCGTAAGTCTCTGCTATATAGTGTTTATTAAAGCATATTCAGCAGCAGCAAGCACTCTGTGGGGAGGCCACACTCTAATATTCTGCACAGTTACACAGCGATCTCAGGACGATCGCAGGAAAGGCCAGCAGTCTTTAGCTGCAAGGAGCCTAACGATGCCGTGACGCGGCTGCTTCAGTAAAACAGTGTCAGCCATTCTGCACCTTCATGCTGCATCATTCTGCATGAATATTACAATGCTGGCGTGCCGAGTCTTAAATTACCACCCGCCAAGAGCCAAATGCCAGTAAAATATGTCTTGTGTGGATGAATTAATGAGGGTCACCCATCACAGTGGTCAGTGATGTTTGACAGTGCATCTGTTTATGGGTGATAAAACTCAGCATATGTTGTGTTTTTTTTTAAACAGATACATTAAGATCTGACCAATATGAAGCCTGAGCGAGGCCATTAAAGTACACAGCTTTAAATTATATGACTTGCATCTGCCTGTGTTTCTATTTTGGTCCAGTGAAAGTAGCACAAACATGAGTTTGAATTATTCCTACATGTGTTCATTATGACACAATTTTTTACAAATATGCAACGTTATCAGGCTGTATTTTTTTTTCTTACACAGTTTGGTGTATGTAGTGTAGACAACAACACACAAAAACAGATGGAACAAGTAATTGTCCACGAACACACATGTGTGCTTTACCTATGACGTCTCTGTGTCTCCAGTGCTGTGATGTCCTTACGGTACAAACACGGTATATTTAAATGAATTCAGACACGCTGCACATTAAGCCGCACCGAAGGGGAGCACATAAATCAACATACTCTGCTTGGTTGCAGCAGACTGGCTCACAGATATAATCAGCACATTTTAACAAGTCAGGTGATCTGCAAACAAATACAAGAAATCGCTTTGTAAAATAAGGGCGACGCACAAACGGCTAAGTAAACAAGAAAGTTATTTACAAATTGGGTCTTATCCTCATACGCATGCAGCAGATCAGTGGAAACAGCCAGTGTGACAAAATCCTTTGAAAGCTGTAAATTAATTACCCCCGCAGTTTGAAAGGTCAGCAAAAATGCTAAGTTTCACACAGCTGGCATGTAACCCGCACCTGAACATATTAATATAGAGCGAACACACAAAGAGAGGGAGTTTTTGCTATACTCATGAGAATGGTCCACTGAGGTCTGGACTAGAGAACAAGATGTGCCCATGTAGGCTGTATTATTTAGTTATTTGGTCCTGTGCATAAAATATACTTACTTAACAGAGCAGGTAGCTCAAAGTGGACCCGACTTCGCCTGCTGCTCTTTACATGACCCAACCCGGCCAATCAGAGGGCTGCGCTCAGATCTGAATGCCAGCTAAGCAGCACGCAACAGCCATTTACTGTATCCTGTGTAAATAATTCACTCAAACGCTTAGTCTCACACAGCCTCCCCCAACCCTCTCTCCCTCTCTCTTTCACTGTGTGTGTGTGTGTGTGTGTGTGTGTCTTCCATCTCTGTATCCACCCCTCTATCTAGTGCATGATCCCAAAGTCAAAGTCACACTATTTTACACAGAGAAAACTGTGCTAATATAATGAATCATCTCATATACTCACACCAGGGAGCTCACACTGTGCACTGCACAGCAGATACACACTCTCTCTCTTTCTCTCACACACACACACACACACACACTCACACACTCAGTCCAAACCCATGGTATGGATTTCAAAGTCAGTCAAGGTCATTACTGCACCATTTAAGATTTCTTCCTGTTGGACATTTTTGATATTTACTGTGTGTGCATGCCTGTTCAAAAACATGCAGATTCTTTTTGAAGCTCTAGTAAAAGGTTTTCTTCTAATAGGTGTTTTTTGGGGGGATTTACCCAAAAACATAGAAAACTGAGAGGTGGGGGGAAAGACAGGAAAAGCGGAGTGAAGCAGGAATTGTATCTAAAATACACTTGCAGTTAACAGCCCATCATTAAATATATCACATGTCTGAGCGAAGTGATTTGTAAAAAAAAAAAAAAAGAAGTCATAATTCTTGTAATAATTGTGAGGTTGACCTACTGTGCTACTAAAAACGAGGCACTGAGTAATTCCTACTCACCACTTGCTTGCACAGGAGGCCAGTTATAGATTACCTGTTTAGCGAGCAGGGAGAGCAAGAGGGTGCACATGTGTGAGAGAGGATGGATGGATAGCAGATAGAAAAAAGGTGAGGAGGGGTAGAGAACAGAGAGGAGAGGGAACGTTTGAAGAGACTCTTGCTGCTCCCGTGCTACGGGAGGCTGCACTCGAGGAAAATCGATCCTCTCCCTTCAGAGAAAGAAATTTATGAAGCTGGAACATAAACGCAGTCATGTCCAATTAGCTGCACTGAATTTACGAGGCGAGGCGAGGGGAGGAAGTGGGAGGGGATGTGGTGATAAAGACTTCAGCAGAAGCCAATAAGTTGTGCTGCTGATCAATGATCCCGTCGTCACGCAACTCCAACTCCTCCCCTGGTCATTGTACGCCGCCTCTGTTCTACAAGCAAGTTCAGTTGCCCAGTTTAACTAACGTCTCCCCCGTCTCCCTCACCCAAACACACAGAAACTATGAATATATGAATTTTGTTTATTTGAAACGTTTAATTGGTAGACACAGCATTTCTCCTTTTTCATTTAAAATCCACTCTCAATGTAAATGTGCTGAAAGCTTTAAGTTACTATATCACACTTGTGTAAGTTCTGGAGTAGTTGCAATGTCACAAACTTGTGCTCATGTCCTGAATTTTGATTTAAGGCGAGCGCAGCGATGAATTTGAATGCATCTGGTGTCACAAACAGTACTGTTCTGAAACTTAAATGAAAATACTTGTAGTTTTCTTTAATCACCTACTAAACCAAGTGTAGGAAAAAGAAACAAATAAATAAATCCAATCAATATTTGATTCATATTTAACTTATCACACTAATCTGGGGCAAAAACTGAATGTCTGTGAACAGATTTTTCAACACAATTAATTGGGAAAACATATTGCATAAATAAAATGTAATTTATAGGAAGCAGAGTTCCTTTAATTCATCCCCTCCATGTGCACATACATCTCCATTATCATTATTCTGTCCTGGTTTGGGTGTTAAGCCTCTCTCCCTGACAAAAAAGCATTGACTCTCATTGCCCATTAGACTCTCACTCCACTATGATTCCAGCATTTGTGCAGACGGCTGTGTATTTTGTGGTATCAAGAGAAAAAAAGTTGTTGCAAGTGAGCCTTCTCAGTGACGGCTGATCGAACACAGAGTAGGAGAGGAGGGCTTGCTTGGTCGGCGCTGCATTGATGCAGTCTGTCATCACAGGTTCGAGCACGTCAACGCAGACCCTCCCCCCGGCTGCTCCTTTTCATCCTCCTCTGAGCCTCACCGTTGAAGCCAGACAGGCAGCCAGACTGTCAGGGCTTTGACACAACTGCCCTACTCCCTGCTGCACTCACTGCTCAGCCTATGCCCCACTATATTCTCCTCCACACACACTCCTCTCAAACGCATGTCCACAACCCAATTTACCCGACACACTCACACTCAGTGAACACTCATGCAACGGGGCAGCGGCCAAAGAGCTAAAAGGAGACAGGGAGACACAAAGATGGAAAAGAGAAAGCAAAAGCCCAAAAAAAAACTGGAGGACTGGAACGGCTACAGTAGATGGAGTTTGGGAGCAAACTGGGAAAAAAATAAAGTGGGAAGAGAGCAAACCAGAAAAGAAGAGAGAGCGAGTGATAGCCGCGTCTCTGGAGAGGAACAGAGGCATAGGAGTCGACTACAGTATAGAGACAGATAAAGCCCCATTAACTGCTGCTTCCAGCTGCTTTCTCAGGCTCTGCCACCACATGACTCCCCCTTGATGTTTGTTTATCTTTCTTCTTATTTATTCTCCTAATTGCTGCATCTCAGCTGTCTAAAAGAGGCAATCCTTGTATCATTAACTACACAAGGGCCGACATGACTTCACAGACTGTGAGGAGAGTGGACAGATAAGCCTGGACAGTGATACAGATCAGATTACACTTATTTTAAATGTCTAATAGATAACTGCAACAGGTCATGAGTTACATCGTAAGTCATTATGACATTTCCTGTGATTCTGACCATGGGCGGGCCTTAGGAAGCTGCCTGCTGATTGGCTAGTGAGTTTTGGAGCAACAGCTCAATGGACCGAAACTGTCCGTCTGGAACTCGTTCCCCAAGTTTTCCCCCGTCGAAATCCATCAAAATTATCTGATCATTGCAAACAAGTGTATTTTTAAACTAATATAATATACTATCTTTGAATGATTACATCCATATTTTATTCGTAGTTTGTGTATTTTGATTTTGTGGCTCATTTTTGTTTGCTCAATTCATTGAGTGTTGCTTGCTTCTTAAAAAAAAATAAATAAATCGACACAAATCTAATTCCATAACCTTCAAGCATTTTTGTGCAGCTCGTTGTGAATGGACTCTGGTCCTCTTAAAATGTTGTGGCCTCAGGCCGCTCGCACGTTAACCCTGGATCAGTTCATCACTGGTACAAACTCCATCCACACCAGGGAGCACAGCATTTAAGTGGTATCAATCGTGTTAACTTTTGTGGTGTTTATCGTGGCAGAATCACAACCGTTTTCTCTTGTAAACAACAATAACTGACTATATTAATTGCCTTTTTTGAACCAGTGGAGAACACGCTTAAATGTGAACGCACTCAAAGAACACTCAAAAACTCTTGTTCTCTAACATTTACCGACATTTAATTTGGACATCCCCATGAAAACATAAAGTGGCAATTGTTTTGCAAGAAAAGAAAAAATTGTACTTTCCAAATAAGTTAACTTAAAAATTGTTGTCATTCTGTCATAATATAATTTTTCTTTTAAATGAATGCATGGGGTATTGCTTTACTCTGTTTATCAGTTTATTCCCTTGAGGTGACACAAAAACAGTAGCTTCTAGTAAAAATCTACACAAAAAGTAATGAATAGTAACTGATGTAATGTGTTACAGCATCCGAATCTTGTCAAGAATTGTATCTAATATACAGTCACCATTAAATGAATACTACAATTTTGATATTAGAAGATGTAAAGCAGCGTGCATAGGTCTTTTTCAGATACTGCCTTAGAACACATACAATTAATCCCCCAGGTTTTATCCTTTAGTCTTTGTAATTAAAGTGTTGTTTAGTGCCTGCAGCAGTGGAGACAACATAGTTTCCAGCAGAACTTGGGCATCTGTATTATTATGACACACCTGCTGTTACCACAGGTGTTGCCAGTTCAACCAGCTGAAATCCTCAGTGGTCAAATTTATAACTTTAACAGGTGTCCTGTGTAGTGGACTTGTAAACAAATAAGTTGTGTTAGCAGTCAGTGCTGAAGACATGTCTGTCCTCATTAAACGTTAAAATTAAAAGTATTTTTTTTCCTCTCTAGTTTGAAACACACAGTTTACATCCACGTACACTTGCATGCGGTCTGTCTTTACTGCTTTGCTGCCACACTGCTGCCCATCTTGGTACATTATCATCACCTGCCTGTCAGTGAAGTACTGTGAAACATCAGCAGAAACTTGTCTTACATCGTGTGTGTGTGTGTGTGTGTCCTCAAGAATAACCTCATAAACATCCGAAACGACAGCTTTTTTATGAACTGAACAGAGTATGTTTAAATGTCTAATGGTCAGGCTGCAGAATGTAAAAAATGGAGGACTCACCCATCACTTTCCCAAATGTTAAAAAAGCTTATTCTAATGCCTGAAAAAAACCCAAATGATTTTTATTTTAACGTATACACGTATAGAAACACACTTATGGGTAGTAGATTCAATTTCTGACAATAAAAACGTTGTAAATGGTACGCACACACACTGATAAACAGAAGTATTGACCCATAATTACAGCAGCTAATTAAAACACCACCTTGTTTGTGTGGTTTCTAATGCAGACTGGAATACATTTGCATGCCTTATCGTCTTGCCTTTTGCAAAATATACACACACACACACACTCTTCTCTCTCACATCCTGCCCTTCTTTGTCTTTTCCTTCGCTCACCGTCTCACATTTCAACCCCTCTCACTCTCTCTCTCTCCCACTCTCTCCACGTAAACAGACAGGGTTGAGAAGGATGCAGCTGTCCCATCTTAACTCAGCTCAGTGCTGCTACTTCCTTACTTTGACGACTGTGCAGTGAAGGTGGACATCTTGCACATTAACATATGGTTGTGCCCATGTATTATTTGTGTGCAGAGGGACTAAAGAGAAGGATTGGGGAAGAAATCCCAGGGCAAGCTGTCACCCGAACGAGCAAGAGAGACAAGGCACTTGAAAAGTCAGAGTGTCACATCACATCAGTCATGTGAAAAGAGTCAAAGGCTACAGTGCCCTTGGTCTTCCTGGACTGCATATGGCAGGAGTCCGAAAAGGCAGGTTACGGGGATAAGCCTGAAAGACTGTGCAGCTCAATATTAATGATACAAAAACTAGACGGGCTGGTTAACAGTGGGTGAGTGACATATCTTCAAGGTAAATTCAAGGACTCAGATGGTTCCAGTCATGCAGGCTTTAACGTCAGTCTGCTGTTCACGTAATTGATAAGTGGAGGGCCATTTCCTCTACTAGGCTGCAGCCATTAAGGCCTACAAGACACAACAGTATGCCTAGAAAATCACTCCGCTCTTCAGTATTGATTTTAAACTACAACTTCTAGGCCCCCGCACTCAGCGGCGCTTCCACATTTGTGATGAGACAGATGAGATTTATCACCAAAGACGCAGAAGATGAGAAGCAGTGATATGTTCAGCGCTGTCAGTCACTCAGCGCGGGCATTAGTCACCGCGCTTCTGCCTCTCTGATCTGTTGTCTGTCATCGGCTCTGTCGGAGAAATACATCACAATCACACCGAGCAGAGACACACACTCACACACACACCTGTCTCATTTCACACACAGTCACTCTCATGGAGGCATGCATGATTTTCTCCATGAAAAAGAGATGTTCAATTTCCCCCTTTGCTAAGTGGACAGCTCGTGTCCTTCAGGAAGCATGCGGGAAACAAGGCCTTGTCTGTGAATGGATTCTCCCTTGCACATCCTGTCAGCTCATTCAAGTGATCAGAGAGAAATGTGGGTAATTTATAGGAGTGAGCGCAACAGTGTGATAGCAGACACAACTCACCACCAACGGCTGTCTCCACTTTTGTCCTGTGAAGACAACTCTGTGTTTCTCTGCGAGTATTGTGTTAAGTTAGAAACTTTGGGCTAAGCTCGACAGGCTACCAGCGTAAACCAAGATAAATAAATATACGGAAGCTGATGAGAAAGCGCAGATTAGTGTGAGGAAGGAAGATTGAAGTCGTCATCTCGCCAGAATACAGGGGCCATTCTTTGAATATTTGATGCAGGCGGATAGCTGTTCACTCCAGTGGAACAAACTGGATTGGAGTCAGTCGCTCATCTGGAAAAGGCTGTAATTTAAAGTCGTAGCTGCCGAGTGTCCTTACGATCCTCATTTCCTTCCCAGCTGAACTTAAACCTCTGAATCTGCCAACCTGGGGCCTGCGGTCGTAGTGTGTGTACGGTTATATATACAGAAGATAGGTTTATGTCTGTAAGCGAGCGTATACAAAAACACATTTAAATTTCACTGGCAATAACTGTCAACAATTAAATGCTCCCAATGGTAGAGTGGGAAAGAGGGCAGGGGAATACTGTAGATTATCAGTAATGTTAGACCCACTTACTTTTGTGTCCATTTGTTTTTGGGGGGTTATAACACATTGATATGTAGTTTCCAGAATTATTTAGACAGTGGTCACACAAAAAGTAAAACATACACAGCCTTTTAAACGTCCAGTGTGTCATTTATAATCAGTTCTACTCTACATTCTGTTCAATCAAGATCTTTGTCCTCTGGGAGATTTATCACATTCAGTCAAATACTGTTTAAATTCAGTTTTAGAGCATTACTCGGCCCAAGGGTTCAGTAAAGCTGCTGTAATCCCATGCCACAGAATAAGATGTTGTGCCAACTGTACCAGTCTAGCAGCACACATCAAAAATACAAGTGGACGCTTTAGCTCTGCCTGTGACTTCTGAGAGAAAGCTGAATTTAAGCCAGGACACAACACTGTAAGCTTTATTTTGTCACTCTGATATTTTCCTTCAGATAAAATGTTTTTCTAAGCAATTACTCTGGACTTAGAATGTCGTATATCGGTTTGTTTCACCTCATACGTTCACCAGTAGCAACCGGTCATGTCATCACAGAATCTGAACTTCCATTTTGAAACCTCTAGACTTTGGCCAGTACCATGTTGCAGCTATGCAACTGGAAGTACAGCAGTGTTTCCTACAACCAGACTCCCATTGGATGATACCAGCTGTCAATATCACTGGTGTCCACTATCTGTTGTGCTTTAGAGTCTCTCTTCCTATAAATGGGAATTGAATTTATGAAATGGCCATCATGTGCTATTGAAGAACATCTGAAAGCAGTGATGCTTATTGATGTTGTGAATCAAGTGGGAATTGTTTTCCCATAGATTTCCATTCAAATGGAGTCCCTTAAGTGGCTATTCAATTATTCTTATTATTTGGCTTCAGGAAGAACATTGACACATGTATGAGAAAATGTATAAATCGAGCATTTTTTTAACTACAAAGTCTACAATCTTGTCACTACAATACAACTTAACAGCCCTTACTTGAACTTTTTTCTGACTCCAAGTCAGTTTACTGACACTGAACATGCTCCTATATTTAGCAACATTAACACCTCAAGAAGGGGGGAAAAAAAACACTGGGTGATTACAACTTTCACTTGCTGCCTTATGTGAGATGTGTGCAACCCCCTTCCACACATACTGGATATCACCTCACATGTGTTACCAATCTTCTCTCTTTTATTTGAAGGTGTAAGTGCAACCTACATGCCTCCCAGTGCCTGCTGCAGGATGGGAACCTCCAGTGTCAGTGTGAACACAACACCACAGGCCAGGACTGCCAGCGCTGCAGGAAGGGCTTCAAAGCCAAATCCTGGAAGGCTGGTTCCTACCTTCCGACACCTAACGGAACACCCAACACTTGTACGTACCCAGAATATGTTCATCCAACACATCAATATCACTCACAGAGACACAGAACTGCTGATGTATTTCCTACTGTTACACATTCATTCACTCTGGACTGAAAAATGTATGTTTCTAAGTATGATATTCATATGACAAACTGCATTTTATAGTCCTTCTTCCTCACAGCTTTTATATGATTTAAACAAAGACACAGAGTAGGGTGTTAATTGGTGAGATTTAAATTTGTTAATTAGTGACTTTTCATGCTTTTCTCTGCTTTTCAGAGCTTCTACTATTTCTACTTAACTGTCATTAAAGCTTACTCATTAGTAATGAACTACCATTCTCATATTGATTAGTGCAGCATTAAGAAATTTGATAAGCTAGTAAAATAGGTAGACTGATACATTATTTAGCGTCTAGTTTATACCTATATTTGGGTTATACTTGCATGGTGTTGTTATTTTGGATGAACAGTCGCTTCAGTCCCACTGTGTGCTGACACTGTTACCTGATGTGTTGAAACCAGAGAGTAATGATAGTGTAAAAATCTAACTCGACTCACTCTGCATGGCCATTAAACCGGGAAATATGTGACTGGCTGAACAAAAACTGTGATCGTCTTGACACACCATTATTCTCACAGTGACACTGTTTTTCATATAATTGTTCATAGTAAGTTAAGTCCATCTTGGTCTCTTATTGCACTCGGTGTTTTTAACACGGCTGTGCTTTTATTTTAATATCAGTGTATTTGTGCATCGTTTTTTTTCATCACTCCGAGGTCCTGAAAAGGCCCTGCTAAGCCGAGGGATAGCGTTTGAAGCACAGGAGACAGTGAGAGCGACTGAGCTTTCAGAGTTGTCGTTAAATTACTGCAGAGAGCAGATCAGAGCTGTGTAACAACGGGAAAGTGCGTGGGGGGAAATCCTCTTGGAGAACTGGCTACAGTAGTGAGCAATGATAAAATAATAATCTAGGGCAGCCCCTCCCTACGTTCCTCCTTTAAAAAAGAAAAGAAATGGACCCACTCATGCACAGGGACATGCACACTCACATATACCTGCACCTGCACATTCGCTGCAAAGAATGGCTTTATTGTCAGCCTTTTTTTTTTTTTTAATCAGGCTAATGTTTCCAACCCAGTTCTAGTGGTACTGACACACACCCTCAGAGCCCACCACTACCCGAGATCCATTAGTGGAATTTAAAAATTTAAATGTTGGCAACCTTCTTGGCTTAAATGCTACACAAAAATGGCCATGGCTCTTAAAATAGTCTGGTCTCGACAGATTGCATTATGCACGCTAAGCTATGCTAACTAAAAAAAAAAACAATAAAGAAAAATATGCAAGGAAGGCAAAAAGTTTAGTTTCAAGCACAGCAAAGCACTCTTAAAACATACATATATGATGAGGTTTGGGAAGTAGTAACAAGTGAAAACGGAAGGGAGTAATTACTGCAGGATATTGACAGGTGGTCTGAAACAAGCCGATACTTTGCAGAACAACTCCTAAGCTCTCTAGGCCAGTCTGATGAATGAGGCACAATCAAGTCTTGAGGCAAAGTGAATGCGTACATAAACAACTTCTCATCTCTCCTCTTTCTTTTCTTATTCTCTTTCAGGTACAATTGCTGGTTCCCCCTCCGGTTCTAGTAAGTAATAATGCAAAGCAGAAGTGGTGATAATCCACTGTCTCTCCCTCTCCCTCTGTCACTTGTCTCCCTTTGTTGCATTATTTTCGCAGGTTTTAACCCCATACCTCACCTTGTGCTTGTCTCTTAAACTCCCCCTCTTGACTGTGATGTTCTTTAGTCAGTCATTTTTCTTTTTCCGTTGTCTGTACTCTCAGAGCTGAGAGGCTCGGGCCCGGTGCCGTGTACTTCATTATTAATAGTCCTCTCTGTCACCATGTCCTTTCATCACAGCACATCACACTAACCTGCACAGGAGGAATTCTTCCACAGTTGTGCTTTTCTTATTTAGACAAAAGTCAGTGGTGTTGATGGATTAAAGAAAAGGCACGTGAAAGAGGGTTGGGTGAGAGCAGGCGCAGGATGCAGCAGCAAGAGTCACAAAAAGAGGAAAGGAGAGAGAAGGATGCGGGCATATGTTAGTGTGTTGTAATGCAGTGTGATTCCGGGTGAGGAGCTCTGGGAGGCAGGAATAAAAGGGAATTTGATTAGGGATTCTCTCTGTGGAGAAGCTCTCAGCCTCCGAGCTGTTAGACAGAAACGATCGGCAAAGTGGCAACATCAACTCTGACAGCATTGGGCTTTTCTCCACATGGCCTACCAATAAAAGGCTGATGCATGGACAGACTGAGCAATTGGACTGCACTGCAGAGGTCTGCTTTTAAAAGATCTCCTCTCACAGTTAAATACAAGAACTGTACGGTGATTTATAAAAACAGCAGGTATATACTTACATGTCTCAAAGAATGATGTTAGTAATGGACCAATAGGTTTCAAGGGGAGTCTGATATTAGTTTTAGTTTTCTGATCAAGATTTAGTCGAAGATCTTGACTGTCTCTGCTGCTGAAGGTGAGATAGAGGGTGAAGCTAAAAGTAAAGCTGAGGATATAGCCGAGGTGAAACACAGGTTGAAGCTAAAGGTGAAGGTCGACCCAAGAGTGAACCAGAAAGTGCAGCAACCAACAGGCTGAACAGCCTCCAGCTGTTTCCCATGAGCTATTTGAAGCTTCATGGTAAGCAGTAGCTTAGTTACAGCCAGAGGTAGAATGTATCCCATTAGATTTGTTCAATCCTGTACCAACTTCAGATCTTAACACTTAACTGCAACACATCAGTTTATTCACCAGTGAGTCGGGGAGTAGGGCGTCTGTACACCACAACATGTGCTGATAAACAGGTAACATCAAGACTGATGGCCAAAAAAAGAAAAAGCTGCAGCAATAACACACATCTTATCTCTGTTACCATTAGGGGAGGGAATCGCAGGGTACCTCACGATACAATATATAGTCCATGATACCAATAATATCACAATACAATGATTCTGCGATAATCAGTATATTGCAAGACAACCATATCACGATATCCGTCTAACCGAAGAAAACCAAAAATTAAAAGTGCACGATTCCACTATTTATTCACAACCAGGTAACTTTCCATGTTTGTGCTGAGCTAGGCTAATCAGCCACTGGGGCTTAGTATTTCTCAAAACATCTATTTATTTTAATCACTTATTCAGTTTAATCACTTTATTCCAAAACCTGGCTGCACCATTGACCAGCCAACATAGTAACTTCTGTACTTTACAAGCAATATTGTGTCGATAAAACATTTTGAATGAAGAATTCTTAGTCCAGTATTTAACTCATGTAAAGGATCTGAATACTTTTTGTATCGATGGCGACAGCTGAACAAACAAATTAGCATTAAAGCAGAGACTTTCCATATACTTGCCTGAGACTGTTGATGTGCTTATTGACGCTGACAAGCTGTGCGTCTTTATCTGTGTACACATCATATATAATTTATCCTTCAACTATGACGTACATTGGTCACTTCCGTTGCTGCATATATCTCTGGTGGCAAAGTCAACTGGAGGTTGTTCAGTCTTGAGAGTATAGGCATCAAACTATATGGGCCTTCAGACTTTATTTGATCTGACTGACTGACTTTTAAGCAACCCCGGCATGATGTGAACAAATGCCTGAATGTATATTGAAGTGGTCCTCAAATCCAGCATGCTAAATTTAAACCTGCCATCTTGGTAGGCCAGTGAACCTCTCATGTTCCACCAGGAAAGCACTTAGGACGCAGGAGGATCTCAGCAAGGCTGTGATGTCGATGTCGTCAAACTTTTTTTTTTCTTCTTAAGGAAATCCATTAAGAGCACGCGTGCAGAACAGCACAGCACTTTTGTGTTTGGCTGACATCAGTAGCAAAGTAAGCAGAGAATTCACTGATGAGCTGTGATTTAGGAGGAGCTGACAGAAGCTTTAACACAGTTTAACAGTTACAGTGCTAAAGTTTTATTTATTTGCAGTTATATGTAATCATGTAATTTATAGTTTATATCCAGGTTTGCAACTACAGCAACTCCATCATTTAACATATGACAAAATATTCTGTTAGCTATCCTAGAGATTAGTTAGATACTTGTATTCTAATAACATATCACATATTTGCTGTTTTTTTTTGTTTTTTTTAATTAATAACAGAGAAGACTGTTATTATTAGTAACACTAAACTCCCATCTGTATTTGTTGTATTTGTTTTGAAAAGATCATCAGCAAGAGCAGACATTTTGAGACCAGACAAACAGTTTGTGCATGACGATAAGAACGTAAAGTGAAGCATGTGACATTTGCAGCAGCAGTTTTCTGTGTGTGGAGACAAACTGTTCTTTGTTTGTGAGCCAGGTTCATTTAGTTTAGTTTGAGGGAAATTGTTACTAAGTCTGAACTGGATCTGAAGAAGTTATTCTAACATAAGACAGAAAAGAAACACTAGGGGTGCAATGATTAGTCCAGGTTGTAAAAAAATCAACAGTCGAATTTAATCTTTGTTAATTGTCTGCTACATTATCCTTCATATATTTTTTCTGCTGTGGAGCTGAACCACATAATTTTTATGGATTTTTAACCATCTCTGCTGAGAATTACAAACGTGACCACAGGCACTTGTGTATGACGCCGCCACTGCCGCCGCCATCTCTGTTTACTCTGCTAACTTGTTTTTTTTCCACTAACCCACTATAATTCCACTGCTTAGCTAAACTGTTCCAGTGAAGCTCAGCTGTTCTGTTTACACTTTACCCCACCGTACAAATACACCAAATCAATACATTTTAAAGTACTCACATTGCTTAATGACTCCGACAACCCTGGGCTGCACCAAGTGGTTGAGTGAAGTGACAAGAATGCTTTCCAAAAACACACTGCTAAATCTGAAGAGATAGTATCTGGACTGTCGTAACGTTCCCATTACCATCCATAATGAAGAAATCAAACGTACTACTGTATCTTGTAAATACTTGGGTGTAGTGATTCACTAGCTTTTGTTATGGAAAGACCACATTGAACTGGTCTGCAACACAAAACAAAGGATCTATTTCCTCTGAGGTCTTTTGGGGCAAGAAAGCAAGTTCTTCTTCTGTTTTATACCTCTGTGGTAATAATGAGTGCTCTGCAGTACTGTAATAGCGTCATGGTACAAAAGTCTGTCCATTGTTGTCAAATCAAAACTGCATCAACAAATGAAAATCTGCCTCTGAACTTAACCATGTTAGGTGCAGGGTTCCACAGTTCCACAATAAGGTTAGAATGAAAAACGCCTTTGCACACCAGTCAATCTTGGAACTAAATATGGGACTTAAAAGAGTCTTGTCTCTGGTTCTTGGCTGATTGGAATGTTTAATATCTGTAGTTTTTTTGTGATCGTCTGCTCAGGAGGACAAACAGCAAACAACACAGCAATCAACATGTCACTGTTGTGTTTTATGCAGGTCACAGCGCTCTGCGATTGACTTGGTTCAAAACAGTCAGGTGGCGCTTCTGGGCTGACTATTTTGAATTTGAAGGGATTTTTAAGGTTATGGTAATAGTCGATTAATAGTTTCAATAGTACGTAACTGGCATCATAGTCTTTAGTTGGAGCCCTAAATAGCTCATACTTGAAAAGTAGCGCTGTTTTTGTCTCTTTTATCTCAAGTTTAGAGAAGTGTATTTTGCTTGAACCTGACCCTGATGTGAGAAAACGCTTGTTATCTCGCTCTCTCTCTCTCTATGTGTGTGTGTGTAAAATCATGGTGGGGCATATGGTGCAGTTCAGTGAAACCAATAAATCATCTTGATCCCCTCCTTTTCCTCTCGGGATCTGAGGTCTTAAGTTCCATTCTCACAGTGGCCACCACCGCCACTAGTGTGCACGCGCACACACATGCACGCACAGATAGTTTTATCATACCTGAAGGTCCTGTGACATTTGGAACTAGATTACAATGTAATGTTTTATGGATTACTAACAATATATAGTTTTCTTCTCTGGCAGCCCACTACTTCAAAAAGGCACATTCCAACTCTGTACATTTTCTAATGTTTGTTATTTGCAGCAGCATCAAAAAGAAATCAGTGATGTAATCTGTGAACTGTGTATGAGAGTGTTGAAGCAGCGCAGGATTAGATTTTGCAATATTTCATCCATATAAAGTTGGTTATATAAATCATAATTTTCAGCACTGTTTCCAGGAACATGAAAATGCAAATCCCAGCTTAGAATATATATTGTTTAATTTCACATTGAGATAAGTGCTAAGTTCTTGACTGGAGTGTGTGTGTGTGTTGCAAAGACAGATGTTTGTCTATAAACATTACAACATCGAACAGGTTGGACAGTAGATCATAACAGTGGCATCTTTTGTCATGTGGCTGCCCCAGTTAAATCAGTGAGCATGCTCAGATGAGGATTAGCAATCTATTGGCAAGAAGGTCTGATCCACAGAACTTGCAGCCCATTGGTCAGCTGGACAGATGGGTGTTTGGCACAGGGGGGAGGGGAGGTCATAGAAACTAAATCCTAAAACCCAGTCATACATCTGCCTGTCCAGCCACAGTGACCACACATGACCCCACTTCATCTTTTAATTTAAAATCAGATCCCAAAACGGCAGAGGAGTCTGAGCACAGTACAAGCACACAGAGATACGGTCACTTACCTGCACACACAGAGACAGACAAATGTATGCAAACTCATACACACTAATGATGTTCGACACGAGGTAGACCACAATCCTATCTCTGTATGACCGTCATCTCACTCCCGTCTATGGAAATCTTTGCATATTGATAAAGGATGAACTTGGCCTTGGACTGAGAGAGATTGGATCATGTCTGGAAAATCATGTGACACATTAATAACAATCACGCTGTTACTCAAACCACCTTCATTAGGCATTCTGGCAAATGTTAACCAGACCCGAATTACAATGGCTTCATTAGAGTGGATCTAAATCAATGTCTTGCACTGTGGTAATAAATGATGAGAATGCCGAGACTGACGGGTGGAATTAAATATTATTGTTATCATTTTGCAGGCTATATTCATTCAAGAGACAAATTATCACATTATATGTAAATGCATTTTGGTGGAAGACACTTAAAAATGTGTCTGTGCAAAAAGAGGGTACGGGAACCAGCCCTGTTTGCTGTGTGCCAGAGAGAGTGTCATGGGACAGTTAGCGAGTCCATCTGTACAGACAGACAGGCAAATGTTAAAGGATTATGTAATGAAGCAGCTTAGATTGCTGATGCGTTGTGTGAGAGAGTGATGGTGCTGTTGCATGGCTGAAAGAGACCTTGACCCCTGCCTAATTGTTTTCTTTTTAAACAGACTCCATTGACTTCAGCAGCTCTGATCACAGTGAAGGTAGGCACTTGCAAACCAGGAAGTATGAGACTCGAGGTCATTCAGACATGGTAGCAGTTGCCATATAAAATTGGACATGGTCCTCTGGTTGCAAAACAAACTCCAATTGCTCCAAATTCACAGATGTCACCAGCAACCGGGCTGTCAATCACACTGGTGTCCACTCATGAGTCATGGTTTATTGTCTATTTTCCTCTAAATATGAACATAATTTACAAAATTTACATCATGAGCTATGGAAAAAGCCTGGTGATGAAGCCCATTAACTCCTCAAAAAATGGTTATTTGCTTGTTACTTTTCATACCAGAAGACTACTTTCCAATTTAATTTACAGTCTACAGCAGCTGCACTGTACTAGAATACAGTGCTATAGGTGCATCTTTATTAAAAACAGAAAGAGAAAACATGTAAACTGCTGCCTTTATTGATGATGTAGTGCTTTAAAAAACATTAGATAGCATGAAATTAAAGGCTGCAATATTCTTCTTTCCTATGCCTGATTGATGCTTTCTCCATCACTGCTTTCCATCAGTCTAGTTGAATAATAAATATATACTTTACTATGTAGGTGGATAACCTGCTGTCTGTTAGTGAACATAATTATTTGTACAAAATACTTCACAGTTGTCACAGAAAAATGCCTTGAAACGGCAATGACTGGAAAAGCCTTAGGAACAAAATTAACCGACAAAAACACAGCAAAAGAGACTAAACACACTAGGGAGGCAGTGGTAATCAAACACAGGTGAAACTAATAAGACATTAGGGCAGGTCAGGTGATCAGGATTGAAGATAGGACAGGAAGTAAAACTACAAAATAAAACAGAAAAACAAAAGGAAAGTACTAAAAGCCCAAGGTAACGAATACAGACAGGAACAACTAAAAGTCCAAAGAGAATAAACATCAAAACAAAAGCACCTGGAGTAATCCAGGGGTCATGGCATCATTGTGTTGTGCAGAAGGAAAAAAAATGACATTCTTCCAGCACTGAAAGGGTTGTGGAGCAGCTTTTGAGTTTAGCCTATCTCAGCAGTGTGAAGTCACACTTTCATTTTGTGTTCTCACTTCTGTGTGTGTGAAAGTGCATACTTGCGTGTGTGTGTGTGTGTGTGTGTGTGCGTGCACGCAAGCACATTTGAAGGGAAAAAAAGTAAAAAAGGAAATCTTTGGATAAACAATCTAAGGCAGCATCTCTTATGCTAATTTCCTAGCCTGCACATTCCTCAGTGCATTAAAATATTCTGTTCTCATGCAACTCATGCAACAGACACCACAGCTCCTCCACCAGCAGAAACCAGAGTCACGCAGAGCTCAGCCCCATTTAGAGATAAAGTGTTACCCGCCAGCCCTTTGTCTGCACCCTCACCCATGGGACAACCTGACACATTTCTTCTTACAACAGAGGTTCTCCCTCCAGGAGAGGAGCACAGAGATTCCTTGACACCGGAAGAGTCCGCACCCTCGGACACAATCCACACACACTCACATCTGTCCCACCCAGTCCCTAAGGAGCCCGCACATCACGCAGTTGTTTTCGATCATCATCACCATCCAGTCACAGCCGACCACCATCACACAACTTTGGTCAATACTGGGGAAAATCAGGCAAAGAATGGTCAGAGAGGAGGTAAGGCACAGCTATAGCTCTAGATGGCAGTAGATGTAGACTAGAAGCCCCAGGAAACAGAATAATCTAATTTAGGATCAGGAGATCGTTTTTATTTATAGTCAGTGTGATGATTTTTATGGTGTCAAACACGTCTGAAATTGACAATTTTCATGAGGTTAAAATCACTAACATGCTCGTATGAACAATCTATAATCATTTTATGTTGCTCAGCATCATATTCTATGTCGGAGAAGCTTGTTCATGTTATGGAGGGACATTGAAATCTTGTTAATATGAGTGAGAGGCAGCTTTAGGGTGAAGAGAGAAACCAGCGGTGTATGATCACTGGTAATGGAGGTCTGAGAGTTCAGTTGATATATTGCGACATATTGGGACACAATGAGCAAGGCAATATATTACAACCTTTTACCCACATTACTCCATTTTAAGAAAAGCTGGGACAGTGAAATATCAATGTCATATGCATAAATAATACACACTTTTTCTTTGTCTGATGAGGAGTGAAAGCCTGCTGCCAACTAGCATTTGAGGCTTAAATACGATATAAAAAAATGTCCATCTGAAAATGACTGCAAGGTATTCTTCCAATATATCAATACAGCACATCCAACAGTTGATTATTGAGTATCAGGTCTTGAAATGTCACTATATTTGTGTGTATCAATTATATCTTACAGCCCTACTGGTAATGGAGAGTTTGTGAATGTCTGACTACAGTTGACGTTATTTTGACATCACTCAGAGACAAAAAAAAAAAGGATTTGTTCAGACACCAGATCAGAGCGATGAAAAGATATGAGAACAGGAGAGACAGAATCAGGACTGAAATTTAACTTCTAACTGCAGCACATTACAAATACTACGCCCTTCGGGGGGCAGCATTAATATGTGAAATGTTGAGATATAAATAAAACGATCGCATGATATTTCAGGTCACTTCTGGTTGAGGCATGGTGCCATTCTGCCAGTAAAGGAAGCAGATGAGGAGCTTCATCACTGTCAAGGTTTACTAAACCAAATAGACTCTCACTCTGTCTCTCGCTCTCTCACACACAGCACTCTCTCGGTCAGGGTAGAGCCACGGGAACCCTGAATGCTCAGTTTTCTGATGTCTGATGTCAGACGGTTTGGGCTGAGCTAACTGAGATTAATGCCAAGAATAGTTCAAATCACTCCTGCCCCTCAGGCAGCATGGATTACTGAGATTAAATGCATTTATGTTCACTACTGTGCTACATCAGCCTTTGAAACAACTGTTATTCAGAATCCTGCTTTCCCACTCCAGAGCTTTTCCAGCTAGGCTGTGTATACACGTGTGTGTGTCTGTGTGTGTGTGAGAGAGAGAAATGTGTGTGAGAGTGGGAGTACGGGATGCAAGAAGTCGGACACAAGTAGAGGTACATAGGGGTTACTTTGATGAGATATAATGATGGCATGATGCCAGTCGTGTGAAATGGTTCAGGGTGCTGTGAGAACAGCTGCTGGCGTCCTGTCTCACTGGAGCCTCTGGAAGGGGGAAGGGATGAAGGAGAAGCGAGTGGGCGGGAGGTAGCCTGAAGGGGGACACTCCGCAGGGGAACAGGATGCCCCTCTCTGAAGATGAACAACTGTAGATGTACATCGCCCGTGCACAAACACCACAAGGGGAAACACAGATGGAAGCATGCAGCACTGTATTCTCTAACGGTCCGGTGATCATTCGTCCCTCGATGACATACATGGTGTGGTCGCTTTGTGTGATTGGTTATCTGCATTTTTGTGAGTGAGAAATGTGGTGTTTTAGTTTCCAGAAATGTGCATGAGTTGCAGTAAATGGCAGTAGGTAGAGGAGGCTTGATCGACAAACTGAGCTATAGCTCTTCACTCCCGCTCACTTTTGTTCTAAAAGCGAAGCAAAAGGATGCTGGGAAAGGAGGAAAGCCCCCTGGGAAAGTGTAACATTCACAGAAACAGAGAAAGGACAGGGAAAAACTTTGAGCAGGAGACAATTAAAAATGAAGTAAAAGAAGGATTCTTCTCTCTCACACACCCACATCCTTTCTTTTGGTCAGGGTACAGTGACAGGAACCCCAAATGCTCAGGTTTCTAATGTCTGATGTCAGACAGTTTGGACTGAGCTGACTGAGATTAATGCTGGGAACACTTCAAATCAGCCCTGGAACATTCACTGGAACAGGGAAAGGACAGGGGAAAACTTTGAGCAGGAGACAATTATAAATGAGGTAAAAGCAGGTTTTATGTGTTTGCACTGTGCAAAAGTGTCTGACTGGAGATGCTTCGCATGGGTGTAGCACCAGAATGAACATGGAAACTTACACCCATGAGCAGATATTACTTTACTATTATGATTGGAATATTATTTGTGGTAAATAGGGATAGCAAATATAAGCCCACGCAGATCCCCTTTGTCCCTGAATGGGAACCAAGAAGCAGGAGGAAAATTTCATGACATGCAGATAAAAGGAAGTGCATGTCATTTCTTTTCACACCCAGTGAAAGTGGAGCAAGGAGTTTCTCAAGCCTCTCTTACTCTCACAGCTTTTCCCCAAGCCCAGGGCTGCGGCTCCTGATGGAGCAATCTGCTATCTGACAGAGAGACAGAGAGACAGAGAGAGAAAAGGCAAGCAAGGTCCCTCAGAGAAAGATGGGAAGAGATGCAGGTGATCAGAACAGTAATTTTTACTACTGCAGTATCAGCCTAATTATTACACCCCTATAATTCAGGTTGCTGCAGGTAGGAGTGTGTTAGATATCTCATATGATGTCATGTCCTCTTCTGTTAATGATGACTGTGTGAGAGTCTCCCACAAGTCTGAGGAATATACTCATGAGACTCAAGACATGGTCACAAAAGGACATCATCATCTGAGCTCAGAGGCGCAGAAGGGAGGCGGAAGAAGAAAAAAATAACTGTAAAGAAAGAAAACTTATACAGATGTGATAGATTCATATACTGTAGTTCAGTTATGGAGCAGAAGATATGCAGTAGTTAAACCTGACAGCTTTGAGTGAAAAGTGAAAGAGAAATGTGTCTATATTTATCTCTGCACTGACACATCTGTCTGTCAGTCAACTCTCAGACAACGTCTGAAGGTGCAGAGCAAGAACAATACCAAACAAAGGTGGATGAAGCAAAGACATAATAACTATGGTAAAGAACGTGTCTTCTTCTTGTAACCTCATTGATTATGATGGTGTTTCAGTCTCTCACACGTCTGAGGAACATGAGACACACTTTCACAAAACAACCATCTCGTCTGAGCACGGAGAGGAGGAAGGAGATGCTGAGAGCAGAGGTAGCTTGTAGTATTAGTGGCAATCTTTCGCAAATTGAATCTGAGAGATTTACTCGTCATGTCAATTATGGTGTTATGGCGTTTCAGTCTCCCATGATTTTGAGAAGCACGAGCCTCACAAAATTACACACACGTCTGACCACGGAGAGAGAGGAGAGGAGTTAAAAGAAGATGAAAGAAAAGGTATCTCTTTTGTACTGTAGTGGTAGTTGTAGCTGACACGAGTTAATTGTAACAGTACAACTACTTTATGAAGTAACTACATTTTTGCTTATATGTTTGTTTTTTACCATCAGTGTCCCATGAATCTGATCACCATGGACATGACACTCATGGAGAAAAACATTCAACCTCATTTGAACACAATGAGAGGGGTAGAGAAAGAAAACCTGAGGAAATAGGTAAATTACATTATTATTTGTAGTGGAAGACAACATAGTGGAAAGATCTGCAGTACATATGTGTAGTTTACATGTCGGCCGTTTGAACATGCATTTCTACAAAACTAAATTTCTTGCTTGTTATTTTAACGGCATGATTTGTGGTGTTTCCCAGTTGCCCACAACTCTGAAGAACATGAACACGAGAGTCATGGCCACAAAACTACAACTCTACATGAGCACAGAGACACAAAGTGGGAGCATACAGAAGCTGACAGGACAGGTATCTCCATCTATGTGCTGTGTTGCTGTGGATGTAGCTACCTGTAGTGATCCTCTAGTGATGGAAAAAGCCGCAACATTCAACTTAAGTTTTATGCCCTTTAAACAATTATGTTGAGTTAGTCTCCCACAACTCTGAGGGACACGTACACGAGACTCATGGCCACAAAGCAACAACCTCATCTACGCACGGAGAGAAGCACGACCACAAAGAAAGACATGCTGAAAGGACAGGTATTCTGTAGTGGTAGAAGTGTTCTTGTAGTTTTTACAATTTAAATAATGTAGTTGTGTGCATTATTTAAAGCTGTTAAGCTAAACTTGAACCCTCAGTGACGTAAAATTCCATTATAGACCTCAATTTGGTAGAAAAGGCTGAGGTGGAAGAAAAAAGTAGTAAAAAAATATATTTAGAAGTTTGTTTAGTTCTGCTGTAATGGCATTTTAAACTGATTAAACATTTCTGTCAGACCACCACAAGACTGAGGAACATGTTCACGAGACTCATGGCCACGAAACGTCAACCTCATCTGACCACAAGGAGGAAAAAGAAGGTACCTTCTCTAGAGGCAATAGATTTACACAATGTAGTTCAGGCGTAGTTCTCCACAAAAGTAAACACATTTGAAATAAAACCATATAAAAACAGCTAATTCTCTACATGACCCCTAGGGTGATTATGATAAATTAGCAAGGGCATCAAATTTAATTTCCTTTGCATACTTCAACCACATTCACAGATTACAGGGTCACAAGTCTTTGGTGTCTTTGGTTATTTTGTGAGTTTGAAAAGTTTAACACTCACGTTGTATCAGGCCTCCACACGCACGAGACTCATGGTCACAGGACAGCAGCCTCGTCTGAGCACGGAGCAACATGGGGGGAGGAGGGGGCGCATACAGGGAGGAAAGGTATCTCTCCACCTTTAAGTTGTAGCTGTAGTGAAATAACCATTGAATTAGAAAAGATAGAAATGTATTTGAGCTTTTTGCTGTTTATGTTCAATCATGTTGAGCCAGTTTCCCACCATTATGAGGCACATGTTCCTGAAAGTCATGGCCACAAAACAGCAACCTCATCAGAGCATGGAGAGGAGCACCACCACAAAGCAATAATGACAGGTATTCTGTTTTATATGTAGTTAGAGTTGAAATTCAAACCACCTATCAGATGGAGGGGGGGAAAACTGCCAAACATATCGGCCGTATGCTCTAATGCAGTGGTCACCAACGTGGTGCCCTCGGGCACCTGGTAGCCCGCGAGCAGCCAACGAGGTGCCCGTGGGCACATTTCACTTCACCTCACTTGCAAGTATCCATATGATCACTGAGTAAAATGTCCTTGATATTGTTTATACAAACTGTGATAATCATTAGGAGTAAGCACTGGAAATAATGTGTATGCACTTGAATGCATAATATTCATCATTTAAATGGTAAATTGCACAAAATAATAAAAATGAATATGGTAGCCCTCCATATTATTCTCTACCCTTCAGGTAGCTCTCGGTCTCAAAAAGGTTGGTGACCCCTGTTCTAATGTCTAAAGATCCACATCAGCCAGAGAGAAATCCATATCGGTCGCCGCTAGTCAATATCGTTCATTTAGAAACTGACCTCGACTGAGTTGGAGGGGGAAAGAAAAGACATAGAGCAAGTGTTTAAGTGTTCCAAGTTGTTCTAAATGTTTGATTTTCATGTCAATGTTGGTGTGTCAGACCACCACAAGTCTGAGGGACATGAGCACCATGGTCACAAGACATCAACTTCATCTGAGCACAGGGAGAAAGGACAGGAGAGGGAGGAAGAGGAGCATAGAAACAGAAACTCTGAAAGAAAAGGTATCGCTTTGCAGTACAATGTCTACTGTAGTGTTGGTTGTAGCTACCTGTAGTTCATCTGTTGTGTAGATGTGGAAATATACACATTAACTACATGGGCTAAACTACATTCTTGGTATGTTGTTTGTAATGCAATGGTGGTGTTTTAGTCCTCCATCAGCTTGAGGAACTCATGCATGAGACTCATGGCCACAGAACCACAACCTTGTCAGAGCACGGTGAGAGACAGGAGGAGAAAGAAAGAAACGCCAAAACAACAGGTATCTGCTTTAGAAGAGAGGAGGCAATGTTCCACATTTATATAATCTAAGTCACTGTGACACAGTAAATGTGCAGCAGATCTACTTCCCTTTAGGTATTCACCAAGTCAAAAGGGCCTAAAAACAACAGGAATTTCTGTATAAACTTTCGTTCCATATGTCAAAGTATATTTATTGGTGTTTCAGGCCACCACGTGTTTGAGGGACATGAACAAGAGCCACACGGACACAAACATGTGACACCTGGCCATAAACATGACACACATGGGTACAAACATGAGCTACATGGCCACAAAACGACAGCATTTTCCAAGCATGAGGAGGAGACAGATGAGGTTGAAAGACACGCTGAAAGGAAAGGTATCGTAAATGTAGCAGAGATAATGTTTTCATACACTGCAGTCTTCACCCCGGTGCAGTAGATATCTTTTATTCAAAGATAAACTCGCAGCTTACAGTGAAAATGTGCCACTATAAAAATGAACTGGCAACTGGGAGCAGCAGAGAATAAAAATTCACCTCAGATGTATTTTTTCTTTTTTTTTTCTTGTTGTGTTCATGACAATCACGCCGTGTCAGTCTCCCAGAGGTCTGAGGGGCATGTACATGAGACTCACAGCCACCAAATCACAGCCTCATCTGGGCACGGAGGGGAAAAACATGAGGAGGCACATGACGACAGAAGAGGTGAAAACAAGCGTAGAATGTAAAGTTATCTGGTAGAATTAATACAGTCCTTTCTCTTTCTTTAGTCAGGCTGTGAAAGTCTGGTGTGAATTCATTAAAATGTGCACATATTATATTAAAAACACAAGCCACATTGAACTTAGGCTGTTGTGTTGATTAACTTCCACAGGAGTTACATTTGGCACAATACAGTGAGAAAGATCCCTAGAGAAAAGGAAACAGAAATTTTCTGAATTTTGTCTCTTCATCAACATGAGAAACTGTCAGTCGATTTAATTTCCCACCTGTCAGAAACTAAAGCTACAGAGAAAAGGACAATGAGGTAAAAGAAAATGGATAGCTTTATTGGAAATACTTAGTTTGGTGAGAGAAAAAAAAGTAACGCACGTAAGGTTGACGATTCTGCTTGTTATGTTAATAACTCTGGCATTTCGGTCTCCCAAGAGTCTGGGGGACATGTGCATGAGATTCATGGCCACAAAGCCGCAAGCACACCTGAGCACGGACACATCAGGCATGAAGAGATGCATAGAGAAAGCAAAGGTAAATGCACAGGTATTTCTTTAAGTCGCACAGTAGTTTGCCTGCAGCAATAGAAACAGGAAATATTAAGCATGGACATGGCAGATCTCAATTAATGGCTTTTGTAAACTTAAAAGCTGCAATAGAAGTACAATATCTAAATATCTGCTTATGTCAATTGGAGTTTCCCACAAGCCTGAAGAGCATGTACATATGACACATGGTCACCAAACAACCTCATCTGAGCATGGAGAGGAAAGAGAGGAGGACGGACATGTGACAGGTGAATGGAAAAGTATCTTGGATATTGTAGTACAATTTATAGCCATAGTAGTGTCCATAAAAGCTGCACCAGTAAAGTATTTAAATTTGTCTCCTCATAGTCAATTTAAGCTGTAGAAGTAAAGCTTCACTTAGCACTAAACTTAGTCTCATAGCGCTTTTGTTGAGATTGCTGAACCTGCGCACATGCAAGTGACTTCTGTGGTGTTTCAGTCTTTCATAAGTTTGAGGAAAACGAACACAAGACTCATGGCCATAAAGAAACATCCTCACATGGGCACGGGGAGGAGAGAAAACCTGAAAGGAAAGGTAACGTTTTTACAGTAGTGGTAGTAGGTGTCTGAATATAGAGCTGAAGGGCAGTGCGAAAAGAAATGACATTTCTTGATTACTCTTTAGGTTGTTGGGAAATAAGCCCATATACATGTCCTGATATGATTTTCTGACTGTTATGCTGACGGAAATTGTGGTGTTTCAGACTCCCATGAGTCTGAGGAACACGTTCACGAGACTCATGGCCACAGACCAACAACCTCTCATGGGCACAGGGAGGAAAGAAAGCCTGAGAGGAAAGGTATCTCCGTTAGTGAGGGAAAACGTCTCGTACAATTAAGCTCATGTGTTTGCTCATTGTGTCGACGACTGTGGTGTTTCAGTGTCCCATCATTTTGGCGAACACGTCCATGAGACACATGGCCACACACCAGGAACTGCAAATGAACACGGCCATGACACTCACAATCACAGGACTGTGTTATCCGAGCGTGGAGGGACACAGAAGGAGAGGCATGAGGAAACACATGGTAACTCATATGTAGTGTTAGCAGTCACATGGTAGTTTACCTGTAGTGTCACCTGACAGTGAGAAACATCAGAACTACATCTTCTGATCCCTATGCTGTTGACTGTTTTTGTATCAGTCCACCACAAGGCTGATGGACACAAATATGAGACTCATGGCCACAAAACAACAACAACAACAATCTCTCATAAGCACGGGGAGGAGGGGCATAGAGAAAGAAAACCTGAAATGACAGGTATGGAAATATGTAGGAACCTCACTGTGCTACAAAGCAAGTGGGCACTGAAAACTAAAATGTAGGAAGAGCAGAAATAAATTTGAATTGTTGCTCATTATTGTAATGTTTCAGTTCACCACACGTCTGAGGGTCATGTACACGAGACTCATGGCCATAAAATCACAACGTCTCATGAGCACAGGGAGGAGAAGCATGAAGAAAAGAAAGGTATCTGTTTTCTATGCAGATGTGGAAGCTGTTTATTTTTTCGCGGATTAACTCACCGTCGTATATCTGTCCTTATTAAATATGCAGTAGATAAACTTTCCTCACAAGCTGAATTTGGCAACTTTAGCATTCAAACTGGGCCACAATAAACAGTAGTAATTTATCTAAAGTCACGCATCGGCATCTGTTCATACATAGTGGCCAAGTCGTTAAATTTAGGGAATAGAGTAAAAATCTTAACATCTTAGAATATTATTACCTGAGTATATAGCTGAAGTAGTCTGCTAGACAGAACAAAACAGACATTTCTTGATTGTTGTTTAGGTCTTTGAGACAGAAGCGTGTCTGTTTGTTATTATTGATCAAAATTGTGGTGTTAGTCTCCCAGAGCCACGGTCACGAGACTCATGGTCACAAAGCAACAACCTCACATGGACACGGGGTGGAAAGAAAGCCTGAAAAGAAAGGTATCACTGTTGTAAATATTGAGGCAAACTCTTTCTTAAATTTGACTTTACATGTTTGCTCATTGTGTCGTTGATTGTGGTGTTTCAGTGTCCCACGATATTGGCGAGCATGTACATGAAACACATGGCCAAAAAGCATCTGAACACGGCCATCAGGAGCACAGCCACAGATCAAGGGAGGGGCATGAAGAAACACATGGTATCTATAGTGTTTGCAGTGATATGACCGTTTATCTGCTGTGAAAATATTTCCCTTTAAAAGTGGTGGAAATCTCATGAATAGACCTCATATTTTTGTTCACCGTGTCATTAATTGTGGTCTTGCAGTCTCCCACAATTTTGGGGAACACTTACATGAAACAAACAGCCATAAAACCACCTCATCTGAGAAGGAGGAGGAGGAGGAGCACGCAAAAAGAAAGGCTGAAAAAAGAGGTATCTCTTATGTTTGTAGTGGTAATGGTGAAATACTATACAAAAAAAAGTAAAGGCAGAAGATAAATTATCCCTGTGGGCGAAACAAGTAGCACCTCATAATAAAACAAAGTCTCTAAATGTATCTCTTCAACTACATGACAACCTGTCAGTCAACATCAGCTATAAGGCTAAATCTTTATTTGGTTCAAACAGCAGTGGCATATTTTTTACTAACCAATGACAGACACTGAAGGGCAAACAAGGAAATTAAGCAGGAGACATGGGAAGAGTAGAAAGGAAATTTCTACCTTAAAAGAGTGCAAACTGTTAAATTGTCACTAGGTTTTAAACTCACATGTAGGACTGAAAGATGTATTGTTTTGTATCGAAATCACAACTTGAAACAACACAAAAGGCAGCCTTTTGTGTTGTTTCAAGTTGTGATTTTGATGTTTCAGTGGTCTCATTTAGATTGTTCCTTGTTCTGCGCCAAAACAATAACTGCACAACATAAATGTTAGAAACAATTATTATTTTAGGTTCTTGTCCTAGCATTTGAACAAGGTACTAAATCATTTAATTTATATTGTGGTAATAATTCATCTTGTTTTAAATCTATAACAATAAATACTGAACAAATTACAACAAATTAATCAATCAGTCCTACCCTCATGATGTCACTGTCAATTGTTTATAAATAGTATGAAAAATATGAAACAAAGATGTGAACAGGAAAACATTCTGACTAATATTTGAATAGGTGTGTCTTTGTAATATCTTCATTTATAAAACAGCCTGACATAATCGTGCAACGTGAATGTAGGTTATTTTGCTATTTTCCTCTGTAGTCATGAGGTTGACTGTTCCACGTGTCCTCAGCAGAAAAACAAGCCTGGTTATTTTTAGCCTTTGTTTTAAAAGTTCTTTTTAGAGTCAATTAATCTTTCTCCACAGACGAATTGTGACTATCTGTGTGAAGGTGTGCATGTAGTGCAGTGTGTGATGAGCAGATGACTCTTACACAGAGATTCCTTCATCCCTCAAGGGCTCCTGAAACTCTTGATCTCAGGAGAGCCTCAGGCCAGACAGTTGTTTGGGATCATATATGATGATTTCAAAGGTAAGAGGCCCACATGAGCAGCATGTGGTCTGTAGAATAGATACATAGAGGAAATAAGCTTAGTTAGATCCTCTGATCACTGGAGTGTAAAGTCTTTTAGCCGTTTGACTAAAGTGTAGATGCCTGTTCTTTTAAGGATAAAACCTGTGGAAAAATTCCTTTCATTGCATGTTTAGTGTTGTTTTATTTTGCTCATCTTTCCCTATGCATCTGTTTAATCCCCCATTATTGTGTCTGCTTTATGCACATGATCAAGGTAAGTATTTGGACTTCATATAAACTGACATTTGCATTTATTGATTTGAAAAAGGACGACTGTTTGTATCGTTTGTCATTATTCTTTCAACCTCACTTACTCTTTGATGCAGGAAACATTCTCACTCTCTCTCGCTCACTTTAACTGTCTTTCACCGTTAACAATTCACAATTGATGAATACCAATAAACCAGCATCTTGACTCGTAACATTAATTTGTGGAACAATGTCCCATTGCCTCTCTAGTCTGTGAAGTAATTTGCCATTTATATTTAATTAGGCAGTTCTTCCCCCACTGCTACCGCGGTTCCCTCAGTGCTGAGAGAGGCATTTTATGGTGCTCCTCGAGCCGGCTTCCTTTAAACCAGCTCATTAATATTTCAGCTGGCATCATCAACCAAACAATAATAAAATAATAATGTGACGGCTGATTAAACAGCTAAACTCTGACTTTTTAATGTGCATTTAAATGTGTATTTGCATAAACATGCCTGGTAAACGCCTCTTTAGAGGACAGTGATGCCTTGCAGCACACGATTGCAGCCAACTTCTAAAGCTTAATAAAACCTTAATTAGGTAGCAGTCTTAGCCAAGATAATCGTAGTGAGAATGTAGAGCAACAACCCTCCACCTCTTGGTGCATCCCTCTGCACAATGCAGATCTTTCGCTAAGTGATATCATGGTTTTTATTTCATTCCCTGAGGGAAAATTGCACAAAGGTCTTGGGGGGCTTTTCTTTGGATTTCGGGTGTGAATGCTCGGACGAAATCTTTTTTTTTTTCCCCAACTATTAAAGCATGTACAGTGAAACTTGAAATCCAATCTTATCCTCTCAGCTAATTCAAGAATTACAAAGAGAAAATTTAATCACAAGTACAGATTGCACAGCACATTATGAAAGAGAATCCAAGCCTTTGGAAATGAAGAACAAACAGAAGAGAGGAGAAAGGTTTTCTCTCTGGCACGAGTGGTGCAGGTGCAGTGTAAAAAAAAAACTGTACTGCTGAACTGGATCACGCACCTGTAACTCCCCTGGTTATGATTATGTATATAAGCCACTCATCTGGTAATGTCATTAAATTCCCAGACAAAATGAACACGCCTGTTCTCGTACCCCTGCAAACATACACACGAAAACACACAAACACACACACGCACACAGGATAGTGCAATTCCCATCAGTAATCAGTGCAGCACAGTGAAGCAGACTCAGCAAACCTGTGAGTGTAGTAATGGAGAGGGAGTGGTCTGTCTTTATTGAACCAATATAGAGTCAGAAAGGCAAGACATAAAACACACACAGAGCCATTAATTTGTTCGCTGACAGTTATAACTCTAACTTTTAGACATAAGTGTAAGTGAAAGTCATTTATCATTTCTGTGTCTCATTACAAAAAAATCCTATGAGAACGTTCGGCTTAAAAAAAGAAAAGAAAAGAAAAGACATCCTACCACAGAAATGTATGCTGGTACTCTCCTCCTCCCAAAGACAAGGAGCTGAAATCTGTCTGTTCTGTTGCAGACTGTGAGTGCTACGGCCACTCCAACCGCTGCAGCTACATCGACTACCTGAACATCGTCACATGTGTCAGCTGTAAGCACAACACCAGGGGCCAGAACTGCCAACACTGCAGACTGGGATACTTCCGCAACGCCTCTGCTGAACTGGATGATGAGAGCGTCTGCATCGGTCAGTCTACAGGGAGACAGTGAGAGTGTGTGTGGAGAGCAGTTGTGTGTGTGTGTGTGCGCGCGCTTGTGTTACAGCTTGTTAATGTCTAATGTTGCCCTGTACTAACTGCACATGGGCTTTGAAAAGAAACTTATACATCCACCATAAAGAGGCAACACAAATGTCTTTTTTTGTTTGTTTTAGACAAACTCCATAATACTGTTACTCTCCATAGCAAATGCATTTTCACTAATCTGCACAATTTGCACACACTGGTCGTTTTCACACCCAATAGCCACACTTCAATTGGGGGTTGCAACATTCAGCCGGTTCGAGTTTGCTTTTACACTGTACTTAAGAGAAACGAACCAAGCCTCTTGAATAACGTATTCCCCTCCTCGTCTGATCAAGACTAACTTGAACAAGAAAACTTGCTCATCTTTTGGTTAATGCAGGGCAACTTTTGTTTCCGCTACACAAGAGCAAAACATGGAGCTGCATCAAATCCTCAGTCTAGAGTTTTTGATTTTGTTTTATGCAAACAGTCATTTCTCCCAGCTATCATTATAGACGCATGTATGTTTTGGTTGTGTTTACCCATAATGCCCTGCATTTGCCACTTCCTGCATTTGGTTCACTGGAAGCGAACCGAGACCTATGTTTTTAGGCATAACAGAATTCGCTTCTGTGGTGCGCATCAGAGGTCGTTTGCACATTCACACCTCCCCAAATGAACTTGGGTTTGATTAAGAAGGGCAGTCATGCACACATCGTTTGCTACACAAGGATGTTGTATTTGCTCACTTTCACACACAAGCAAATCAGCCAGCAGTCCCAGCAACCCGCCTACGTGCAAATGCACCTGCCTTTAAAAAGAAATGGCTCTCTAATTGGTTTATTACATTGCTAAAACACACCCATTTGTCAGCCCTACCATGCACCTGGTGCGTCCATTTTTTTACACACCAATAAATAGCAAATGTAGGTTTGACCACGCTGGCACAATATAACTACAGTTTATCATCTGTATCATGTCATATGACATGATATATATCTGCAAAACACATTTCGTAATAGATGTTCTCATATCGCAGGGACTGCTGTGATATGAGAACTGTGATGAGTGTTGATTTTTATAATTTTCTCCCAATATGCCAGCCAAGAAATCTTTACTTGAATCCTCCCTCATTCTGCAACACCCTCACACCCCAACAACTTAGTGGGAAGCGAAATGAGAAGAGAATTGGTTTAACAGTTGCATCAAAAGATATTGCAGTTGGATTTATTTTCCATCTTAATTGTTCATTAAACCAAGTACAATGAACAATTACATTTCTTAAATGTAAATGGATGTGTGTGTTAGGGCTGAACAATTAATTGAAACATATTGCGATTGTATAGAAATCGCAATATGGTATAGTGCAATTTGCAAATTGCAGGAGGCGCAATATGTGTGTCAAAATATAATTTTAAATTAATTCTGTCAAGTCTGTCAAGGCTTATTAATATTGTATTTGACATAGACATTGGATGTGACACACAAAATATTATCTCTAAATAAGTGCTACAAGAAGCCACTGCGCAGGAGCTGACCCCTGCCCTAGACCATAGGGCTGGACTTTTTTTACCATGACTTCTTTAAACTTTGTGGGTGTTTGATGTCGCTGCCTCGCTGAACTGTCCTCATACTGGGTTCATTAGAGGTCCAGTACCATCCAACTAAAATGAATGCAAACACCCTCAAGCATGCCTAAAACTAAAAGTTTATATGTGAACCTTGCTTAAAATCCAATCCACTAGAGTATAGAGCCAACACAAAGCCACACCGTGTGTACTGGTGATAAACACTCCGTCTACACAGCTTATACTCCTTAAACTCACTACCTTAATAAGGGCATGTCCTAGTAAGAGGTCACTGTGTTCAGATAGCTGTGGAGCGAAAATCTGGTGTTGATTTGGATCCATCTGCAGATGAACTGCAGGGGGTTGAAGGGTAAACACACCACGGTTGAGGACCACATTGGGCTAGGCCTTGGAGTCAGCACAAATAAGGCCTCATTAACTCATCTGCCAGCACACTGATACACCAAGCAAGGCACAGCAACGTCCCTAGAGTAAGAAATGATGTCCTTTCCAACACAAATGTATTTTGCACAGACATTTAACACACACATTTGCTCTAAGCAGTTCACTTACACACCCGACACTACTGCAAATGATCCACAAACACACAGATACCAACTGTCTGGCGGTGACTGTGTGAGTTTATTTCAATGTTTTTAATATTTCATAATACATTTTAAAATGAATAAGTGAATTTGATCTTGGATGGAGATGAGCTATCAGTATACATCAACAAATGACAGAAACTGTGGTTCATCACCAGTCAAATGCAGAAAAGTTCTGCCATTACATTAAATATATATATATATATAATATACATTATATACATACATATATATATATACATACATACATATATACATATATACATATACATATATATATATATACATATATATATATACACACACACATATATATATACATATACACATATATGTACATATACATATATATGTACATATGTACATATATATATATATATATATATATATATATATAGTGTATTAGCCTGCAATCACAAGCAGTAGGCCGCATCACAAACCCTGCCTGACTATGGGAGGAAGCCGAAGAACCTGGAGAATACCCATGCACACACGGGGAGAACATGCAAACTCCATGCAGAAACATAAACAACTTATTTGGGAGAAATTAGGTTAAAAACGGTCTTAGTTCCAACTGTGAACTGGCAAATCTCTGCATTTTAGAGAAACCTCACATGTACAGTAGTCTTGTAATTCTGAAGCTCCCAGACACCAAAGACAAATGTTTGGTCTGAATACAGTTGGCTGAATGTGTTCCAACAAACTCACATCCCCAAATATCTAAAACAAAGCCATCTATTTTTACTCCCTCTCTCTTTTAGAATGTAACTGCAACCAGATGGGTTCTGTTCATGACCGGTGTAACAGTACAGGCTTCTGCCAATGTAAAGAAGGCGCCACGGGGGCCAAGTGTGATGACTGTCTGCCGGGCTACTACTGGAAGCAAGGTTGTTACCGTAAGTATAAGACTTTTTTTTCTAGTGAGTGAAAAATCCAGGTTTTAAGAAATGTAGCCTTCCAGGTCCTTTGTGAGTAAATCTCTGAGTGTTTCCTTTATTCTGGAGGGAATAGATCATGTAGCTCATTAGCAGCATCACCTGCTCCTTTAATTGATGACCCTGTCACACCTTAACCCTTATTACAGGGAATGGTCTTCCTTTACAATCTACCATGCATTAGACATACTAACTGACTCAGACATACACACAAATTAAATCTCCACAGGCAGGCATGCATTTTCAACGTCAATTAATTTATTACAATATGGGACACATTGTAGAAGCACATTGAGTTTGACATCTTACTCCTAATACTCCAATTCAGCAGAGCCAATTATCTTTGGTGCAATAAAAAATGTTATCTAATGTAATTATTTCTTGTCATGGAAGCCTGATCCTCTATTTTCCCTCAGAACATTTTTAGGTCAAGTATCCTGCACAGTACAACTACCTCTGCGCTTTTCCTAATGCCTTTTATAGCATTTTAATGATGCTATTTGTTCCTACAATCATTATTTAACACATCACACGTGCTGTGTATTTTCTGCTGGGCTTCAGACACTGATTTCAACATGACCCTGAGAAAGTGCAGGCTAAAGAAAAACAGACAGAGAAAAGGGCTGCAAAAACAAAAAAGGCAGGTGTTGTTGTTGTCCCTGAGGCAAACACTGGAGAATTTATCATCCTCTTTCTTTCCTCCTGCCTTCTTTTCTACTTTGTTCTTTCTGCCCTGGATTCTCCCCTGTATCACTGTTTCCCCATCATGCTTTTTTACCAACATTGTCCCTCCCTATCCTTCCCCACCTGTCTTTCACTTTGCTGTACATTTTCCTTTCTCCTTTGTGCTCTTTACTCCCACAATCTCTTTCTGCCGCCTGTCACTCTCCCGCACCCTCTGCATTCTCAACTTCTCGCTCTCCTTCTGCGATTCCCTTGCTCTCCCTCTTTCCCACTACTTCTCCCTCTGCTGCACTGTCTGCTTTCATCTCTGCTCACAGCCAACATTTGTGATGAAGAGATGCTCCTGTGCCAGAACGGAGGAACATGCTATCAGAACCAGAAGTGCATATGTCCTCCAGAGTTTAAGGGGGTACTGTGCCAACACTCCCGCTGCGAGGCGGGCAAAGACTGCAATGCCGCCTCTTCGCCGCGCCTCTCTATAACCAGCCTGCTGCTCTGCACTCTGCTAGCCCACCTGCTGGCTACGTTATCTCCCCACTGAGCCACGACAAACGCCCCTCAGACCAAGGAGTGTGTGTATAATGTGTGTGTGTGTCCGTGAGGAAAGTGGAGACCCAGACTAGGTAGGGCCATCTAAGTCATGGACCTGTTGAATACACACACCGCAGCACTCGCAAAAGAGCACACACTCACGCAAAACACCAGATATCTCCAATCTCTTTTCAGACACAGACAAACACACACACACACATACACACACTCACACACACACACACATCTCACAGGACAGTTATCATAGTGAGTGTGTGCTCAGGTGTGAGAAGTATGATGAACAGAAAAAAAAAGGGCCTCAGAGAAAAGAGATGAAGGGGGCAAAATTATACCAACCACTGTTCCCTTTATTCCTGAGCTGGAGAAATGTGCATCAAACCAAAAAGCATTAAGAAAACACTTAAATCACCACTGTTTCACTTCAAAGGGAATGGCTGTAGTAACCACGAGGAACTGTTCTCTTTTTTGTCTTTGTTTTCTTTTCTTGGTTGAGTTAGTAACGTCACCTCGATTAGACTGACGGCCAAATGTGTGTGATCAGACTCTGTGAGAGGACGAGACGCACGAACAAGATGGACGGGTCAGGAGGGGGTGGGGGGGGTGCATTTGATCCTGTTGCTGAGGCCTATATAGTATATTAACCAGGTTTCATTTCTTCTCAAAAAAGATGGGACTTGATTTTACATTTATTCTACTTCTGCTGCATTTTTTTTATTATATTGTCAGTCATTGTATCTAACGTGCCCACTAACAGTCGCTGAGATTATACATATTATATAATATCCAGGGGGGTTACGAATTACAAAAAAATAGTCACTATTATGGTTGTTATAGGAATGAGTGATTGTTGCCACACTTAGCGAGATTTAATCTTCACACAGTATTCAGGAAGCAGAATTTAAGAGAATTTAACTAAAAGAAAAGAGAGAAAAGATATCAACCACGTATCAATATTATATGACATTATTTGACTATTTTTTGTAGAAATTATTTTTGTTTGGAGTTACAATAAATTATAAAAAATGGCATTTACAGCTATTCCAAAAGAGCATTTTATTACACTGAGTGTAAACCTTGCAGTAAATATGACTGTTATTTGCCTTGTGTTTGTTGTTTTTTTTCCCCCCAATTACTCCAAAGTCTGCAATCACATGTTAATATTTTCAGTTTCAGCTCGGTGAAAGAAGGATAAATCAGGCAGGAGGAGGAAAGCAAGCCATCACTCTACATCATCATTTTGATGATTTTCACTCACTTTGACATGGCGTTCAATGATTATTCCAACTTGCAATCCAACAGCCTGTTTGACAATCACAAATAACTGCTTTATTGTCCAAAGAATATAAATTATTTTATCCTGATAAAAGAGCTTTTATATATCTGTCGTTGTCACTTGCAGAAGCACCACAAGACAGTAAACAAAATAATTCTCCACGATACAAACGTTAGAAATACTATGATTCGCAATGGTCCCTTAGAGACGGAGACAGACGGAGAGTAATGTCTCAAGGCCACATTTTCTCCTCTTTAACTCAACTTAAGATCGCTGATATTTACAAGGCTGTTCCACCAAAAAAAAAAGTTGTCTGACTATAATTCATTTTATTTATTTTTTTTTTTTTTTAAAACCTGCAAATCAATTTCGCTGAAAAATGTGCCATTGCCGAGTCTGCCCGGGAACACGGTGGATAAAGGAACAAGAACGCTGTATTACACCAAGATACAGTGAACATCAAAGATAAAAGAAATACTAGGAGAGATGACAAGACTAAGATTCTGGTATAACTCGTGTAGGGCTTGTCCTCTCCGAGCCTGGATGTTGTCAAGAGTTGACACAATGTACATGTTGTGCATGTGTAGTACATATGAAGCTACATGGAGCTAGGCTGGTTATTTGGGAAAACAGGTAACTGGGCTCCAAGTCAAGTCCAGAACCATCCAACTTCCATTAAATTCTCTGGACCCCCCCTAATAAACAATTAACAAAGGCCTCTTTAGTTTCATTCTTACACAAAAGGTCAACATGTAAAAACATGTGTTTGTCCAACAGCAGACTGCAGTGACTAAATGTATTTATCTACAATCCTAAAATGTGAAACTCTTCCTTTAATAAAGCATAGTTTAGGTGAGAAGAAAAAGATGCAACACATAAAAAGTTAAAACAATTATAATAAAAACAGAAAAGAAATGGAACATGAGCAAACCGCGAAAGTTGCAGTTTGACATTTGTGATGAAAAACAACACCACCACAGCATTTTCTGTAAATGTGCTCAACATGTTGCAGTGAAAATATTGTTAATTTAATCTGTTTAGTTGTGGACAGTGTCTACGACAGAATGCCTGAAACGAGGGAAATCTATCCCCCTTAAGACATTGTCAATCAGGATAAAATGTGATTATTAATTGATTACAACTGATAAATAGGACTGAAGCTACTACATGCTGCCTTGATTAAACACAAGACTGTCAGTAATCAACCAGCTCTGACAGTGAAGCCGGTTTTCTTTTTAACTTGTAAAAGTCGGTCTTGAAGACATATTTCACTGGAAAGTATCACAGGAGGCGGCAAATGTTACCAGTCCAGTGTGTAACATTTAGGAGGGTTAAATGGCAGAAATTTAATGTACTACACGTAAGTATGTTTCTATGTATTATCACTTTAAAATAAAAACTGTCTGGTTTTTGTGGCCCTAAAATAAGCCTTATAAACTGGTCAAGGGCCGCAATCTTCCACCGCCATGTTTCTGCAACAAGTAGAGCAAACCAGCCAGAGTGTGTATTTAGCATTTTGAAGCAGAAGCTTACTATGCAAAAGAAGAAGAATGCCATCCTTTCTGGTATGTAATGGCCACCGTAGTTCCCTCATGTGTTTGGGAAAAGGAGGGGTGACCCAACTCTTACAAAATGGACCTGTCCGTGGACAGATTTTGTCAACAGCAACACAGTTTTGCAGGTGTGGAGTTGAGATCAAAATGTGGGTGTGGTTAAAAGTAATAATGTAGTAAAAAAAACAATGAGCACTTCATAAGATGCTCTGTGGATGTATCATTGATTGTTTATCACAGCAATGTTGCTGTTTATAATGAGTATTCAGAACAACCGACCTAATTAAACTGAAATGGAACAATGTGCTGTGCTGCTTTGGGATGAACCAGGAGAAATATGAAAAATTAAAAAATGAATGACAGTAAACTCTGAACAACAGAAAGCAGCTGAATACTGAGTGCATTAGAAGACATTAATCATCTTTAAATTTGTTTTACCTGTGTATCTCCTTTCAGAGAGAGAGTAAGCATTTAAGTAAACTACAAAGGATAAAGTACATACCATGGATGCAACACCTATCATCTGAGCTCATACGTTGCCCTTTTACAGGCAGACAGTAGCACCTGCCAATTGAAGTGTGTGTGTGTGTGTACGGTCAAAGATGTGGGAGAACGTCGGCCGGATAAGATTGTCCTTGGCCTCCGGCATGTGACGCAGAATTGGCGGAAAATGTCTCAATTTGTTGCCGTCATATTTGTACTGCTTCCCAGCTGTACCTCTGCCTCCCATTTGGATTGTTTTTGGCAGTGGATTTCACATGGGTCCTTGAGGCCTCCTCATCTGATTGCCCTCAGATTCCCCTTTCACACAACCTTTGTTTTTGCGGATACACGAGCCAGCTACGTACATTACGTGTGCCCATGGGTCTCCACCAATCACACATTCGCCACCTCCACCGTCTCCTCTACCTGACCTGATTTTGCCACGGGTCTGCATTTCTCAGAGTGATCTTGTTTTGTAAAAAGTCAAAGTAAACAGTACAACGAACAGATGCATGGTGTAGTAGTAAGTATGTTTATTAACCATGGGTAGGTTAATGTGCATTAAGGCTGCAACTAGCGATTATTTTCATCATCGATTTTCTTAATTAATCAAGTACTTGTTTGGTCTGTAAAATGTCAGAAAAAATTTTGAACGGTGTATACCAAACCAGGAAATGATGGAGCAAAGAAACTCACATTTAAGAAGCTGAAAAATATGAGCGCTTGTTTTGATTATTGGAAAAAACACTCAAATTGATCGATTATCAAAGTAGTTGACGATTAATTTAGTACGCGATTAATAATTGATAGGTCAAGTAATCGTAGCAGCTCTAATGTGCATTAAACAATCTGAGAGCCATCCCTCATTTTTCATCATTTTTTAATTTAGGTGCAATTACATTTGGGCATTTTCAAGGTACTAAATGAGAAAAAAACAAGACTATCTGTATGGTTAACAGGTAGAGTGCAAATAGGTTGTCCACTCACATACAGCATATAACATATTGTTATGATATACTTATTATGTGCTTTTAAAATAACAATATAATTTTAATAATTCTTCTTTCACCAGGTTTTAGCTGGTCCAGTCACCATCACCAGTCAAATACGGAAGAAACTATCTGCTTTCACGATTATTCCATGTACTTCAGATCTTCTCGACAAACATTAATTCATTTAACAAGCACCAGTCTCTCAAAAACACAACACAAACGGAATCTTCCTCTCCTGGTTTGGGTAATGAGCTCTAGCTGTGTCTCAATAGTCCAAGTGTGGATTCATTGGCCAGATATTTGTCAAAAAGCATCACAGCACCACATCTGGTGTGTCCTTCACAACTGACTATGTCCCAGAATTATTTGCCTGTCAGTGGCAGAGCAATAAAAAAGTTGTTTTTTTTGTAAACCTCACAACAACACGACACAAATATGTGTTTTTTTTGTAATAACACAATACACAAGCTTGGTGGAGCCTGGAGACAAAAACAAATGCAAAAAAATGAATACATAAATAAACTCTAAAAATAATAACAATACAACAAGAGCATGTAATAATGATATAATTAGTTAAATAAATAAAAATAATATTGGCAGGGACTTGCTAAGTAATTTCAACTCATTCTTCATATTATTTAAACAAGGTTAAGCTCAACCAGCTAAACCAGGTTTCTTTTACCTGTTTTTCCAAATCAGAAATCTGTGTGGAGTGGAGATAAGTTTTGCATGGAAATCATATTCCAGGTTTGCTTATGCAATGAAGAGATTTAAAGGAAATTATGTGATTTATCCATGGTTGCTGAGATACATCACAGGCGTTGATGCATCTTCATTTACTCCATTACTACATAATAATAATAATCAATCAAAAATAAAAAAAATTATCATAAAACTGGTACAACATAAATTATAAATACGACTGAGTAGAAAGACATTTAAGACATATTTATTTTATATCAGATATGTTTAAATATATATGATTTTTAAGATGTTTTGGCTGATTGGGACTTAAATTAGCAGTCTGGCTTCAAGAGGTAGGAATAACGGTTTAACATCTCAGTTTACAGCCTGCCTGAATTTATTCGGAGAAGAAGAAGAAGGAGATTTGGGGAGTTTGTCAGCTAGAGCGTCTCATTTCTCACGTCACCTGACTTCCGTCTCCCCCAAGTGTGCAGCCGACAGGGGCCACAAGGTTGCAGCTTTGATTATTGAGACACAGGATTCTGCCTCTGGTGGTTCGACCTTGGTCAAACAGCATGCATGCATGGTGCATGCTTATTGGTTCACTGATGAGACTAACTCCCTGTGTAAGAAAATGTACTATTGAATGACAACACATATTTGATATAAGGACTTACAGAGGAAGTTAATAACACAAAAGTCTTAAAGTTCCATACCCAGCCCTAAAAATAAGTGAAAGAAAAAATGCTACATATGACAAGAATGCAGTGGACCTCAAGTGCATTTGATATTCAAGCGACTCTGATGCTTGATGGCACAATGACAACTGTTTAAATGAGTGAAAATATCTGTGTCGTGTTTGATGTCCTTTGTTTATTTTGGGTGTAAAATACAGCCCACAATTTCAGTTCTCATTTATTCAAGACACTCATTTATATTTTGAAAAAAGGAACTTCTTTATGGTAAAAAAAAAAATAATAATTAAACAAGGCAGGATTTGCTCTCGGGTCCCCCCACAGTTGGTAAGAGGTATTGTTTGACATCTAATGTACAAACCATATCTTCAGACCAGGTACAGTAGCCTATGTCATAGCATTTTATGCAAATACGGTTCCATCGTTTTATTTTTCATTATAATAAACATTTAAACTAAAACTAACTAAAAAAATTACTTAACAATTGTGCTTTCGTTGTGACGTTTGCAGTAAAGGAGAATGCTGTTGTTCAATTTGAGGTACAGACCCAAAACCAGAAGTAGTTTTAAGTTGATGTATCATCAAAATAATCTTGGAGACAGCTCCAGCTTAACATTAAAATGCAAAAACTATCATCAGAATGCATCATAATTAGAGGAAAGCCTCCATCTACCCAACAGATTGGACCTGGAGCCTTGCTGTCCTGGACACCATCTACAGTTCAGATATCCACTAAACAACAAAACTGATTTATTGAGAGCATATACTGTATACACACACCAATAACGCACAACCAAACTGCACTCGGGTAAAATCATGTGCAATGAAAACATCAGTATTTTCACATTATCTGTCGTTCTAAGACTCTAAAGTTGCCTCCAGTAACCAAGACTCAAGGATCTGTTTCAAAAGTGAAATGTGTCTGATCCGTCATCATTGTGCTGTGACTGAGAAAAGACTGAGTGCCACTCCTGTGCAACCGTTCCACTGACGTCTGACCGACGTTAGACTTCACTGCCCTTTGAAAGAGTCAAAAACCACAAAAGAAAGAGAAAGTAGGAATCAAAGACATTTGATTTTGTGCTGTATGTCGAGCAGAATGTTCAGCATCAAGCAAATGACTACATACATGTAAATAAAAAATGATGTGGGCTTTTATATTTTAATTATTTATTATTATTTTTCTACAAAATACCTAAAATAGTAAACATATGCTATATATTCTCTATGTTAAATAATGCAGACTGGCTGGATTTTTTTCTGTCCTGCTAAAACTAATCAGTTGTGTCAAGCAATAGAGCGATGGAGATAACTGCCACTTATTGTGCAAAGATGTGAATACTGAAAGCTGTTACTTTGTTAACTGTCAACTACTGATAGAAAACACTGATTCTAAACAGTAGTTACAAGCGCAAGCCATTTTTTTTTTTAATGCTACAAATATGAAAACCGAAGTTATCAGCATGTACCTTGACCGGTAAGTCCATTGCAGAGATTTGGCATGGTGTGAAAACTTGTGATGAGAAACTGTAACTGAAACTAAGTTTGCATGAAATGACACTTTCTAACTCCACCTGTCACCACCAGACTGGCGAGGTAGCAATGCTGAACCTGTGAAAATCACTGAATAAAAGTGCATTAATTTCATGAATAAATCATGCTTCACCAGGCCAACAACTACATACACAACAGCCTTTGCTGGTGCACAGTCCATGTACTGTACACACACACACATACAGGTTTGAACAACTATTCTTAAAAAACTTCATTGAATTCCATTGATTTGGACAGCCTAAAACAAAGCGTTATCTCTAACATTAACCATGACCAGTTAATGCCTAACCGTAACCTTAACCTCACCACAATTCAAATCTTAGCCCAAAACCCAACCTGTTCCTCAGAAATTAGGTTCTGCCTCATTAGGACCTGGTTTTGGTCTTCATGACTGATGACAAGGTCATCGTTTATGCCAGGAAACCAGCAAACCCACATGCACACACAGACCTGACAAGAGGTAATCATCTCAAGCATGTCACCTGCTTACAAATGGAAACTAAAACTACATTATTGAAATACATATACAGTACGTCAGTATGTAGCTCGAGTCAGAAGAGTGAAATCCCACTCTCTGCCCTGTTAACTGGTCAACTTCCCATCACTCATATTGATGAGGTGTCGTCCTGAGGCATATAGCCTGAGGCTGAGCTAAAAGAAATCTGTAAATACACCCAGAAGCATGAGCTGGCAGTGCAGCACACACTCCCCTAAAGATTAAGTCTATATCCTGAAGACAGACTCTTCATCATGAATGCCAATAACTTTTAGGTGAAACTGATCAAATGTCAGTGTTTCGGGTTTTTTCTTTTTTCTTTTTAAAGGAAAAACTTGAGAATGCTAGAATGAATGTTGCAACAAACATCTATCAAAAGAGATACAGAAAAACACAGGTCAGTGCTTTCTTTTCCATGCACAGTTAAGTAGCACAGGTGTAGCTCAACCCACGCCAATTAATTGGACAACTGTCCTTGTCCAATTATACAAGCACTAGTGGGGAAACTATTTGCTGAATGAAGAGGCAATATGCCCGCATTCCACAGGTTATTAGACATTTTCCTGTTGACCTATTGTATCACAGTTGGTAGCATGTTGACCGCCATTTTGTGTCCTTCTACCATCCAAGTATAGTCTTCTCTTCGGTCTAAAAAATTTACTGCTCTGGATTTTTCCATGTTTAACTCAACGCTGTCGCTAAATTCAATTGAGAAACATTTTAGCAGGACCATGATGTTTACATGCAATTCAAAGGTCTGGCAAATTGACATTGTCTCTCAGAAACACAGAAGTCTGCAGAGAGGACAATGATGGTTGAGTGTGTATGTGCGTGCTCAAGTCTCAGATGTCTTTACTGTAGAAAAAAGGGAATACACATGCAAACTAAGTCTATCGCATGTTTCAATGTGCATATCTGCAGCGATACACTGAACAGATATACAAATGAATTATACCAAACACATACAGAATAATTGTCAGATAAATTGAATGTTTCCCATAAGTAGTGTGGCAGCCTGCCATATTCTGATATGTTCCACTACAGTGTCATAATTATCCTGAGGTTAGTGTCACGCACATGCTCATGCTGCCGTTCATGAAGTTTTTCCGTTCACACTCAGACTCATGACTGACTCACTCACTCAGATCTGCTGCAAACCAACTCAACACCACCAATGACTTATCAAGACCTTCAATGTTTCTTGAATGCATTTACACCAAGCACACGCCATCACCGACCAGCACTTCCAAAAAATTATTTCACACCAGCATCCACATTTCACACATAATGCATGCTTTTGTAACGACTCCTCTCCCTCAGACCAAGTACGAGTGCTTGGACATCAGTCGCTCTGAATTTCTACAAATGCATGAGCAACTAAAAAGTGGAGCCGTCGGACTCCCGACACTTGTTCAATCTCCTTGTTTAACAACTGTTTGTAGAGTAACCCCTGCTATCAGGTGCATCACATTAAGTGATTGTCTTGAGTTGATGGTCAAACATCCGCAGTTGTCAACTGAATGGCAGGTTAAAGCGTGCTATCGTGCCTATTTGCCCTAATGCCTCCACAATCTAATGTACATGCATTGTTCACCTTGTTGTTATTTCCTGCTGAAACCTTCGAGGTGACAGTTATGTTGACAAGTGTGTTTGAATAAGCATTCGGGGAGTGCTTACAGTGAGATGAGCCCACAGTTTGGCTGTCTTCCATTGCCTTTGCTTTGTTTCACACATTGTCCTTTACCAGCACACGCACATCTGAAGCATCAGGGCGCCACATTTCAAACATGTTGGCATATGTCAGCAAAACAGCGGCTGCTGTGCAGAATGTGACCCTCAAAATGCTTCTGCTTCGGGCCAAAGAAAGAAATCTTTGTCAGTTCTCTAAAGTTGTCTCAGGCTCAGTGTGGCAGAGCAAGTCGGGCTGATATCACAGCTCTGAATACCAGTTTTTACAACTTTCTACTATCGCTGCTGAAGACGTACAGCTGTACGGAGACATGAAGCTGTGTGAAAGCCTGAGGCTTGAAACTCTTGAGCACGAATTCTAAAACATTATTTGGTAGAAACATCTACAATGATTTTCATTGAATTCTTGGTGATATGCTTTTATAGTGTCTCAGTCAAAGTCCCCTGCATTTTTAAAGACTACTGTCACGGGAAGAGTTAACGTGCTGTGATGCTGCAAGAAGGATTTTCACTTGATGTTTAGGTAAATTCTGCAGAGCTTTTAGGGACATCGTGCTTTCAGGCAGAAAATTAAGTTTGTTTTGGAGGAGTGCTGTTCCGTTCTAATGTGTCTGAAATGTTAAGTAGAGCAGGCTTCTCAGACATAAATAGCTAAGCAGTTATGCAGACAATATCCCCATGTTAGAGATTGTTTTTGCATTTTAATACAATAGCTGAGTATATTCACCATATAGTGCTTTATTCGGTTGTAATTATCTCAGTAACTTCCACATTCGCTGTTACTTTGCAATGGCTGAAAACAGAATGCTGTTGAAGAAATGTGAATGTGCATTGGTGTGCTTTTTTTTTTTTTAAATGTCTTTGGCTTCAATAAATTCAAGTCAGGCACTGGAAACTTTTACTGAGATTTACAAACTTAGCCAAACTTGTAAAAATATGTATGTAGGGTTCATGCTTTTTTACATATTAGACTTATGGTGCTTTTTCCACTGCACAGTTCCAGCATGATTTGGCTCAGCACGTTTGGTTTTTTTTTTTGTTTTTCCATTAGCAATAGTACCTGGTGCCTTTTTAGTACCTGATTGGCCAGAGAGCGTCTGAGTCTAATGTCAATTCAGTTTACCCTGTAACATGCCAGTATGTATTCAAGGTAAAGAAGCACCAGCTGACCTTGGCCAGTGGTGAAAAAATACTGACATTACGTACATTAAACTATGGAAATGCATTTCAACCATTAGCCATAATACCCAATGTAACTGTGTTAAAAGTAAAGTGTCAAGTCGAGTCTTTCACCAACTTTAGTCAAGCAAGTCCTCAAATTTGTGACTTAAGCCAGACTCAGGTCAAGACACGTGACTCGAATCCCCCACCTCTGGTTAATAGTTAGAAAATGTATTGCTCTTGCTCTATTAAATAATTTATTTCTATCCATTCACTCATATTATATCTAAATAAATAAGCTGTTACAGTTTGTGTGACAAACAAACTGAAGGCATTTTTGATTTTTGAGCTTCTTATTTATACACCAATGTATATATGGACAAACTAATCTGCAGATTAGTTAAACTTAACATTACTTCATCGTCATACTTGTGACAAAAACCTTACATAAAAGGCTCAAACTAATATTTAATAAATCAGAAAAGGCCATCAAAACACCATGCATGTACTGCCTACATGTGTGAGGCACACAAAAAAGAACCTACTGTACTGTATACATCCTTACAGTTCATGAAGCGGCAGCAGCATCAAAACAAGTGCACATACTGTATATATTCTATCACAGACAACCAACAAATGTGTAAACAACAAATAAGTGCAACATGAAAACAGACAATTATTAGACCTCAGGCTCTGTCCCTACAGAGAGCGACACAGACTGCAGCAATAAAACAACATGTTCTCAGTCCAGAGTCAAAGCAGACCATATTATTATGATTGTCTTTATGCTCACATTTAAAAAGAGACGAGAAAAGATGAACTTGACTCACGTTAGTTGTAGAGGAAGTCCACTCTGCTTTGTTGAATGTGTCCCGTCATGTTGTTGATGTGATGGTCTGTTTGTTTACCTTCTCTCCCCTCAACGGCTGCTTCCCGTATACATAGTCTTACACAAACTTAGAAACATTGGTAACAGGAAAACAAGTGTAACGCTAAACTTTTCTTTCTTAAGTTCAATAGTGTCACAGGTTCCTGTTTATGTGCAGTTTGTCCTGCGTCTGCGACCCCGACGGTGTTTTTCAATCAAAGTAAGGCAGTAGCACCTGGCGCGGCCTCCACAGACACACCTGCTTTAGCTTTCACACTGCAGTACCGCCTTTGACCACACAGCCTGGTGACATTAACAACCATTACAACCCAGGGAGGCGCTGTGGCACTCATTTATAAAAACTCAAACAGAGCCACTGAATAAGAAACAACCACAGAATATAAAAGGTGTCAACGGTGATTAAAAGATTTAAAGGGAAAACGGTTTTCTAAAAAAAATATGATTGAAAACTGAAATGAAAGAGAAGACATTGGCAGCTGTATTGATTGTGATAAAAAACAGTTTTGATTATGTTCTATTAATTACCACATTAAATCAAAAAGCAAGTTGCATTCCTGTCAAAATATTTATTCAAACATTAATAAATATTTTAATTCATGTTTGTTATTGCATGCGCAGGTTCATGCTAAATAATATTAATTTCTTCACTTACGATCTGTCTACTTTTATTATTTAGTGCTGGGCTGATTAAACTTAGGCTACAATACCAATGTTATAAATAGCAGAGAAAGCAGACATATTTCACACTTTATACTTTATTCTTATTATATAAGCACTGTTGGACCTTTGCATATTTATGACGTGCTGGGTCCTGAATATACAGTATATGTAAATGAATGTTAACATACAGTAGATACAAAAGTATGATGTTGTGTGAAGTAAGTAGGTAAATCTTACAAATTTCATTGGTAAAAAATATCAGTGTGCAGAAAGTTGTGTATGCATAATTTTGTATATTTATCCCTGCTACGCCTGGTGAATTTTTGGCAATGATATGCCAAAACAACAGGTGACACAGGTGCAGAAGGCATTTCAGACTTTTATTCATATGCAGAAACTTTGGGACACGGGGGACCTGAACATCATTCCTTGGAGGCTTTGTCTAAAAACAAATTTGGGCATAAAGTTGCTGTCACAATGGAAGACTGAAAGAAAACATGCAGATTATTCTGTCCTTTGTATATATAAAAAAAATCAGCTTGAATACATGGGAGCAGATGAACAGGATTTTTGGATTACTCTGACAGTTATTCCTTTCAAACAGCTGGAGGTAATTCAAAAACTGATTTCAGCCTGTCCAACACCTGAGATCTGAGAGAGACACACACCACTCAGCAATATGGAGGTCAGGAGAATTTTGGGCAAGAAAGAGTTTATTAAAAAAGAGAAATTAGGCACAAAAATAATACTTGGCAACTGAGTGACACAAGGGAAGGAAGCCGAGTTCACAACAAAAGGAGCACTGACATTTAAGAGATGCACATCTCTGCAGAGTAAACATCGTCTCCAGCAGTGACACACTGTACTTGTAGTTTGAGTCACCTGAAAACTGGGAGTTGTGCTTAGAAGAGTCAGTGGAGCAGCAGTTTCTGACACAAAAACTGACTAAAGTGACTGAGAACTAAAAAAAACAGCTTTCTTTTGTGGAGAAAAGAGAAACAACATTCACAGTCACTGTAAATACAGTTTTATTTATATAGTGCACTGTTTATACAGTGCTGAGTGGTCACAACTTATAGTTATATCGTGATTTTTGCTGAATTGATGCTCTAACTTTTCCTAGGAATATTTACTTATATGAATTACAAAACTTAGCAGCCCCACATTAGAGTCACAGAAAATATTAGATTTCCTCCTCATCTATAATATCATGAACTTCTGTGGATTTTTATTCTTTTTTTTCAGATTTCAAAACGCCTCTCCCGGTTGCTCTGTTTTTGTACTCTCTAAGTAGTATATTTCCACCTCTTCTGAGGTCTCTGCTCTTGTCTCTCTCAAACACTTGTCTCGCACTTATCCCATTCCAGCACTTTCTTCATGGATGGCGGAGCACTGTGGCAGCTACTGTCACATGTCTGAACATCCAAGTGAAGGCTTCAGTTACATATTTACTGTATACTGGCGGGGGAGGAAAAAAAACAACTGATTTTTGCCTGAAATGGGGAAATACTTTTTGTGAACTTTTCTCCAAAAGGTATATGTTTTCAAAAACCTTTATGCCTGAGTCGAGTGTGAGCCATTTAAATTTGAAATTCTGGGTCCCACTATGAAGCAGAGCTTCACAGGAATATACTGTATGAATAATGGGGGTAAAATGAGTGGTTCTCGATCCACAACAGCTGGTTGTACATCCTGTAATTACACATATGGAATGTACGGAGCCCCAGATGTGAAATGGGGAAAAAAATACTAATTTGTTCCCAATTTGTCGCTGTCATGTGTGGCCTGTGAGAACCTGTTGTTGCAGCCATTAATGCGTATCCCATAGGGCTTGAGTTTGTCGAGTCTACGTGCCACACGAAGTTTGGTCCCTGAGGAAAATATCACCTCCTTCTGAGACGTCCGGTCTCTTTTTGTTTGCACTTTGTAGACATCCACCGGTGACGGCGATCATTTCCAGATCCTCGCAGTTGGTAAACAACAAAATCTAAACCGGCATCCAAGTCGTACCTCTGCTGGTAATTTAACCTGGCTCTTCATATTCTATTTAAATGCCTCTTGCTAATAATGATTCCTTGCAATGCCATGCTTTTGAGAATCTCTTTGTGACTCATCCCAACTAAAATCTCAATCACACTATCTCCGTCCATCCCGAAGCTTCAGCCCTCTTCGCTCGCTTTTGTGCTTGTGCAGCTCTCAAGGTAATTCATGTTAATATACTGTTTTTTCCCCCATGTCATGTCTGGGGCTTTGTACCGTAGGATTTTTTTATTTATTTTTTAGATACTTTATTAATCCCCTTGGGGTAATTGTTCTCTGCATTTTGACCCATCCTAGAATTAGGAGAAGTGGGCTGCCACACAGAGTAGCGCCCGGGGGGTTGGGTACCTTGCTCAGGGGTACCCCAGCCCTTTCGACCTGGTGGGGACTTGAACCGGCGACCTTCCGTTTACAAGCCAAGTTCCCTTTCCACTTGGCCATAGTCTGCCCTATGGTCATGATACATTACTGTATATGATAGGACACTATATGATAACCCTGCCTTTCGCCCTATGACATGAACCTCATGGGGAGGATAAAACGGTAGAAGATGGATGGACACCATGTCATATATGACATCATATGATACAGGACCTGAAAAGACAAGATCATATTTATTTTTGGTTTGTTTTTAATACTCAAAATATGTTTAAAAAAAAAACTCCCTCTGAATTTTAAGCAGTAAACTGAGGGCATATAAACTGAAGCTAAAGCTTATTTACACCTTACTTAAATCATATTTTTTTCCAAAAACATTGTTATGGCAACAACGAATGAATTGATGTGCAAGCTTGTGCGAGTACTAGTTTTTCAAATTCCATTTACATTTAATTTGTGGCCCTGGTCTTGTAGCCACAGCCAAAACTATAATTCATTTTAATTATGTTTCATTTATGTTGTGCTCAAGCAGTGACACAGAAAAGCATTATCGGTTCGGTTTATGGGTGTTTGAGAATTAAGCTGTCAAATATGTATGTGGGGGTGCATCGGGGTCTTTTTTCTGGGGACCCCACATCAATATGTCATGAGTCAATCTCCAATTTTATTTACACTTACAGCCATATATTTGGTGTCCAAGTGCTCACATATTTATACATATATTATTATTATACTCTTCAACTGGCAGGACTTAAGACGTCAAAACAGAGTCAGTGAGGCTTTTCAAATTTCTGATTGATTTAAGAATTTTTCCATGTAGCTAACGAGTTTGCGAAAGCCTTAGGGAGATCTGCGATAAACCTCTTTAGACGCAACGTCTGGTTATAATGAGATCTGCCAAAAGCACTTTATCATAAGAGGGAGATAGAGATGGAGTCAATAAGGTCACTTTAAAAAGAGCAAGAAAGTGAGCCTGTTCAGTGTCTCCCTGCAGACGTGGGAACAGAATCTCCGCCGCAGAGTGCAATTATCCGTCACACAAAAGGTCACAGGTATCCTTCCATTTCTCACAAATCTGGTTACGACTCAGACAATAGGCAAATCTCAGTGATCACACTGTGTGTTTGACACTATTTTTAGGTACATGGAGAATTTTGCCAGATCCCCAAAGAGTACGTCAGTGATAATTGTACAGAGCAGGAACCGACGGTGATGTGTGGTCAGCATTTCTGAAGCGGAAGCAGAGGGAGAAAAAAAAACATTGTTTCTCGTGTAACACGTGTGACCTGCCAGCAGGCAGCCTATGGGGCGTCTAAATGTGCCATCTGTGACCAGGGTCTGCCATCATAACCCTGAACCTCTGCCACGGATGACTGATACATGACTCCTGCGTTCACTGCCAGATCTGGAGCCAAAAAGGAAACAGCATCATTTGTTGTTTTTTTTGTTTCTTCTTAACTTGGTTTTGTTTAAAACCAACAAAATAACAAGGAATCAGACAGAGCCACTCTAAAGAGGTCTCGTCTCTGCCCCTCTGACCACACTTTGTACAGAGCCAGACAAAACACATCTCTGGTCTGGATATGCAAAAATCAGATTGTTATTGATCCCCTCGTGTATCCCCGTTTAAGGCAGCAGACAAGTGTATTTCCACACACATAGAAGGAGTAAAACTGTCTTGTGTGATTCACCATTACCTTTTTATGGCGCGGCATGATACTAAATACTTTTTTTCCATGTCACATATAATAGTTGTATTCATTTCTTGTGACAGAATGGAAATTACTCTCCCAACTCAATGTCTCCCAAGTTCTTGATGCCTCACTGTGACCAATGTGTCACAACGCACACAGCAATATACAGCTGAACGCATCTATATTATTGAAGCTGTGAACCAAAGAAAAATCAACTCATTTGTTGCTGTGCTGGGTTTTGTTGCATCCAGTCTGCCGTCAGCCCTGGGGTATTGACGCTTCAGAGTGTCCCAGAGGGTGTGGTGGTGCTAAAGCGCTGCCAAATGTTATTGGATCTGCAATGCAGTGTGCAAAATGGAAGACGTTTATTAATGCAAAAAAAAAACTATTGCCATCGTAATTTGTGTCATTATTGATTTAACACTAAAACAAAAAAGGAGGGTAGATATTGGTTTGTTAGATACAGTACGGCAACTAATCGATCAGGGATCTGTCAAGCACGGGTGTGACCAACATCCTGCAGAGCAGGGCCCTGATATTGCACATGCTGGCTCACAGCTTGGCACATCGAAACAGAACAGTGTAATCGTCAATATTATTGATCACACTGATGCTTCATTTTGATATATAAAGCAAAAAAATATATAAGCTGAACACCCAGAATAACATGCAACCACCAGATCACTTCATCACAGCAACATAACATCTTGTTGTTGAATAACATGTTTCCAGACACATCCGATGAATATTTAATACAGCAATAAAAAGTGCAAAGCATGTGCCAGTAGTGCGTCCATCATTTGCATTACTAATAACAAATTAAACATGATGAAATCAAGGCCAAAATAACATACAGGTAGTGTTAAATATGACAGCTAGCTACACTGTCTCCTACTTAAGCTGCAACTCTAGATTATCTGTGTCCAAGTGTTGATTGTGAATAACTAACATGTGGCAAGTCTCATTCTGGAATAATGAAAATCAACACTTCATACAATTAGGTGATAATTAACGCCTGTAGAAAGAGAAATGTGGCCTTGGGCCACAAAATAAATAATGTTATTATTATTATTATTATTGCTATTACTCAGTTTGGTGTGAACGTTAAATGTTAGATGAACAAATGTTCAAAAGGATTACAGATGTTTAGATGTGCTTTTACAGCTAGTGCCTGGTCCTGAGCCATTAGTGGTGTAATTAAGCTATACAAGTCTATATGTGTTTATAAGTATTATTTTCCATTGCAGTGAAGCACAGCGAGTCCTTTTCCCTTGAGACGTGTGTGTGAAGTGCACTAAAATGCATGACAAACAACACAGGAGGGTTCAAGCAAAAACGTACTTAAACATACTTAGATACAGATTTTGGTAGACTGGCAGGCAGTCAGACAGAACACGCAAACAATGTTGGTCATAAATGAGTCATGAAATAACATTCTGGGTCACTTGTAGAATTTTAACTAAAATAGTAAGTCAATGACAGGGAGTGGAATGTGAAATGAGTTTACATGTTACTGAAAAAATAAGTGAATGAGTAACAGGTGCAAGTAAACATGGGCGGGAAGAGAGCACCAAGAGGAGGTTTCAAAAATAACCTTTCAAAAATAAAATAGGATAGGATGGTTATTAGGCCAGTTTAGTTTTTCTTGAGAACTTTGCAATATTAGTACAAATGTGCCTTTGTATTATATGACCTTACCTGTGTAAGAACTAGCTAAATTGTAACATCACCAGTCCTCTAAAATTTGCATCCATGTTGCGTTGCCTTGTAGCAGAAGCAATTTTAACACTTCCCAATTCATTCTCTCCTCAAAGTGGCTTTTTTTCTTTTAGCCGTGTGCTTACTGACAATACACTATGCCAACCAAACAAAGGCTGTAAATATAATTTGTCATGCCACTGATTTCTATGCAGCTGTGAGAAAAAGCCTGATAAAGTTAGAAAGTTTTATTCTGCAGGAAGTGTCAACTACATGTTCTAGTGGTCTACCTCTTGAAAAAGTCATCTTTGTTCTACTTCAAGTTGAGGCTTGTATAAACTTCAAATTAGGGAATTAAATAAACACATACTGGTTTTGTTTTTGGATAAACATGAGAGTGACTTGTCTCCAAAGGATTTAAAGCTGACCTACTGTTGGTCATGTATTTTATTTTCATACAACTCCTGCTGGGTGATAGAATTTTGAGATCGAAGGAACCCTGAAAAACTGAAAAAGACAAATCAATGTTGCAGCAGTGAAGGGTATCAATTTTGGAAAATATTCATGATGCTGTCAGGAAGCTCAGGAAATCAGAAAAGCATGTGGTCTAAGCTCCCTGCACTTCCCAAATTGATCACTGCTGTCCATCACTGCACACTTGGTGACATGTTGCATCAGGCCAATGTGAAATGTGTAAAGGGCCATTGTGTAATATGTATAAGCTATTTTCATATGGCAGAAATTAAAAAAATGGGATTTTTTAGAGATTGTACAATCCCCTTTGAGTATCATTATTGGGTGAAATTCCATACTTTGATTCCACTTTCAAGGTGAAATACCTTACATTTTACTTTAAACCTGCCGTTCCTTTCCTCGAAATGCCTTAAAAAATAGTGACAAGAAACATACAGAGGCAATGTTTAGTATGGTAAATGAGTAAACTCCTTTTTAAACTTGGTTTCTAAGTCTCTAGACTTCAAACGTAAAAATAAGTGGTTAATGAATGAAATATGTACCTAATCTGTTCCCCCCCATCCCCATCCTGTTAATTCTTCCATTAGGTTTCTATTTAGTGGGTTGCACTTATGATTTCAGTAGATCAGTGTCAGGCAAATGAACAACATTCTATTTAAAGAGCAGTCTTTGTATGTTTTTCCTCTACATGACTTAACCAAGTAGAAAGAGTGTGATTCTGAAGGACATAGTGAGACTATGGAACCATAATTACATTAAATAACTTTTAATTTTGATACTTAAGTACATTTGAAGCCAAGTACTTTTAGACTTTTACTCAAATCGAGTACTTCCACTTTTACTATAGTATTATTGCACATAAGGTATCTCAACTTTGACTCAAGTATGTGGTTTGTGTACTTCATCCACCACGAACTATTATTGACTACCATGTTTTTAAAATATGATGGTCAGACCACAGTGGGCGGACTAAACTTGTTTTGATTTTTACTAAGTGAAAGTTGTATTGGTTATCCAACATACTGTAGTTGGAAGGGAAGGGTGAGGGACGCACCATCATCTGTAAATGTACACACTACAACAAGACAGTCGTCGTTCTTTAACCACATTATTAAAAGACAAAAACTTCATGACACTCACTGCATCTGTATTGTCTTCAGTGAATTCTGCTTTCTGGAAATGTGTTGGGGAGAATGTGGAAGGAGCCAGAGTTCAGTGACATCCGACCACATATCAAACACCGGACAACATGAGCAGGGTGAGGTGACCAAGGTCCAAGGAGCTGTGTAACTGATCCACTGTGTTCCTTAGGTGCTAAAAAGGGATTTTTCTGGAGAGACGACAGTCAGTGCTGCACTTGAATAAATCTGGACTGTGTGGGAGAGTGGCCAGATGGCAGAAGATAGCAGCCTGGAGTTTGTGTATGTGCAATTGGTCGGGGTTTGCTTGAATTAACATAAAGGCCATACTGTGAACAGGTATTTTTAGTGAGTGAAACATTAGAAGTGACAGTAGCCAGTTAAGCACCGGAGACATGTTATAGGATGTCGGGAATCAAGAACTGAGACAAAAATTCAATATACAGTAGTGCTGTGCAAAAAGCTGATTCAGGGAACCACATGAACAAAAATATTTATAGAACAATTTTCAAGCTTGAGCACAAAGAGTTTGCAGATTTAAAAATATGTCACTCATATATAATTATTTTCAAATATGTTATAACAATATATATATATATATATATATATATAAATAATTTCATAAAAAGCGTACATTTTGACATAAATATGGACATTGATATTAAACTGGCAACTGCAAAAACTATAAAATAAGAAAAACTATAATACTAAAATATGAAAGTTACTTTGAAGATCATTTCAAAATAAAGATAAAAGCGTAGATAAAACCCCAAGTAAACTGTGCTAACAATGCAGGACAAAAACTACAAACTGAGGATAAATACATCACCAAGTGTGTCACTTCTGCTTGATGTGCTGTTCAAAACCAGATGAGAACATTTGTATCTGACCTCAGTTCAGCATTACTCTTGACCTGTTAGCTTGAGTCACTGGCTATAATTAAAATACACACTCCTCCCAGTGGTCCTGCCATTCAGACATTTTCTACATCACACTGTTATGTTATCAGACAGTTATGTTATGCACTGCATTGGCTTAACATACAAGGCAACATGAGGAAGTAAATTAAAAACACTAAGTGATTATCAAGCCAGCTTCAGACTCTACATATGGTATCATACCTCATCATTAAGCACAGTCCAAAGTACACACTTGTCACTTGAACCAAATTGAGCTAAACCTGGTTCATCTTAAGCCAACCTCAGCTGTTTAATTGAGCCGTTCCATTAATTTGAATTAACAACTCATGTTGGAGTGATGCCTCGGGAGCAAACATCAGACTTTACTATCTACATGATGGTTGAAATGATGCAATGACCTCTGAGTTTTTAATTAAAGAGAAAAAACAAAAGTACATTCATGCTGCCAAAAGAAATATTGTTTGATTTTGCAAAATCATTTTGTCAGACCATTAGACAGTTTTGTTCAGATCTAAACCTAAACCCAATTTCACACATGAGTTATTTAACAGAACTGAATTGGTCTTAATAGTAGCAACAGGATGTGTGTTTGAGAACCTATGCAGCCTTCACTACTACGCCTTCCAGCTACTGCCCTCTGGAAGGCGCTATAGGACAATTGCCTCCAGAACATCCCACTTTAAAAACAGTTTAATTAAGAACAATTCCCACTGCAATAAACATTCTGAACACCCTTCAATTGTCCTGGGATAATAAAGAACAGCATTTCATACAATCAAATGATTATACGCTTAGAAAACAGTTATTTTACCTTCAATTCCACCTACAATAACAATTCCACCTACATTTTATATATTGCACCTTTAATGTAACCAATTCTATTATCACAGGATTTTTTAACACATCAATATTCTAATCACATTAGCATCAACAAAACCAGTACAACAATAATGATAATAATAATAATAATAATAATAATAATAATAATAATAATAATAATAATAAGCAGCTATATAGACATCCATATCCCCAAAGCAGAAGTCGGGAACAGGTGACAAAGCACATGAACATTAAGAAGGATTAGAAATTATCCAGTCAGACTGACAGGATTATGAAGATGAGGGAGGCTCACAAACACCAGCAGCTCCTGGCTCTGATCCCAAACCACGTCTCCCACGGTTTCAGCAGTACTTTCTGCTGGTTGTTAAATAGAAAACAAAGTTGTTCCAACACATTTCATTAGGAGAGACATTGCCTGTGTTGGAGACGCCATACACTAACCCAACAAAACAATGTGTGTTTTCAGGCAGTTTGCTTATTAGAATAGTCTTAAGTTTCTATTTACTGAAGGGTTTACATTCATTGTGGCGTAAACTCTATAATTCCAAAAAAGTGATATTTGACTTATAATATACAGCTGATGCAGAAACTAGAGAGATAATGTAATGTACCATTTTACTGTAGCTCACATTTTCATCCAAAAGACAAATTAAACATTTATACATTGGAAACAATGTAGATTTGTTTGGTTCCCTTGTGTCTGATCCTTGTACAGTAGATTTTATTTATGAGAGAAAAACAACCGACCTTCACCTGAAATAGTTACTGGCGGCTGCAGTCACCAGTGCAGGGCAGCAGACAAAAGGTCTGACAGTAAAATGGAAAAGGCATCAATGGAACGGTGAAGAAAGGAAAGTGACAGCCTCAGGCTGTGTGTAGTTGTGGAAAAAGAGTTCACAGGGCAGGATGTTCAACAGCCAGTGGACAGTTTTCTGCAGGTTAAATACATCATTCATTCATTGTCTACCGATTTATCCTCCACATGAGGGTTGCTGGTGCCAATCCCAGTTTACGTAGGGCATCACAACCATTCACTCTCGCACTTATGGTCAATTTAGAGTGTCCAATTAACCGTTGCATGTTTTTGGACTGTGGGATGAAACCAAGGAAAACTCATACACACTTGAGTACATGTACATTTCATGCACAAATGCCCCCATTTCAATTATCCTTTTTGCTGCAAGGCAACAACACTAATCACTCATCCATCGTGTGTATATAAACTTGTATTACTCACTCGATTCAAGGCCTGTTTATGGTTCATGGTTGGTGTTTATCACAGTCATTTCTGCGACAGATTCAGAAATGCTAACCCAAAATATTATTAGAGCTACAATGACTGACCAAATTAAGAGTTATCCAGGTATGGTTGATATTATGAAAAGTACACACAAGTGAATAGCATTGAAATAGCTTTACTTTGAAAACCATCTATTAGAATTCAAGCTGAATGTCAGGCTTTAAACCTTCGTAGAAGAGAGGTGTAAGTGGTAATCAATGGGAAAAAAACGTCTTTAGGGCACTTTGTGTAAAATTTAGCAAGATTATTTGATGGATTTGCATCAAAGAAACTGAAAATGAAACAAATATACACCAAAATATGGTCAAACAATCCAAAACCTGAGGACACGTTTAACAGAAAATGTGAACAGAAAATTACCTTCAAACACAGGGAGCCAAAACATGGTGGACATGGACCAGAATGCACGAAAGCAAACAGGATGAAGTGACAAAGATACTGTGGCGCACAGAGACTACATAAGGGGGCAGGGCTAATTAAACACAGGTGAAACTCGTCAGACAAATTCATGACATCATGGTAAGGTAGACTATTACTGGAGGGACAACAGGACAGGAAGGGAAACTATATAAGATGCACACACTAAGAAGAACGCCAAAATAACACAGGAAATGTGGTACAGTGAAGACAGAAACAAAGAACTAAAAAGACATGATTTTTGTTGTTGAGAAAGATTCACAACTTGAGCAAGATACAACATTTTAAAATGATCTGATGTACTCAAATGCATACATACAGATAGATGATAAAGTGATGATTTCACAAGTGAAGCAATAATCAATGTTTCTATATATGTTGTATAAAAAGACACAGTGACAGTAATACAGTAGAGCAGTAGTCCTGAATGTTATAGATGTTTCCCTGCTTCAAATGAATGGGTCATTATCAGACTTCAGCATAGCTTGGTGATGAGTTTACCCATTGAATCAGGTGTGTTAAAGGTACACGTAAAACATGCAGGGGCAGTGGGTCAGGGTGGGTCCCCAGGACCAGGATTGAGAAACCCTGCAATAGAGTAAAAGGAGATGCCCAGTGTCATAAACTGTTCAGCCATTTGAATCATGACTTTATTCACACTCGTCACTGCCAGTCTATTGTTTTCAGCAGCAGCAGACAGACACAGACAGGGTTGGAGTCAGGGATGAGCTGGTGGATCCAGATTTCCCTCAGGAGTTTGGTAGAGGCCAGAGACAGAGCAGCTAAAATGAGCGACGACTGGATTTACATTCATTAGATGGTCAGAAACATGACTCTGCGTGAATGCTAATGGTGTTTTGTATCGGCTGGATGTGTAAACACACAACTGAGTGTTCACAAGTTTGCTCTATTCATTTTAAGATGTGAGGGGAAAAAACTGCAGATACACACTGCAGATTATGCAGAACGACATGTGGGCATTTCTTCTACATTAAGGGTCCACTGTGTAAGATTTGCTGTAATTGAGTAGGTTTTTTGTGTACTTTTACTTTTTCGAGTAGTTTCTAAATGTTGTAATTTTACTTTTACTTAAGTATGTTTTTTTGGGAGTGCTGTACTTCACTATGTTTAAATCGCATCCATTACTGAGTAAAAAAAAATAGAGATGTGAATGATGAGGACAGGTGAATTGGCATTAATTAAGGTCACTGAGTGAGTGAGAAAGTTAAAGCATTTGTGACTTTTGACCCATTTTGGAAAAAAAGTTTAAAACTTAGTCATTATTACTGTGAGTGCGTTTTAAACAAGCTACTTTTTTACTTTAACTTGAGTAGATTTTTAGAGCAGTACTTTTACTCATACTTAAGTAAAAGTTCATCAAAAACAGTGGCACTTTTACTTGAGTAGAATATTTCAGTCAGATTTACAAATATATGAACTAATGGTTATGTTTCATTTTTATTTGTCATAAAAACCAACCAAGTTTTGTTTTATTTAAAAGTGATTATATATCTATACTAGCATATCTACATTTCTGTTACATCATCTCTGAAGCTGTACGAGCCAGTGAAGCAGAAATCTCACAAAAAAAGCATGTGTACAGAAGCAGATGTTGTGTTTTAGTGGTACTGTTATAGATATAAATAGTGTCAGGCTACAGCTTTAGAAGTGTTTTTTTTTATCCTCTGAAATATTAAAATGAATGAAACTTAAGATCCATTATGTGTGTGTGTGTGGGGACTGAACCAAGACCTGACAGATTCATTAACTACAATTCCTTTTCTATTGTGTCCACATAAAGGCCTGAAATAAAGAGCATAAAAAATATCTTGCACATTTCAAAGTGCAGAACATGATAGAAATATCAGTGACATAAACAGGAAAGAACAACATTTACATACTCTAAGTGAGATCCCATTTGGGCTAAATTGTTTGTCCTTTAAACTGCAGTTTTGTCCTTGAACCAACCCATGTTCAAACCAAACACTACAGGTCAGCGTGTGGCGCCCCCAGGTGGAGAAACAGTGAAAAGTGGGAAAAGGACAAAGCTTTTGGCTTTTTATCACAGTTAAAATAAACAAGCATTTATAAATCAGGTAGTGAACACAGTTGTTTTTTACTCTCTCTGTACTCTTTTTTCCACCACACAGGAGAAAATAAATTACACTTTTTAACTCTTTAACCTTATTCTGAGGGCGCAGGTTATGAATTATTTTCTTTCAACAAACGTTAAACATATTCAAAACAATTCAAATTTAAAGGTCATTATTAATATGTATTTTATGATTGAACAGCAAGATTATTCACTGTAGTGCACTGACAGATTTTTACTCTTTTTTTATTCTTCTTTCAGTTCACTTTTTATTCTTGTGTCTTTTATTCTTTTATCATCTGTTTTTAATGCTGTGTGTCTGTAATGCTTTTATTTCGTAAAGCACTTTGGTCACCTGTGGGTTGTTGTAAAGGGCTATAGAAATAAAGTGCATTACATAATTGAATCCTGAAACTTATTTGGAAAGAAATCAGCAGGAAAAGAAGTGCAAAAAGAAAGTTTCCCCCTCTATTTTGCACAGATCATCATTGTAGAGCAGAACTTTTTATTCCCAACTTGCAAAAATAATCTCACTCATTTTAGACTCAGGATTGTTGCAGTTAGAGCGGCATTACTAATACTTTGTGAAGTATTATTTAAAGAGAGTTGGTCTAAAGGCAGCAATAAATTGGAATTGGAACAAATGAATAAAAGGATTATATTCATAAATCTTACTATCCTTCCATCTGTCCATCCGTCTGGTCATCCAGTCATCAGCTATACGGTTTACCTTTCTAGTGTCGCAGAGGTACGTTAAACCATCAAATTATGAAATGAATTATTTGTTTTAAATACCCAGCTCCTCACCTCAATCCAACCCATTTTCCCCAAAAGCATCAGGAAACTATGGTGGCCTGATTTTAATCTTTGCACCAGCTTCAAATCATGAAATGTTGACTCAGGCTAGTTTGTGTTCGACTAAGACGATGAAAAACCCAATTGTTTTATAGTTTAAAGCAATTATAGATACATATGGGTCGTATATTCAGTTTCTGGCAAGCATCCCTGTGTTACAAACTGAATGTTTAACCCTTAGAACTCTTAGAACTGCTTTATTTCCATTACAATGTTAAAAAGTACAGAATGTGCAATATAGAGTGTGTCATGTCCTTTTTTTTCAGCACAACCTAAGCAATCTGATCTCATATTCACCAACCATATAAACACACCTGAGCAAGAGTACTCAAAATGTTTAAAATCGGATTTATGTCACAGTTCAAAGCTCACTTGGCTCATTTTTATGAACAAAAAGAAAATCGAGTGACTTCTGCACAATTATTGCTTCTTTATATCACCACTAAAAATGAAATGATGTGAAATGAATCGTAACTTTGACTCCACAACACATAAGAAGACGAGAAAAAAAAAGGCCTGTGACCTATAAACACACACCCTCCAGGATGTCCATATAAGGAGTTGTGTATTATTCCCATGGCAATTTACCATGGGTGCACCTGCGGCCCAGATCCACCAGCCATGTAGCACTAAGGGTTAAAAGCAATGAACTCCTCACTCACTCACTACTACAGGGAATTAATTTTTATCTGCATAGCAAAGCAAAGCAGCTGTTGTCGTGCTCAACGTGACTCACCCCAGTGTCTCGTGTCCCTCGTCCGGGGCGACAGGGCCACAGTCAGACGCAGCAGATGCACTTGCTCAGGTGACATGGACGGGAATTGATTGTCGTGACATTTCTGAGGACTTGCGGATAATGGACGGGAATACAGCTGACACTGGAAATCTGAGCACGTTACAGAGGATATCATGTGATCAGGCAATCTTTGGCTTCGTCTCAACTGCTCTGAATGGGGACACGTAGGGTGTGAAGAGCAGACTCGAATCAATGTTTGTTTGGCTGAGTAAGTTGTAACATTTTAGTGTGACAAATACAGAATTAGCTGCTGGTAATGACTGTAATGAAGATATAATTAAGGTCTATATTGTCTGTAAGTGTGAAGTTGATGAATAGTTTTTTTTTACTGTCTTAAACTCAGATAAACATGATTTCAGGTCAACTAACTGAGATGAAAGATAATAATAATAAGAGTACAATAAAAATGATGTGCAAAGCAAAACAATTGGACAGTTACCACCAAGTATCCAGGGGTTGTTTAAAGTCTAAGGTACATTCAAGAGATTAGTACATTCAAGTTCACTGAATAAGCTAAACATCTTACAATAAGTTAACCCTTTTTAAGTGTTAAAATTTAAGTTAATGGAAAGTTTGGGGTGTTGTTTTGTAGAATATTGATTCGTAAGGTAAGAGCAGTCTTGTATAAAGTATCTTACTTTGAATTAACTTTTTATAATATAAGTAAAAGTCTTAAAGTATATGACATTTATTGTACTTAAGTGTCATTTTCTGATATAAAATGTAGAAGTAAAAGTATTAAAAAAAGTGAGGAGTTAGGATTGAGCCATGGTGGACAGTGGTAGGGTGAGTTGTCTTTCAAACAGGAAGGTTGTGGGTTCAATTCCTGGCTCTGCTAGTCTATATGTGTCCTCAAGCAAGACAGGCAAAACTGTAGTGTAAAGCAGTTCATCAACACTAGAAAAGCTCTATATAAATACAGACCATTACCAACACTTCTTCTTCTGATTTTATTTGGTAGAAACGAGTGACGAAGATAGTTAGAGCAAATGTAGTGGAGTAAAAGTAAAAGTTGCTAGAAATATAAATAAAGTAATGTACAGATCTGTGAATGTTGTATTTAAGTACAGTAACAAATTATTTGTACTTTTATAGGTGTCTGTGTTTTTTGTTTTGTTTAAAAAGAAGCTTTTTGTCATTTAAAAACCAACCACAATAGTTTAAAATCGATTGATGAATCAATCCATCTGCTGCCAGAACACCTCATTTATAATTGTACTTGTTTAGCCCAACAGAGTTTTTGTACGATAAAAAAGAGCTGGAACATAAAGGACACATTTGAACATTTCCTCATTGATTTTTTTATTTCGATAGTTCCTTTTTTTTACAGCAGACATTTCGTCAGGTGCCTGTAGAAAACGCACAAGTGTAAATAATCAAACGAATGGCGGCTCAGTTCCACTTAGCTGCCTCAGTGTCACGCTGTTGTGACTCGCATGAGCTGAACACAGCCGTCGTGAATGTGATCAGAAACACCTGCGCTTTCATGGATTGATTCAACGTGTCGATATTACGTCTGCTGTGGCTCAGGCTCAGTGATTTTAGATTGACAGCTGAGTGGAAGATCAAGCTTGTTTGTGGTATTTTTATGTGCAAGGAAAAAGGGGGAAAAAAGCAGATCCTTATGTTACTGCTCATATATTTATTTAAACAAAATAGATAATGTTGTTGGAAACATACAGTTTAGATGTTTCAGCAGAGGAGATCTAAATTTTCATCATTTAAATTAATTAGTGTTGTCATTCAGGTTAATTGAATGTCTTTATTGTTAACTTTCTGATTATTTCAGTCTGCCTTCAGTGGAAAAAACGTGTTTTGCTGATTAATATAATCTTCTGTTGAAATAATGACCTTTATTTTTAGAAGGTTGTTTTCACATTAAATCTCCCCGAGGATAAAAAATGTGTCTCTGCTAACCTTAAATCCAACTGTGACAGGTTGTTATGGTAAATCCATGTCCATGTTAGAACTTACACAAAATATGTAATGTAAAAAAACAACAACACTGAAGCCGCCAGTGTAGACATGCAGGAATTAAACAATAATTTACTTGTGTCCAGTGACTCAATCAACTTGACAGCTGGTTGAAGAAGCTCTCACTTGTGTTAATCAATACTCTAATATTGTGGGAAGTTGTTTGCTGAGTCGATGTGTGAGATATGCAGTGTTTTTCTTTGGCATCACCAAAAATATGCATAACCTTCTACGTCTGAAGATGCTTCACTTCTCATACATATTAATATTTTTCCTCAATATTTTGTTTTCTTTACGGAAAGTTAAACAAGAGGAAGTATGCAGATTAGTTGTACTGAAAATGCATCTAGGTAAGCAACATTTATTCTGGAGGCACAGAGAATGTTCTGAAAATAACATGACATTACGTCATTATTTCAGTAATAGGCAATGTTATCACACACTTTTGATTTTAAAGATTGATTTCTTTAGAAGGTCCAGGCTAAGTTAAGCACAGCTAATCTGTTATAGTGTTTGTTGATGGTGTGTGAGTTACAGGAAGTCTGTGCTGCTCCTGATCTCATTACAGTTACCTACTGCAGATGTAAACTGGACGCCATCTAGTGGCCATGCTTGGAAACTGTGAAAGTGAAAGCACTGACCTTCAAATAAAGTTGCCTCTGTTTTTATCACAGACACTCACGATGGTGGATTGGATGCAGAGGGTCAGCGCGCACACAGCAAAGTCCCTCTGTAGTTTACTGGAGAGAATCCGGGGTTTTTTTTGGTTTTTTTTTACCTTCAACAGATATTAGATCAACGTCACATAAATGATCACATATAAATGTATTTGCAGATAAAGAAGATACTTTCATAAAAAGGTTCAAAAAATGTCAATAGGAAAATTAACTTCTAAAATGTGAAAATAGTATATGTTTCAAATAAATATGGCACTTTATATCCATGAAATCCTTGTGGTAGTTCATGTATTATTTTTACCAACTTTATCTTTTCTATATGCATTTATGCTCTTATTTATTGTATCTATTGTGACCTTAAATTGCAAACCAAATTGCCTCTGGTCTTCTAACCTTGTTTTTCTCAAATGTTTTACACCAAGAACCACCTGAGAAAATATTGAACATTGAATATTATCTTATTGCCAATAAGATAATTTGGTCTCTCATTGTCCTCCTCTTCCTCACATATACTTCATACACTGCTATAGAGAAATTAGATTAAGATTATTTAATTTATTATATTTATTTTTTTGTTAGTAATTTCATTTTCTACTCACCCTGTTTAAAATCCCTCGTTTCTGACTTTCACCGGAAGAGGCTCGCGTACCACTGGTGGTACACATGCCACAGTTTGAGAACCATGGGTCTAATCAAATTTGCTAGTCTACGGCCAAAAATTTTCCTTCACATTACATGAGAAAACTGTAGTAATAAGTGGTTTTGAGGTAGTTCTCTTCAAAAACAACATTTCAGGGATTTGAATTTCAAGTGAGTGTGTTTGTCCGAGCCTGATAAGTGAGCAGAATTCAACCAGGGGACTAAACAAGTGCAAATAACAACTTGTTTACATCATTAAAGAAATTCCCTCAAATCTCTCAGTCAATCTGCTTGTGAATATGTATCATCCAAAATGCCAGTTAAAGCCCCTTTGATTTAAAAGTCATAAACTGTAAATATGTTGAGTTAGAACAAGCAACAGATCCCTCAGGGGTCTATTCTTGTGCCTCTTCTCTTCTACCTGTACTCACTTCCTCTTGGATACATTTTTCAAAGACACGGTATCGCATTCACATTTTTACACTGATGACAGTCAAATGTCTGACTGTGCATTTTCAGTCGCTCTGAATCTGTGGAATGAGTTGCCCTTGCACATCAGACAGGCCGACTCACTAAAAGACATATTTTTTCTCTTTGGCTTTTTAAAGTGCTTTAAAAACAAATTTGGATTGGAATCAAGTGCAGTTGTTAAATGTAATTCCAGGATGAATATGAATCTTCACATATGTAATACAGCCATGTCAATCTGTGCCTAGGAATCTTATTTATTCCACTTGATATCATATTTTACTTAAAATAATTGAGACATTTCATATCTGAAGGTATTTCTTCACTGTTCATTCAGCCGACTCCCCAAAACCATATGTTTAAATACTGCACCACATTATACAGACATTGCTACTTGCAATATTTATCACTAGTTACATATTTATTACCTTTTAAATGAAATATATTTCACTGCAGTAGAAAAATAACGGAGCAAGGATGTGAACTGAGGAACTGAGGTTTCTGTTTTTACACACGATTACAGTGTGGTTATAAAGAGTTTCATCCAGAGGATGGAAGAACTCAGTGAGTGTGTAATAAATGTATATACATCATGGCCACACTAACTGTAACTTTTTATAACAAAGACAGAACAGAGTAAAGAGTCACTTCACTAAAGAAAGACATCTGTGGAGTGACCACCAGCTTCACATCCACGTCCTGCTCTAGTGCTCACGGCTCGTCCAAACAAGAGAAGAAAGAGAGAAAATGGCTTCAAGAAATTAAAAAAATAGACCTTTTCTATCTAGGCTATGCCTGCTCCCTGCAGATGTTTGGGGATAGCCTGAGGTTAGACCTGAAGAGAGAATCAAAAATGGTATGGGTTATTAAAAATAGGTCAGATGTTTCTTTGACATCCTGGTTGTCAGAAGGAGAGTTGTTCTTTAAGCAGAGTTTAAAAAAAGAAAAGAAAAAAAAACTTAAGGAGAACAGAGAGAAATACACAGCGCTTCATTCACAAAACATGGAACTTGATCATTATTGAAACAGTTACATTTGTCTGTACATGTCTCACATGTCGTGTAGCTTCCAGAAGGGGAAACTAAGGAATTATTTTACTTTTACTTAAGTATTTTTTTTTGTACGTAGTACTGTAGTACGTTTAAAATCATATCCATTACTGAGTAAATTGTCATAAACTGTCATTTTACTCAGGTGTGCTGACTGCTAGGGGCAAACATTTTTCTATTGTGCAGAGGTTTCAGTTAAGAATGGAAAGATAAACGGACAGTGGAAGAAAATAAATGGCTAATATGATTTCAGACACTAAGGAAAAATCTGGTTGAGATTTATACCCGAGTGCAACAAACAATCAGCAGTGCCACAGGACTTAGTCACTACATATGATAAAAATTAAATGCAGCTTAGCATTTACACGTTACCGTTTTGGTAAACCAAAGCAAAAGGTGTCACACTGGTTACTGTTTTGTGTGCAAACCTATTCAATAACCTCCTATTATGCCAATTTGTTTCAAAACAAAAAAAAAAGGTATTACTCATCCTGATTATGGCTGCCATCCAAGCTTAAGTTATGGTTTAATGTGTGAACATGTCACAAGTTAGGGTTACCAGTCCTGTGCACCATGTCACACTGATGCACACTCGTGGACGACGCAGTGAGTGGACAAAGACTTGAACCATGTATTGTACATAAACACAATTTTATTCAGCCTGATATAGGTTACACAATGGATGGGGGAAATTCTAAGAGAACTACTTCCCTTTGTTGAACTAATGATATGACAGTTTTTAAATCAGCTTCAGATCCTCACTGAACAGCTTCCACCATCAGCTGCCGTAAACTGTGAGGAATTAAGCATAATCGCATGCTACGACTGACCTGAGGCATTTTTTTTTCCTTTCTTTGAAAAAAACCATACAAAAAAAAAACAAAAAAAATATTCTTCTCCTCAGCAGTCAATATGTACGTTTTCTCACTAAATGATATGGAATGTTATTTTGGAAATGCAGGTATAAAGAAAACTGTTGTCGGTAACATCAGAAAACATGATAAGAAACAGAATTAAAACAATGATACAAAAACAAAAAAAAGGATTCCCAGAAGTCTGTTCCCAGGCTGCTACTGTGTGTGAGGCTTTAAGAAAACACCACCTCGATCCAACATGTGTTCAAGAACAAAAAACTGAAACCTGCTGCAGTGATTCAGTCTTGTCGTCCTCCAACGTGGACTTGAGCGGAAACCACCTCGGCGCTCGACAGTACAGAAGAAGTACATTAAATTGACACTGCTCGCAGATCAGCTTTGAAGTCTAATATATTAGGAATGACAGTCAAAGATACAAAGCAAAGACAGAGGAGGGGAAGACAGGGAGAGGATCTTAACATTTAACTAGTGTTTTTTTTTTCCTTTACTTGTAAATTTCACAAAGTGCAAATTTTCATTTATATTACATCATAACCAATTTTAGAAATTGTTCTTTTTCTATTATATAACAATGTTAAATAGCTAAACCCCCCACATATACCCAACCTAACCATAACCAGACCCCCCACCAGCTATTCAGAATATTTAAAAAATAAAAAAAATGAATCACTAAATACATGCTGCAATGACGCCCACCAATTTTGCTTGAAATTTGACCAAAGCCTCCTTTTTTTTTGGCTCACTGAATCTCTTAAAGTACACTGTTACTGTCAGCGTGCGTTTATATTTAAAATCTATATATTAATCTATCGTTAAATATTATGCCTCTTGCACAGTCTTGCATGCACTGAAGAGCATTTAGAGCAAGCTGTACAAGGAGGAGAGGCGTGTGGACGGACTGGGTCAGGCTGAAGACTCTGGTCCTGGTCCAGGTCCAGGCACTCTTTCGCCACCTGTAAACGTTTTTGTTTTTTTTGCCTTTTATTTCTTGTAACCGTGTCAGTCCAAAAGATGGTACTCCAGTGTGTTTTTGTCGAGTAAGCGTTGTGTTTGAGCATGTATGTATGCATGTATGCTTATGTGTGTGCATGGTCCTAAACTCAGTCTCACAAAAAGATCTGCCGATCACTGAAGTTTTGTTCCAAGCTTTCGCTGTCTGTTCCTGAAAGAAAGAAAAAGCAAGTTAGAAAATGAGGCAACAAATCCACACAAGCATTAAAAACACAATTATTTCACTCTACTTGCATCAACAAAACTTTGTTTTACAATTGTCTTTAAGTGGCTGTGTGTAACCGTTGGTGATTTTTGTTGTTGATGTTATTATTTATGGAATTGGATTTGTGTCAATATTTTCAAACAACACCTTTCACAAATCAAGCAACACCTTTTAAGAGGCAAACAACACAATTGCAAATAAAATATCAATTTAATCATTCAAAAATATTGTATTTTATTTGGATGAAAACACTGTGGCTGGCGGTAGTCATCGTTAAAGTCGCTGTCCGTCTGGAACTCCACAAGCGCCCCAAGTTTTCCCCATCAACATCCGAGTCGGAGATCCAGACGGACAGCGACTCAAAGCCTGTGATTACTTCCGGTCCATTGAGGTGTCGCTTTAGGAAGAGCCAATCTTCCTAAAGCCCGCCCATGGTTTATATGCAGTTTGTGGATTTTTGTTTGCTCAATTCATAAAGTGTTGTTTGCTAATTAAAATGTGTTGCTTGCTTCGAGAAAATTTCATTCCATAAATATTCTGCCTCTTTATGAACAGAAACGATGTAAAATTATTTGTCCGCTGTGTCCTTCATAAACAAATCACTTCCTGTGTGCAGCCTGGGAATGTTGCAGAGTGACACGGGACCTATAGTGAAAATTACAGACTCATGTGGAGCTGAGTGTCTTAATCAGTATTGTATAAACTAATTTCACAGTGGTTTGAATGTAATAGACATTAATATTTAAAAGTTACAAGGAACAACTTTAAATATCAACACATTAAAAGACAAAAAACTAATTTCAAATGTGACAGACAATTTAGAAATGCACAATCTAATGTCCAACACCGTTAGATGTAGTTTGACATAAGATCCAGCAGAGGGCACTCTAGAACCCGACCAATGGAAGGTCCTTTAGACCAACACATTTTTACAGTTGAACAGTATAAAAATAATATTTGCCTGCAGAAAGCCACTTTGAGCAGACAGTCACAACAACAACACATCTGAGAAGCAGCATGTGGAGACATTTTGTGTCTCCACATGTCTCTGCAACAAATACGCAGATGCACTTCTCAATGTGACACTCAAGTGAGGCAACAGACAAAAAAATAAAAAATAAAGCAGAAAAAGTCCACTGAATTCACACTGGACACAAACAGATGCTACCAGAAGGTGTGTTGTGTGTAACTTTTAATATTTCGTTAACATTTAAGATTTTGTAAAAAGTGACAGGCCTAGTGTTAACCATAACCCTAACCCGAGTTGCTATGACAATACCAATCATGTAGCCTTAGGACATGTTTCTACGTGGAGCTGTTTGGTACGTTAAATATATTTTTGCGTTTCCATTAGGAATAGCACCAAAATAACCACCCCAACCATTTCTTTTTTCCAGTACCCTTCCCTTGGGGTACCAGGTGGAACTAGACCCACAACAGTCAGTTGATTGGGTGACAGAAAAGCGTCTCTCCCCTGTGACCGGTGTTTCTTCAGTCTATTCTAATACAAAGCTTGATGTCTTCTACAAACAGTCACAAACCAAGCAGAAAATAACGAGCTGCTAGATAAAACACAAGCCTGACCGAGGGCTTTACCACTACTGTACCAAACCAAACTGTACACATCATCAACATTTCTTTATGAAACTGTGCCGTAATGATGTAGTTGGTGATTACATCTCCAGAATAGTTCCTTACCTTGCCTCTGATCTTGTCACTGTATACTCAAACCATAGGATGTTAGGAATCAGGCTTGTGTCTCGCACCAGGAAGTACTCTGATATTGGCCTAGCACAGAATAAGAAGAGAAACCACAATGAACCAGTCCAGGCCACTTGTATAAGCCGAAGATGAATTTTTGTTCCAGTGACACATGAGGGAAGCAGAGAAATTAGAGTACTACTTACCACGCAGCTATTTTGGGGAATAATGGTGTCAGAACCTCTTGTGTGAACAAGAACCAGATTATCCCAATCGTACACCCAGCCACTGCACCATAGAAAACCTGGCCCCAGGTGTGATACAAAAGGTAGACTCTGAAAGCCAAAGCAGAGAGAAACACAATCAGACAACAATCAAGCAACATGTCGTTCTCAGAGTATCAGACCTAAAAAAAAGTATTGTTTATTGTTTGTATACAGATATTTGCACAACAACATCTTTGTTTTGTACACATGCCTCAAGTACAACAGAAAAGGTAAGCAAGCAGCATGATAATGAGCTTCATGTGGTGTTAATTAGCAGATTAAAAACACACTTGACAGCATTAAAATGGTCTGATGCACACACTAGTTATGTAAAGCAGTTCATTCACATGATAAAACTTTTTACAGACATTAAGATATATGTATATATATATACACATATATATACACACACATACACATACACACACACATATATATGTATACACACAGTATATATACACACATCTTAATCCTATCTTACACACATTACTACATTTAATCGGTCAACTTATTTTTTAAATTTATCAGTCTGTTTTTTGCACCACAAAATATTGATTAATCTGTCCTAAAACTTGAAATGATGTTTTCAAATGTCTTGTTCTGTCCACAAACTAAATTTATTAAATTTTACAGATTTTGTTGTTTTCAAAGAAAACGGAAAATATTCATATTTAAAGAGGCCATAGCCCGGAAGTGCCAATTAACGCTGCGTGTGGGTGTGTATCTGCGTCATTACCTCGTTTATGAAGCCCTAAAAGACTCCAGATCAAATGCGTAATGGATTACGGCAACGGCATTACTCAATGTTTTGATAATTGCTAACGGTGTATCCGCCTTTCCAGAGGGGGAGCTGTGGGTCCGAGAGCTGATGTGCCAATTACGTCACTTCCAGGTAACCGGCCAATCACAAGACAGTTTGTTCTGCGGGTGTGGTTTTGGTCTGAAACAGCGTGGCTGACGAGAGCGTCAGTGATGAGACATTTACATCGGCTCGTTTGCAGCGAGTAGGAGGTTTTTGACCATAAAAATGACTTTGTGTTTGTAAGTACACCTCCATATCTCACATATAACATAGAACTATGCCATGAAAATCAGTGTTTTTTTTTTTATTATTGAAAAACAAACCCACTCGATTAATCATTGCAGCCCTGCTGCGTATATATTTTTAAATACCCATATTGGCCAAAATAAAAGCAGTTAAATGCTGATCTCTCCTTTTATGGAAATGTATTCATTAGTGTTTTGTCCACCTCAGCTTTTCATTTGCAGCAAGCTGGGCTCGAGAGTGCGAGTGAACTGTGATATACAAAAAGACTGGCAGGGGACAACATAATTAACATTCTCAAGATACATGTGCAAAAGTTACCAAGCCATGAAGGTTAAGTTCTAGATACATCCCTTCTCTCCCCCAGTATTTTCACGAGTAGAATTAAGAACAAAAATGTACAGAACATTTATGCAGCAGCTGCTCATTTTCAGACAATTGCTTTTGCCAGATAAGGAACGTACCTGATGGAAGATTGTACATATCAGCCGGTGCTAATTTATGTCTGTGGGTAATTTCAGATCCTATTACTGCAGTAATAGGATAAGAGTGGCATCCTCACACACTCATTCGTATATCATATAAAGCTTCTTATCAATAATTTATGTCGATCAACTTAATCGTTTCTAACGAGGCCCTTCAATAGCTTGTGAGAAATAAAATGTGCCCCATATAGAAGGCTACATCTCTTACTTATGGTACATATTAAATAAGCATTTAGGTTGATACAGGTATTGGATCAGCCTAAGAATCTGCAGTAAAAGTTTTATTTAAGCAGTGGTAGTTGTTAGTCTTTGAAATGGGGGAAGCTCATTTCAGTCCCAGTTATTTAGTTATTTAAATTCTGCAAAAAACAACTAAAACAAGGAAACGTGATAATTACGTTAAGCTGAGCAAATAACACAACGACCAGCTATTTGTCTACAGACTTCCCTCACAAAACCAACACAGGACTGAGGCAGAAAATGCTCCGCTGTGCATGTTTCTGCAATGTTGTCAATCAAAAACTGGTTCCACTTTTCAGACAGTTCCTCCAATCACCATCGAGATCACCGCAGTGAAAAATCCTATTCTGTGCCGTCCCATAGAGAACAGTTGAAGCTGAGCTTCATGTGGTTTTGAGTCGGAATACGCAAATCACATAAGACGATGTAAATACAACACAGTTTAACACACATTAAGTGATGGTGAAAAGCAATTCCAAGGCCATGTGTCATGGACAAAATTTACGATGCGAGCCAGACATTAAATATTCTAATGTAGATCACACTGTACCCAGGTTCTTACATTTCCATGAATTAGATACCTCATAAAAACATGTGCATCACATTTTCCAATCTTTTATCATCATCATCATATTTTAACAACTTAAAACACCTTGTAACATACTGCTCATTTGGAGTCATGTGGAGAGGAGCCTCTTACCTGCTGTATGAGACTGATAAGGCCATGCCCAACAGGATGATGGACAGTATGTGTCTCCACAGCAAGTCCACACATCGAGCGTTGTTCGTTTGATGCATTCTGAAAAAGGAGACGAGCTTGAGCTCACATGGCATCCACTTCATGTAAAGATGGAAACGAGAACATCCAATAAAAGCTTATGAAAAACATGAATTTAATTCAGATAGTAATGTAAGATATTGTAGAATAAACAATACCATAAAAAATAAATAATATAAATGTTTAACTCATACATAATGAAGTCAGTGCTAACACAAGAGGGCTCCTCAAGTTTTTACGATCTACATGGAAATATGTCATAATAGTTGCCTAAAACCTCCAATAGAACAGAAAACTAATTGCTGCATTTCCCCACCCATAAAAATCTCAACAGTAAGAAGAAACAAGCTCACCTTAAATAAAGGAAAAGAAAGAAGTAAACAACAAAAAACCAGATTAGCTGGGAATGACTGGAGGGCATCCCATAATCTGAGGGCAGGGTTCTGTGAGCCCCTGCAGAAAAACAAACAAACACTCATTTAAATATATTTTTACATTATAGAATTTGTTTCCAAACCAAATACATGATTGAAGTCTGTCGGAAGCACATATACAGTAAATATCTAATTCAAATGAAATTGCTTATATTTATTTACATACATTGTATTAATTATTATTACATGTCATTTAGCAGACGCTTTTATTCAAAGCGACTTACAACGGAATTGAGTACAATCAGCCAGGGGTGGAGCCGAACTTGTGACCATTGCGAACATGATGTCTTTCGCACACAGGGTACCGGTCTTAACCACTGAGCCACTCCACCCCTATTAATGTCATAGTTACAATTTATATATAATTTTGAAGGGGAAATGAAAAATCAGATTTAGGTTTTAACACTCCTAAGACGTGGGACAGTTGACATATCAATAGAGTTAAATACAAATCAGTGCAATGAAAATGTATTCAGCCAGTGACGGATTACGATAAGAAATCATGTGACTAAAACATGACTCCAGCTTCTGCATTTCACTGCACTGAAAAATGATAGAAATGCTGTTTATTTTGCAGCTGGCTTTCAACCCAGTTATGCACACAGAGCTCTTAGGGTTAGTATTTCAAGCACACAAACTGGAGTAAAAGGGCTATGTCAATTGTGATGTTTTGATCTTACTTGGTGTCCTTTAAGTCATCTAAGCTGTGTTATTTCATCATTGTTCTGTGGTGACCCACAATACCGTATATCTGGTTAATCAGAAGTATCAGCAGATTATGTTCTGGCTGTTGTGGTGCTTTTGTAATATACCCCAAAAAAAAACAAATAGTCCCTCTTCACACCTGCTATTAACACCCGTCCTGAGAAAACTGCTCACATGGGAATACTGCTAAAATCATCTATTGAAATTTGATCATTTAAAATGCTTCCTGTGGCCACTTAACAGATTTCCTTTCACCAGCACTGTATTCAAAATACACACCGACTTCGTGTCTGATCGAGAGCACAAACGTATGTGCGAGTGTACATAGCGTGTGTTTGTGCGTCAGCATGAGTAACAAGAAGACAGGAAACGGATGGAAGGAGCAGAGCAAGTCAAATCTATACTCACGCTGCTGTCACATAAAAATAAACGCGTATTTAAAAAAATAATAATAATTACTTGGTTATCACTGATCAGTGTGATGTATCATTTAATGTATAAGAGATGTTTAGTGTGTAAAAACCCCCAAAAAGAAACAACTGTCGGTCTAACTCCACCCAGACCGTACCGTACCGTACCATATTACCGGTACTCTGCAACCCTAAGGAAAGGGGATATGGAACAGTTGGGTGGGATGGTTATTTTGGTATTACTGATGCAAAAAAAAAACAACATATATCGTACCAAACCAAACCGTTCCACTCAGTGGAAACACGGCTTGATGCATCCTGAGGATGGATTGAGTTCATGCATGCTCAGGAATGTGGCCACGTGTCTCCTCAAACCATATCCAAATGTGGATCTGTGGCTGCAATCAGGCCTGTACTTACTTAGTTCTGTCCACATGGGATCACACTACCCAGGACAGATGTTAATACCAGACATGGGTCGTAAGGCCAACAACACAGTTACCACCTCACCTGCACATGGGCGTGGCTCTTTGAGAATGTGCTTCAGCAGCCAGTTCACACCTTCATTCAGGATGAGCCCACCAAAGAAGGAAATCTGAATTTTTAAAGAAAAACAAACCAAGAACACAACAGACAACACATTAGCACTGACTAAAAACTTTCAGGCTGACAGCTGAGGCAGCCTCACAGACAATGATGCTCTTCTTGTGCAAGTCTTACCGTGTGCAGCTCCCGTTTAAACACTATGAGTGTAACAAAACCCACAAGGATTGCTATAGGCAAGAGACTGATGTAGGCCAGCACTTGTCCCGTAAGATCATCTGAAATTCAGTCACAAAGTAGTGATGTTAATTTTAAAACCCCCACTGGATTGTCACCTGATGGAAATGACACTGAGACACTCAGTAAACCCGGATGGTTAAAATGTCTAACCGTGAGCACAGTCAGGAAACTGCTGTGGTGGAGACGCTAACCGTCATAAAACCAAACACAACACACATGTGGCTCATTTGTTAAAAAAGAGGGTTATGATTTTTTTACTAACCACTATGAGGCCATTGAGCTAGCTGCTGCGTTTACACTAGTCCTGGCTTTAAATGTGAATAGTTAGGAAATTACACCACAGTCGCAAATCATAGTTTAACTGCTTTAAACGCCTTTATTTTGTCGGGTAATTCTCACAGAACACGACGTATATGTACATTCAATGGAAATTGTCAAAAAGTCGATATTAATGAAGCTAGCAGGCAAGCTAGCCTTCATTGTGGACATTGTCGCCAACTACGCATGCGCCAATGCCTCACAATTTAGCAGTCCGGCCAGAGTTCCCCCACTACGCTCAGTCTTTACAGAATCTCACAATTTGGCAGCGTCACCGACGGCCGCGTCCATTCAGGAGCAAGAAAACACACGCACCGCTCTAAAAAGACAAAGCGGTCGGTGGTAGCGGAGCTTCACCAGTAAGAGGAAGATGTTAAGTTTACGTACCCTCGGGGAATTCTACGCGTGTCAGAGATATAGACCGCCATCGAGGTAGTGCCGAGCACTGCTCTTCCAACGCCATCTTACCCGGACACAGCCGGGCAGTCCGAGTGAAACGCCCCACACACCCTCCCTGACCAATGACGAGCCGAGCTCCGATTTCAAACGAACCCCGGCAGTGGAGCAGTCGTCCAATCCCGGCCGCACACCGGAGAGGAGCTATCCTGCACAAACATACAAGAGAATTATTGAATGAACAAAAAGACAAAGTCATCGTATGTATAGTGTTCCCCAGCAAGCTGCTCTCATACAATTTATAAATAAAAAAAAAAATCGAGATTTTACACTCACAACCTGCAGCATTAGCCTGATTAGGTATTTGCCCAGATCTGTGTATGAAAACCTAAATAATAACCAAAATGCTTCATATAAACTGCACTTTAAAGAGTTTAAAGGGTGTAGATAAAATATGCCCCTATTTAATCATTTCTAACACTCAAATCACAGGTTATAAGCCATTCCAAAGAGTATGACTGCAACTAATGACTTCCATCATGTAGGAGAAAATGAAAAGCAGGAGAGAAGATATCAAAGAGCCACAAAACAGAATACATTTGGAAGATTATGTGCATAAATAGGGAGGAATGAAAGCTTACAGTTATAAACCAAATAAAGGGAGATTGCTGAGGGAAATGCCTATTAAATATGACTTCATCTAAGATGTATATACATATTCTTCTTGTCCGTGGAAGAAAGATGAGCCTAAAAAACAAAAATCCTGAAGGCTGCTTTAAGGATGAAAAAAGTGCAACTCCACTTGGACTGAAGAGCAGAAGAGCCGTACTCACCACTACACCCAGAAGACAAATGCACACACTTCTTGCTCAAACTCAAATAGTGTGCAAATGACTGGCTAAAACAGGACACAGTAAACAGGAAAAACCTGAGTTTATTTCCCCAAAATTGACCTTTTTACCATTTCTTATATGACAGAATGAGACCCTCTAACTACAAAGGACACGACATGCAAGTGAAGGGGCAAAACAGGACAGAAAAAGTGAGAATAATGTAGTGTAAGAAGGATAAAACGTCTCAGCAACACCACAAACCAGAATGTTAATACCTCCAAGTCTATAAACTCTTTGAAATCAAATGGATCCCTGTTTCCAAGGGAGAAAAGCTTTAATCTTAACTTGCTTAACTTCAATATCTTAATACTGAATCACTCCTTAGTTTCCTATGCAGTTTTATGATCAAAGCATATGTAAAAAGTCCAGTCAACTCATGTATCAGTGTAACCCTGGCAACACAAATGTGTCTAGGTTTTGGGACCAGTATAGAGAAAACTAAAACGGGAGAAAATGAGAAAATAAAACATCATGACAGAAACCATATGTGGCTCTATAATAGACGCATAATATTTACCCAAACACTAATATCAGCCACCTTATCAAAGCACAGCTGTTCCTCTAACGACATAAGAAGTCCATTACCTGTGCTTTCGTGACTGTGACATGTAACAATTGCAATAAATGGTTGAGTTACAAACAACAAGAATAACAACATAGCAATAGAAAAGTTTCAAATGATCATTTATTGGGAAAAAGGCAAAAAATAAACTTATTGTTTGATAATAAAAAATAACATTTAATGTGGAGAATCAAAATCAATTTACAGTTTGTGCTGGCATTGTAAATCAACAATAGAAAAGACAAAAGGCATAAACAGGACACTTGTAATGTATAGCAGTGACTTTACAAAGTAAAATCATTTTGGCCATCTGAAATCCCCATAAAACTTGATAATCTATTCAATGTAATCCAAGGAGAATCTATACCTAAAAATTGACTTTTAAATGAATGAGCATTTTCTTCAGCTTATTTCTACTTCGGTTATGTAAAACTAATAATAACAGTAACTATGGCTGAGTGCGGTTTTAGATAATGCAGGGAAATGCCAATAACTGCTTGCAAAAAATCTACATTTTTAACATGCAAAGGCTGCTGATCATCATTACTGAATTTGCCAGGATGATTCACACTGCTGATATTCTACAACAACAGGATTTAACAGGGAAGAAAACAATTTTGAATCATTGCACAACACAGTCAGATGTTAAAATCAACACAAAGGCTTAAATCTTAGGGCAGTAACCACAATTAACATCTTCCATAATATATTTTCCTTGCTATACATCATGTATGTTCTATGGTATTAATATATATATATATATATATATATATATATATATATATATATATATATATATATATATATATATATATATATATATATATATATATATTAGTTAGTTATTTTGTGTAAAACCTCAGAATTATTGTTTAGTCAAACTTTCACTCTGTTTATTTAAAAAGAGCTGCGGGACATTCCCATAGCTTTCTGTTTGTCTGATAAAGTGCAAAATGCTTGAAAGCACAAAGCTGCATATCTGTCAAAACAAGGTATGAAATTGATTTCAGGTAAGTTGGATAGACGCAGTTCACATTTGACTGACAATACAGGTTTTAGATAAAGGTATTGCATTGTGACCAAACAAAATAAAAAGGATTTATGACTGCGACTTTTTAGAGGCATGTTGCAACAAGAGCAGGATTTGGATTATCAAGACAACACATGCTTACACAAGTGATTATGAAGACTATGAATAACCAAGAGCCAACTCCTCTTAATTTGCATGAAACTATTCGGATCAGGACCAGAGAGGAAAACTTGCAGACAACACAAGCATACAGTGCGTTTACACTGCCTTAAATAATAATAAGTAATCTATTCAACGTATTTCATTACGATCATTCACTTTGTGACGATTTCTTAAATACAATAATGCACAACAAACATCTGCTTTTACAGTAACAAGGTTGTCCATGTTGGGATTGTAGAGGAAAACACGTGTCCAACACGTTCACAGTACTGAGAAAGAGAACTCAGGTTTTATCATCCATGCCCTTATGGAGGTAACAGTCTGACTGTACAATGCCCACTTCCTCATTGCAAGACTTCATGAAGTCACAAACAACCTTGGTAACAATTCTACTGTAAATGGTGCTCAAAGTGTTGATGAGCTTTTTTCACAGCACACATTTTGGCATAAAAGGAAAAGCACAGGGGTAAGACATTGTGATTCTCAACTAAAAGTAGGAAAATGATCAATTACATTTGACGAAAGTTGAATTTAAAGAGCAGTGTACCTAGGTATCCAAATGAATGCTCTTCTGATGACGATGTACTGTTTATATAGTCAACTATATTATTGGATCATTATTATTATGGTTAATGTTTTACTGGTTATGGCTGAAAATGAGTCTACATACTGTTAGGTAGTTTAATCAGCAAAACTCACCTAGTAATTTTCTACCCGTGCTGTTGCTGTCATGGCTTAAACTAAATAAACACGTAATTAAAACACTTCAATTGTTCAGATTAACAGTAACACTTGCACTTTTCCTATTAAAACACTGGCACATGTCTGCTGTGAAAAATAAGACCTTTTGGGTTTAGGGTTTTTCTTTAATCCACTCTTATCCCAATTTACACCAATAACAACATTTATACTCAGTATGTAGTGCTGCTGAAAATTTCACACATTAACAGATTTAAATGTATTTGTATTGAGACACTTTTGTTTAAATAAACTCGAAAACCACATCAGTTCTATGTTGTTTTCTATCGGCGTAATCCACTTTATCGGAGACGATTAATAGAAGTGGTGTGGGGTCAGAGCATAATTTGGGGATAATCAATACATATTTTCTATATGTTAACATTTTACCCTAAGCTACTTTTAATTGTTGTCCTTCTGGACTTCACACAGTCACATCTTAAACTGCTGGACCATACCAAACTGGAATAAATACTATTGTATAAGTGGGGAGACAAATTCATCACATCTTTCATTAAGCAGCAGAAGCGACAGAGAGTTAGCCAAGGTTATCAGGAATTATCATGGTTTTAACAAATATCTTTGTCCCTTTCAATAAAAAACTAAAACATTATCAGACTTGTTTTTTTCCCCATATAATAATGAAGAAGGTAGATAAGGAAGATATTCAAACTGATTTCACCGGTCAGATGAATGGAAGGTTACAATGCAACCACGAGTGGTAATCTGAAAACATTCGCTCCATGAGGAGTAACAGTGTAGAAGGCCCAGTCTTCATTTGCTCAGAGTGCTTCTGTCCTGTGTGTTTCTACGTATCACATCAAGGCAGAGACAAGTCCACACATGTCTGAGATTACATGACTTCAGTTGGCCGTCTCCAAATACAACACAGCAGCTGATTACAAAATAGGAAAGTCTCCCCTCACTGGTACTGGTGATAACCCAGATCTAGTGAAAATAAATCTGCTGATGATTAAATGATTATTTCTTACAACTCAAGTGTTGAGATGGAACTCCTTGCTGTTCCCTACTTGAAAACCCAAAGTCTTTGGCCCTCACAAGACACATGAATAACTTAGTGGCCCTAGTGGTTTTAGTTGGGCCCTGAAGAATCCTCCGTTTCTATGGGCACGGTACCATTGAGCTGCAGAAGGCTGTCAATCCCCAGATACCCCAGTAAAATTTCACTCCGGCGGTGGGAAAGGTTCAGGATGTCCTCCGCCAAGCACTGAGCCGAGGTGAAGCGTACTTTGTCGTGGTCGAACATATCCTTAAGGTACTGTACAATTTGTTGCTGGAGAGGAGATAAGAGGAGAGAAAACAGTGACAGATACAGAAACAAAGTCACATCTGGATTTTTTTGCATATCATATTAATTTTAGCTTGGGTTTGTAGAGTAAAAATGACAACCTGCGTTGTCTGACACCATACGTTGAAAGCTGACTTCAGCACGCTCAAGTTTGCAACGCAAAATTTCTCAGCTCTTCCCTGTTGATTTCGGATGATTATTGTACTGTTTTTAGAGGTTGTTGTATGTATGCATACAACATACAAGTATGAACATTGGTCACATTTTTGTTTTAGAGAGAGAATCTGCCCTTAATACCCAATATAATTACAATGACACAGGGTTTTCCTGTAGTTATAGCCTCCACTCTCCACATACAGCTACTAAAATATTTTTTAAAATATATTATTAATATATTATATGCAATTAAAATTCAGCAACACATGCCATGCATCCAGTGTGAACCAGGCCTTAGTATCACAATATATTCCAATTAGCAGATACAGAGACTTTAGACCCTTTAGATAAGCTATATGCCAAAAACCTTGGATCCTGCATTTGCCACGTCTTTCATGAAACTTTCATGTCTGGTAAAATTTAATAAGATAGACATCCTGTGATGTAATTTCTTGAGTTAAAAAATGAAAACACTGATACTTGTTTTTACAGGTTTCACTAGACTTCTGGTAATGGCTTTTAAAATAATGACAACAGTCATAATTCTGTATGTATGTACTTACCTTAAAGATAGTGCACACTTCACTTAGGTGCTGCCTGGGTCCTAAAAACCCAAAAGCTAAAACTGGGCTCACATGTTCTGATATGGCATAGAAGTGGGATATAAAACCATCAGGTACCTACAGACAGTAGATAAAGAACATGTCAAAATCAAATCAAATTCAAATAAGAAACAAAATACATTAAAACCCAAGCCGGGCTCAAATTACCATAAGCAAACGCCTTTTAGCTTTGAGGACAGACCAGCAAGCAGTGGCCAGGGCCTAAAAGAAAACCACAACGCTGTTACTGGAGTATGTAAATAATGTTGTTGGTGGTTTAGTTAATATGTGTGTGTGTAAATTTACCGTCTCTTTAAAGCTGTCAGAAAGCCAGCGATTCCTCAGCACAGCGACCACAGAGGAGGGAGGGCTCTCCAGGTCCTCAAACGCATCCATCAGGATGAAGTCCAACACAATGTCAAAAAAGTTCATACACACCACCTGCAGAAATGGAACCCAACAGTGCATTGTGTTAAATAGGTACACAGTACATATAAGCTTTAAAATAAGCTTTGAGACACAGTCTGAAGTCATTTCCAGAAGGGCTATATGAGACAATATGTCTACAAATGTCACTCTGGATATTTTCAACATCTCTTGCCAGTTCCCCAGTCAACTTTTCCCCAAAAAATGTCCGAGTGAGCCCATATACATCAGGTCAATTTGATTGACTCAGGCGCTATTCCTCGTCTTAATGTTACATCAGTTCTCCAGCTGTTCTAAATGCATCTAACCCAAATGCCTTCCCTGAGTTTGAATAGCAAAGTCTTCCAAATGTCCAAACTTTTACTGGAGTTCATGTCTTATCAGCTTAAGTAAAGCAGAGAGTGACCTGACTGTGGGTCACTTTTCAGTTAAAGTTTAATTTGGGTTAGTCACAGGACATCTCAGGTTTATGTCACCTAAGCCACCATTAAAACACACACACACACACACACACACACACACACACACACACACACACACACACACACACACATACACACATAAATGACAGCAGTACTCACTCCTCTGCCCTCCAGCTCCATCTTAGTGATGGGCCATGTTTCTTCCCTCTGGGTGTAAAGCAGCATGTCCTGATAGCTCTCTAGGAAGGCTTTAGGACTCTGAAAGTAAAAAAAAGCAAAACAAACAAATATGTCAACAGAACTCTACATAGCAGTTAAAGGAACACAATGTAGGATTTGGACCTTTAAATAATGTCTCCAAGATCATTTTGTTTTGATAGTGCATCAACTGAATGGCACCTCCGTCAAAGGCCTTCGCACTATGGAACCATAGGATTTTCGAGTTGCCATCATGACAACACAAAAGCAACTAAAAATGTCTACTTCAAGGCATATGTCACAGAGTCCCCTGTGTTATAGCATGGTCTGGCTGTATTACTGAAGTCATCTCATCCTCCGTTTACAGTCATACATCAAGTGATTCAAACAATTTGAAAACAATGAGCAATGGGGTTATCAAGGCTGGGTTGAAAACGCAAGCTACGCAAACTTAAGCACTTGTTATTTTGATTTATTTCGTTGTTCGTAGTCCTGCTTCAGAGTTTGTCGCAATCAACAAATGCACCCGTTACCACAACCTATATTTTACAACAATTGTAAGAGACACTGTTGTTTCCCCAAATGTAGGGGGGACCCCCGAGAGGAAATCCTACTTTTTGTTACTTCAACAGTACTAGCCAACAACTAAGGATGCCTTACCTTGTTTGCCTTCACCATTAACCCTGTGATCATTTGCTTTCCAGTCTCCATGAAAAATGTGCGATGAGTTTCATCTATCAACAGGACCTGAAAGCAAAAGGCATTAACGTTCATTTATAAAGCATTTTCAGTAATTATGTAGCCCAGTTTTACATTGGTCATCTCAGTGCCCACTCATTTTCAGTCTATAAATGCAAGGAACACCCGTTTGGCTTCAAACTTGGCAGTTACTCGTGCGTGCAGAGCCGATTTTGACATTGTTTTGATAGGAAATGAAAGAGTTATCAGTAGAAATGCCACAGATATATCACTAAAAGAGCCGCTTCCACCTCCTCAGAAAATAAACAAAAACAGAAAAACAGGTACAACTTGAATGGGTACTTCACTAGTTTTAAACAAACTTAATTTAAACAAATTTAGCTCCACAGGAACTTTGAGAGTGAGTTATCTTTGTCAGGAGGACACAGAAGGACTGACAACACAACACAAAGCAGCAGCATAATGTACAGTTGTTCACATATGAGACATGACTTCTGAGTATTTTTGTGGATGTGGTTTGATATAAAAGCACCTCACTTGCTGCCTGTGGGTGCTACAGCTGCACATGCACAGAGGCAACATATTACAACCTCAGGTTTCTCCCAGTGTCTCTTTACATGCACTGTGTCAAGTAAGAGATGATGATTCCATCAGAAAAACCTAAGAAAAAGCCAGACTGTTTATGGTGGTTGGCTCAAGCACATAAGTATAGGAGGTGTATGTGGTCTTGGAGAACCTTCCAGTTTTACTTATGTTTTGTTTAATTTATTTTCTGGTTCACCGCTCAATTAAGAATTTTACAGTGACTACCAAGACGACCCTATGTCCTGTTGATAATTCATTAGCAAGATGATCACCATGACAAGTCAATGTGTAATGCTTTTGACCACTAATAGTGATAGCAATGTTGGTCCTTGTGGTGAAAAACAAGTGGTAGTGTTGTAGTGCATCACAATGAGACTCAGAAAACCTCAGAGTAAACAATGGACGTCTCATATCATAAATAATGAATAAAAAAATAAACAAAGGAATTATATATCACATTCCTACTTCTACTAACAATAATATTGATAATAATCATAATAAATTAGAAACAGACCTGGAACGCTTGTCTCACACAGTGGAGTTTGGCAAGGAAATCTTGATCATCATAACATTCAAGTAATTCAGTCCTGGTAAAATAATAACGTATGAAACACAATTTGAAATAGCAAATCCCAATAAATTTCCTTTTTAATTAGCCGTGTTTGGTTAAGTGACATGTGGCAATTTAGAGTATCAGTGTATCAGAGGATTTTCATTGACAACAACATCTTGCTACGTCTAGAAACAATTACGCTCATCTGATCAAGGAGAGCTACCCCAGTTCAATTAAACAGTTAACAGTTGAATTAAAGAAATCATGTTAAAAGATCTGGACCTACACTTCTCATGTGATGACCGACAGTCATTTCTAAACACAGTTGATACAACTTGGTGCAGCTTCTTATTTTAAGTATGTTGGGATGTTAAGGATGTTGGACTTCAGTTACCTCGAGGACCTGTAGGCCACTTTGCACTCCCGCACTAGGGACAAGGCTTCTTCATATAGAGCTGCAGGCTTAAGAGGATGATAGACCTCTTCTAGAGCCATTGCATCAAACAACTGCACAGAAGAAAAATAAATTACATTCACAGACAGAACCTCAGTACACAATCAATGTATGTTATACTATATATTATATGCAGAAATAGCAGCAGAAATGATTGAAAAGTCCAGTGTGTAACAAGTAACAAGTGCATATAACTAATAAGTTAGCTTAGAATAAGCCTGTTATATGTTCTTTAAGCAAGGCAACTACTGCTTCCAGACATGCTTGGAAAAGGAAGGGGTGAATGGAGAAGTCGTCCATTTCTTACAATCTGCGGTTTCACCACTAGATGTCATTACTTCTTACACACAGGATTATTTAGGATGTACTGGGTGCACTTGAGAGTTGCAGAAACAAACGCACCTCTGCAGCAGAGAAGAAGGAGTCATCAGAGGAAACAGTAGCTGCATCATCATTTTGCAATCGGTGGAAAGTCTCCACTTGAGGCAAGATGAGAGTTCCTTCACTCTCTGCCAAAGGAACACCACAAACCTGACTCAGATAAATCTCCTTTGTTATAAGAAATTACTTTTCAGCAGTGCAGATCTGTGGTTATTCTCAAACTAGAGCCGGCCCATAACATCTGCACCACCAATTTTATCATTTACAGATTCTTTGATGGTGCAAAATTAGTTCAACACGAGACTCACCAAAGTCTGCCAGCACACTGTCTGTTGGGATAGTGCTGCCAAAATCCTCCTGTAGGTGGTAGGCCCTGTGCAGTAGTGTCTCCAACTTCTCAGCAAACACTTTATTACGCATTTCCATCTACAAATCAAGAAGGAAAGCATTAAACAGGTCCTGTGTAACTTCAATACTGTGGTGCAACTGTGTCGTCTATGACCAAACCAAAATCATAAGTACAGCAGGTGGAATCCCGACAGCATAACCACTGAATACAAAACAATACTTAAACTGGAAAAGCTGAGTACGAGAGTTTCAGGCAGTCTGAACTGGTTACCATGGGAAAGTCTTCACACGTTGCCCCCTGTAGCACAAGGCTACTGTTGCTGGAAGATGAGCCTGAGTGGCGAATATTCAGGGCCTGTTCCCACTTTCGTAGAGCTTCTTCAAAGAGCTCCATCCCTAGCAGGAAAAGAGCACCGAGACTTAACCATATTGTTTCCTTGTGAGCCAGAAAGCAAAAGCAGTCTCCAAAAAGAACATTAATTATAAAAAGCCCTGACTAACTTAAAAATATGAATTAATGTAACTTACATTCAAGGCATTGCTAAATTAGTTCAGACAATGCAGATTAAGCCTATCACTCCACCTGACTCTCTCTTCTTTTTACACAGTATAGCAGTGTTTTGTTTTTGGCAGGCAACATTCCTACTGCAAAGGAGGTGATTTGGTTTATGTAATATCTGAAATTCCACATTGGAGTGTTATTTATTTTTAAGCATCCCAAATCTGCACAGTTCCACTTAACATAACAATGAGTTCCACCGGCTCACCAGCGGAACAACACATAAGTGACTATATTTGACCACTAAACAGTAAAAAGACTAACTTTTTTTTAGGTTATTTGATGACAGCTTGTTAGTTTTGGTTAAAAACTAATTACAATGGAAAAATTAAACCCCATGTCACTTTTTTTAAAGCAACAATGTTTACAAGGCCTCTAATGATTAATGTATCTTATATGACATTGGTCTAATGGATAAATAGGGGTAATTTGTATATAGGAACCTTTCTTGTCTAGTCAGGTGTTTCACCTGAAAGGGGAAAACAGTTTCCGACTGCTGATGTTGCAAGTTGCTCTGTGTGAAGTTTGTGTGGGTGTTAAGGGAATTATGCAAAGTTACCAAGAAGCTTTGTGAATGAAAATAAATGGACTTGGATTGTTCAATTGCAATTTTGAATCAGACATTGATTCATCAGCCCTAATAATTGTGAGCATGTCAATTGAGCAATTCAGGTGCAACACCTCAGTGTCTTAAAGTGTAGGCTTAGCCTCTACAAAGCCCTTTTTCACATTTCACACTAATCCTGATAGCACCTACCCATTAAATAAAGATTCTCTGCATTGGCGTCCTCTAATACCCCCGACTCTTCAACCACAGGCTCTGTTTCCCAGGGTGTGGATGGATTGACAGACTGATTTGGGGAGTTTGGGACCCGCATCTGTGCCAAAAACACAGAATAAAGTCAAATAAGAAAACATGATGCAGAGCAATATGGCAAAAGGCAAGGAAGGATGAAAATAATGAAAAACTATGAGAATGAAACTGACCGATGCCAGGCTGTGTGAGGAGCTTGAGTGTTTACTGGGAGCCAGAGAAGAAATTCCACTCATGGTGTCATTGCTCCTGGTGCTTGGACTCATCACCTGACGGCCAGTTAATGGACCTATGTGGGGAAAATGTATTTTAGTAAGTGGAAATATTAAAGTAAATGCTGACGAAGGTGATAAACCTCACATGAAAGTCATGATTCTAGATGTGTGTACATACAAAAAGATATGCACACCTCTCTTTAATGAGGAGGGCCTTCCTGTCCTCATCAGGGCCTCAGGTATTCCAACCGTCTTCTGGCCCTCCTTCCCTTGTGTTGCCTGCTTCCTCTTCCTCCTCCGTCTTTTGAGCTGATGCGCAGTGAGAGCCAGAGCTACACTGCCCAGTGCTGTGGCAAAGAGCACCTTCTTCAAGCTTGGGGTCAGTTTTAGCTGGGAAAATATTGACTGAGAGCAGAAGAGAAAATCATGTCATAATGTCACCTGGTTCTATTATTCTTTTTAGATAACACATCTGATAAGGATGTTTATATGCAGATGTGCAAAACATCATTGTAAATGCAAAGCAAATTACCTGCCCAAATGAGGAATAGAGAAAGACAGGGATCTCTGCTACGGTCATGGCCAAAGCCTGAGCGATGGACATCCCTTCTGCTCTTTTGACAGACATTTCAAATATCAAAATGCCTTCAGGCCACAGTTTTTCAAAGCTGCCACAAAGATTTGCTCTTCGCTCTGAGATCAGCCAGCTCAGGGCTTGCAGATGAACCGTCTGTCGTCATTCACTCCTGAACTTGTACTTCGCACCAGTCCAGTACCAGTCCACCTGCAGTTTTATTCCCCTGCAATAAATAAAACATTCAGAAATTATCTTTCGAGTGCACAAGCCTCATTTCTTTAGAGCTACAATAAAGTGCACAGGCTCTGCAATCATAAAACCGTGACATCAACTGAGAGGGTTATTATTCCAATGAAAAATATACTTATCTATCTCCACCTCTTTTCCCCTTTATATTTTTCTTCCCTATTTTTCCTCCACCTCTCTCCCACATTTACTCAGTTTGCCCCCAAATGATCAAGGCAAATGCCTGGATTTTGGTTTGGCTCTGCCAGAGATTAATTTCTGTTTAAAAGGAGTTAATTCTCTCCAATGTAACCAGGTGTTTGCCTGTTTTGTGAACTGTTTTGTGAACCGTTTCCTCTCTCTACAATATTGTCAAGTGTCAGCCTTACTATTCAAGTGCCTTGAGATAATGTAGAGTTTTTATGCTATACAAATATAATTGATTTGACTAGCTCAAGACAACAAAATTATTTAAAAGCTTTGATGGGCTAATAAGATCTAAGTCATATTGACCGTTGAGCAACAGAGACACTTAACATTCTGCCAGTTATCCCTAAACTTAACGTAACCACATTTAACGTCTTAGTTAAAGACTTAGCCAGTTCCCAAAAAACAGTAAGATTCAGCCTCATTAGGTCTACGTGTCCTAAAAAGGTCAGTTTTATGGCAGAAAAGTCCGAAAGAGGTAACAAATACAAGAGAAAACGCACGCACCACGCACAAAAATCGAAAGTGAGGCTTCAGTTAAACTAGACTGGCTGCCCTTTTCTCTCTCTTTGAAGCAAAAGCAAAAGGTGATTCTAATTCAGTATTTACCGACTTTAAAAATAATGTTCCAGGCAGAAAATATATATTATTCTTGTGAGGAGACTCTACGTTGAAATAGATTTTACTGTAAGGTGAATGGTAATAGCTAGGCAGTTAGTCAGAGGCCATGAACTAACCAGCCCATGTTGGTTACCAAAATGTAGATTGACTCTGACCTCTCTTTCAACAGCTCTGCTGATAAAAACATTTAGCACAAGCAAACGAAAAAACCGTTAATTCGCCGACATGCTAACCTTAGCTATCACACTAAGCTAGCACAGCTCGATCTGTCACTTTACATCACAGCATCACCGAGTCCGGGCGAGTTGTGGGACTTTAAACTGGCACCCAGTGGCTTTAGCCGCTCTGTCTGCAGCTCACAGGCGGAACAACGCATAAGAAAGTCCTTCAAACAGCTACATACCGTCCGTGGACATCTAAGAAGACAGGGAAGGACGTTCCGATGTCAATAAATGCCGCACACTAGATTTTTTACTTCGCAAAACGTCAGTCAATTGACATGTCCAAGACCCAATTAGATACCAACTACACAAGGTCGAAATTAATTTTGGCCAATCAGATAAAGGGTAGGCGAGACAAACACTTTAAGGATCCAATCAGATCTTAGATCATACAACATGGTTCCCACACGGACCGGAATCAGAAGTCTTCTGACAGTTCACATACATTTTAAAACAGTTATTAAAATAACTATATATACTGTTTTAAACTGTAAATCATACAACCTACTTATATGAAAGGTTTTTACGAGTGGCAGTTGAAGGAGAAAAATATTCTCCTGTCGATTTCACTTGAAGGCAAATGTATTTATACGCAAGTGCAAGTTTCGTATGTAGAACAAGCCGAACGATTATTTCCGGTCTAAGGTATTTCCATTTCAAAATAAAAGCACAACAGTTACCTTCCATGAACGTGCGACGTATTTTTGTTCTGAAAAGCGGACCGGAAGCAATGTTTCAGATAGAGGGAGAGAGGGCGGATTCGTGGCCTAGAAACCGCGTCAAGACATAGCGATATAAAACGAGACAACATTAAGTTAAATAGCTCAGCCATGGAAAGTGTAAGAGGATAATGTTTGACGTAGTATCTACGTGGGAACGAACGCTTAATGAAACGAAAAGGATCGTGAATTGGAAAACACTCGTCAGAACCGAGGATACGTAGACGTTTAAACATGCATCATTTTGGAGATAAAAAGACGGGTGTTTTCTCGCCTCTGCATCACATTAAACGCCTGGAAAAATGAAAGGCAGGGGGCTAGACATGAAATTCAAGGTAAGAAGGAACCAGTTACTTGAATACAAATTGTGCGTTTTATCGATAATGTTAAGCAAACTTAAACATAAGTTTGCCTAAAACAAGTTTGAGGCCCCAGAAATTCTACAAAACTTCCGAGGCCCACGACCAGATCTGTACATCACACTAGCAACAATGTATCATAACACTGAGGTGTGAACTTCATTATGTTTTTTTAAAATGAACATCCTATTATTGATCAAAATAATTGTGATTACCAATGAAAATTAATTCAATTCTGCTGCTCACCAAGGAGAAATCCTTAGTAATAACAACACTCCTCATCTGCAGAGAAAGTCATTAAAGTATAAGTAGCAGTCCAAAAGGAATCTTTGTTTTTGTTTTAACTTAACATTATTTATGCTAACATTGAAAGGACAGTCATTCATGTCATTTAACATTCTACATTTTATAAATATATATAACATATTTGGTACATGTGTGAATTTCTACAGCCAAGTCTGAGGCACATCTGCAGTACCCCCAACACCCACACTTAGAGAATCTCTGTATGAGACTAATGAGTGCATGTATGGATGTGTTCCCCCCCCCACAGATGCTGCACTGGCTCAGCCTGCTGAGCCTAAGCCTTACTCTCCTGGTTTGGTTAGGTCATGTGATCACACAGCACGATCCAATGGTTGTTGTGCAAAATCGTGGACTCAGGGGCTACATGAGGATCACCCCTCACAGGACGGAGCAGGTAAAAAGCAGGGCGTCAGGATTTAGGCCGAGGTCAAATTACTTCACCACTCAGAATGTCTGAGTATGTTTATGGTGACTCTGAAAGTGGTTTGGATCTTTATGATCAGCATGAAAATAAGCGCAACACATGGCCCACTGGATCCTAAATGGCATAATCATTTGGTTTATAAAGTAGGAAACTGAGCTCTTTTTTTTGAAGCCTCAAGATTCTTGATTTGATCATTGCCATGTTGAGGGTTTGCAACCAGAAATTCACAACCAGGCATACCAGCTGTCAATCAGTGATGTCCACTCGTGCTGTGATTTATCATCTATTTTCCTGTGAAAGGAAACATAACTAACACCATTTACTTAAAAAAAAGACCTGAAACTAGCGATTGAGACCAATAACTCCACAGAAATATTTAAAATGACTTAGTAAATCAAATGAGAAATAGGCTAATTTAGCCATTGAAGTCCATCCAAACTCTTGATTTTGCAACTAGCAGTGTTTTCAGATTTTCTGATTGGCTTCAGCAAACCAAGCGAAAGACTTCTTCCACCTTTTATCTATGGTATGAAAACTTTCTGAAGCTACTATTCACTGGATAACATAAAGGCTAATTGTTAATCATTATAATGCCCAAATCACAACCTAAATGTATTTTTCTCCCTCTGTCAACAGTTTCTGGACTTGCACTGCAACCAGTGTGCCTTGGTCTCCAGCTCAGGTCAGATGCTCAGAACTGGTGCTGGAGAAGAGATTGACAAGTTCGACTGTGTTATTCGAATGAATAATGCACCCACACGGGGGTTTGAGCAGGACGTTGGGAACCGCACCAAAGTGCGGGTTGTGTCTCACACCAGCGTTCCCCTGCTGGTGAAAAACGAGAGTTACTTCTTCCAGCAGTCAGCAAACACCACATATGTGGTCTGGGGTCCTGACAGGAACATGAGGCAAGACGGGAAAGGACACATCTTTAACGCTCTCCTGAAAATAGCAAAGAGTTATCCAAAAGTGAGAATCTACACTGTGACCAAAGAGCAGATTCAGTACTGTGACAGCATGTTTCAGAATGAAACTGGGAAAGACAGGTACAGTGTGAATTTATGTCCCATCAGAGTAAAGTGTTGTTGTTCAAATCTGTAAAACAACAGAAGAATGAATTATTATTAATAGTTACACAAGATTAGCTTACTCAAATACATTATTACATTAACTATAACAGCTCAAGGTAGATAATCATCCTTACTGTTTGTTCAATGTGTTTATCTCATTTTAAATTCTCATTGATAAATGACTATTATGGCCACTTTTAAAGAACACATGTTTGTTGTCCTTTTAGAATGAAGACTGGGGCGTTTCTCAGCACAGGATTTTTCACAATGATTCTGGCATTGGATATTTGTGACAGAATCCACGTCTATGGAATGATCGACGATAACTACTGCAGGTGAGACATGAGAAATAATGTTTCCTCCATTTAAAGACAAAATATGTCCGATATAACCTTTTCATATTGGTGTTATTTCCTCCTGCCGACAGTCGGGCCAACCACGGTGATGTTCCTTACCATTACTATGAACAAGGTCGACTTAACGAGTGCAAGATGTACAACGTCCACGAGCATGCGAAACGCGGAGGCCACCGCTTCATCACTGAGAAGGCCATCTACGCTAAATGGGCCACACACCATCAAATTGAGTTTAAATACCCATCGTGGAGCCTCTGATGAAGATGTTCTTGGTCTGTACAGTGGTAATTCTTTTTGTTCTCTGCTGAATATTTTATTATTGCAAGAGCGGGACGCGTACAGTGCACATACTAGTAATTTTACACTGGCTTATACTAGTGGAAAAACCCATCTAAAACCAAATGTATTGTATATAAAAAACACCAACACATTTTATTTAAATGCTTAAATACCTTCTCAGCATTTCTGAATATTTCCAGCATGTACAGTATATCCACTCATAAAATCAATGTCCATGTCAGCACTGCACACACCTAAGCCTGTCAATCGAACCATTGGACAGTTGTATGATTAACAGACGTACAGATGGAAGGACAGACGTTCCTTGAATTAAGAGAGATGGTATATAGTAGTAGATTCTTCTCTAAACTACACATTAATTTCTTTGTACATGTGCCTTGATATTTCAAGTTAAAGCTACAATATGCACACAAGCTCTCTCTGAGACATGATCAATCTTTTATTTTCTTTGATTAAGTGATTCACTGCTCTTTTTTTTTAAAAGATATAAAACCAGCAAGAACCAGAGATGTGTCACTTCGCTTGACATAATCAAACAATTCTGACAGTTGACAGAGCTCATTGATTAACTGTCTACATTTTCTCTGCCATTCCTCTCAAGGATTGGCCTGTTTTGAATTAAGTCCATCTCTTAAGCAAACCAGTGTTCATAAATAGTCTGCAATGACAAAAAAACTATAATTTGTGTATAATCTGTTTGAAGAACATTTCATGCTCACTGCTCATAAATCCACCATCAAATGAACATACTGGTTCATACTGTTGCGTCACTTATCCTCAGCTACCGAAAGTTACTCACTTACTTCAGACAGTATTTCCGCCACAGGGATTAATAAAGTATTCTGATTTCGATCAAATGCTGGGCGTAGCTGTAGGAGTATTTACTTTTACAAGAACATGGAGTTTGCTTGCATTAATGTAATGTTAACCCAAAGAGTGAATGTGCAATTTGCAGTAGAGTTATAGGACACAGTAGTGGTTCGATGTGGGAGATGGAGCCTTGTGTCTCACACACTTTCACAGGTCCCACAGATGGTACCTGACATGATGCAGGTGTGATCATGTTTAAATCAATCACACACCAGATTATAAATACATGTAACCACAAACTAAATGTGTTCTCTAAAAAAAAAAAAAGTTTACCCTTTATATTTTGTTGCCTGTTTAAAATGAAAACTATAGTGGTGCCTTTTTTGTTGTTGTTAAGGCGTGTTTTGTGACTAATACCAAAGATTGTAATAGTATTTGCACTACTGCCCAAACTACTGTGTCACAGTACTTTATTGTGTGTACATTTCAAACTTGTTGAATTGTTCAGAGTTCAAATGTATTATTATTAATGACTTAATGTAGTAAACTGCATCAAATACTTGAATGTAAACTTGACCACTACTACTACTACTGTTGTTGTGAGTTTGTTGTCGTCATGAATAAATGTGCTGACTTGCTGAGTTTGTGTGTGTGTTGACTTTGTGGGAGACACTTAGACACTTTGCTTGTATCGGCTTGTGGATTCTATTTAATTATCAACACTGTCTTGGTCCACCCACACGTCTGTCTGTTACTGTAACTGATAAAAACTTCTATGACAGTGTGGGTGCACACAGACTGCTTTTATAATTGTAAGTATATAAAAACTAAACAATTGTGGAACAATGTGAATATTGAACCTTGAGAATATGCAACATCTTCACACGCCACACTGTTAGTTCTCATTAATTCCAAATTGTTTATGAATAACTGTGTCTCTGCCCACTAAACCAAAGACCTTGATCTTGAAAATTCCAAACAGCCAAACAGCAGACAGGGCCACAGTCGTGGGCGCAAACACAGAGGGAAAGGGGATGCTGACCCAGACACCACTACTAAAATCATGTGCCTAAAAGAGCTCCTGGTGTTCAGCCGCTTCTGTACCATATGAAATAAAAACGCCTGGACATTTACTCCAAATACAGGCAGATCATTTGAAAAATAAAGGTCCAGTGCTGACGATTTTTTTATACATATGTAAAATAGCTTAGTTCCTATTTTGTTACTTGGAAACTCTTACTTTTTTTGTCATTGCACAGTCAAAACACACAGTAATATTGAATAATTGCCAGATATTGACAGTTGAAGTTATCTTGGAAAAAGGGGTAGAAGCACTCATTGAACATTTTTTGACAATTCTACAGCCATGAAATCTAAATAAATCTAGGCAGCCTAAGTCTTATGACCTATCATGGTCAAAAGACTTAACTTAACCGCAGTATACATCTCACCCCTAACCTTACCCACAGGTAAGGTGGTCCTAATGCAGACTACTTGTCCTCACTAGGTGAGTGTTTATATCATGGAAGGTTCTAAAGAGATTACACACACAGACTGAGTGTCTAGTCTCGTCAGGTGAGGGCCGGTCCAGTGAAAATAAGCCCACAAGTAACTTTTCAGTAAGGGTGGGTGATATAACTTTAAAATTACACAACAATATTCCATCATGATGTTGCAATAACCATATTTGTGTCAATAGTTCACAGAATTTAAAAATAAAAGTGGTTTGTCTTAATACGCAACAACATATAGTTCACAATAAAAGTGTATTCATGATGCAAAATGAATCTATTGACCAAAAAAGGTTTGCCTTAAATGCTGATACTACTATCAATATTTATTTAGCACCTTCCAATATTTAAAATAAGATAATCCTTTATTAGTCCCGCACTGGGGAAATTTACATTGTCACAGTTAAGATAAAGGTAATAAATAGTAATACTTTTCCACATTATGTGAAAGTATAATATAGAAGGATATCAGAATCAGAATCAGAATACTTTTATTATCCCGAAGAAAATTGTTTCAAGGATATTAACAATATGATTATAAAAAGTAAAAAAATGTAATGGGTCCAATTTGGCCCCCAGGATGAATTTGTGAAAATGTCACATTATGATTAGAATCTCATAATCATAATGTGAAATATTATATTTCATTACATTTCACTTATTTTTCGCAAGACATTTCAGGTTGTTCATAATACTTCATTTATTATAAAACAAAGGGAAATAATTTATTATGCTATTATTTGGCTGGTCCAGCCCACTTGAGAGCAAATTGACACCCCTGTTATAGACAGTTACCAGAATATACTATATGGGTTTGATATTTACAGTATATATAAACAAGGACTGAACATCTGCAAGGTACTCAAGTGCCAAAAGAAAAAAGAAAAAACACAAAAATAATAAATTAGCAGGAATAAAATACACAATAAAACAGTCCAAAACATGCAGATTATGGGGAGGGGCAACACTAGCAACCCCCGCCCCGTGTGCGCCACTGATTAAAATCATGGATGTTCAAATATTATTATTATTATTATTATAATATGTCATGATTTGTTTGTTTGTTTAACGGTAAAACGATCACAAATTTGTCTCGTGCGCCGCAGTGACGCACGCGGTCTTGTCGTCGTCGTGGCGGGGGGAACAGGAAGATAAGAAACGTGAGATAGAGAGAGAGAGAGAGAGAGAGAGAGACCGCAAAGGCCGAGCGACGGTAAAGCGCCGGATTAACGCTGCTGCCAGATGACATGGAGTCATACTTAATACCGTAATCCCATCAGCAGGATATTGGTATTTATGAATTGTCGGTAAAGGTACGTAAAGGACACATTGGAGACGACGCGGTTTACTCATTTCTTTCTTTCCTTCATTCATTTATTTATTTATATTTATATTCTCTACATGAACGTCTGCTGTTTTATGAGATGAAAATTTTTTTTATCTTTGTGATAATTTTATAATCAATATTGAGGTGATTTTTACCTGTAGATATGGAGTAAATGGAAAATATGACATTTAATCGGTGGGTATGTGTCTGTGTTGTGTGTGTGTGTGTACACGGATGAGACGCAGTGCCATAGTAGCAGCAGCAGCAGCAGCAGCATCACAATGTGATTGTGCAGCAGCACGTTTGTTTGTCTCTCTCCTTGTATGTATGTATGTATGTATGTATGTGTGTGTGTGTGTGTGCGTGCGTGTGTGCAGGTATGACGACGAACACTGTGACAGGCAGGCTGATCAGAAAGCATGGTGCTCAGGCTCAATGGCAAGGTAAGTCTGGACACAAACAACTGGAGGGTGTGGCCCCTGTTCACTTCTAACCCTTCATCCTCATCATCTCCATCATCTCCATCATCAGGCCTGGCACCTGCAGGTTAAAAATGACTGGGGATGAAATCAAATTAAAAGCCTCAGCAACAGACGAACTGGAGTACTAGCTGTCAATCAATGTCGATATTTATGACTAGTGACACGCTGGTGAGACTGCAGGTTGCAACATACAGAGGTCTCAGCTCAACCTTTCACTTTCCCATTCACGCACAGATGTTTTAAGGTTGTTGATGCATCAGGTTTATGTTTTTCTTTCTTCAAAAACATGGAAGACTAGAACAAGATCAAGGAAACGTGATAATTATGGAAAACTGTTTTGGTGGATTAGGTAAACTGGACACTCTAAATTAATAGGTGTGAGTGTGAGAGTGCATGGTTGTTTGTTTCAGGGTGTACCCCGCCAATAACCTGCTTCTTAGTGGCCCAGCCTGTGGTTCCACCAGATAATAACTGGAGAAATAATGAGAGAAACACTTTTCACTGTCCCTCAAAGATTCCCACAGTAGTCTGATAGGTTTGATAACAGTGTTAGTTTCTTTTGTATTCTGTGCTCAAGGCACTTTTTGAGGTGTGCAAAGGACAGGTATGACCCAAATATTTTTTATGACTAGTCCTTTTATTATTGAAATGCACTTTTTGATGTACGTTTTAAACCCGTCGTCACCTGCTGCTTACTGGCTGCAGAAAATGTCTGGCCCAGCTAAGTTTCTTGGTCTGAGAATGTGGTTTGTAAATCAAAAAAGGGTTAAATATTGTAAAATGCATGAATGATTTTACATGAAAATCAGCAGAGTGGGATGAAGAGAAACAGCTTTCTGTCTGTGAACTGCTACAGCTGCAATGAAAATGGAACCAGGATGTCAAGCTCCAAATTTTATGACCATTCTATCCGTCTGTCTTGATTTCCTCTGCTCCGTTTCAGCACAGACAGATTGTGTTGCTCCCAATACTTTTCTATAGATGCCTAAAGCTTAAACAGTGAGGCTAAAAAAGCTCCATCAGCTTCCATGCCCCCTAATTACTAATCATGAAATAAGTAGATTTACTCAATTCCTGTATATCATGTATTACCAATTCTTAAACTTGAGTAATACCTAAAAGCAATTAGAGAACAATACAAAGTGTAGTAAAAAACATCTGAGTGATACAGTTAAATACAATCTAAACGGGCAGCAGGTGCCACGGCCTGAGTGCCGTCTGTTTTGTGTTCGCTGTTGTACGTCTTCCACTGTGAAATTTGATTAAATGTGACTTTATCTTCGATGTCGATCATCTAACTCGTGGATGTGGGTTGTGCCTTGGATATGTAATGATGTATGTGTCTTTGTGGCTGTGTCCTGTTGATTGTTATGTGTCATTTCCTTTTGTTACGTCGAGTGGGCCTGTAACGACACCAAAGTCACCATTCGGTTCGCATCACAATTTTTATTTTCAAAAATGCGCTTAATAAATACAACAAACAATGTAAGCAGAATAAATCAAATAGCTAGAGCTTTTTTAACATGCAGTAAATTGTAAGTAACTGCCTGTTATTCAAGAAAAATGGGCAAAAGCACTTATGTCATAGGACATTTTCTGGCCCCTTTATGGTTAAAATAAGCAAAAAGGAAGTCCAGACGGACATTTTGAAGCTTAGTTGTTATTAACTAAATAATAATTTAAAAGTTAATAATAAATTCATAGGGCTGTATCTGGAATGGAAGGGTAAACTCTGGGAGTTGGAAGGCGTGACACAGGTGCGTGGGTAGAGTGTAGCGACTTCGGTTTCGATATGCATATCGTTACAGAACTTCAAAAAGAAAAACCTGTGAAATGATAGTGTTTGAAAATAATCTACATTTGAAAAAGTAACTGATAAATAAATGTACAGTAGTGTGTAGGTAGGTATAAAGTACCGCAAATGTGTGTGTAAATGGAGCTTCCTCCATTACATTTGACCACTGTGGGGATTTTTTTTACACTGCAGAGTGGACAACAGAGTCACAAGATGGTGATCTTTGCTGCCATCTTCATCCTGATGACACTCTTCTTCCTGTATGGCTCCAACAATGGCAGCAGTGACGTCTACACCCCCATCCACATTACTGCAAATCACCCTCTCATAACAACAGACTTGAAAAAGTGGGCTGGGAAAGAAGGTTACACGACATTTCAAGGAAACAAGGTACTTAACAGTTGGCTCACAAAAATCCCCAATACCTATAGATTTCTGTGCTGTGCACAAGGTTTTCCACATGAGGCCGCATCAAAATCCTAATTTAGTATAAACTGTGACCTTGATTTCAGAATCAGTAGGACTATTTGCAAAGTACCATGGAAACTACAATGAGAGATATAAAAAAGTTAGTGGGATGCCCACAGATGTGTGTATTTTCACATGATACAGCTGTCTTCCTGTTTGCAAAATCTCAGAGCTGCAAGACCTCCCAAACGAGGGCTGCCAGAAAATAATGAAGCCATTCTTTTCTCGCAGCCCTGGGACAGAGAACACATTTCTCTGTTCATGCGGAGTATGTACATGCCCTCAGTCCTGTGTGGATTTTGAGAGGGAAGTCTGTCAACAAATAACTGGCAGTTGTGTGTTATTTTGCTCGGCGATATAAACACTGAAAAGAAAAACACTATTATAGCATTTCATTTTTTCATAATTTTCCCCTTGTTTACTTGCTCTAGTTGTTTGTTTGCAGAATTTATGTAAGTTTGAAATACCAGCAACCGCCACTGCTCCTGAGTATAGTATTGGTTCAGTCCAAAAGTCTAAGGACATCAAAATTAAGCTACTCTACTCACTATATTTTTTTTATTACTCATTAGTCATCTCTTTAAAAAAATGTTGACACCATATTTTCAATAAAGCAATTAAAAAAACTATTTGAATTCCCCCTAATACTCCAAAAGAACTTGAGTTTGTCAAATGAAGAGACTGAACACACCCTGAGCACAACAATCATTTCTGGATGTTTGTGCGTATTCATGCTCCACCTCACGTTTAATGCTGGTTTGAAGACTTTTGATTGGTGCTGTCTTTACTCCTCAGAGTATGACCCTGCACTGTCACAGCTGCGCGCTGGTGACGAGTTCCAGCCACGTCCTGGGGAGTCAAGCGGGAGAAGAGATCGACCACGCGGAGTGTGTGATACGCATGAATGATGCCCCCACTTTGGGGTATGAGAGCGACGTGGGCACGCGGACTTCCCTCAGGGTCGTAGCTCACTCCAGTGTGTTCAGGGTGGTGCGGAGGCCAAACGAGTTCTTACACCGCACAGACAACAACCCCATGATGATATTCTGGGGACCCCCGAGCAAGATTGGAACTATGTTCAGACTGATCCAGAGAGTCAGCATGACCTACAAGAACATGTCTTTTTTCAGTATCAATCAAAACAAGATGCGCAAATTTGACAGTCTCTTTTACCGCGAGACGGGACGAGACAGGCGAGTACTGGGCATTCATCTCAATCACATTTATACACTATAAGAAAAATGTTGATTTCACATACTTATTGGTTTGTTTGTTTGTTTTTTTTGGCTCAGACAAAAATCTCACTCGTGGTTGAGCACAGGCTGGTTCACCATGGTCATAGCCATCGAGACATGTGATAACATCAAGGTGTATGGGATGGTTCCCCCCAGCTACTGTGGGTGAGTACAAGTAAAAACAGGGCTGACACTGCGTTCTGCCCCCTCCTCCTTTCTCCTTCCCTCTTCTCACCTTCTTCTCATGCTCTCCTCCTCTCTGCTCCTTCCTCCTCTCATAAAGTTTCTTTTTTTTTAATTTAGGACATTTTCCTCCCATCTGTGGAATTAAGTGTACTCGGGTTTTTCTTCTTCTACTTCTTAGGAGAGAAGAGCAAAATAAGGCCTTTTTTGAGCTGCTATATATTATCCAGTCCCTCAGTTGACTTTTCCCTATCAACTGGCCACTACTGGCCACTATTTCAAGGACAATTAGGAAAAAATGAAATAAAATGGTTTTATGTAACTCAAATATTAGATTTTTTCCCCCACAATTAGGCCTATTTTGAACAATTATTACTGCCGATAATTGAATGGATGGAGGCCCCCCCTCCCCCTTGTTTTTTTCCAGACAAAAACATGTATCCAAGAAGATGCCATACCACTACTACAAACCCAGGGGGTCGGATGAATGTTTGACATACCTGCAGAGCGAGGGCGGCCGCAGAGGAAACTACCATCGCTTCATTACAGAGAAACAGGTGTTTGCACGCTGGGCAAAGCAGTACAACATCACCTTCACTCACCCCGACTGGTGAAAAAAAAAAGACTGAAAGCCTGCACTCAGTGGCCCGGATGAGTATTATAGGCTGGATTTCATTTTCAATCTTGCCCCGACTGGGTCTTGAAATATCCAAATGGTGAAGATAAATGGCAGCTTTTGCTAAGAAAACAAATATTATTTGATCAAATGACTGAGTAGACATAAGGAAACATTTTCCTCATGCACAAACTCACCTATGAGAGCTCTCTGAAGTCCTCAGTGTATCAGTATTTATGTAAATAAGGAGACAAATCAAGCTAAGAATTGGTTTGTACGAGTTTCTATTTTGTTATGTATTGAAAAATGCACCGTTTTCCATGTTTAAAGCAGATGTATCCGAATAAGTGGCTCACCGAATATACCGTATATATAATATGTATGTGTATGTATATATATATCTCTTGTCTATTATACAGAGAACTTATTCTATAGTTTACACTGCAGTGATATTCAGGAGATTTCTAAGTCAGTCTACATAGGAGCCTTATAAGCAATTTGGCCAAGAGTTAGAACAATTCCTAAAACCAAAAAAACATCCACACATATTCTAATTGAAACAGAAAACCAAACATAACCTTAAATAAAACAACAAAATCAAAACGCTGTATTAATGTATTAAATACTGTACTTGTGCAGTGTGATCAAAGCGCCAATGCTGGTTTTATGATGCTTTAGGTTTTTAAAATATATATATATATACACAGATTTATTTATTTATTTTGTGGGACAAACTCCAAAAACGAATGCAGCTTAAGGTCCAGCCCATGTGACAGATGTCAATAATAGGCGATGACAAAAACCATGAGGATAAAAACACAGGTATATTTTACTTTAGGTCAGGTTTAGAATTGTTGCCTCACAGCAACAAAGAAGTTAAGCGCTTTAGATCCCAGTCACACCAACAACCTGAAATTGAAATCTACCCCTTATCGGCCGCATCGACAGTCGGTGGAAGTGTCTTCGGCTGAGGGACTTTGCATGTTTCATGTGTGTGCGAGGCTTGTCTTTGGCTACTCCTCTCACAGTCAAAAGACATGCACATCTGGGGATCAGGCAAAACTAAAGCAATCATAGCTGAGTGCAAAAGTGAATGGTTATCACTCTCCTGTGATAAACCCGTCACGGTGAACTCGCTCTCATCCAATTTCAGCAGGAATCGGCTCCAGCCGCCCCACGAACCTCGAGGACAAAATGGTTGAAAATGAATAAACTCATATCTGATTTTTGTCAATCTCTCCTCAGAAAGATTCAGATTCCAGAAGTGATATGCCATCACTTTTATTGTGTAGATATTTTTTGTGTTGGTGCGCTAGAACACAAAGTAAGAAGTAAGAAGACGAACACTGAAACGGTGCCTCATAATTGAAACGTCAGTGGAATTCCAGAGCATGAAAGCTTTGCGCGATTCAACTACCAGTCAAACTACAGCTTTAAAGTAGAAACGTGAAGGTAATTCTTAATCTGCGTTTCCTCTAGCAATCAATTAAGCCCTCAGATATATCCGACTGCAGTATTTCCTTTAGTTTTGAGTGTATTGGTCAACAATAAACAGAAAAGAACATGTCTCTTTATCAACATCATCTTGTGAAACGTGAAACTGTATCCGAGAACTTTGAACTAACTAACTTTAGATTGACTGCTGAAATTCAGGTGTTTGATATGGCGCAGACACCCCTCTATTTATTTAAATCAGAGCAAACTCAGGTACTTCACTCCCAATTTGACCAAAAACGTCAAACAACAACTCTCTACAATCCAATGTCAACGCTGCACATAATGATCTTCAAGAGAGCATCATTTAGTTTAACAGAAATAAAAGTGGTAGATGCTTGCAGCATGCACTGCAGCTAGAATGTGATTATATCTAGAAGACAATCGCCGCTGTCAAGTCCTGCTTTCTTGTAGAAACATTTAAAATCTCCATGTTGCCCAGAGCAAATGGAGCAGGTCTTTTGATGAATTGAAATGTCTGACCTGTTTGCTCAGCAACATGAAGTTGTCTCTGGTCTTTATTTATGATAGTTCAACCTAGAATTTGTTTGCCATTGTTGTGCTGCTTTTTTGTTGTTGTAGTTGTTTGTTTTTTAAATTAAATGTTCTGTATCATTTCAGTATATAAAAAAAGGTCAGAACAAACTTGGGTATGGTATTTGTATTTAAATATGTACAATTTGTTGGATGATTTCAAAAAACAACACAATTACTAAACAAGAAATAGAGAAATCTGACAGCTCTTGGTGGAGTTAGATTTGTATGATTAGTCAATTATGGCAATCCAACCTGTTAGATGACCAAACATATACACTTGTTATTTCATGAACCATTGGAAACGTCTGAAAAGGCAGCTGTGATCTTCTGTCTCAGCCCCGACATGGAGATTAAGATGGCCTCCTGTTAAACGAAACGAATACGCTGTCAGACATCAACGAGCAGGGATAAGTACAGATTATGTGGCATATTATAACAGTATAAAGAGTTTACATAAATGATATCCATGAAGGTTGGTTCAATATATATGCCACACTCACTTCTGTGCGAATGGTCCTGCTGCCCTGACCAGGACATGTGTTCAGGTATAAGTCAAATAAAACACTAGGGTCAGTCACTTCCAGGTTTTGGTCAGAATCCACACTGGCCTCCAGCCCTTGTAGACCCCCAAAAATGATCAGAAGATGCCTGAAAAGCAGAGAATGTATAAAAATGTGAAGTATAGCAACTCTGAGGTTGAATTTGGCATTTTTTGCTATAGATAATAAGTATTGAACAAATGTAAAAATCAAGGATTCAAGAGAGTGATTGCCATTCATTACAATGCTTTCATGGTCATGAAGACTTAAACCTCATGGTGGATTTAAACAAAGTCATAATAAAATATTCATGACATTGGAAGAGACATTTCATTATGGACCACAGTGGTAAACTGACAAAAACAGACAAATTATCCCTCGTCAACAATGAAAACACTAGTAATTATTAGTCTTATGGGCTCTGGACCTACTTGAATGGCGACAGTGTGGTTTCGTCCATGTTGCTGCCTCTCTCTGAAGTCCCAATCGTCACATCGTATCCTTCTTTATACGGACATTCTGTGAAAACTGCACCTGCAGGAACAAACCAACAGCAGTGAGGACGCAGCGGTCAACTCAGGGCTAATACTACCACTAATACTCCAAATTAATCTGTTTTTGTTTTGACATGCACATATTATAGTCTGTTTCTGAGCCCTCCCAAAAAAAGAGATGTTAGAAAACTCTCGGTCTCCATTTTTTTGACTCCGTTACCCACACTGACTTCATGACTGGTTCAGTCACAGCTTGACCAACTGTGAACAAACAGCTCTTTTAAACTTGTAGTGTCAGTTACACAACGGAAGTCCTTGTTCTTACGCGTCACCATCATTCTTTTCCCATGAGTAATAATTTCCGAATCCATGTCAACAACTACAGACGAGAGAATCAGCTTCCTGTTTACGCTGACAGATGTCTGCCCAGTGTCTACCCATTCACACTCATGAATTCCAAGAGCCTGGTGAATGTCATCACGTCTGCAGGGTCCACAGCATGTTGAGCTTAGATAAGCAGCTTTAATTTTTTAATTTGTATCTTAATATAATAATGAATAGTCAGACTAACTGATCAAAGAAAGGACACAGAGCTCAATTTTTATCTGAAAATGCTGTTTTCATGTGTGCTTGAAATATTAATGACAGCATACAGTACATTTCAGTGATAAATCAAGAGTTGGAAACCTACTGAGACAAGATGCCAGACGGACACTGTAACCCCAGTAGAGTCCTCCTTCAATCCTGGGCACATGAGGGGCCACCACCACACCTTGGTACATTTTGCTGTCTAAAGATGAGAAGAAGTCAACACTCTTAGTATTGTAGAAAAGATTCAGACATTATCAACAGGCTAGAGTCTAGACAGAAAACATTACCTTGCTTTTGCTTGTTGTTGAGCTGTACTGTGACTCGAAGTCCAGACTGCAGCTGTTTATCAATCCGAACGTCCTGTGAGAGCAAGTGGACATCGTTCCGTTTTATTTGCCAAATTAGAAAAATTACTTGCCAAACTTCTGACAATTATTTGAATCATGTTACGCAGACAGAAAACAGAAATTCACTGGGTTCATATGTGAATACTTCATGAACATGAATATAAAAGTTGTAGCATCCCAGCAAAATTTTGCTCACCTTTCTCATTCCACAGTTGACTAATGAACCTTTTCCGTGTTTGCTTGGCCTGTCGAGGACAATTCCTTCCCGGTATTCTGACTCCTCGTCTATCCTCATGTGGTGTGGACTGTCTAAAGGGTTCAGCAAACCTGGCAAAAAAAAGCAGGTACATTATCACTCAGAAATAGAAAACAGGGAATATTGTCATCATCATCATCATCAAAACACAATAGAAGCAAATCACAGATAAAAATCTATAAAAACAGAATGTGTCCTTGTGTGAAATATGACACTTCAACTGCTATGACATATTTAACCTTTGGGTCAGAAAATGTATTTTTATACATTGATATTGTCTAAGTTCTGCAGGTCTTAGTTTTTTGTTTTTTTAAAATTAAAGGTGGTGGCCCTTTATTAAAGGTTCTTCTACCACTTCTTATATCAAATTTACTTTAATAACCTCACATGGAACATTTTCATGGGCAGAAGTGCGACAATGAATAGCATACAAAGCCAATTCAATTCATACAGTTCACCAGAGTATCATCATGTTTTTAAAGTTTCTTCAATGTGGCAGTTGTAAGTATTTCTCTGGCTGTAAAAAAACAAACAAACCCAGGAAGTGCTAATTTCTAATTAGGATGTTCAAAAGAAATGTATTTTAAATTACCTGCATACTGTAAATCCTGGTGCTTTGGGAAAAACCATTTGCGCAGGTACCTGGTGGAGAACAAAAGATGTAACAGAAGTCTGATAAAATCAAGGACAATGGTGATCTAATTTTGATAGGATATGAAATTATTTTTGGTTATACATTACTAAAAAAAGGAAATCCAGTTGATTGACTAACAACAATCAAAAAGAAATGACACAGACGCATTTTACATAATATACATTCCTACTTACTGAGGACACTCGAGATACTGAAGTATTCTGGCAAGCTGAATACACGCTTGCCCTTTCTTCCCAACACCTTTAAATTCACCTTCAACACTCCTGTGGGATGAAGCCAGAAAGTCAAACTAACGCTCTGATAGTTTGATGGTGTGTTTACCGATGACTTTAACCACTGTGTGGACTCACTTGACATCTTCCCCATATTCATCAAACACAACAATCTCGTCGACGCAGAACACGACACAGGCGCGAGCGATCTGTCCAGCCAGGTATGTACGGAGTTCAGGGGATTGCGCGTTGTCCAGCACAGAACCTGGCACGGCAACACTCACTGTGTATCCCCGACCTAAGACGAGGTGTTTATTTACATGTTGTCAGTCTGACGAACAAACAGCAAAAATAACCCATGAAATGAAATGAAATAATGGTCATAGTTACCTTTTTTGTTCTGGCATCTTTCAAGTTGTTCTCTTTCTGCCGCCTCTTGCTGTTTCTGCTTATCCAACTGTTTAATCAGCTTAGATTCTTTCCTTTGCTTCTTAGTTTCATTTACTGTTATTGAGGAAGAATCGGTGAAACCAGTAAGTAAATCAGATGCATCTCGAAATGTATCGGGACCGATGATATCCAAAGAGATGGAGTAAGACAAGCAGATATGACGACGTCCCTTTGCTAAATGAGCAGGTTTCATGACTTTCGCTTCTGAAATCTAATTTTAATCAAGGCTTATATCTATTTTTTTTTATTTTGATTCATCAAATAGTTGGGAGAAACATGTATCCATAAATAAAAGAACATAGTTCGAAGATGTATGTAGATAAGTTGCTGCTTCTCTTTGTTTAGTCTGAAAGGAAATTTTTTTGGGGTTATTAAACTGTAGATCAGACAAAAGAGAGGCCACCCTGCTCTTGTATTATTCACCATGTTGGGTTTTTCACAGTTTGCCTCTTTTCATGCCTTTAATTTGAGTTTAAGTCAATAAAACTGCATAAACATCGTGGGTAGTAGGTGTTACATAAAATGGCAATAAAGACAGTAATAACTTATAACGTATATTACACACAAATTTGCTCTTGACACAATATACATTGATTTGGGAATAGTTTGTTATAAAGTGGGCCCCATATTATGAAATTAGCTTCATAAATCAACTTGCCCATTTCACACCCTGTACACTTGCCAAGTGGACACCTTTGACACGGGAAGGAAGACTAATAGTGCATTTACATTGATTAAAATTACATGAAATTATCTATAACACATATTTATTTACACAGTACAAGCGGAGGGGAAATAGGGAAATGAACCCCTAAAACCCGAACATTTATACTGAAAATCACACATTTTTATACTCTGACAGTTATGAATTTTGAAGAATAAAAGAGCGAAATCTGTGAGCTTGCAAGTATAGCATGGAGCTGAAAGCTATCAGCCTGAGTTTTAGCTGTGTTTTACTCACTTTCTGCTTTTCTTTTCTTCCAGTCCACTCTGACCTCAGTCTATCGGAGAAAAACAAAAACACACTCACTACTAGAGAAAAGAGGACAATGTTAGTTTAATGATAAACACTGGTCTTACGTTACCTGAGAGGATAAGAGTCGTTTTGATGCAGTGTCGGTAGACATTTTGCACGCACCAACATGTGACGTTTCATTTTAACTTCCGGGTCACTACTAACTATTTTTCAAAATAAAAATCTGCTTCGTTCGAGAAAATGTCTTGGGGGTCTAGTCTGGTCAGGGAAAGAAAAAGGTTCAACAATTTACAGGAAAAAATTAACTGTCTAAAAGTTTGAAATTAAAATTATATCTTGCAACTTCATGGTGTTGCAATTAAAAATATTTAGGATGCTATTGCACACCATTTCAAAATAAAAGTGTTTGTTTTGATGGAGTTCACAACAAAATAACCTATTTATTTTAATTTTATAAGTTTAGGGGGCCGTGAGTTTGACACCCCTGAGTTAATGTAATGCACAGGCATTTAAAAAAGAATATCTAATGAAACATAGGAAGTTTCATTTTTAAACTAGTTTACTTAATATATGTACATATAAATATTGTTTAATTTTTTAAATACAAAATATCATGAGTATTAAAGAGCATACAGACTAAAGATTGTGCATTTGTAATATACAAATAATAAGTGATGAATATTCCAAGAATCAAACACCTTTAAAAGTTCTACTGAACCTGCTAGTCCACATGATGATTTATTTCTTTTTACGGTAAATCTATGAATAAAACACATACTGACTCAACGTTTATATTGTCATAGAGTTTACGCGTGTTGTTTTACTCACATTAAACCCCAAAAACGACACAATGAATGAACACATTTATCATTTAACCGTAATGCTGTACTTACAATGCAAACACAGTTTAAATAGACAAAATCATTTAACAAACAAAAAGGGAAAAATCACAGAAATATTTTTCTCCAAATCCTGAGTGTTATTCCTAGCTGTATTACAAGGACTGTAATACAGCTAATGTGGGGACATACTCTTGGAAATAAGGATGATGACTGAACTCATCAGTCAGACCAAGTCAAGTACTTTTAACTAGCTTCTTGAGATCTGAATGGATGGATGATGTTTCACTTCATGGACAATTTTCTCAAGATGTCCGCTGCTGCGTCCAGGGTGGAGTCTTCCTGTTGAACAAAGACAGTGAGTGTTTTAAAGAGAGTCTGACAAAGACAAACAGGGTTTTGGGTCTTTTTCATTTCAGTAAACTAGCATGAATTCACCTTGACAAAGCAGAATCTGATGTACTTGTTAAACTCCTTGCTGTGCTCTGGACTGTAGAAAGCAGAGACGGGGATTGTTGCTAAACCCTGCAGAAGAAAAGGACAAACTATGAAGGAAAATTCAGGGACAGGATGAGATTTGAAAGTCTGTTGATTTTATTCACTATTCCTTTTGTATGTGTCTTTACCTTTTCTTTAGTGAGCCATTTCACAAATCTGAAATCATAGGCTTCATCCTTGGTGCTTTCGTCATTGATGTCCATCTCTGTTAATAAAAAAGGAGAAAAGTAGGTAAATATTATTATAGTTCATTATCACAGAGGCTATTTACCTGGATTTTTCCAACTGTTAGTCAGAACTGAAGAGGACTCTTAGATGGGAGCTGAAACATCTTCATCTTAACTCAAGCAAGTCCAGTTGCCCACAGCTAACTGAAGATGACTATGACCTGAGTGGCTGAGAAATTTCAATCTATTGTTTTAAGTCAAGTTGTTTGACACTCACTGACAGAGGAGATGTCTGCGATCATAAAATAGCCTCCCTCTGGCATGATGGGCTGCAAACCTACACTCTCCAGACACAAGGCCAGCTTCTTCCTCTTGTGTTGCAGAATGTCAGGCAGCTGCTGAAAGTAGCTCTCTGGAGTCCCAAACAGCTCATACTCTCTGTCAAATCCATGAGCTACTGCCTCCTGTTACAGATGGGGATGGAGGAACAGGTTAATATGGGACATAGAAGAGTAAATCACACGTGTAAATGAAGATGAAATGACAATTACTGTAAGAGAAAAAATGTGAAAATCCACTTAATCCCACTCATGGTCCCCTATATGTCTGTTCTGATCATGGCCAAGAGGAAAGGAATTGGGCCCATACCTGGAAGGTCACAGGATGGGATGGGTTGTGTGCAGAGGACAACTTCACTCTCACTGGTTGGTGTGTGTGTGTGCAAAGATTACAAATTACAAAAGCTAATTCATTAATTTCTCCCTGCCTTTAAATCCAATCTTAATATGTACTTTTCCAGATTTCATCTAATTTAAGTTTATATTATATGGGTGTTCAATTATTTACTGTGTTTCCGTTTTGGCGTATGTACTACAGTGTTTTGAATCATTTCAGGGGGTTCCGTGTGGACGGAGATACTTCCTGAAACGATGGCGTCTTCACAGGGAACTTTTTGAAAACGGCAAAGAAAAAGATTGTTTACGCTTCGTGCCGTTTCTGTCTAAACGGGTCCTCAGTTGCTGTTTCCTCACTGTGTCTTCAAATTCTCACAAGACTCACTTTCTTCATTGTCGAGGTTAAAGTGTTTACCTGAGCAGCTGTTGCACAGTCATAAACCGTGTTCTGGTGGATGGTTTGTATGTGTTTCATGACATGTGCAGAGCCAATAGCCCAGCCCACCTGAAAAGGTATTCACCAACATAACAACAAGTCGTAAAGCAGGACACACAACAGTATCAACCAGAATGTAACTGCATGTTACCTTCCATCCAGTGGCACTGAAAGTCTTTCCAGCACTGCCGATCGTTATGGTTCGATCCCACATGCCGGGGAGGCTAGCTGTCAGTATCACACCAGAGATAATCATGTTCATGACACTGAGACACTGTGGAAGCATGTTGCTCAACTCCAGCTTTACATGGCCTCACCTATCTTTACGTGCTTGGCTTCGTCATAAGTCAGCCACTCGTATACCTCGTCGCTAATGCACAGCAAGTCGTGTTTGATGCACAGATCTGCGATCATTTGGAGCTCTTCAGTCTTGTAAACCTGTAAATGACACATGTGAGTGCTTATGTCTGGGACTACGCACAAACTCAATTGTAGCTGTGAATATTTATGTCACATTTACAAGACTTAATACAACATTCAGCAAAGTATGGAGCCCAAGGCTAGAGCCATGGGCTGTGCACTCCGATGTGAATAGGCAAGTTCATTTTGAGGTTTGGCAGCAGACTTCATGTGAAACACAGCTTCACCTCATCTCCATGAACATTAGTTCACTCTGTGTAAGCAGCTGTTGTCAGTGAAAAAACATTGTGTTTTACCAATATGTTACCTTTCCTAACGGGTTGTTGGGAGTGTTGATAATGATGGCTTTTGTGCGTGGAGTGATTTTGCTGGCCAGCTCCTCAGCAGAAAGAACCCAGTCTCCACTTGACAGGACAGCACCGCTCTCCTTTTTCTTTAAAAGGAAAGACACAAAAGACCAGTCTGTGTAGATTCTCATTCATCTAGATCACAGTTATCCACAAGTCTGTGAATCTGTAGCCACTGGGCTTGCAAGAGGTTTCTTCAGTATGGAACGTTCGCAGGAATCTGTGTGAGCAAATCTCAAGACTGCAGATCCACTTGCTACTGATTGAATGACTTTTGGACGACCAGTGAATCCTCCTTGAAACTTTCAAGTGTAGCCTTTAATTCATGCATTTACTTTCAAGTATGGGCCACACGGTGGAGAAGTGGTTAGCTCTCTCGCCTTGCAGTGAGAAGACCCGGGTTCGAGCCCCGGTTGGAACAAGGGCCTTTCTGCATGGAGTTTGCATGTTCTCCCCGTGTGTGCGTGGGTTCTCTCCGGGTTCTCCGGCTTCCTCCCACAGTCCAAAAACATGCAATGTGGGGATTAGGTTAATTGGACACTCTAAATTGACCATAGGAGTGAGTGTGAGAGTGAATGGTTGTTTGTCTCTAGTTGTGTGTGGCCCTGCGATGGTCTGGCGAACTGTCCAGGGTGTACCCCGCCTATCGCCCGATGTAGCTGAGATTGGCACAGCACCCCCCGCGACCCTCTGGTGGAGGATAAAGCGGTTAGATGATGACTGACTGACTGACTTTCAAGTATTCATATTTCTCTCAATGTGTATGAACAACTTACCGGCCTCAGAGGTACATATACTGCCTTGCCTCCAGCCATTACCACCATTGGCCGGTAACAGTCAAAGAACGGCTCGATGATGATCACCTGAGAGACACATTTCTGTTCAGTTCTGTTCTCTGAGATGTTAAACACACATGGATGTGATTGTTGTCTGTTGTCTCGTTGCTGATCTTCATACCTCATCTCCTTCATCAACCAGAGCCTGACACGCAGAGAAGAGTGCCTGATACGCCCCTACTGTGACCAGGATGTCCTCAAAAGGATCAATCTCATGTCCCACAATCCTGCTGAAGAATTTAGCCAGACTTTTTACAAGAGGAGGGTGGCCCTGAGGACATCAATCATAGCAAAATGTGAGGCAACTCACTGTTTCAGGGGCTTTATGTAAGACATATGTAAAATGTGTACAACAGTGACATTTAGCATGCAAAGACAGTTCAAAACAATACAGGGGCTTGGTGAGATCAGGTTGCCAAAAATACGTCATTAATAAGCTGCTTATACCTGGTGTTACATTATGTTCATGCACAAACACACACATTCTACACATTCTTTATTTTTATAAATAGATAGACGTTTAGTTTTTAGATAGAATTTGCATTTATAGATAAATGTCAGTCACATGATAATTCTCTACTGCTGTGCACAGTTGACACACTTTCAATCCCCACATGTTACTGGCACATGAAAGATTAACCATAAAGTTTTGATTTGAATAAAAATAAAAGAGACAGTGGGCCAGTTCAGTTATGTATGTGCATGAACACAGAGTAACGCCAGGTATAAGTGCAGCTCTGCATTAATGTGCATCTGGGATTTAAGTAACCATTTTTCATTGTCACACGTACATCCACATGTCCTCGTGTTAAATCACACTTACAAAGGCTCGAGTGTATTGGTGCATGGATGGTCCTCCACTCACTGCTTTACAAAACGCCTCCTGAATAAATCGAGGTGGTGAGAAGTCCGGGAATCCTTGTCCGAGGTTCACAGCTTTGTAGTCTGCAGCAAGTTTAGAAAATTCCACCCTGGTGGTGCAAAATACAGCTGCTCAAACACTGTGGTGCTGTTTAGAATCATCAGTCATCATCAGCCTCCTGTCTTCACAGCTACAGTATTTATGCCTCAGCAGGTACAATTTATTTCATTTAATTGTATTGTAATATTGTTTCCATAGTTTTGGTGGAAAACTAAGTTAAAAAATAGTGTTTTTTGTGTTTTCATGAATAAACCTTGGTCAATTGTTTGGTTTGTGCAAGTGCTTTTATGAATTGTTCATATTTACTGTAAAGAAATATCTGCAGCATTGAAAAAATATAGTTACTATAGTTTTGAAACACTTGAAAAGTGGACGACAGTGCGCATACGTGTTCAATAAATGGCCATTTTTAACACCTTTCTGTATTACTTGGAATTATTAAACTGTTAAATTCACATTACAGGAAAAAAAAACGCCAAACATTTAAATTGATTTAACAGAAAAACCCACATCAGTCGATCTCTATGCAGAACAGTGGGTTATATAATCCTGTATAACCAGATAACTTGTTAATTTTTATTTTTTCTTTATGTTAGGATGACACACTGAATCCTCGTGTGACAGACTTTGACAGCAATAAACTCCCAGAGAACAAACAAAGCACAGAGTGTTAGACTCAATGAATGGGAACGTGATGAAGTGCTGAAGTGAATATTACAAATACTCACCATACATTCTTCTTGACGCCATCTGTTCTGTGCGCATTAAGTTGTCTTGACATGATGTTCTGAAAGCAAAGAAGCCTTTTAAATGTACAATTACTGTGCAGCTGATGTGCTGTGGTCACAAGTGAGCTCCACTCACCTGGCGGTGGCTTCACACGGCACTCTGACGAAATAATAACAAGCGGCCAGAGTTCAGATTATTATTCCCATGAAAAGTATGAACTCAGTCTCAGTGCGACTATCCACGACTGACAGTATTTCCACACACGCTACTTATATTTAAAACACCAACAGTGTCTCATACTCCACATGTTGATAATGGAAAATCAAATACATGACATAATCTCCTCTACAAACAATGGGGGAGGTTGTTTTAACCACGACTGTGTCTTTTCTTTTCTTTTTTATTGTCAGCTCTCCTCTCATACTGCCGTGAGGGACAAATAAAAGCATGTTAAACAGATGTTATATTATCGTGTGAGGAGAAATAAAACAAAAATAAATATGCTGTAAGACACTGAACCACGTGCCACATGTTTCAGACTGCAACTTTAAGCTAACAGCGACACACTAAGGCAGGACTATTCAATTAAAAACTCAATATTCTGTTTCATACCTGTCCTTCACACACCTCAAAGTGCGTCAAAATAAGTGCCCAGTATTAGCTGTAACTTATTTTACATTACAAATAAACGTGTTTGTCATCTCAGGTGCAACTCAAAGTGCTTGAACTCTATGAAAAAAGATGACCATAACGTCATATACAACCCACAAGCATCTCAAAGTGCCTTAAACAGAAAACAAAAGACCTAACACCACTAGCAAACATATCAGACTACTGTGGGAATTGATGTAGGAATCTCTGAGGGACAGTGAAAACGGTTTCTCTTGTTATTTCGCCAGTTATTTCCAGTGGAATCGCAGGCTGGCCCACTAAGAAGTTGTCGATGGGCCGCATGTTGCCCACGGGCCACCGTTTGAATAGACTGGCAAACAAAAACAGAAAATTCAAATGAAGCATCAGAACTTTTGGTTTTAAAGTAGCTTAATTCATATATGTACATATAAATATTGTTTAATTTCTAAAATACGAAATATCGCCAACATTAAACAGCATGTAGGTGGAAAATTTTTTTTGTAATAAAAAGAGGGCCACCCTCCTCTTGTAAGTGATAATTATTCCACCAATATAACACCTTTAAAAGTTCTCCTACTGAACCTGCTAGTCCATGTGACGATTTATTTCTTTATACCCTAAATCTATCAAGAAATAAAACACCTACTGACGCAATGTTTATATTGTCAGTGAGTTTACTCTTGTTCTTTTACTCACGTTAAATCTCCCTGATGTAAAAACAACACAGTAAATGAACACAAGTGAGCACCTTTATAATGTTTTTTATTATTTAACCGTATCACTGCAGTTACAATGCAACACACAGTTTAAATAGACAAAATCTAACAAAAACAAAAAGGGAAAAATCACCTAAATATTTTTCGCTAATATGATCAAATTAGTGATGACATGGAAAATATTTCATTCACATTTCTCCTGCACATGAAAATCTGAGTGTTATTCACAGTTAATGTGTGGACATAATCTTGTAAATTAGGGTGTTGACTTAACTCATCATTCAGACCAAGCCATTTTAAGTGGCCCGATGAGATCTGAATGGATTTTATTGTCCTTTACTCCATTTCTTCAAGATGTCCGCTGCTGCTTCCAGGGTGGAGTCTTCCTGTTAGGCAAAGACAGCGAGTGTGTTTGAGAGAGTCTGACAAAGAGTAACAGGGGTTTGGGTCCTTTTCATTTCAGTGAACTAGCGTGAATTTACCTTGACAAAGCAGAATCTGATGTACTTGTCAAACTCCTTGCTGTGCTCTGGACTGTAGAAAGCAGAAACGGGGATTGTTGCCAAACCCTGCAGAAGAAAAGGACAAACTGTGAAGGAAAATTTGGGGGCAGGACATTCTAAATTCTTCAACAAACGTGAAAAACAAACGTCAGTTTTAAAACATATGAAAAGATCATACATGACTCTAGAAGGTTGCAAACTATTAGCAGGTGACGGGATCACCCTCGAATGTAAACACCCATCACTCGATGTTCACCGGCTCACGTCAGCTTTGTTTCTCAAGGAAGATGATCTAAGTTTTTATAGTCACATTGATTTTATTCAATGTTCCTTTACTACGTGTTTTTACCTTTTCTTTAATGAGCCACTTCACAAATCTGAAATCATAGGCTTCATCCTTAGTGCTTTCGTCGTTGATGTCCGTCTCTGTTAACAAAAGAGGAAAAAAGCAGGAAAATATGATTACAGTTCAAAACGTTTGAATGTACTGAAAAAGCAATCTAGAATGTATCACTCGGCTGTACTGAACTCTCTTCCAACAAGGATCAACGCTCTCACAGAGAACAACACGCTCCAACTGTGTCTCTTCAGTGACCCAAACGACCTTGTTTTCACACCTTGACTTTGGTGAAACTAATAACCTGAAACTGATTGTTCACATAAAGATTGTAATGATAAAAAGTGAAGTTGTTTTGACACTCACTGACAGAGGAGATGTCTGTGATCATAAAATAGCCTCCCTCTGGCATGATGGGCTGCAAACCGACACTCTCCAGAAACGAGGCCAGCTTCTTCCTCTTGTGTTGCAGAATGTCAGGCAGCTGCTGGAAGTAGCTCTCTGGAGTCCCAAACAGCTCATACTCTCTGTCAAATCCATGAGCTACTGCCTCCTGTTACAGATGGGGATGGAGGAACAGGTTAATATGGGACATGGAAGAGTAAATCACACATGTCAATGAAGATGGAATGACAATTAAGATTAAGAAGTTATTTTTATAAACCAAAATGTGAAAATACACTAATAACACCTCATGGTCCCCATACGTCTGTTTTGAGTGTAGGTAAAAATCATTAATTCATTCATTTCTCCCTGCCAGAGGAAATATGACAATCAGAGTCAGAAGCTTCCTTTAAATCAAAACTTAAAATGTACTTTTCCAGATTTCACCTCATTTAAGTTTATATTATTTGTTACTGTTGATTGTGCTTTCATCATATGTGTTTCTATTTATTTGTGAACGGTTTAACAAAAAAACCCAACTATAATATTCAGTTACTGTTTCCTCAATGTGTCTTCAAACTCTTGCAAGATGTATTATGTGCGTCACTTCTTCCCCACAGGTGAGAGACATTTGGTATTTTTGGATGCTCTGGTTTTGAAGGTAGAATATAAAATAGAAACCATGGCCAAGAATGCAATGCACAGCAAAAAAACTTCAAGATAAGAGAGGCGCTTTTATGCAGGGGCCACATTATGTTGCAACAATATCCAACAGGTGTAAAGTGTTTACCTGAGCAGCTGTTGCAGTGTGGTAAACTGAGTTCTGGTGGATGGTTTGTATGTGTTTCATGACATGTGCAGAGCCAATAGCCCAGCCCACCTGAAAAGGTATTCACCAACATAAGAACAAGTCATAAAGCAGGACACACAACAGTATCAACCAGAATGTAACTGTGTGTTACCTTCCATCCAGTGGCACTGAAAGTCTTTCCAGCACTGCCGATTGTTATGGTTCGATCCCACATGCCGGGGAGGCTGGCTGTCAGTATCACACCAGAGATAATTATGTTCATGACACTGAGACACTGTGGAAGCATGTTGCTCAACTCCAGCTTTACATGGCCTCACCTATCTTTACGTGCTTGGCTCCGTCATAAGTCAGCCACTCGTATACCTCGTCGCTAATGCACAGCAAGTCGTGTTTGATGCACAGATCTGCGATCATTTGGAGCTCTTCAGTCTTGTAAACCTGTAAATGACACGTGTGAATACAATCACCACGAGACCATGTAAATATCAAGTATTTGATGAAGATGTGTGTTAAAACAGCATTATGATGCATTTTTGTTGCGCTGCAGGAACTCAGTGCCCCAAAAATCCTGCTATACAGACGGGGAAATATGACTTGTTGACAGATGTGCAACAACTTTCATTTTCATTAATCAATCGTGCCAATTTTGACTCTTATTGCAATAACTGTCAAACTAATTGCAATATGATTTTTTGACCGTATCGCTCAGCTCCACTTACGACTAGTTAAGTCAGAAATAATACCAGATTGTTCAGCGACCCAGACTTTTAGGGACCAAGAGCGAGACAAAACCAACCTCTTAACCACTTATGGCTGCATTTGAAGATAGAGGTTTTCCAGCAATCCACATGATCATGACACACATCAGTGGTGGTCTTGACTAAAGAGTCTTGACAAAAAGTGCTCTTCACACTGCTCTTAAGTACCACAACACTCCTTTTTACACAGGTGATGTGTGTTTTTGTGCAAACACAGCTTGCAGGCAGAGGGCATAAACAGACCAGTGGTACCTTTCCTAACGGGTTGTTGGGAGTGTTGATAATGATGGCTTTTGTGCGTGGAGTGATTTTGCTGGCCAGCTCCTCAGCAGAAAGAACCCAGTCTCCACTTGACAGGACAGCGCCGCTCTCCTTTTTCTTTAAAAGGAAAAGACACAAAAGACCAGTCTGTGTAGATTCTCATTCATCTAGGTCACAGTTATCCACAAGTCAGTGAATCAGTAGCAACTGCACTTGCAGATTTCTTGTGTTTCACCTCTCAACCGAATGATAGAATGTTAGACACATTTGGTCAGGTTGGTCCCTTGTGGCTCTGATCAACCCTCCACCTGACCTCGAAAATTTGGTTGTACAATAGCAGTTGTATAATGACAATACGATGCCGACCTCCATGTTGTTAACAATAGTCATTAGAGTGTAAAGGTCCCCTCATTGTATATGGGAGATAAGTAGTGTCGCAGACCTTGTCCTCTGTTGAGAAATGGTTTACTATTATTTTCAGAGATGTATATGTTTACACCTGTGTCCTCTTTTGACACAGGGGCAGCCCAACATCTGGAATTATGACAGTGCACACTGTCCACATTTAAAAGAGGGTACATAGAGTTTCACATCAAACTTTCAGAAGTGAATGACCTTGAGAAGACTGCAGATCCGCTTGCTACCGATCAAAAGACTTTTGGACGACCAGTGAATCCTCTTTCAAACAAAGTGTTACCTTTAATTCACGCATTTATCTTAAAAGTATTCATATTTTTTTCAACGGGTATGAACAACTTACCGGCCTCAGAGGTACATATACTGCCTTGCCTCCAGCCATTACCACCATTGGCTGGTAGCAGTCAAAGAACGGCTCGATGATGATCACCTGAGTGACACATTTCTGTTCAGTTCTGTTCTCTGAGATGTTAAACACACATGGATGTGATTGTTGTCTGTTGTCTTGTTGCTGATCTTCATACCTCATCTCCTTCATCAACCAGAGCCTGACACGCAGAGAAGAGTGCCTGATACGCCCCTACTGTGACCAGGATGTCCTCAAAAGGATCAATCTCATGTCCCACAATCCTGCTGAAGAATTTAGCCAGACTTTTTACAAGAGGAGGGTGGCCCTGAGGACATCAATCATAGCAAAATGTGAGGCAACTCACTGTTTCAGGGGCTTTATGTAAGACATATGTAAAATGTGTACAACAGTGACATTTAGCATGCAAAGACAGTTCAAAAGAGTACAATAATAACAGGGTAAATCACACTTACAAAGGCTCGAGTGTATTGGTGCATGGATGGTCCTCCACTCACTGCTTTACAAAACGCCTCCTGAATAAATCGAGGTGGTGAGAAGTCTGGAAATCCTTGTCCGAGGTTCACAGCTTCGTAGTCTGCAGCCAGTTTAGAAAATTCCACCCTGGTGGTGCAAAAACAAGAACATGATGACAAAAACTGTCTTCACAGCTATTTGTGCCTGCAGGAACAATTTTATTTATTTAGTAAAATAAACACTAGACAATAATAACTGTATGCACTGTGGAAAATATCACTTCCATTTAGTTTTGATAGAATTACATGTAAGACGATTAACAGGTGATGCAAAACTAAAGAAAAAAATAAAATCAATAAATATGGGGGAAACAGTTGTCATTTTATTAATCAATATGGTTTTTGCCTTGAATTATCCATGTGTCATTTAAAGAAGTATTTGCAGTATTGAAATCATCAGTGAGAAGCAGAACCAGAAATAGCCCAGAGTGACATTTTATTAAACTGTATCAGTTTATAGTTATTTAATGAATCTGCTGATTGGTGCTTACGGTTTGTTTTCAGAGACTAGATAAATACTGCCAAGTGTCCCAGTATAGTTTTTAATGACATATTTGTTTAATATTTAGTTAATATATTTTTTAAATACTTTATAAGTGTACTACAGTGCAGACGGGAAATGCAAAGTGGAATGAGCCCATAAGTGTTCAAAAAATTGTTATCTTAGTAAATGTGTGTATCAGTTGTAGTTATTAAAAAGGAAACAAAATCATAAACAAAATAAAATTTGTTCTGCATAGATACCGACTGATGTGGGTTTTTCTGTTATATGGCAGATATAACAGAAAAAGCCACATCAGTCGGTATCTATGCAGAAGAGTGACTTATATAATCCTGTATAAGGAGGTGGTTTGTTAATTATTGTGAGTTTTTACTTACTATTTTATTTTCCACACACTTGTGCCTTATTAAAGGAGGAATTGCCACATTTTGTGACCCTCTCCACCCCCATTGCCCCACCAATCACTGGGTTATGTTAAGATTACACACTGAGTCCTCGTGTGACTTTGACAGCAATGAACTCTGAGAGAACAAACAATCAACGCACAGAGCGTTAGACTTAATGAACATGATGAAGTGCTGAAGTGAATATTACACATACTCACCACACATTCTTCTCGACGCCATCTGTTCTGCGCGCATGAAGTTGTCTTGACATGATGTTCTGAAACCAAAGCAGCTTTTTAAATGTCTAATCACTGTGTAGCTGATGTGCTGGGGTCACAAGTGAGCTGCACTCACCTGGTGCCGTCTTCTAACGGCGCTCTGACGAAATAAAAACAAACAAGGGGGCAGATATCGGATTATTATTCCCATCAAAGGATAAAGTCAGTCTCAGTGCGACTGTGCATAATTGACAAACACCGACAGTGCCTCCACATGCTGATACTGTAACATGAGCATTTTTTACTTTTTTAACTAACCAGAGGAAAAACAAAGCGACATATTCCGTGATTTCATTTCTGCGGAGTTCTTCCTGGTGGGCGGGGCGAGATATTTAAATTAGCAACAGCGACACTGTCGGTGTCCTGCCCAAAAGTGGCTCGGTCAGAAACTGGTCAGCTGTTAAAGCTGTATTGCGGGATTTATTTATGTAGTAAAAGCAAAGGTTATTTTATGTCTGAAATTATATAATTATTTTTTGTTTGTATTGTTTGAATTATTAATATAATTCAAACATTTATACACAGTTTTCAAGAGAGAAATAGTATTATTTATCACCTGCTGAAATACATGTACTCCTCCTGTACCCTACTGTTGTGTTATTGTGGTCATTTTGAGTCTTTTAGTTTGATTTTGTCCTATTTTCCATAACGTTTTAATTTGTCAGTTTTGTGTGTTTGATTTATCTTCTTATTTAAGCTATAAAGTGACCTGGAGTGTTTGACATTACATTACATGTCATTTAGCAGAGTGCATTCAACATTTGGGTACAAAAAAGAGCTAGCAGTAAGTGCTTCAAGTAAGCCAAACGATAAAGTGCTTCTCATAAGTGCAATGTGCAAGTAAGTGCATTTTTTTGTTGTCGTTGTGGTCGTCGTCGTCTTAATCGGACGAGATGTTTTAAGTTGGCCGCAGAAGATGTGGAGGCTTTCTGATGTCCGGATGTGTTTGAAAGGCGCTTAGAAATAAAACAAGTTATTATTATTATTCTTAGTAGTATATTTGTAGTTATTTTGGTTCACTGTGGTCTCTGTTTTTGGTCAATGATTATTGTTGTAGTTCAGCAGTTATGGTCATTCTGAGTCTATGTAGTTTTGTCTCTTTATGGTCATTTTGAGTATATCTGTACTTTTGTCTTCACTTTTTTTTGCACCTGTAAGGTAATTTTGTCTCTTTATTCTAATAATTTATTTTGTGTCTCTGGTTGCTTTATGTTACTTTCATATTCAGAGCAGAGAAATTATAGTGCCATTACCAGACTAGACAAATTACAAATTTCCCAAAAAACTGTACTGGTCTTTTTTTTTAAAAAAAAGAAAAGAAAAAAGGAATCCCTCTCTACAACTTGCCATTTGCGTTTATCAATGATGAACAGCATTTTATTGACAACAACATGTAATTTTACTCCTACACAGGAAAGAAGGTACAATATGTGTATCAACAGTAGCACTTTAATATCATTTAATAAATCACACTGTCAAAAAAAAACCAACAAAATTTCTTTGAGTGTGTTTTCTGATCATAATCTCCTTCCACTTTATTTTACTGAAGCTTTTTTCAAGTCCTCAGGCAAAATTCTGCCTTTCTTTCGTGCCTTGTCCTTCTTCTTCTCCGTTTTCAAATGCTTGTGTTTCTGGATGTTCTTTCGTCTCTTATCCTGACGGTGTTGCATCTTGTCCGTCACGTTCTCGCTGCGTGTGCCCCATGTCTTCTTCCTCTGGCTGCGGTTCTTCTCCTTTCTCTTCAGAGCGACACGCAGCATGTTCTCGTCATCTTTGATCTTGATGCCCTCCGCTTTATAAAGCAGGTTGGTCCACTTAATCTTCTCCTCCATCTGACGAGCCTTCCCTTCGTCTTTCTCCCTCAGCTTCTCCAGCTTTTCCTTGCGAGATTCCACGCGATCCAGCAGCTGCTTATAGTTTTTCCCTGTCAGTGGTGTTATCTGGCCCTTGACGCTCTGTTTCTTGTTCTTCTTTTTTTGCATTTTGTCTAAATAAACTTCTTCCACTGTCTCCATCTTGTTGAAGACGATACTAGTTTCATTTCTTTTGCTTGCAGCTGGGGTTGGCTCCTCTTTCGGTTTTATCTCTGGCTGCTGCTCTTGGGCACTCTGTTCAGCCAGTTTCTTCAACCGAAATTCTTTCCTCTTCCTTTTCTTGCGCTCTCGTTCCAGCTTTCGCTTTGCTCGCTTAGCCTGGACAGCCTCTGATAATGCATCCTGAGGGGCTCCCTGATGAAAGCAATAAATCACATGTTTAGACTTTGTACAAGCTAATGAAAAGAGGCACTGATTTGGAAAGAGCTGGCTGGAAGATGAGGTATGGTTGGTTACTATGAGCGGTGTGTTTCCATCACGGTATGGTACAATTTGGAACGGTAAAACCCTTGGTCAGGCCTGCATTTCGACTGAGAACAGTACCTTAACTTGGTAGGTGGGGTGTTTGCGCTGTGTCCGATGGCTGTGTCAGCGAGATATGTAGTGTGACGCTGTACTGCGCCGACAACGAACAATGACAAAAGAGGACATCCAACAGCTTGTTTTTTTTTCAGCTCGGTTTGTGGCCGTCAAAATCTGTATGAGAATAGATTGCGGGCGTTGAAGAAACACCGGTTGCAAGAGAGGGACCTTTTTCTGTCGCCCAATCAGCAGGTCTAGTTCCAACTGTACATACCATTACTCTGCTACATTATGGAAAGTACAGAAAAATAGAACAGTTGGGGCTGATTAATTTGGTGCTATATGGAAATGCAAAACAATACCGAACTGAACTGTTCCACTCGGTGGAAACACGCCAATGGGGACATGTGAAACCTTATACCGCATTAATTTAAAACATTGCGCGAATCTGAACGTTTTCGTGTGACATTTATTAAAAGTGCCGGGCGACCAAGTACAAACTGGGCTTTACACATTCATGCACACATATATTAAAATGAAGATCTGCATGGATCAGACATGCCACGCCTGCAGGCTCAGCCACAAATGTTTGGGCTACATGTGAACGTCCACATAGGGCCCATGTGTACCATCCTGCACATATGTGGCCCATGTAGAAACTAGGAATTGGTCGTAATGATGCTGTTCAGACACCAAAAGAAAAATAGTACTTCTGTATCTATCAACGGAATGACTTTTATTCACATTGACCTGATATTATGAGTAAGTATTTGGACAGTAACGCATTGTGAAACCTTCATGTGGACAGTGGATGTGCAGACGTTCAGTTTTATTTCTTTAACAACCATTTTATTTCATAGTTCCTCCATTTTCAGACACTCAAAATGGGCATCAAAACAATAATTGTTTTTGTTAAACAGCTTAAATTAAAACTGATGAACAACATTCATCATCCAGAGGCAGAAATGCACAAATGAATTTGCTGACCTAATAATTGCAGGTCTAAGGTCTAAAAACATGCTTTAAGCTGATTGAATTTACTGCATGACTAGGACAGATATTAAATAATGCATAGGATAATTAAATTGTCATGTGAATTTTCTTAACTGCCTTCAAAATTCTCATACCTGCCCTCTGGACTCCTCGATCTTTTCATGTAGCCTCTTACGTAGAACATCTACTGTTGAGAAGGTCGACTGTGCTTTTACTCCTTTAAGAAATAAAAACAATGAATAAACAATGACTATAAGAGACCATTTTAACAAGAGAAAGATAGCCAAATATTTAATTTTAAATATACATTAAAGCGTTGCTGAACTTTAATACATATTGATGAATTTGTGTACCTTTAGGTGTCTGTTTTGCAGATCCATTGGGTTTTGCTGTGGTCTGGGTTTTGTGTGCTGCTGGAGAGACTGAGGGCTTCTGTTTGGGTTTAGGTGTCTTCTCATTCATGTCCCTTTCCTTAAAGTGCTTCTTTTTACACTTTTTCTTCTTCTTTGGGGGACCACTGTCATTCTTACCCTTGAAATGAACTGAACACACACACAAAAAAACATAAATTACATACAAAACATTTTAATGACAGTTTTGTTGCTACAAGCATGAACGGTTTTGCCTCCTATGGATGGAACTATGGATGGAAGACGCATCATGCAAACCAGTTCCTTTCAAGCCTAATCCTCCCTCAGTAAGCGTCATCAGGACGTTAAACTGAGTACTCCTGTGATTCAGTGCCAGAGACAACAAGGTTATCTCTTCACGTCCACACCCTGTAAACAAAATACTGAAAAATTATTTCAGATGTGTTTCGAAAAAGGAAATTATTACAGAAGGGTGAACAGTCTGATCACTATAAGTGGAAGGTGTTTAGGTGTGGATGTAATGTGAGCAGAGTAATATCTAAATTTATCAGCTGCACAAGGCACTGTTCCAGACAAAGCTGTAACAAACTAAGGCACAGTATCCATTAACTGATGGAAAAATTATTAATATCTTTTACATCTTAATTATTCGGGTAAGTATTCATATTTTTTACAGGTACAAATTTCATGGGTGCATTAACATTTGTTTCATAGTATTTAATTAATAAACTTAATTTATGTGTGCAATTCATTCATCTATAAATCAATAAAAATACAATTCAGTGTTGACTAAGAAATCTTGGTTCGGATTAAACTGATTCCATAACTAAACTTGCAAAAAAAAGATTCTAAACAACCTTTCACTCATTCTGTTTTCTGTGTATGATCTGTTAACCTTCAGCCAGATGTTATAGAGCAACAACAGTTCAATATCTCATTTATTCCAATGTCTTTTAAACTATTTAACATGGAAACGGGTTAATTCTGCCATGTTTGTTGATAATGGCTGTCATTTTTCACTATGGTTACTGTGTTTGTTTTCACAGGATTGTATATTTTAATACTTAATTTTAGGGCAGGTGCAAAACTAATCTTTCTTGTTCTGTTATTTAAATTGAGTGTATTTAAGGTAACTTATTTGTTAAGTGTTTGTTGTCTCTGTGTGTTTGTTCTGCAGCTGCTACAGCACATTTTGCCCAAGAAAAACTTCCCTGTGTTGACAATGTATATTTCATTTGATTTTATGAATTTTAAACCAGTGAATTACTCTATTATTTTTTTAGATTATTGGTTCTGAAACTTTTTATACAAAGTACCACCTTACCTTACATTGAAATACAGTGGTGTAAATAGGTCGAGCAAAGTCAGCTACTGACTTTTCACAGGAGGCAGATTTATTCCCAATAAGATAATTTGTTCTCTCATCATCCTCCTCTTCCTCACTTATACTTATACACACATTGGTATAGTGAAATTAGATTAAGATGGAGCGAGAGATAGGGGTGATTCTAATAATTATTATTGTTGTTTTGTTATTTGCTTCATTTTCTCCTCAGCTCCACTCAGATCACATACACTGGTACAGTAGTACAGAAGTTCTGATTTTACCACCAGGGGAGCCTCACGTACCACCATCACAGTTTTAGAACCATGCATTTAGATTATTATAGGACAGATAATAAACATACTGTATATGTCACTCTCAAATTCATAAATACATAATCAATTCATAAATTTAAATCCTGTAAATGGAAAATAACATACATGTTATTATTTCTCTAGCATTCGCCCTTCAACTAATTTTTAAAATTGTAGCGCCAACTTTAGTTTACAGTAGCAATAGTAGCTTTTGCATCAGTTTGTCAACATAGCACAGAAGTGGGCGCTCTTCATAATAGGAAAACGTGTAAAGTAACGTTACCAAACGGTCTCTTCTTTGGCTCTTGGTCGCGTTGGGAAAATACCTTACTCGCCAATTTCTGAATGTACGTGTCTCTAGAGGCGAGGTCCATGTCGACGGTTGAGCCGCGCTGTCACAGTTTATCCAGCTAAAAATGAACAGAAATGTAAAATATCAACATATATCTTCCGCTACACACGTGGGTCCAAAACAGCGGGGCGGGGCTTAGACGAACCGGATGTAGTAACACCGTAAACATTCCCCCTTGACACAAGTCAGTTTCGTAACTGTCGCTGTTTGGATTTTCTTGCGTGTCTCATTGCGTACTTACGGTACACATATATACCCATTTATATCAAATGGTTACACATTTCTAAGAAGAAATGCATATTTATATACATTTTAGTCATAGTTGCATTCTTTGTAAAAGTAAAACCACTCCAAATGCACGGCGTAAATTATTTTTGGCTGCTGTCAGCACCCGTACCGTAATTGCTTAATGAGTCACGCAAGAAAATCCGGCGGCTAGCTTGACAAGTTAGTCAAGGCATACGTTGACACAAGCTGAAGTATAGTTTTATTTATCTATAATTTGACCGTTTTTCGTGAATGTTGTGATTCAGCATGGCTTCTCTGAGGTCAGTGCTGGCTCACTCCACCAAGGTGATAACGACACTTAAACAGCAGGTGAGTTATTGATAGTAACCCTGAACCTTGTCTTTACATAGACAGAGTTGTGTGATTCTCTTCACACTCGACTCGTAAGTTTGAGTTCTTTTTTCGTTTTCACATAATTTCAGGCTAATGTCATTTACATCAAGAGGACGTTGTTGCTGTCCAGACTGACTCTCTTCAAACGTGCAGACGGTAAATGTTATGTTGATACTAGACGTGTCAGTAACATCACTGGACACTGTCTTAGCATGTGTTATATTTTACAATTTGTTATTTTTTTGTCTTCACGTGTGTACATATTGCGGAAGTCAATGAGCACTTTCTAATCACTGTAGTCTGATACAGTACACCTGAAGTGTTCAGTCTTTAGTTATTTTTATCCTGGACCAATTTATATTGAGTTGTTTCCATTATCCTGCTTCCCATTTTTAATAGGGTGGGCAAAACATGGTAAATAGTTAAACCCCCTCAGTGTAACCACGAAAATATCACCCTAACTAATTAATAATTGATAATTTCAAGTAAACAGCCTTGTAAAGGTGAAGCTGCTTTATTGAGTTATGTGCAGCTATTAATATTAATAGTAATCAACTGAGTGAGAATTTGCTAGGATTTTATAGTCTGCTGATAGTAAATGTAGAACACTGAGGTTTACAAAACAAGAGTTTAAAAAAATTGCTTTTAAAAAAGAATCAGAGTCTGTACGGATTACCACTTATCCTCCACCCTCAGAAGATTTTATTAAAATCAATTGTTGACCTTTTAAGTTATGCTGCTCACAAACAATCTGGCTTGAAACTTAATATCCTTATTTACATTAATAAAAATACACTGTCCTGTGTATTGTGAATTTCCAGGCAGGTTCACTAACTTGTGGCGACAATCCAGCTCTACGACAGTCACGGAGCAAGGAGAAGACTCTTTTCTTAAATGGTTCCTGCTGCTCATCCCTGCCACCACGTTTGGCCTCGGCACATGGCAGGCAAGCTCTATGTACTTTGTGTCATCCCTTTGTTAATAATAATACAGACAAGCGCTTGGATTGTTTTTTTTGTTTAATGGACTTTTTTGTTGATGTGAAGGTGAAACGGCGTCAGTGGAAACTGCGGCTGATTGATGATATGACAAGACTCACGACTGCAGAACCTATCCCTCTCCCTCTTAAGTATGTACAAAGCAGACACAAGAGCCTTAAATATTTAACTGTGAATTAAAAGGGAAACAAACATTTTCACAGGTCATTTATCTGTTTTTGTCATGAAAAAAAATTATCTGGGTTTTGCACATCCAATTTCCTTGATCATGCATGACAGAACATTGAATGTGTTAGAGTTTAGGGCAGAACAGCTGAGATTTTATTTAATTGCATCACTAATCTGCAGATTGATTATGTTATAAGACCCATTATTTGCAGTGTTTGTACACACCATGTCATGTGAACACTGTTTGCAACAGTGAAACAAACACACATGACATCTAAATCCTCCTCTTACCATCGAGGTGGCACATGTAATTGTCTATGTCAGAGTGGATAAATAGTGGCCATTTTCTCCCTACATGCTAGTCTTGATGAGCTGAATAAGCTGGAGTACAGAAGGGTGACTGTGCGTGGACGGTTCGACCATTCAAAGGAGCTGTATATCCTGCCCCGCTCACCAGTGGACCCAGACAAAGAGGCTAGAGAGGCAGGAAGGCTGTCTTCAAGTGGAGAAAGTGGCGCGAATGTCATCACCCCATTCCACTGCACTGACCTCGGGTAAGAAGCAAAATATAGAATATCACTGGGTTCGCCCTGCAGTTATTATTATAACGGACTACAAACTGATTTTACACCATCTTCTACTGTTTCTGATCCTTGCTACCTTCACTTGCAGCATCACAATCCTGGTGAACAGAGGATATGTGCCAAAACTGAAAATAAGACCAGAGACCAGGATGAAAGGACAGGTCAGTGTTTCTGAGGATCAATCTTTGGTCCAGAGAATGTCAATCTTCAAAATGTAATTGAACTCAATCTAGTGGGACAATGTGGTTTGTCTTTGTCAGCCGTTATTTTAAATATAGTTTGGGGGGAAAAGTGCAGATTATCCACCTGATAACTTTTGTGGAAACAACTTGAAACTTCAGATAATTCAGAATTAAACTTATTTACAGACTCTTTCTTACTTGGTTAAATAAAGGAGAGAGTAAACGGTTTCAACACAAGCTTCTCATACATACATACTCCTTTCAGTTTTGGACTGTTCACATTTAGTGTAACACTGTGTGTCATGTGTGCAGGTGGAAGATGAGGTGGAAGTGGTCGGGGTCGTCAGACTGACAGAAGCTCGTAAACCCTTCATTCCCAAAAATGACGAGGAGAGAAACCACTGGCACTATAGAGACCTTGAGGCCATGAGTCGTATCACTGAAGCTCAGCCCATCTTCATTGATGCAGACTTTGGTGAGATCTCATCGACAAAACACACAATGCACTTTGAACTACTTCGCAATCATATAAGATAGTCAAGTGTAAAGCAGACATTAATGTAAGAGTCTCGCACAGGGAGCACCATTCCTGGTGGACCAGTCGGTGGACAAACTAGGATCACACTGAGAAACGAACACATGCAGTATGTCATAACATGGTAGGTGGACGTTTCCCTTCTGTATTTACTTCACTACATAATTACTATTGTTGAATTTCTAATGTAATTTACAACTCTTCTAGGTATGGCTTGTGTGCAGCGACCTCCTACATGTGGTATGCAAAGTTCATCAAGAAGATAAAATTGTGATGATTAAAAGCGGTGCAAAATCATGACTGTTTAAATTGAACCAAATTTTGATTTGGACTCTGTTCCAGCTTGCTGCATACAGTCACTAACTATTTTGTATATAGTAGTGATGTGTCCTACTGAAATAAATGATCTTCTGTTGCATTTTTTTCTCATGTCACCTAGTTCAAAAATACTAAACATTGCAAAGCTATGCATTTCCATCCATCTTATACCACTTTTAGGGATCAATTAAAAATACTACTTTAAATTGCAGATGTGGTTTAGTCTGAGCAGTACACTTATAGCATACAATTGTACCACTATTCACAAAATTAGTGAATAAAACCGAAGTTCATAGCTAGCCTTTTTTTTAAACTACATTTAAATATACAGCATGTTCACGTAAATCACTACCTTTAAACAAATTAAGTGACTAAATACATAATAGAAATTGCATTTGAGGCCATGGAAGACCCTCCCTGGTAATTTTTGTATCAACATTAATGGGAGTGTTTATCAACATGCCAATAATATGCTGCATTTTAACCATCAAGTCAGTTTAGATTATTTTCCCCAGTTGGACTTATTTCTGAAGTAGCACGGACAGAGGTTAACAATGAACACATTCCATTAGGACATACATTTTTTTTATTCCAAACAATTTAACCAAGCTTGGTAGCCAGTTCCTTAGCCTTTGCCTTCTCGAGCTTTGCGATGCGGGCTGTGGACTTGGGGCCCATGATGCCACCTCCCCAGTGACGACGGATCTGAAACAAGTTGGCAAAAAATTTGAATGGTGCCACTGGTCTCCAGTAAGAAATATTAGGTTCACATGGTTTAATAATGAATAAAGAATCCATACCTCCTCATATCTGTCATTGTAGTTGGTCTTGATGGCTTCCACAAGCTTGGCAAGTGCACCTTTATCCTCACTATAAACAAAACAAAACCATTAACTCTCATTCCATCATCCAACACAGTGCAATGACACATCTTATATTGTCACCTTACTATTGGGGAACTTTGATAAATTGCCAATTAAAATTAGTCAGTCTAGCATTCATTAGAAACTGCCCTATGAGCTACAACTGTATTAAATGATATGGAACTTTATCTCAACCACATTCAAAGATTCAAAGTGTTTATTGTCATATGCACAGTAAAGAAACACATTTCCCTGTACAATGAAATTCTTACTTTGCTGTCCACTCAAAAACACCAGCATAAAGTAAAAAGTAAAAAAGAGATGCTTTTGTAAAAAAAAGTATAAATATACATAAGAAAAATATAAATATTACAAAGAGACTAAAATAACATACATGCATAAAAATAAGTGTAAAAATAAGAACTGTACACATGTAGTTCTAGTTACGTTTCCATACACAAATCAGTTAATCAATACTCACGGGTTAGTCTGTGTGAAGGCGACTGATGTGCATGTCTTTCTGTGCACCAGTCTGCCCAGTCTTGCCTTGCCCTTGACAATACAGTATGGGACACCCATCTTGCGGCACAGAGCTGGCAGGAAAACGACAAGCTGCAGAGGGACCAGAAACATGTTAGTATTGAAGGAATACGCCAACCCATTATCATCATGGCAAAACATGTTAGTGTGGGGTCATTGCTCAGGGTTAAAAAGCTCAAATACCATCAAGGTTCATCAGGTGAAGAAATTCAAACATCATTGCCAATGACCATTTTCCACAATAAACTATCTAATGTAAGACAGTAGAAATCATCAGGTTCCACTGCTGTCAAATACATAAACTTACCTCAATTGGATCCACATCATGGGCAATGATGACCAGCTGGGCCTTCTTGCTCTCCACCAGGGAAGTGACGGTGTTAACACCTGAAAGCAAATGGAGATTTTAACTTCAAATTTTCGACCAAACTTCTTTGAATCACATTTCTCATTTTCTGGCCAATGCTCAGGGTTAAAAAGCTCAATACCATCAAGGTTCATCAGGTGAAGAAATTCAAGTCATCACTGCATACAAGCCAAATTACATAACGAGTGTGCAAAACCACTCCAAGTGGAAAACTAGCTTTCAATTTACCAGCACGAAGGACAGGGGGCCTCTTGGTTGGGGTATCTCCCTTCCCAGCAGCCTTCTGCTCAGCGCGGGCCAACAGCCTCTGCTTCTTCTCCTGCTTGGTCTCTGGCCTATACTTGTGGGCCAGCTTGAACAGCTGTGTGGCTGTGAAGAAAAAAATGTCACACTTTATTTCAAATAATTGACTCAGTTCAAAGAAAGTAAGAAACCATATTTCAGGTAGCTGAATCAGTGATCTTGGTGGGATGTCAGCATGGCTGATAAGATAGCAAATATTCGTTCACATCATTTTCAAAGCAACAACGGTAGTTTAATGCTCTTAGAAATACTGTACATTGATCCTCCAGTAGAACTGCATGTCCAAAAGCCTAAGGATACGTACCAGTCTGGCGGTCCAGAGCCTGGGTGAACTGGTTGATTGCAGGGGGAACCTTCAGACGCTTGTAAAGGATGGAGCGCTGCCTCTGCAGGCGGATATAACGAGGCCATTTCACAAAACGTGTCAAATCACGCTTGGGCTGAATATCCTGGCCTGTGGTGATGACAATACATTTTTTTAACATCCAACTTTAAATAAGGAAAAGATAGTTTAAAAAATTAAGTGCATCAGCGATCTTGGTGGGAAAAATGTCTTCAGTGTTGTTAAGATAGCAAATATTCCATTACATCATCTGCACCATTACAGGTCACTAGTACTACAAAAATGCCACCTAGGGGCTACTCACCAATGCCGAAGTTCTTTGGCCTCTTCTCAAAAAGGGGGTTTACAACTTTCTTGGCCTCATGTTTCTTGGCCACAGAAGGGGCAGGTGCCACCTTCTTCCCCTTAGCCTTCTTTCCCTTAGGCTGTCACAAAGAAATGGCAATCATGTTAACATTTGTCATTTATAATGTACTGTGAAATAAAATTTGATTTAATACCAATTGAAGAATTAATTAATTAATATCTCAGGGCATCACATTGTATTTTTTTATGTGATGCGAGTAAAGACGAGAACATAACATTTTGAGCTAAATCTTCATTTACATGCGGTTTTAATGGTACCTAGGTTTGTTTGGGATCCAGGCTTTAACTAAAATCTTTTATGCCGATTTGCATCATCATTACCGTTTCCTTAAACTGTTTAGTACACAGGTCATTAAAAATGGTCAAATCTACCATGTGTGGGTGTCAAGCCAAAAACCAAGAAGTCAATAGCATTAGCAAACACAGGCAACATCCTGCTGTCTACGCTGCAAATAACCATATAGAGCGAGCCCCCAAACTTAGGCTCGAGACTATATTGATTAAGCTGTAGTAAACAAACCGAACCTGTACATTAATTATACTTAAAGCCATTGATATGAATTAAAGATAAGATACTACTATGGCGACATGACGAAGAGGCCCATTCACGCAACACCACCGGCTAACAAATCCAACCGGACACATTCAAATCCCACCAAGAGACCGCTCTGTAGTCTTTTTCTGCCTCCTATGAGAGCATGTTCAGTTTAAGCTACTGTAAGGAAACGAGCTTGTACAAAGGCAGGGAAATTAGTTAAGTTAAAAATACAGTCCAAACACAGCGTGTTCGCCAACGTTAGCGTTAGCTTCTCACAGGGCAGCCACAGTGCTACACGTACCGGCTACACTTGTGTCACTTCAACCAAGTTTAAACCCAAAACACAACAACATCGACGTAAAATACTGACATTATATGCAAGGACATAATTCATAGAATCTATAACAACATTTTACAGTGAATCGACAGGTATGAAGACAAGGATGTAGACAGATAAAACAGAAAGGATTGCTCAGAAGAATGAACAGCTATGTACCCACCATGTCGGTTCAGGCAGAAAGGAGGAACGAGGCATTCTGGGTAGCCTAAATACCGCGAGGCTTGCGGCGTGAGTACGTGAACTCCCAATCACCGACCTGGAATCAGCTGCCACGGCCATTGTCTGCCTCAGGTTTATAGTTTTAAAAGAAGAATGCTGATTCGGAATCGGTTGTACAATGTCTATATACGATCTACGTCACTTTCAAGTGGAAAGTCGACGTTTGCTTAAAAAAAGAATCCATTATTATTTACAGAATGTACAATATTATTTAAAAGTATAATACACAGCTTATAAATATAGCATTACATAGCATATTACGTTGCCATTTTAGGAAAGTCACCAAATTAATTTACATTACATTTTCATTTTTACCAATAATAATAATTCAGTAATAATAAACATTTTGAACTGAATTCAATTAAACTTAAAATTCAGACTCCTTGCTCCTTTTAAATAAATACATCTGTAGGATATAAACAATTAAATTATGCCATGCAATATAAGATCAACAACAACAATATATCAAAAGTTATTATATTGACAACATGACTCACTCAAAGTAAATACTCTTTACACCTTAAGACATACCTTATTGTTTGTTACACATAAATCTTGTTTAGCCAAATTAGAAATGTGTTATAATTTATTGATACACGTCATTAATGAATGAATTAATGAAATAATGAATATTCATTAGCAGTGGGTTGGATTTGTGGGGCTGACGTCCCTCCTCTACGTCTCAGCCTTGCGTCGTGTCGTGTTGGTGTCATACCCAAAAGTGTTCGTCTATCACAAACTGAATGCCCTCCACGGGAACGCGCACAGTCTCTGTATTACAGCCCCGTCTATTGACGTCTTCAGCGGTTCTTATTCAAATCAGTCATTACTGTACTTTGTCAGAATATTTTACCATTCGTGCAAATATTTACGTAACGTGTACTTTTCTGATACATACATTTACTGTACTGTATTATAAAATACCTGTACTTAATACAGTCTTGTGTTGTTCTGATTTATTTTAATTTACCCTGCAGAATAAAATGTAGTTTTGGGCTTATACAGTGGTATACTATTCTGATGCTGTGATGTTACGGCACATTATACACAATAAAACACACCATTTTACACAATAAAATACTTAACTCTTTATAATGTACTATGTTTTGTATAGGTTGATTTATTTATAAATCAAAAATAATCAAAATAGTTGACTGATTGATTTAGTAATCGATTCATTAGCGTTGAAATAACCAGTGCAAGTGGGACAAATAAATGAGGCAATACAGCTTTAAAAAGTTAAGCGCGCTCCCGCGAACGGCGACCCAGTTCGGGCCGGGTGACCGGTTTAGAGCGCGACATCGCGCCTGTGCTCGGCCCTGCTGCTGCTGTGGTTGGTTGGTAGGGGGAGTTGTTAGGGGATGGTGGGCCGGTGTATCGCGTATCTCGGCTCGGCTCGACTCGGCTTCGGGGTGTCTTGCTAGCAGTCGATCGTCAGTCAGTATGCGACACTGAGAGGAATGAAAAAGAAGAGCTGTGATCGCTGCGGCAGCTGCTTCTTGTGGTTAGTACGAATCATTCACAGCAGTCACTGTTGTCACGGCTGCTTCAGCTGCTGCAGCCTCTGCTGCTGCTGCTGCTGCTGCTGCAGGGGGATGTTTTCTGAGCTGTCGTGTTAGTAAACATTAGGCCTCTCATTCTTCACAGTTGTCACATTATTCTGTGGTTTTATACACAAAAATAACGTGTCTCTTTGACATAAGTGTCCAGTTTCCAGACGTCAGAGTTGAAGAGCATGTGACATGTGTGTGTGTGTGTGTGTGTGTGTGTGCTGAGATCATAATATATATTATTATGTCTTAGCTTCAGCTACAACAGCTTGGATTCTGTGCATTTACAACAGTGTTGTTGTTATTGCTCTATTACATTATCAGACATCTTTCTGAAGACAGTGAGTAGCTATGGCTGAACAAGACCTTTGTCCCCACCTGGACTCCATAGGAGAGGTAACCAAAGAGGAACTCCTCCACAAATCCAAGGTGGGTTTTCATTCATTTGTAGTAAACCCTCTGCACAGTGAGATAGATAGATAGACTGACAACAGATGACTACCGCAGTCAAACAACAGTCACCAAATGTACACCAAACCTAATATCTTTATTTCTTCTCACGGATGTTCAGATCCCAGACGAGCCCCTAAATGTTATAGATCATATTTCCACACGTACCCACTCACCAGCAACTTCCCTAAGTGTACTTACTGTAATAGAGTGTCCAGTGAGGCCCTCTGCTGCTGCAGCCTACTGTATCTGCTTCAAGATTTGTGTGTTTCAAACCAGTCTGGTCATTCTCCTCTGACCTCTGGCATCAGCATCTTTCACCCAAAGAACTGCCACTCACTGGATCATTTTTCTTTTTCCAGTCATTCTCTGTGAACCCCGGAGATGATTGTGTGTGTGATGTACAGTAGCGGCAGCCTTTTCCATCAGTGTAATGTTAAATATATGAGCTGGTTGTTGTTTAAGCATTCACAATGAGAAGCTCACTGACGCATGAGTGAAAACACAAAATGTGCACGTGCCTGTGAGTGTGTATATGTGTGCGCTTATTTTTCCCCTCATGTTCACCTCTACTTGCTGCAGGGAACCTGCCAGTCATGTGGAGCAGGTGGTCCTAACCTGTGGGCCTGTCTGCAGGTAAACTGAGTTTAGCATTTTTGTAATGTCAGAGGCAATTGTGGGTTTAGCTCGTGCGTGCTCTTGCGTAAATGATGACGACAGCACCAGTCATAAATTATTTGAGACATGAAGGCCTGTGGGTAAATGCTTTATAAGTAGTGATGATGTGGGGACACGATGTAATTATAAGAGCAACTCTTCTCACACCCAAGCAAGCACATACACAGTATGCAGTGTGCAATTATAGCTATGGTTTTTATGTTTTGAATGACACCTCACAGTGAAGGATTTACTCTTAGCTGTCAAGTCAGATGGTGATGCAGTCAGATATTATCGGTCTAACACAGTATTTCTCTTCTACAGAATGATTGCCCATATGTTGGCTGTGGGGAGTCTTTCTCTGACCACAGTACCCTGCATGCACAGGTAAAACACGACCACTCCTGCCTGCCTGATTTTCTGCTTGTCAATTTTGCAAACGTGTACAAGTTTCCATTGGATTTTCTTATGTGTGTGTGTGTGTGTGTTCCCTTTAGTCTAAAAGGCACAACCTGACAGTGAACCTGACAACGTTCAGAATCTGGTGTTATGTGTGTGAGAGGGAGGTGTTTCTGGAGCACCGGCCTGCCCTGGTGCCTGTACCTGCTGCTCCCCATCACTGTAAAGCTTCAGAGCAGGTACCAGCTTTTCCCCCACAAGATCACATCTCATTTGTGTTGGAGCCCAGCAACTGCAGACATATACAGAAATGTTAGGTTATAAATGACTTAAGAATATATGTAAAGTGGTAGTGTGTAACTTTTAAATAGACATTCAAACCACTGTCAAATGAGTTTCTACAATGCTGATCCAAAAGACTCTCAGTGTTTCTCTGTAGAGCATTTTTCATTGTTTTGTTTTCATTTCTGTGAAACATGTCAATTTGTTTTCAATGAATGTATTTATTGGTAAAAGAGAAGGAAGTCCATCCTAGAAGGTTATGTATTGTCCAGTTGCACCTGTGGAACAGAATATCGACCACTATGATGACACTTTGAGTTAAATTTAAAGTGTCAAAAAGCAATTATTTTGTGTTGGACCTTTGGTGAATATATGACCGTCATTGTTTTGATGATCTGGAGTTGGAATATTTTATAGATCATATATTGTGTATCGTCAATCCCGCTTCAATATTGTGGAATATTGGAATATCCTGCTTGTTGAGTTTCCACACGAAAGAGTTAAAACTATAAAGGACTGAGGATGTGATTTCAAATTCCCACAAAATGTTTTTCACTCTCCTTCATATTGTTAGTATATCTGAATCATTTTCACAGGAAGGAGCTCCTCAGCCTGTGAGTCACCCACTGAAGGCAGTACCGATCGCTGTGGCAGAGGAAGAAGGTTCAGAGTCGGAGGAGGATGAGCTAAAACCCAGAGGTATAACTAATCTGTTTCCTTCTTCTAAAACAACAGTTTATTTAAAGCCTTTTAAAACAGACTAATTTCATACATTCATCTTCAGATCTCACATAATTAGGTCACAGTTGCTGTGTTTAATGCATGTATTGCATTAATCCTTGGTGGTTTGACTTGTCTCAAGATTGTGGGGACACTTACTCACTCAATAAAAGACCCTATTTCTGGTTTCTACTGTTGTTTTTAGGCTTGACTGGGATGAAAAACATCGGAAACTCTTGCTACATGAATGCTGCTCTTCAAGCTCTGTCCAACTGGTGAGGTCATCTCGTCTGATTACTTTTGGCCATTAACTGTGGATGTGGGTCTCTATTTTCTTTATTTTTAATATTTAAACACTTAAATGTTTGTCGTCGTCCCCCCCCACTCTCTTTCCTGAACCAGTCCTCCTCTCACTCAGTACTTCCTGGACTGCAGTGGATTGGTCCGCACTGATAAGAAGCCTGCTCTCTCTAAGAGCTACCAGAAACTCATCTCAGAACTCTGGCATAAAAAACGGTAAGAAAACAATGGAATTCCAGGCAGCTTTTGGAATAACAGATGAAAAGCTGTCCTCTTTGTACTAAATTAAAACTCATTAATTCCATCCATATGAAATTAGCTATAGTAAAGTGTCTCCCATGGCTGTTACTTTCTCAGGCCCAGCTATGTTGTCCCTACCAGTCTGTCTCACGGCATCAAACTAGTAAACCCCATGTTTCGCGGTTACGCTCAGCAGGTAGGGGCAAGCAGCCAGCAGGTAACTACATCTGGTATCACTCGACATCTTAACACTGTTGTTTTTTTGTTTTTTCAATTTGTTTTAAAATGTAAAACCCTGTGTTCTCATACGTCCCATAAAATTGGTTTAACTTTGCTGTGCACGACTACATTTGGGTTCTTTGCTTTGCACATTTGAGGCATGATTGTGTCAGTTTTGGGTGAATATTTGTGTTTGTTTTTTAATTTTTATCATTAGAATCAGACAAGCCTAGAGATGTTTTAAGTCAATAGAGGAAGTGAAGGAAAGAACTGGTTTAGTTATGTTTTCTCTGGTAATAAACATACTAATTAGTGACTTATTTATAATTTTCACTAGAGATTAATAGATATGAAATAAAAAAAACAATAGTCGACGCACAGCAGGGTCACATCTAGGGATATGCAGAAATTGGAGCAGCCATTAAAGGCAGTGCAGTTAGCACATACTGCTACATGTCCATTCACTTTGCATGTGTGTTATACAAGTCCATGCTTGCAAAGTTGTCCATACATCATACAAACATCACATATAAATTGCTACATTTTGCTTCTATGGCATACTGTAAATGACTTTGTATCACTGTTAATGTTTTGTTTTTTTTGTACATAAGTATATCAAAATATCTTCACATATGAGACATCTATCAAAAAAATACCACAGGATAAACACAAGTGACAATGATCAAAATGTTGACCATCGTAATCCTGACTGTTGCAGTATCTATGAGTGACGTAAAGGTGCCTCAACACTGATGGGCCATTATCACTAAATACTCTTATGAGTGCAGGCAGCAATGTAGTTTTTATAGAGTGGGAATTTAAGAACAGTTGTAAAATTGACATCATTATGTTTGAATATTTCTCCTACAATCGTCTTGTTTTAGTCAAGCTTAAAGACATCTGTCTGTAACCCATTTACAGTTGTGTCTGTAGCCATGTGATTCATCCTCCATTTGGCTTCACGTAATGTGCTTTTCGTGCGACAGGACACTCAGGAGTTCCTCCGCTGTCTGATGGACCAGTTACACGAGGAGCTGAAGGAGCCCCTGACGGAGTGCAGCATGAACGGCGACGGTAGTGACGGCGAGGACAGAAGAGATGGCGACCGCTCGCCGTCCGAGGATGAATTCCTGTCGTGCGACTCCGGCTCCAGCAGTGATCGGGGTGAGGGAGGAAGTGTGGGTGACAGTGAGCTGCTTGTGCAGGACGAGTGTGACGGAGTGAGGTCACCGCCTGTTGGGGTGGTGGATGTCAGTCCCGGCGGGGTCATCTCAGAGAAGGAGAGGCAGAAGGAGCAAAGGGTGTCTGGCTCGTCGCTTCATGGAGGCTTGCAAGAGATGGATGAGGACGCTGATGTGGATACAGCGGCTGCGGAGGAGGAGGAGGAGGTTCCAGAACGGGGAGAGGAAGAGGAGTCGACACCAACTCCAAACACTGAGGTTCAAAACCAAGACAACAACCAGACGTCTAATACTGGACCAGGCCAAAGCATCAACTCGTCAGGTAAAGTCCCAGTGAGATGATACATTTTTACAAACTTTCTCACAATATTTACAAATTAAAATCCACAAAGCCACTCTAATTTTATATGTATTATATTCATATGCCACTTCTGTAGAGCCCGACAATGAAGCATCAATGACCCAGCCACAGTCCACTCCCTGCAGTCCTGTGCGAACACTTCAGGAGCTGCACACCAAACTGTCCTCCAGTGCGCCTCGCTCCAGCCCGCTTCGCTCTGCAGGACCCGTGTATTCTTTCAAAAAAGGTGAGGAAACAAAAACAAGCCTTTATTCTTGAATCATTTTATTTCTAACACAATGACATATGATTTCCTGTGGTCATATTGGCAGCAATAAGATGTTTAGACTCCACTCAGACCTGTCCTCAGTGTTCCGATCACATGCAAGACCACATATGATCAGATCGAGGGTCCCTGGCCTTTAATTAAATACACACTGACATTGTGACGGTTTGTTAGAACAGAATGATGTGTCTGATGTCAACATCTTTGTGTCTACAGAGTGAATCAAAGCTCTGCTTGTGCTGCCGTAGCATTAAATACATTTTAAAGTGTTCAAATTCTGGCTGCATAGAAATTGACATATGAGCACTGATCGGTGTAAATAGACAAAAAAGAAAAAGAAAACTGCTGCGGATCAGACATTAGCCGAGGACGTGGTCTCTAATCTGTCCTGAGGTTTGATTTCAGTCGTGCAGATCAGGAAAGTAGACACGTGTCCTCAGACCACCTCTGAATGTCATTTCTGTCATCAGATCTGAGGACAAATGCAGGATGGAGGATGGATTGTGGGTGTTCAGATGTGTACTTGGTGTATGAGCCAATGAGATCACTCTGATCACTCATGACTAGAGTGTTTTGGTGCTGAAGGGAACGTGTTACAGTTTTACAACAAAAAAATGGAGAAAAAGACGACAGGTCAACCCCTTACTCAGGAAGTGAAAAGGAAGCTGCAACTCTGATGAGAGATTGTGAGGCAGAATTATTCTCTGTGTCACTCTGCCTGTGTCATTTCAGACTGTCTGCATATGTTAACGCGACAGCGCGATTCATTCATCTGCACTAACACACAACCTAGTATAAAGAAGGAAACTCTTTCAAAGTGCAAATGCTGATAAATATGCATTAACTTTTCTGAAATAGACAGTGTGTTACCTCAAGCTTATTGCACTTCTTTAGACGTGAAATAATCAAATAAATGTAAAAGACAAGTTCATCACTCATTCATTTGATTTCCAATTAAGGTGTGAAACAGAATCTCAGAGTCACACCTCAAATGTGAGGTTCCCGTTTGAATTTCATGTCTCTCCTCAACGGTTGGTTGGTTCCTTGAAAGCAGAATTCCAGAGAACGTGTCGCAATGACTCAACGACCTTCGCTTCCATACTGATACATACATTTTGTTGCTTGCAAGTCAGATAACATCAACAGCATTACATGTGATGTCTCTTCCAGCTCAACTGCTGCTCAGTGCCAGGAAGAAGAAGCAGTCTCACTATCGCAGTGTGATCTCTGACATCTTTGACGGCTCCATTCTCAGTCTGGTCCAGTGTCTAACCTGCGACAGAGTGAGCTGCACTTCACATATTTAGACACCAGAGGAGGCTACTTTCATTTTTGTTCAGAAGCCACAGCATATTACTTTATAAATAACATGTTTTTTTTGGACAGGAGAAAGTATGGCATGTGTAATTGTTTCATTTCAGCATGAGAAGTATTTTACATAGTTAGATCTTTGTACTGACCGGGACACATGGTGTCAATTCTCTGAATGCAACAGGTGTCCAACACAGTAGAAACCTTCCAAGACTTGTCCCTCCCTATACCTGGTAAAGAGGACTTGGCCAAGCTGCACTCCTCCATCCATCAAAACCTTCCAGTCAAGACGGGCGTTTGTCCTGACACTTACGGCTCGCAAGGCTGGATCTCCTACATCATGGATTCCATACGCCGGTCAGTGGACCATGTTGATTTGACATCCATCCATCCATCCATTCATCAGTCAAACTTTATCCACACAGCCCTTTTTCATAAACAGTAAACGTAACACATAAGACTTCTTATTAAAACATTATATACCATAACAAACGTGGCACTGCAAGATGGAGGCCTTTGTAAAGCAAGGCCCTCACCTACAGTACATATAAAAGGCTTATTCTACAAAAAACTTTGCGTTGCAACATTCAGCCGGACTGAGTTTGCTTTCACACTTTCCCACTTCAGTGAAACAAACCGAACCTTTTCAATAACGTATTCCCCTCCTCGCCTGAGGTGGCGCTGCATCAATAATTACTGAAGGAGAAGACAAGACAAGACAAGAAAACTTGCCCGTCTGTTGGTTAATGCAGGGCAACTTCTGTTTCCGCCACATAAGAGCAAAACATGGAGCTGCATCAAATCCTATTGCTCTTTTGTTTTATACAAACATAGGACACATATACGCTGCAACAATGGGCGTGGCCGGTTCTCCCGACTGTCGCTCTACACGCACGTATGCTGTGGTTTTGGCAGTCAGTGTGATTTTGAGACACATGAATCCAGTGGAAATGAATCTTTGTGAGCAGGTCTCATTTTGACTCAAGACTTCATTTTTAAAGTAGGACTCTGAAAGAGAAAATAGGCAAGTTTGATCATGACATTCTCCTAATAAGGTTATATGTGGCTGTGGAGATCACATTTGAAGCCAAGGAAGCTGCTGTCAGTGATGCATGCGAGGGCTTGCAGATCTGCACCTGCCCAGAATTTGTTTGTGGCACATAAACAGGCCTCCAGTCTGGTCTGGTCTCAAGAATTTATCAAGAATCTCATAATTCATCTTCTTCCTCAGAAAGTTTGGCTGCTCTTATCACGTTGGATCACAGGAGACTAATGAAGAGGAACATGTAGGAATGCATTTTGCTGAAATTTCAGCAGCTCGAAGATATCAAAATAATCAAAGCCTCATCTTCGTCATGACACTGCTCATGCCGTCACTCAGTGACTGGGGGAGGTGTTTTGAGGCAGGTTACGAGTAGGGTAATATTTTAGGCCTTACATGTTGATATAGGTAAAGGAGTTCCTCATCACTGTGTGGGCTGTTTATATAGATGGTGTGTAGAAGTCCTTCCTAGACTCTAATCACTTATTTTATAACAATGGATTCCTTGGATTTATATCTGTTTTATATTTCTATTTCTATAACATCAAATCAATAAAAAAAAAGAATACAAATCATATTTTTTAGCGAAATGAATAGTTCAATCCAACTTCCTGTTCAATAAACCTTCCCCATCCATCTTTCTGTACTTTACCTTTAGAAATAAGGGAAGGCTTTATAAATATTCTAAATTGCTAAATATTCCAAATCTTCTGTTTTAAAATTAACATTTTTTTCCCAAATAAAAAACAAAATAATAAAGACATACTATATATAACATAAATCCATTGTATTACACATTTCACAAACCTTCCACCAGACTGTAAAAACAACGTGGAAGCAAAAAAATTCAGTAAATAAAAGTTCTTTTTTTTTAGAATTTTTCATATTTCTTTAAAAAAAGATTGTTTTTAACAGAAAACATTGTTTTATAAAGTAAGATATCTTTACTTGTGCTTCCTGTTTGTTGTTGGTTATTGATGACAATAGGTTTGCGTTGTGTCTTTGAACAGGTTTGTAGTCTCATGTATCCCTACTTGGTTTTGGGGGCCCATGGTAACACTAGAGGACTGCCTCGCTGCCTTCTTTGCCGCCGACGAACTCAAAGGTAAACAATAATATGCACATGCCATTCTTCCATAATGCATCGTATTTCAATGATTTACTCTTCCTCTCAATGAAGAGAATATAATTATGTCAGAATTTACACTCACATGAATTCTTTTCCTCAGGGGACAACATGTACAGCTGTGAGAGATGTAAAAAGTGAGTATGTGTAGCAAATACTCATGGAATGGTTGATCTTTTGCATTCATTTACACGCCATGTTCTCTTCAGGCTGAGAAATGGTGTCAAATATTGCAAAGTGCTGCGACTCCCTGAGGTATGGCTTTTATTCCATAAAAATCTCATGTTTAGTTTTGATTGTGGTCGGACCAACAACAACTCTGTTTTTTTTTCTTTTCTTTTTTTGTTGTAGATTCTTTGCATTCACTTAAAACGTTTCCGGCATGAGGTCATGTATTCATTCAAGGTTAACAGTCATGTATCCTTCCCGTTGGAGGGCCTCGACATGCGACCTTTCCTGGCTAAAGAGAGTCCGTCCCAAGTCACCACTTATGATCTGCTATCGGTCATTTGTCACCATGGAACAGCAGGAAGTATGAGTTGCTTGATTAAGGCATTTTCTTCCAGATAGTTTTGCCCTTATTACAACATTGTCTCATTGCAGGTGGACATTACATCGCTTACTGTCAGAACGTGATTAATGGCCAGTGGTATGAGTTTGACGACCAGTATGTCACAGAAGTCCACGAGACAGTGGTGCAGAATGCCGAGGCTTACGTGTTGTTCTACAGGTGAGGATGGTGAGCAGGACCCAGCAGTCTCAAGCATCTCTACTGAATCCACTCCCACTGATGATGATGCCTTGCTCTGCGACTTGTGCAGGAAAAGCAGCGAGGAGTCGGTGAGGGAGAGGCAGAAGGTGGTTGCTTTAGCCAATATGAAAGAGCCCAGTCTGCTACAGTTTTACATCTCCAGAGAATGGCTCAACAAGTTCAACACCTTCGCCGAACCGGGCCCCATCAGCAACCATACATTTCTTTGTCAGCATGGCGGTGAGCTGTATACCATGTCTGTTTCTTTTAAGGTTTAAAGATTGTTAGTCAAGGGGAGTAACAAAACATTTATGAAGCATTTTTGGCTTTTGTTTATATTTATGACTCTGAGCTGAGAGATTAAGCATCTTATTTTTACTGGAGCACAAATTGATAACAGAAAGCTTTAATTTCAACATTTAAATCAGTCATTGGCAATTAATCCTTTAACACCTAAGCCTCAAAATATATTTGCTTATTTTAACCATAAAAGGGCCAGAAAATGTCCTGTGAGTAAGTGCTTTTTTTCCAGAATAACTTTCAATATCTGGTAGTTTTTTACAATTTACTGCATGTGCAAATAGTGTATTAACAATTTAAAATGAAGAAAAACAAAACACACTGTAGTTGTACATGAACACCAGATGTTGGGTGTTAAATTAGAAATGTGAACAGTATAAAACACATTTCAAAGTAACGAGTTTATGTCTCAATGTCTAAAAACAGGCCACAAAATAAAAAAACTATGTATAGGTAAATTTTTTGCAAGATGCTGGTTTGCCGGCTTCCTGCAACAGTGCTAGTGAAATTACCGTAATAACCACACATTGGCTTCGAAGTGCAACTTCTTAGCTTTCAGAAACCGTTGGAATTTTTATAGCACAAACCGTCGCGCAATTCCGGGAATGCAAAGTATCATCTGCGATACGCTCTGTGTTAAAGGGTTAACAAATCATGCAGTTGCAAAGGAAATGTGTTTTTCCTTGTACTGTACATGCAACACATCTCAAATTTCATTCATGGGGCACTTTTAAAACAACTGAAGGATGAACAGAATAATCTAGCACATAATAGCACAGCAGACAGACTACACAGCTTCCTCAGTGGGTGCACAATGCCAAAGCCTTAACACAGTAGAAAATGAGACTCTGTTTTGATGTTTTAACAATCCACCACTCTGTGATGAGGAAGTGTTGTATTTACTTTCAGCCTGCATTCACTTGCCACCCTTTCCTCAAGCTAACACACCCTGCAGCAGTCCGTCTCCTGATTTCTGACAATAGAGACTGGTATTAGTCCTAGTGGGGCAACAATTACTTTGCCAGTTGGAGAATTGCAAACATTCAACACAAGACAAGGCAAACGCCCACAGATACAGTATTTACGTCACAGATTAAGGATTTTGTGTAGGAGTAGGAATGAAAAAAAAAGCATTTTTGCCAGCTAATGTTCTTTCTGGGCTCCATTACAGCCTGGGAAAGTTAACATGCATCATATGTTATCTCTTTCCAGGGATCCCTCCCACTAAATACCACTACATAGATGACCTGGTTGTGATAGTCCCCCAGAATGTGTGGGAATACCTTTACAACAGGTAAATAATGCTGCATGTCCCCATTTTAGTAAATGACTCAATGCATGAAGACATGAATGATTGATACATTTTAATCAAATCTTTACTGCAAGTTTTGGTTGTAGTTTCTGATCCATTATTTATTCATATTAGCACATATCACTCATTGCAAAGGGTACATAATAAAAAAACTGATTCAAGGGCGATTGGCATGAAGACGTAAAAAAGGTGTAAAACAAGGCTTCACTTCAGTTTACTGGTGTCACTCACTTCCATTTGGCTTTGTATTTTAGATTGTCTGTGTTAAATATCTGTGTCTCTTTACCCTCAGTTTTGGAGGCGGACCTGCAGTCAACCACCTTTATATGTGTGCCATCTGTCAGGTGGAGATAGAAGCTCTGGCTAAACGTAGGAAAATTGAAATCGACACCTTCATCAAGGTAGATTACATTCAAGTTGTCTCTGCTATTAATAATGAATTTTTATAAATGTTTTTAAATGATTCTCCCTTTTGAAAATGAATAGAGTTGGACACTATGTGCAATCTGCTTTGCACAGATGCACAAAGCCAGATGATATTCCCTACCACAGTAACCACAGCAGCTCAAGATCAATGCCAGATGAGGAAGAAACAACTCTTCCGTGTTTGTCCAGAGTTAACGACAGTGTGCACATGTGTTGGCCAACATGACCGTGACCAGCGTTGACACCCGACACGCCTACAGCTGTCATTCATTGTGTTGTTGGGTATTTAATGAGCAGTTTTCTCTTGTCTGCAGCTGAACAAAGAGTTTCAGGCTGAAGAGGCTCCGACAGTGATCCTGTGTATCGGCATGCAATGGTTCAGAGAGTGGGAGAGTTTTGTGAAGGGCAAAGACAATGGTATGATCCTGCATGTACACAAACACAGCAGCGCGTTCACAACATGTTCCTTGTTACATACGTGGTTGTTTTAATTCCTCTCTCAGAGCCGCCGGGTCCCATCGACAACAGTAAAATCAGTGTCATGAAAGGAGGACACGTACAACTCAAGCAAGGTAAGCTTCAGCGCTGGGTTTGAATTAAAAAAAAAGAAAGTAAAACACAAAAACAGGCAGTACCTTGAATGTTTTTACGTGTGTTTTGCCCTCAGGTGCAGATTATGGTCAGATCTCAGAGGAGACATGGCAGTACTTGTTGGGTATTTATGGCGGTGGCCCCGAGATCGCAGTGAGACAGACGGTGGCTCCGGTCGACACCGACAACCTTCACGGAGAGAGGAAAATTGAGGCTGAGACCAGAGCCCTTTGAGAGGGAAAGAAAGAGAGGTTGGAAACTTTTCTTACGGGCAACATTACAGTCAGTGTTTCATGCATTAGGCGTAGTAATCCCCCCACGAGAAGCCAAATGCCCTCCACACATACTTTAGAGTCATGTGTAACAATTTTCTGGAAAGCCCTGGTCATGGAGCTTGTAGCTCGTCTTGGAACTTGCATCATTTCCACCCACTTTGCGTAAGTCAAACACGTGGACTCATAAATTCCCTATAGCCAGGAAAAGTGCAAGATACAGTATCTCATGATAGAGGAGGAATATCCAGCTGTAAAAACATCTGTAAATTCAGTTTAGACTGTTTGAATTTGAGAGCACAGAAGGGTTCATTTTGTTCTGAACTTTCTTCTCAACTTTTATTATACCCAGGTCCTCTGATTTTCCACTTCTGCCCTCACAAGAAGCTGAGGAATTTGCACCCTGGTGAAGAAAACCGTGTTGTGAGCACTTTGTAAATGTAGCAGCATCTTATTGCCGAATCCCAACAGGATAGCTGAACAGACACTTGACTATCACATTGTTTATTTAATGGATATCTCTGATCCTCGGTGTTAAAGTGTGATAATTAAGTGTCTCGTCAGCATCCCTGGTTGTATTTGGTAGCTATGGTGTTTCAGTGACTGCTGTGTAGGTGTCACGTTCAGCTCTGTTGGCAGCTGCTGTGTCCTGAACCATCACACTGCTGAGAAGAGCACTGCAGTGTGAGGTTTGGTTTTGACATTTCCTGTTCACTGGAAAGAAAACAACAAGACTTTGAACACGATTTTTCTGTTGTTTCCTAGTTACACAGAAACAAGTTCAGACATCAAGTCAGAAATCTTGCATAAGTCATTCTCGTGCACCTCCAACTTTAAATATGCATACACCCAGCCCTCAGGAATGGAACTTTAGTTTTGTTTACGCCAATCAAGTTATCTTTAAACTTTTAACTTTAAAAGAACTGTTTTCACCATGTAGGATCCAACAAGAACGATATATGTATATATATATATATATATATGTATATATATATATATACACACACGTGTGTATATATATATGTATATGTATATATATATATATATAAAATCAAGCACAACATGCACACAAATTACAACAGTAATGGTTATTTATGATGCTATTTGTTATCAGATAATCTTAAAAATAAAGCTCTAGCCTGAGGCACCACTAGGTGGCATGCGCTTATTTAAGTTTCTGGAAATCGTTACACCAATCTTATCCAATTGAGGCGTCATATCATGTTCAAAAAGCTGTATTCCTTATTATTATTATTATTATTGTAGGTTCAAACATGTTCCACTGCCTCGCAGCCAACAAAATTCTCCTACATTTTTTAATTTATTCTACATAATAATCAGTGCAAGCTCATGTACAGTAGACGATACAAGGGTAATTATCAGACGAGCAGCTTCAACATCCTTATGGCAATATATTTCACAAGGCATATAGAGAGAGTAAATCAAAAACATCCAGGACTTTTAAACACTCATGTTTTGACCTGTCATAGGTGTCATTTTCATTGCAAACAATTAGCAGGGTGGGCCACACGGTGATGCAGTGGCTACCATGGTTGCCCCACATCAAGAAGGTCGCCAGTTTGGATCCGATGAGGGCCTTTTTTGTGTGGAGTTTGCATGTTCTTCCCATATGTGTGTGTGGGTTCTGTGCGGGTACTCCGGTTTCTTCACAGAGTTCAAAAACATGCAGAGTTTAACTGGAAAATTGACAGGAGGTGTGAATGTGAGTGTGAATGGATGTTTGTCTCTGTATGTTGGCCCTGCGATGGACTGGCGACCTGTTCAGGGTGAACTCGCCCTATGTCTGCTGGGATTGGCTCCAGCCCCTGTGACCTCATCATCTGGAGGTTAAAGTGAGGATAAAGTGGAAGGCAGCCTTTTCGTTTCCAAATTGGTTGGTGGTTTTGTGGTGAATTGTTGACAAATTTTGTTTGTTTGATCAGTAGAAGAAGCTGTAAATACTATCCTGACAACACCATCAAACCATGGCTTACACATTCAGCACTTTTGCTTGAAGTTGTGTTTTTGGCCTCGTGATGAATTTGAGTCAATCTTATCAGACTATCTTTGGCTAAATGTTCAACCATGTTCACCAGCAAACTGTCTGGTTGGCCGTGTCACTCTGCTAGTGGGTAATGAGTAGGCACAGTTTCTGTTTTGTAAAAATGGCCACCAGCTATTGCTGTAAATATTGGTGTGAGTCATGGTGACTGGGGAAAGGTGAAGTCAGGATTTATCCGGTAAAGGCTTCGTGGCACTGGCACGTGGTCTGAAACAGAGAAGCACAGTAGAATTTGTGTTACCAGTGAGAGAAAGTGGAACATTCTGTGTGGAGGAAAGGCCAGGTTCTATAAGCTGTTGATAAGGAGATGATTGCAGTTGCAGGTGTGCAGCCATGAAGTCTCCAGCCAACACAAGCCACAGGGGAAACCAGCACTCCATATTGGAACAAAAGTTACTATAAATATTCTCAAAGCCAAGGAGAGCTGCAGATTCAAGTGACTAATGGTTTTCAAATATTATAAAAAAAAATTGATTATGCCTGTTTGTGCTGCATCCTTGCAAATATTCATTTGGCAAGCAGAGTGAACAATCCAGTAGTTTCAAAGAACTGTCACAGAACTGTACTCACCTACAGTATGTCCCTAAGAGACTATTCTAAAAAACTCAACTCAAACTAGCATTATATATTTTCACCTGAAACTTTCCAGCTATGACTTGTCAAAACATCAGTTTGGGCTCTTGTCATCTATTTAGTTTGTTGATGTGTTCAAAGAACAATGAAAATGTGGGTAATCTGTACGTGTGTATGTTAAAAACTTAGTTTGGGAGAATATGTGCAATGAAAAAACAAAGGCCTTGTGCTATACTTGTGCAATCTTAGCTCTATCATCAGAAATACTGGACAACTCTCAGCACAGCTGGCAGGGAAACCTGGTGCAGTGCATCGCAGCTTATTATATTGCAGTGTTAAGAAAATATTGTCCTCCTGTGAGTTTCTTTTGTTGTGTTACATCTCATAACTGTGTGTGTGTGTGTGCGCGCGCAAGATTTCCATTTCAGTGGGAAATACACGGATTGTTGTGGTAGGACAAAGTTCATTAGTGACATCAGCCTCTCCAGACTGGCTCATGTTCACTGGCACATACATCATTCAGTACGTGCTCTGTACGCTGTTGTGGTCATGATACTGGGGACACTTTGAGACATGGTGATTACGTGGTTGACCTCAATTCAATATGTCTTAATGTCTGTGCAACTGATGTAAATAATCATGACTGGTTAAATTATTAAAAAAATGCCTGATCTTTGATTTCCATGTTTTCGTGTCGCTTTCATTTTTTTCTAAAAAGGTTAATAATGCGACAAATATTTTTGGTTTTTATTAGCTCTATTTATTAGCTTTAACTGAAGCTGGAGCCGCAAGACATGGAGACATGAAAAGCTAGTTTCTGCCTAATACTAACAAATTCCACCTGTCATTATTAGAGCTTTCATACACAAGCATTATTTCATCTCATGTCTCTATCGACACAAGGGACCGATAGGGGCCATTCACATACAGCTTCAAATAGCACAAATGTCAAGAATCGCGTCAATCACTATGATGGAGTATTAGGGCCAAACTGAAAACCTTTTTTTTTTCCGTAATATATAATAGTCGTAATATTATGAGAATAAAGTTGTAAACTTTTGGGAATAGTCGTAATATTATGAGAATAAAATTGTAATCTTTCGGGAATAAAGTCATATTATCAGAATAAAGTCATAATTATGATTGATGCATTATCGCAGACGATCAGCTGCAACCTGTGTCAAGATGAGAATATTACGACTTTTAATATATTACGACTTTATTTTTGAAGTATTACATATTTTTTTCTCTTTAGTTTGGCCCTAGTACTCGTAAATCACATGCGTCACACAGAGATGAAAATATCTAAATTCTTTGTAATTCAGCAAACACTTTTAACACAGCTTTTGATACTTTTTTATGTTTTGATTGATTGAGCCACTCTCACAGCGTTCCCACAAAGCACAGAACTGAGAGCGTTTTGTGAAACTATTAATTTTTAAAAATGTTAACAGATGTTGCATTAGAAGGAAATACATTTTGTTTTGGAGCGCCATAGAATAAGAGACATGATAAAATGGGTAAATCAAGCCATGCTGGAGTTTCAAATAAGGATTTTTCCCCCCACTGCTGCATAATTACCATCTTAAAATTTCCTTTTATTATTACATGTCCTTATAGATCACATTTATTAATTAAGTCTTATTTGAGACACATTTCTTGATACCATGACTAGGTTTTAAATCACATACTGTATTTAAATACATGAGCAACGCAGAGGGACCATTACACTGTTTTCATTTGAGAAAGAGGGAGCAACTAGTTAAGTGAGCAGCTGTGACGTCATCTCACGTCCCAAATGTATGCTGAGCTGAATCCAGCCAGACACAGACCTACCAAGAGGAAAACAGAGCGGGCTGCATGGAGGAATATGGTGCATTTACTGAGCATCTTTGCAGACAAGAGAGCAACAGAGAGACACTGCACAGATCAGGTAAGAACCAGAACCTAAATAAAAGCCGGGTTAGACTATTCTCTTTTCACACACCCTGGTGCATCTGCAGCATCTGTCCACGTCACGTTACCAAAACAGTGGCACATTTTTGTCACAGACACAGACCCACGCAGCTCTGACAGGACACTTGCTATCAATGAATAATGAAATGTCCCACTGCAGGATTTTTGCGGACCTGCGAGTAATAAATCATGAGATGAAAATACGAAGAGAATCCAGGACAACAGGCTGCTGACAGAATAGTCACCTCTGCTGGCTCCGTCCACTGGGACGGGATGGGTGTGGCAGGTATAGCAGCAGACGCCACTCCATCATCTTTTCAATTATTTTCTCTGCCGGTGAAGGTCAGATCATAGATTGCGCAGGGCAGGTTGACGAGAGCTGTATTGATTAGTGGGAATCATTAGCAGTTCTCTGCTTGTCAATAAGGAAATAAATGAATTGCATGGGCTCCCTCGAGTCTTTGTAACTCTTTTGACCACCATGAACAAATATAGTGAACACACAGCATCCAAAGATGGCATCTCTGTTTACTACTATAGCTGGAGGGACATTATTGATTCTGCATGATGCAACAATTGTCAAACTGAACATTTAAAAATGAATACTGACAAGAAAATAATTAGATATATTGAATTAGATTAGCTTGTCTCTGCTTTCTTAAGCGAGCCACACTCGTCCCCTATTTGTGGGTTGACTCTGTATTTGCCCTCACCCTGACTGAAGGTCATGCACATGTATGTTGCAGTGCTGACACAACATGGTGGAAGTGGTGGTGGTGGTCATCAGAGGAGCTGTTTGAGGAGTGTGTGTGAAAGTGTGTTTACAGTTAAAATAGATGTTTGTCCCCACACGTCAATCTCCTCCTGCAGACAAGGAGGAAAACACCCATTTTCAAAGTCCATGCACGTTTGTTCTGTCAGTTTTTCGTGTTCTTTGTGAGATTATTTTTCCTTTACGTGAAAGCACTCACGTCTCAGCTCAACAATCAGAAACAAGTTTAAAAAATATACGCATATGCATGATGTAAAGGTGAAGAAGAAGATGTAATGGTGAGACTATAAATCTCACACCCTCCGGTCCCTAAGGAATGACAGTGACCTTTTCATACCAGAAAGGATGACAACACTTTTTCCACAACTCTGTCCATTCTACCACTCGCTCCCACTCCCTTTACCATCCCCATGCTTCAGGTATATGTGGGTGAATAAGATGAATCACAGCTCTGGTTTATTTAAGCAGAGTTGTTCTTCAAAACAGTGCTTACAAGGCATGAAAACCAAACAGTTTATGTTTCAAAATAATAATGAACAAACACACTTTGGCCTTTAAAACTTATTCCCCATAACATTTTTTACTTGTAATACTGTACCTTTTTTTTTGAATGACTAACTCCACATCTATTCTCTCCACAGGCATTAGTTATATTAACTGACATCAAGCTTGAAGAGCGATAACACAACATGGGAAGTTAAAGGCTTGTTTGATGATCTTACACACAGCCTAAACTGAGTCTAAAGTGCTGCAGCTGCACATTGTCAGAGGAGCGAGTCACCAGATGTGTTGTCTCCTGCAGTGAAAGAAGATTTTCCTCTGCCTGAAAGCTCTCTCGTCTCTGACATTTTTTTTTTTGCAGCAGCAACTTCCATAAATATTTACATGCCTTGTCTCGTGGCTGTGAGAAATGGAGAACACCTAATGACTCCTTATATGACCCTTTAACTCATGGTTTGCCTCATCGGGCCCTACAGGCAGAACTGGATGCTGAGGACTGTTGTGGTGCTTTTGGTTACTTTACAACAGGACAGAACTTGATCCAGAGACACACTCTTTGTTGTACAGTACCGTGCGCTGCACCTCCCTTTTCCCTGCAAGAGGAATATTATAATTATAGCAGAAGAAAATGATAAACACATCCTGCATATGAACACTCAGTCACAGGAATATGCATGGACTTAGCTCTGTGTTCTGTACGATAAATATCCTCTATTCATGATGATAATCAACATCATGTTTTATTGAACTTGCTGTTAAAAAAGTGCTTTATGAAAGTGTAATAGTAATGATGATAATAGTAACGTAAGCAAATACAACGATAAAACCCAACACAGGGTGGAATAAAATAGGAAAAGTCGATAGGTTGAAACCTTGTTTTAACTTTAAAATAATTAAACTGAAAACGCAAATAAAACAACACAGGGTGGAATAAAAAGAAGCTAGTCAGAGGCTAGAGTAATATCTAATATCCCTGATATCTAAGGGGAGTGTGTGCCACAGTTTAGGGGCGTAACAAAGGCAGCCTCCCCAATTTTCTTTTGACTGTTGTGGGGAACTTCCAATAACCCAACAGTGGACGAGCAGTAACGTTAATGTTATGATCATAACTCAGCTTTTTCCTTTTTATTTCGATATAGGTGGCAAATAGATGCAGCTACTGGTAGTGCTCATGTTTTTAACAGTGTTTAAATAGAAACAACTGCTATGTACTGTGATATTCTACACTATATTACACATAATATAAGCTTATTATTAAAGATACTTAAAGATAAAGATTTTCAGTGACATCATGTTGTTGTGACCTGCCCTCACGTACTAAATGCTACCTATCGTAAGAAATAACTTAAATGTGTAGTGTGTAGAGTAACTGTGGATTGTGTTTCTGTATAATCTGTCCCCTGACCTGTGTGCACACACACACACATTATGGGCTGTGTTGTGTGTTCTCAACTGGTGGACATGTGGACTGTGAGAGCGGGCAGGACGGAGCGCAGGGCCATGGAGATCACGCTGCAGGGAGGAGGATACCACAGAGTGACGGGTCTCCACTACATGTCGTCCTTCTCCGACGCCGAGGACTGCTGTGACGACACCAGCTCGGGCAGCTCTCTCACCTTAGACTGGCAAACTCAAGGGACCGATGTCTGACGCCTGACCGAGAGGTGTTAGCATCCAAAACATGGAAAGCAAACATCATGACATGCACAGGACATGCTGAATAAAGTGTGTTGATTGGTGTCAAAGAAAGAGAAGGTGTTGGAACCTGTTGTGCTTGAAACGCCACCGGCAATAAAAATCCTTTAAATGGGAGCTCTAAGGTGTTTAAATCTTCTTCTCCATTTTGCCATCCTAAAAAGTTTAGTTGGTCCAGTACTCTTCAAAAATGTTTTACTGGAGGTTTTTCTTCTATTTTTCCAGATTAGTTTTAGCACAGTGTTTAATCCAGGTTGAAGAGATATTTACAAGAAGCAATTCAACAAAGTAAAAGTAATATTAGTATGATGAGTGAAAATATTGTCTTCAAACTAAAGGCTCTACTGTCACATACAAGGAAATCTTGCCAAATCAAGAATCAGTAAATGATAGACAATTCATTTAAATAGAAATTAAAATACCATTAGGACATTTTAAATCAATACCTGTCAATACTTGAGGTCCATTTTTCTGATAATACTTTTGCATGAGTAAAATTAACTAATAGTAAAGTACTTGTGATGCCAACAACAACCTACATTCCTGACATTATTATCGATCATTTTATTGGATTATTACTGATGCGGAAATGTAGTCTTAGTTGACTTTATAATTGGTTGTGTGTGGGTCATATTGTATTATTATTATTATTCATACAGCATCATCATTCTATTCTATGTAAAATGGTGTTGAGCAATACTTAGGTGGATTATGGCACCAGTAGAGAAAATGTCCAGTGTTTTGCAACAAACCACGCAGCCCATGTTTTGCCAGCAGTGTTACACATGAATTCATTTTCCCAGAATGACCACTACGCAAATGAAAGGATTCTGGCTTCAGGCGTCACATAATCTCTCTCTGACTCAGACGGGCATGGCAAAGGAAATTATATTTTTGCGGACCGCATCACACAGAGTAATATGATTGATGTTTTATATTCAGGCAGAAAGGGTGGGGTTGAACGCGTCTTCCTGCATTTCTATATCATGTTGTGCAAAGACTGTTTAGTAGTAATTGGGAAGCCTTGTTCTATTTGCATATTCTAAAAATAAACAGTACAAACAAAACAAATAGTATGAATTACTGTTTTCCATTTCTCCAGAATGTGCCTTTTATATTTCTATCAGGAGCTGGGTCAGCTCTCCAGAGGCCGCCATTGCGTCCAAACATGCTCTTAAAATAGCTTTTAGTGGACAAACTACACTTCTTCTGAGTTTGATGCTAACTGAAGGTTCATAGGTTCTCCAAGACACTAGGAAGGGAAGGGTTAGGTGACGGATATCCAGCTGCTGTGCATGCAACTTCATCAATAAATGTTGCTAAGTTTTACACACTGTGCCTTTAAGTTCAGTAAATGATTTCTAAAAACATCTGAAATATGAAATAATACTGGTGAATACGGTAGCTTCTGTTTGTTTGTAAATCATTGGCAGTATTTAATGTCTTATTGAGGTTGTTCTCACGTTTATGTCCACATATTTTTTGATTGTTTTGTTTCTCTGTTGTCTCTTTTTTTAAGGTCATTTGTGGCTGTGGACTTTCATCAAGAAAAATGTTACCAGTCTCTTCGTACACGGTGCTCTGATTCATGGCTCCTTTGGGCCTGTGTCAGAAAAAGCTTGATCACTAATCCATGCATAATATGCAACTAATTCATCAACTATCTACCACACTCTGACTCGGGGGCGTGTCATACAGGGGATGACCACACCGCTGGCTGAGAGACATTTTTAAACTCTTACTTTAGTGAGTTTATGACCCTAATCTTTTAAGTAATAATAATCCTTAAAACTAGGGTCTGTAATTTTGTTGGTCTCATGTGTTCCAAAAGTCATCACTATATAAAGTTGTCCGTCTGTCTCAAAAATAAAAGTGGTGGGGGACCTTGATGGGGAAGGGTTTGATATTTTGCACTTTTTCACTCCCTCAAACTTATGGACTCTAGCTTCAGCTATGCTGTTCCTAATTAAGGCTACACTAGACTGGCCTCATGTAATTTAGCTTGATGTACGCGTTTATACTTATTATTTCATTTCTTACTCCGCTGCATTCATATTTGCCAAATTTAACTCTCTTATAGTCAGATTACAACAATAACACAACTCCTTCACCTTCACATTAATCCTTTATGAATTGTACAAAACAAGTATGGACTACTCCACTAAAGTTCCACTTTTCACAGCTTTGAGGTTTATTCAGGTCTCAGAACTGTGTGCATAACTTTTAAATACAATATAACAGATTTTATTCAGACTCTCAAAAACAGTTCACACAATGCTAATCAATATAGTACAGCGGTGTCCATAGTGACATTCCTGCGCTGGACACATAAAGTGATCCGTTATACGTCAAGACAGATCAAAGCAACCCCAACACTGTAAAGCCAGTAAAGCTAGTAAAGCGAGATGACTGCAAACTGGTTAGAGTCTGACTGAAAACACAAAGAAACATTTCACAAGTGGACTGTTGTTTACAAATTACTGGTTGTGCAGCAGTTTGATGGGATGAACACTGGTCTTCGCCTTTGCTGCTGCTATATACACACAAACGCTCCCTCGGTCAGGTCTGATAGTATTGCTTGACGGAGCCCCTTTTTTAAAAACAACAAGAGCAACAGCTGTCACATAGTGCAGCTTTAAGTGTGCCATGTAGGACACAAAGACATTGATATTGGTTTCACATGCTGCTGTGAATATGAAGTTTGAAAGGGATTTTCTAAATTGAAAAACGTGTATTATCTTTGATGAACCTTCTTCTTTTCCACGGACTCAGTGGGTGGAGAAAACGCCACTGACAGAAGTTTAAAAAAAAGCCTTCCCTCTGGCTCACTCTCACTTTCAGCAGCTTCACTCACTCACCACAGCTCCTGCTGCTCTCCTCTGCCCTCACCTCTCTTTGAACACACCATGGCGGTCATAAGGAACGAGGTTTTCTCCTGTTTTGTGTTCTACGCCGTGCTGCTGGTGGTGAAAATGTACACCATAGCGATAATAACGGGGCAAGTGAGGCTGCGAAAAAAGGTGAGTGTCACACTTTGTAGGAATCAGCGCTGAATTCTAATGATGCAGGAGACTCCATGATGATATTCATACTTTTTCTTTTATTTAAAATCTGTCCTCCAAGGCTTTTGCCAACCCCGAGGACGCAATGAGACACGGAGGTTTGCAGTTTCACAGAGAGGATCCATATGTGGAGAGATGCCGGAGGTGAGGAGTGGAACCGCATGCTTTTATTTTGATAAAACAAGTAATTAAGGTTTCAATATAAATGCAGTAAAGGTACAGGACTTGCATATTTAATAATGTTAAACCATTGACAGCATCATACCTAACATCCTATGCTATAAATAATGATGATTATTCAGTTTGTGATGAGGAATACTTTACATCAGGGCTGGAAGATATGACTAATAAATAATATCTTGATATATAGAGATTATAAGAGATTTGAACATTACTTTGTAAATACTTTCAAATAAAAAATAAAATATGTACAGTCATTCTATAACTTAATTCTGAATGATCTCTATTACATACTTAAATACCTTTAATTTTAGGTAATATCTGGTGTACTTCCTTGGCTTTTTAATATTATTATTATACATATGTGTGTGTAAGAAACAATGGCAACAATATGGTCACTTTCAGCTGCATCACAAAAAAATCCAGCTTAAAATGTAAGAATTTCCCTTTAAAGTGTTGCCTTGCCTCCATATATTCTTAATCAGCATTTCACTTAATATCATCAGTATCGTAATATTTGGTGAAGTGCTTCAACATCAGCGCTGCAACAGCATTTTAACCCTGGAAAAGACATCACAGGCTCCACATGACGACATGAAAACATCCCAAAACTGAGACAGTATCTTGTCTCATGTCTCAGTTTTGATATGATATTAATATACTACCCAGCTCTATAGTTTATGTGGAGTGGTTAAAAGGTTATACACCACAGGATGTTTGTGGCATGGTACAGAATGCAAGGATACAATTATGTAAATAATCTAGAGAAAATAGAGAAATTAAACAAATCTCACTTTAATATATCCCCTAAAAATCTCAGTGTCTCTGCAAATCTAATAAAAAAAATTCCATGTTGGTGCAACTCATGTTTTCCCTCTACTGATTTTGCACAAGAGTTGGCAGTCTGTCGTAGTTTTGCTTGGCTTCGTTTTAGCTTGTTATGAGCTGTGAGTGAGTGAGGAAGCCAGATGTTTTTTCTACGTGCTAAAGCTTTTCCTTTTGTTTTCCTTGTCTGTCCCGGACTACCCAAGATCATGTGATGGGAAACAACTACGCATTAGCAAATGCACTTTATTATGATGGTTCAGCTTCATGCTCTAACACAATCTGCTTTAACATAATCACCTCTATTGTAATGCAATCTTTCTGCAACAACTGCTGACAGAGCTCATTTCCTAGAAAAAATATTTATCAACGTTTATCCCAGTAAGAGGAGAGGAAGCAAAAAAAGTGTGGCTGATTGTGCTGCCTAAAGGTGAACATTTCAGGCTTCTGTGCTTGCACAATGCCAGTGAACTGAAAGGAAAATCCCTTATTATCCTTTTATTGTAAATGCATACGTCATTGTATGTCATCACTTCTTTGTATTGTCCACCGCTTTATCCTCCACATGTGGGTTGCTGGTGCCAATCCCAGCAGACAGTGAAAGGTGTGGGAACACCCTGGACAGGTCACTAGTCCATCGCAGGGTCCCTCACACACTCACACCTAAGGGCAATTTAGAGTGGCCAAACGTGCAGACTCCACAAAGAAAGATTGGGACTCAAACCAGCAACCTTCCACATGCTCCACTGTGTGACCCTTCTTTGCATTTTAATTATACAATAAATGTGTGTCTCATGTGTTCAAGGCCATAACTGGATGTTTTCCCCTCACAGGGCTCACATTAACGACATGGAGAACATCCTCCCCTTCCTCTTCGTCGGTGCCATTTACTCCCTGACTGGACCTTCGCTGACCGTGGCTCGCCTCCACTTCCTCATCTTCTTCCTTTGCCGCATGCTACACAGCTTTGCCTATCTGTTCGCCCTGCGAGCGCCGACCCGCTCTCTGGCCTACACCTTCGCACAGATACCTTGCGTCTCCATGGCGGTGCAGGTTCTCATGGCGGTGGCGGCGTACGCCTGAATATCCAGAGACGAGTGACTGACACAGAAGTGGTGCTCTGGCTCGTGAGTGGTTGGTTCTGGTTTGTGGTCTTTGACAGAAAAAGCAGGAGGTGGATACGGAGCAGATTCCTAGAAGAGGCTACTCTCTCTACTTGGATTTGTGAGGTTTTGTCAGTATTTTTTAGTGAGTTCACTTAAGTTATTTTGTACTGTACTCGTGTATTTAAAATGCATATGAAGGTCATGTTGTCTTATTTTTAAACCAGGATTTGTTGAAATGGAATTCAGTCTTAGACATTTGGCTCAAGCTGCTTATGAATGTTTTCAGCACAGCACTGTGTCAGTGTGTTGTCTCCTTCCCCCCACTTTTCACAAACCACCGCCATTCATGCGGCACTCCATTCACTGAGGCTTCATCCATTCATTTCCTGTGCGGAGATTTCATCTGTTGCATTAACATTTGTTTGCATTGCTACCTGCAACAAAAGGTATCATGGAGCCGGGCCATGGTGACTGATGATGTGTTGACAGGTTTTAATGCCATGCAGCACACGCAATACAAACTGATGAGTTAAAACTGTCTTAAGTGTCTTCTGGGGGAGGAAGAAAGGTAAACTAACGGAGTTTGGACTGAGAAATGAGTCTTAACAAACAACCAGCCAAGAATGGGAAAACTGTAAAAAAAAAAAAAAAATGTTTTCTGACGTGTAATATTTTCATTTGATCTGTGAAAAACATTTCAAAACTGTTGCTGTTCAAATATAATGATAATAATTTATTATCCATTATAAAACGAGTCATGCTTTACAAATGAGTAGCTTTAGTTGTCCTTTCATGTGAGTAATTTTGCTGCCTGGTCGTGCAGTGACAGTATGTTCTGGTGGCAAGGGGAAAGGGGCCCCACTTTGTGCGTGTTTGTGTGTGTGTGTGAGACAATCCAACAGTCTGAGGCTCCGGCATTCCTTCACCTATTATGTAAAAATCTTTGGACAGTGGACAGTGTGTTATGGGAAGCCATGAGACTTGAGGGACAGTCTGACCGAGGGTAGGAGCATGTTTGCTTTGTGAATCCAACAGCACAAATGTCTCCACACATTATGAGTTAAATAGTTTCTGTCTTACTTTGGCTGCCACACACTGTTTTCCAGTCATCCTGTATCCAGTGATTTTCCTACCAGTGATGACTAAAGTTGGAATTACAGAGCAGCAGTGTTTGTTGTGTCATTATATTTGTCATTTTTCTTTGTAAATAACTGAACGTGGGAGGACCATTTTCTTTGAGTGAGTGAACCTTAACAATACATATGATCCAGGGGAAACATAAAGCTAATAACATGTAAGAACCAGGGGTGTGTCTATCTCCTGTGCACTCATGAGTGGTCGTCTCAACCTGCCTCTACCTCCAGGGTGTAAGGAAACAAGGCATGCATCCTACTTCCTTTGCTCCTCACCTCTGCTCTTAGCTGATGAACTCACAGGAACTGACTCACTAAACATGAGGGATGCAGTATCTGAGTCCAATGCTGCCCACATGTACTTGTACTTGCAAAACTACTCTGATATCGCTGCACCTTATATCACTTTACGGCAGATGTGTCAGCAGTTTGGAAATACTTTAAGATAAGGAATGATGACACAATTAGAGCAGACTGCAACCCATGCTCTGCTATACTGGATTTGCAAAGAATCTGCCTCTAAATATTAAGTATTATTCATTTTAAACCTTATTCAATCTATCTATTTCTATATTTTTATTTACAAAGATGTGGTGTTCCATTTGCAAACAGGCTGTCTTCTAAATTGTATCTCGATGTAAATACCAGGAAATAAAAGCTGAAATACTGATGTCTTTTATAATATTATTTTTAATGTTAAACCCAAATGTTTTTAGAGAACAGCAAAAATAAAAAGGAATTGGCCTCACACAATACTTGTGGAGTATCTAATGTATTTTGTTCACAATCAAAGTGAGGCAAATAAAATTGATTCTCAAAATAATTTTCTGCGTGCAAATACTTCAAGTACAGTAACAAAGTATTATAGTTATTTATATTTCGAGCAACTTTTACTTCACTACATTTCCTCTAACTATCTTTGTTACTCGTTACTACCAAATAAAATCAGAAGAAGAGTTGGTAATGGTCTGTATTTATAAAAGCTTTTCTAGTCTTGAGATGCTTTACACTATAGGTTTGCCATTCACCCATTCTGGCACTTCAACACGGGGTTAAGTGTCTTGCTCAAGGACACATATAGACTAGCGGAGCCAGGAATTGAACCCACAGCCTTCCAGTTGAAAGACAACTCACCCTACCACTGAGCTCCTCACTTTTTAATACTTTTACTTCTAAAAATTCAGTACATTTTATATCAAAAAATTACTTTTGATACTTAAGTACAGTAAATGTCACATACTTAAGCGTTTTACTTAATATTATAAAAAGTGACTTCAACTTTTACCAAAGTCATTTTCTGGTAAGATTCTTGTAATTTTAATCAAGTATGCCTTTAAGGTACTTTATACAAGACTGGTATTATTAAGTACTCAGTATCGACAAGTACTCAAATATAAGTGATCAAACGGAAAATTCGATTTAATAGACTGATTAACAGAAACATTAAAGAGAACTTTCTTTTATTCATGGCAACTCTTTCTTTTCCTGCTTGGTGATCAGATTATGTGGGATGTCTCTGTTCATTTGTCTCTTTCAATAAGAAGATGGCGCAGTAGCGCTGTATCAAGCAATAAACTAGGCGAAAATGTACTTTTAGTGGATACATCATATTGCAGTTGCATTATTATTTATCTCCACCCTGTGGCCACACACAGTGAGGACTAATCATTAATTTCCTCATGCCCTGCACCTCATTGTTAGCCTGCATTGCAGCCCAGGTGTGTTTTTTTAATGAGACCTTTTTGCATTATACTAAATGCCACTGTGTTGCAGTTACTTTGACTTTGTAGAAAATAAACTTTAGATGGTCTGAGAGCAGCTTTTTTATTGCAAAGTTGTAGTGACGTGTCCTCAAGAGTTCCATGAGATAAAAAAGTTTAGAAACTCAAAGATCAGTCATATGTCGGTATTTTCCTGCCACATGCATAGTATGAAGTCAACAGTACACTATATTAGTGCAATGCAGTTTGAATGCATGGAATAAATGCTTTACCAAACAGTAAGACAAATAAAAAGAGATAGAAAATGCAAAAATATATGCTTTTGATCCACCGTCTTGATTTAAAACATCTCAGCAGCTTTTATGAATATACCATGAAAAGTGCTTTCACCTCTCCAGACGCAACATAGTATTGGTTTTTCCTTTTTCTTATTCATCTATTTAACAATGACAGTCACAAGATGACCAGGATTTGTTGACTTTATGGTTGTGTGTGTCTTTTTTAAAACTCCCCTTATTGCCATGTATCTGCTTTTTCAAACATTTTATAATATGATAGCAAAATTCCCTATTGTGGACTAGGTACTGGATCCTATTTGTTGAAAACATCTACCTGTGTGAGCTGCACAGGAAACCGAATACTGCTGTTGAAAATAAATTAATTAATAAATTCAAATAGTTCAAACTTCATAAATATTTATTACATATCAATAAACAGAATCAACTACTTTCACAGCAGTGGTCTACAGCACTTGTTTAAAATAACTGCTCAAATAATAATAATAATAGTTATCATCATCATCATCATAATAATATAGTTCAGTTTCATTTGAGGCCACATTTGATACACAAACATTTACAAGTAGTACTTGGCATTAAAAACGATGGCAATACAATTTTTTAAGACACTTGGTGTTTTTGTTGTTGTTGTTTTTTTTTGTTGATTTTTCCTTTGTTTTGATATCACAGAGAGGTTCAGCAACAGTCTAAACAGTAAGGTTTAAATACAAAAAACCCAAAACAAACAAAAACAAACAGTAAAAATGCCAAGGGGAGGTAGAAACAAAGAGTACTTGACAAGAATACAGAAGAAAAAGGAACAACCGATGTGAGAGAAGCAGCGCTCCCCCATCACCCACACTCATTCAGAGCAATAAGGACTTTATATTTCCTTTTATCCCTTATTTCTTCTTCCCTTATTTATTTCTTTTTTCTTTTTAGCTTTCTGTGTTGTTATAGTGTTGAATGGGGGTTCACACTGACACAGGCAGAACTGAGGAAATGCATGAGGGGGAAAGGAAGAGGAGGCTCATGCAAGATCTGAAGGCTGTTGTTTTGCCAAATCACCACATGGAGGCGCTCTTATACCGACATAAGCATAGTCACAACCACTGCTCCCAGTTTTGCTTTGCTAACTCTGAAACCTGACGGTGTGAGTTAAACAGCCCCACACGTTTTTGACCTGTTAAAATTCGGAACTACAACTGTAACTCAACAGTCAACAGAGTACGGAAAATAACCAGTTGTATCATTGAGAAACATAACCCCTTTATCTACGTTTAAGAACAAACTTTTCAAGACCGAACCCTCTGAGCTTCTGCCACTTCATCAGCCCCCGCGTCACTGCAGGTACTTTATACTGCCAGTCACGTAATTGCGGTTAATTGTTTGCACCTGGGCTGCACCTGGCGGCTGCTGATTGCCCAAAATGATGCAACGCACTTCCCCACTTTTAATGGGAACTCAACTGGTTTTTACACATTAGTTCAAAATGCGCTGTTTAGCGTGAGGGTAAAAAAAAAAAAAGTGTATGTTTTCTGTGGTTTTGACCAAGAACTTTGCAATTCAGAGAAAAAAAAAAACATTTATGAAGGAATGAAGGTTACTTCAGATTAATGTCATGGTTGATATCATGGTGTATTACAGGCAACCGAGTAGAGAGACTTTAATGAAATATAATGCATTTAACTTTGTGAAAAAGGCAGCAAACATTTGACTTTGAATGCACTACATAAAAGTAAAATTAATAGTAATTTTATTAGGTTTGTATGGTGTTTGTATCTGGTTGCAATCAGCAAAAAAACCAAAACAAATACATGGAACAACAAAAGCAAGTAGGTCAGGGTTATGGTTGAAAATCATCTTATTAATCTCAAGTGAGATCACTTCATAAATCAGAATATGGGATGTTTTTTTTCTGATTTTACACACCACTGTGTAAATGCAGCTTTAAAATTCCGATGTTGGCTCACAATAATAGATAATTATTTGAATTTAAGGACACAGAACAATGGTATTTCATTGAAGTGAGTCATTCAATTTCAGGCATTTGAGTTTTCTCAATTGTAATTACAACTTTGGTGTTGATGTGAATGTTATTACTCCTCAGAAAGCTTGTGTTTCAAACTGTGTCCAAAGAAGTCGACATTGGCAGATAAAACAAATCTACCAGTCTGAAACTCAAATTCAGATTTACATCACAGTCAGCTATACGTCCATTTTTAGGTATATTAAAGAAAGGATGAACAGTTGCGGGTTCTGTGATGTGGGATCTGACCAAGAACCTGGAAATAGAATTAACGACATGTCTGATTTTGATCCGTATTGATTAGATACATGGTGGTAACAGTAGAATGGAGTGACACCAGTGTCTACTGAATTGGCCCATTGCTCAAAGGTATAAGTCAGTATTTTACAGGATTACAGGATTTTAGTTAATATGTTCATGCTATTTCATTCATATTTTCTCTTGGGAGAGGATTTTTAGTCTGGTGGGTTTCCGAATGTGTTTTCCAATGCATTGGGCTCTGTGTAATAACAATGGGACTACTACAAAAGGTGACTGCCTTTTTGCAAGATCCACATACAATCATTTTATTTTCATTATGGGAGTAGTCATGACAGTATTAACCTTTACCATTTTTATTACATTATAATATTTATGGTTATTTTATTTTTGCCTCAGCCTTCTAATTGTGTCTCTTGGTGAGCCATTGTACTTAATCACACATAACAATCCAGTAAAAAAATTCAGATTTTTTTCCCCCTTTAACATCAACACTTCTGTTGTCTAAGGCTGTGCCTCGTTTATGTGGTTGTTGTTGGTATAATGTCACAGACCTGACGGTGCAGAATACACAAGACTCATAGCAAAGGTGCGCCATGCAGATTTAAGGTCGCCTCATTCTTGTGGGGTAAAATGTTTCAGCACATGTGGCATTGTGAGCGTGCCTCCAGTAAGTGACAGGAGTTGTGGGGTCTAATGCTGACTACAATCATGGCTGCTACTGTCAGACACCAATGCAATGTTCGCTTTTTGAGGGGTAGGATGGGGGGGGAAATGGCACTTGTGGGAGACTTTGCCTCCAGCCCTGTCTACCTGTGTGCTGTGAATAAGGACAAGAATAAGGACTAATATGTGCAGAGAGCATAAAAAGTTTTACTAAATATGGGAATAAAATGGATTTTTATAATATATTTATAAATATGCAACACAAGCATAACAAGCACACAAACCTGCCACTGTGTACGCATTTTCATGTATAAACAGATGTACACACACGCACACACACACGCACACATATATGCATATCATACAACATTTGAAAGTGGATTGGAAATAATCACATAATATACAACACATATTAAGCTCTAGCGACGTCCGAGCGCAATATAACAGCAGAGACTTTTCCCGTGCCTTGGTGTATCGATTTACATTCAGACTGTGGTTTGGGATCAAACCCCTGACGGTATCTCGAAAACTGCTGCAGAACTCTGAATAAACCACGGCGTCTCGCACAAACTCAACCGCCTCTTTGGGTAAGTTGCTGCAGGGGCAACACAAACACCCAACACACAGTGGCTCAGGGACCGCTCACAAAAAAACAAACGCACACAGACACAGCTTCTAACTCCCACTGCACCCATTTTGTCCGACTGAATGGAGAGACCCCAGACACAGGGATATAAACATAAGACTGCCAAGAACAAAGGTTCCAAGTAACAAACAACAACGTAAAAACCAACCAATCAAACTAACAAAATAATGGTGACAGTACAGGAGTGGGTGGGCAGAGAAGTGCATGGTGGGATTGTCTTCACTTTAGGTCCAGGACATCTTCTTCAAAGGATGTAGGGAGGGCAAACACACTGGCGAGAGGAGGGCTCTCCGCCTGCAGCGCCACCTTCTCTGGCTCAGCCTCCGAACTCGTTGGGCAATGCAGTTGGACATCTACGTCCACTTCAAAAGACTCTGATGCTAACCTGCTGTGGACAGAAAGATAGAATTCCATGTCAAAAACAATTATCCTTCATGTTAATTGCATTGCTGCTGTTGAGTCTGGACACTGTCACCTGTCACTGTTTGTTGATGTAAGCGCTCGCGCTTTGGGCTCATCCTCTGTGTTCTTCTTGCTCATCTTCCTTTGTTTGACTGTTCCACTGTCTGACTTCCCACTTGGTTCCTCTGTCAAGCCTTCATTTGTATGAAGTAAACAGTAAAAGGACATAACTTAACAGATCATTCCAACATTTGGGAAATACTTGTGTTTAGCTTGGCTTGGCATAAAGACTGGAACCAGAAGGAACCACATTTGCTTTTCTGAACAAAAGGTTCAGGGAAGTTCTTTGCGCAATCCTCCTCTTAAACTCTTATTCCCAGAACCCTCATGGACTGCGATGATCTCACCTGTTATATTCATAACAGTGCAAGAGGCTGCAAGGGCCTGAAATGATAATACTTTATTTCCCCAAGTTTGGACTCTTTATGCTAAGTCTAGTATTTATGTTTCAGCAACATTGGGCTGCATGGGACAGGCATTCTGGAGCTTCCTGTGTCCAGTCTTACGGAAGAATTCAAGTATTCCAAAGTAAGACTGGAAATGACACTGTCAGAATCCTGTGACCCATGTGTAGCCCAGACAGCTCCTACTCTGTCGACTGGGAGAAAATGGACCACAAGCGCAGCTACACAGCAGGCAAAGGCAGACCTAAGGCACCGCACCATCGTTGGCCTTGTACAACAGAGGAGAGAAGGCTTTGGCCTTGGAGAGAGCAGTGCATCCAACCAACCATACAAGGCAGCACCATCCCAGAGAAGAGGCCTGGTCATTCAGGAGGTGGAAGGGAGTTGAGAGAAGGAAGTTTTCTTGGAAGGAATTGTGGAGTATGGAAGCATTTCACATCAGCTTCATCTAGTGGGCAACATCCTGTCCTGCCATCTCCAAGTAACCTTAAACAATGGTACAGAGAAGACCTAATGTGTCCACTCTGTCCATCTCCAGCAAACCTCAAACACATTCCGGTTGGCTGTAAAACCGGCCTGACTCAAAGCCGTTACACCTGGCGGCCCAACCAAGTGCTGAAGTGTCTTGCAGTGACGCTGGTGACCAGACGAACAACCATCAATGCCCTACCTCCATCATCCCATCCTACACCAGCATCTGGGTCAGAGGCTGTGCTTCCCACCAGAGATCGCCATCGAACCTCAGACCAGACCTTTTGCTCTGGTCCTCCTTACTTCATAAGGCGTAGATCATAGAGCTGACTGTGCCGCGGGAGGATGCTGTGGAGGAGAGCCTCAAGTATGCCGAGCTGGCAGCCGATGCTGAGCAACGTGGCTGGAAAACCAAGGTTTTCCCAGTTGAAGTCGGCTGCAGGGGCTTTGTGGAACTACCAGGCTACTTAAGGACTTGAGAATTTGAGGCCAAGCCCAACACCAAGCCATCAAAGCCCTCTCAAACGCAGCTGAACAGGCAAGCCAATGGGTCTGGATGAAGAGGACAGATGCCACATGAGACCCCAAATTAGCATTTGCAGCACAGAAGGGCTCAGAGGCACATCTGGGACACCAGGTGTTGCCAATGAGCCCCCTGGAGGTGTTGTGTCCTGTCATCGAAACACCAGAAAAGGAGGGTGCCCAACCGATAACCCCAATGAGGCCCTGAACCCTTCTGTCCCATAAACAGTACCATGGCTCCTACCTGGAAACCCCTCGGAAGCCTGTTCCAACCCACCTCACACCTCAGGAGAACAAATCACTAAGGGATTGTAAGACCTAGTCCTAAAACAGAACTAACACACAGAACTATTGCTTTAAGTACATTCATTAGGTGTATAAGTTTACCAAGCAGCTCCTTCCGTGTGCGGCTGGCTATCTCTTTGATCTCCATGCGGGACAGGGAAAGTGAGTGAGTTGCAGAGATGAGGGGAGTCGGGGGCACCATGGCGGAGGCCGGCGCTGTAAGCACCTTGTTGACCAGAGGGGACTTGAGGGGTCTTTCGATGCTGCGGCCCACCAAGTTACACAGGGGGATCCTGAAGATGTGCTTACATGCAGCTTCACCTGGAAATAAGAAACCCAGAGGAAAAGAAGAATGGAAGAGGAAGAAAGCAGGGGAGGAAAGTCATGAAATTAAATAAGGGACAAATTAGAAATGAGAACAAAGATGGGAATGGGTGCAGGCAAAGAGACAAAAAGGGGAAGGCACTAATGAATGAACGTGTGAAACCTGAAGCATCACTGATGCAAAGTATTAGCTCATCAGCTACAAAAAATGCAAATGTGTATTTAAAGCACAACATCACTTTTTTAGACTTCAGGTTAAATCCACTTAATGATTTGTCAGACTGTATTGGATTTTTCTTTTTTCTGGTAAAATGACTGTTGCATCGTAATGCAGTTTGGAGCAATGGCTTGACATTTTAGAAAATTTGCTTAGTTGCCTTCTTGCTGAGAGTTAAAGAAGACAGATACCAGGCTCATGTCTGTATGATAAAAATAAAGCTGACACTAGCAGGTTAGCTCTGCCTGGCAGAGAGGAAAAAGCTTGCCTGCATGGGTCAGACTGAAAGGGAGAAAATCCACTAACCATTACTTTTAAGGCACAATAATTACTGTAAATCTAATCTCATGTGATTACCAAATTTGAATAAAAACGTTTGAGATCTCATAAAGCAGGTCCAGGCGATATTTAAGTATCAAATTGCTCATTCGTTCACAGCCCATTTCCAAAAAGACTCTAATGAGCCGTCAGGACTTCCCTGATTTATTTATTTTCGTTATATTTCGTAAAAAATGTTGAGGAAAGGCTGCACAAGTGTTATCAGAATAGTTTTTCCAACATAGTACCTTGGAGACGTGAGAGTCTGTCTGGATTATTTCAGTAGTGACAGATTATACAAATTTATTTGTAAATTAAATCAAGCTACATCAGTAGTCAGTGGTAGACCTGGTTGTGCCTCACTTCAACGAAGCTTAAAGAATGACGTCAGTAAGTTTTAAGCACTCAAAGCATGGGTAGTTGTTGGATTCACCTCTGTGTGAATCCAACAACTAGATAATCAGTGAGGTTGATGATGATGGTGGATAGTGTGTCCTCTTGTTCTCAGACTCTTTCTCACTGCTTCCAGTCTTTATATGTGAAACTAACTCAAAGTACCTTTCTCTTCATTTACGTATCATACAGACATCAGAGCAGTGTATCGGTTCTTTTATCTAACTCTAAGTCGAGAAAGTAAATCAACTATTTCCTCAGAATATAGAACAATTCCTCAAAAGTAATGCATTTAATGACCTGTTGACATGTGTATCATCAGAAAATCACACCCTCACTACAAACAAAAAGCAACGCTATGAACCAGTGATAGCGCTACAAAATAGGTCCTTGAATGCATTGAGGATGATTTCAAAATGGACACATACTTACAATAGCATACGCTTATAGAGGTTTCAATAAGCGACATAGTAATACGATTATTGTGAGATTTTAAAAGGTTATGTGAAAAACTCTTTTGGTGACAAACTGATACATAAGATCACATAAATGCACTAGTTAACAATCCTATTTCCTGAATCAGCATGTGATCTTGAATGTTATCAGTCTGACTACAGAGAGCTATCGTGATATAAATGCTCATTTAGCCTGGGGCTTCTATTCAGAGCAGTGTTTCCCAATTCTGTCCTGCATGTTTTAGACGTTTCCTGCTCCAACACACCTGATTCAAATCAGCTCGTCATCAAGCTGTGCAAAAGCCTGACAACAACCCAGTCATTTGAATCAGGTGTGTTGGAGCAGGGAAACGTCTAAAACTTGCAGGACTGGAGTCCCAGAGGACGAGGATTGGAAAACACCGATTTGGAGCATAATATTAAGCAGAGACTGCTAGAGTTTCCAATCTATTTGCAACAAATTAAATGGGTGTTTGGATTTTTTGCAAAGGGAATAAACTCTGCAGCATGTCACCCTGCAGTGCCTGGTTGTGCCATCTGGGAGCAGTATTGCTGTTCAGCAGTGAACCACTGCTTCACTGAGGTAGACAGGTAGCAACATGGATGAGACTAAAACAAACCGCACAAAGAGAACTGTCTCATCTGAAATGTCAACAGGTAAGAGGTTAGTCGGAGCCGTGGAGAAAAATAGAAGGTTGCAGTTGATGTTTGACAGGTACACTGTGTTAGTGTTGTTACAGATGCTGTCTCCTGCACCTGTGCGTGCACACGGCAAAAATGGCAACAGAACCAAAATGCGGGAAAGCATGCAGTTATTTGGAATATATATAATGACGGATATCAATATATTCCACATGTGTTTCTGGACCAGGGGAAGTACCAGCTATAGATTAAATATGATTGTCATGAATAATTTCAGCACTGAGTGAAGTTGAATTCTCCTCAGCATCAATCTGTTTTGCTGTAGGTCTTTGGCGTGTGTTTTGAGCCAGTGGAGGTAGGTGGCTGCGATAGCGGCCACATCAGTAACAACATCTTGTTCATGTTACTGATACAATAACATCAGATGAAACCCTCCCCGAGGAGCAGATACAGCAGGTGCGCAGGCAGTTAGAGGATGGGATTTTTGTCAGCACCCCTTCCAACTCTCTCCCTCTCCTTCAGCCTGTCCTTGCTTCAGCCTTTAATACCCCAACCACATCCCACCCCCACCTACCCTCATCCTTAGACTGTGGAACCGCTGTTTGGACAACCACTTTAGATCGAAGAGAGGGCTGACAAAAGTCTCCATGGCGACAGTGCAATCGGTAAATCATGCTGCGGCAGACGTGTCTTCTCCTTCCCTCCTTCCCTCTTCTCCCTCCTTCTCTCTCAACCTCCTGCTTGTACAAAACTCCTCCCTTGTGCTCTCATACTCATGCATACCTTTTTTGCTCTCTTTTCTCTGTCTTGATCAACATTATCTCTTGCGTCTCACTTTTTCTTACTTTGCACACGCTCACCTTTCACCCGCTCACATTCTCTCTCTGCACTAAAGCTTTAATTAGTTTAGACAGAAGGGGGGGGATGGGGAAGACATAATGTTCACTTAACATTCAACCGACGTTTAAGTCAACATGCCGCCTTCGAGCAGACAGGGTGATATACTTTGGGTGCACGTGCATGTGAGTGGGGCAGCATTATGAGCGTATTCATGAGCCGAGTTGTGGGAGAATCCTGCAGTACCTTCGGCCTCCTTAGACATGTACAGGGAAAGCTTGGTACCATAGGGGATCCGTATAGAATCTGAACCAAGGATGAAGAAGAGGGTTACACAAACTGAACACACGCACACACGTAGACACACGCACACTGCATACATTTAGGTATACACACAAGGTAGGTGATCCAGTCCAGGTGATGCAGAATCTTGCATAACTAGCTAAAACAGGAAAGAAAATGAAAATCCCTCTGAGAGAAATGATTACCAGAACCAGCCTAAAAGCATAAAGCCCATCCTCAGCTAATTGCAGCAGCGACAGCCAGACCTTCCTCCCTCTTAGTCTTAATGGGACCTGTAAATACTCACTCCCCTCAGGAAAAGACTGCCATGATGTTGCAGCAGCAGCTAAACAACCTGGACATTTTTAATAATTGTTGTCCCCGAGCTCTGTCCTTCAATGCAGTCGTCATAAATGCAGTGGAGGACAAATCTGCGTCCCTTTTTAACGGCGAACACAGGAGTCGAAATTGCCGTCGCCCGTCATTCTGTAAACTCTCTCTGAATGACGACCCTGCAAGTCAATGACGGCAACAACAGCTGTGCATCACAAATAGGCTCCAGGTCGGACAATTCTATCAACCTAAAGGGTCAGTCGAGAGGCGTGGATGTGGGGATCTGAGCGGTCAAATATACAATAAAAGATGGAGGAGGGAGTGAAAATGGGCTGGAGGGAGGGGTTGTATTGATCCTTAACCATCCCTGAAAGCATTTTCTTCCACTGAGGACATGTATTGTGTCTTTTGAACGGTGGCAGTTGGAAGCATGTGGCTCATTAGTCTCTTCCTCTTTTTGTAACTTGCAGTTTATTAGAATTTAAAAGATGATACCTCTTGCATGTTTTGGCCCTTAGACTACAAATCACAGTTGCATGACCGCCAAACGTTTTTACATTTTCTATCATTTACTGCCCATTGTACTTTCTTTCATTCAAGGTCCAAAACAGAGGCACATAATAATTGCCTTGATGAAACATGAGACAACTGGTCTAATCCATAGGTGTTAGCTCTGGATCCTAGCAAACAATCAGAAAACACACAGGTTTTCACTCTTAATTTCCAGTCAGTCACAGGCCTCAAGCATCACTGACTGTCAAAAGATGCCTTCACTGGATAAAGGTCCACAATGTTTTTACTAACCACTATTAACCATAACTATGTTTTGATACACATAACTAAGTGCATCATAAATTTACAATAAAGTAAATCCCTGCAGTCTCACAGTTAGACGTCACTAATTCTAAGAGAACCCCAGCAATAAATTGATTCTACTAATATATACTGCTTGAGCAAGAGTCTGATGTAAGCTTATTCTTCCATGAGACTCAATTCAAAAACAAACAAACACTGGCTGACATTACAGTGAACATGGCCATTGTAGTGAATCAAGCTCCGGGGCCTACAGAGCATCCAAAGTCAAAGGGTTCTGCAGGCAACTCTGACATTTTCAAAAAAACGACCAATGTCGACATCTTCGTCCTCTGAGGCTGTTGCAGGGCTTACCATCACCGAGCGGTGAGGGGAACACGGGCATCTCGTACCCGGTGGGCGTCTGCGGGGAACTCTGCGAGCTGGTGTCTTTTGAACTGCAGTTGGAGGCCGAGCTGACGGGAGCCGATGAAACAAAATAAATGTCCGACTGTGGGTGTAAAAAAACAGAGAGAGAGGGAGAGAGAGGGGGAGAGAATGAGGTTCTTCCAGGAAATGCTAAAATTAAATGATAGTGTCAGAGACATGAAAACTAGAGGAGAGTATATTTGAAGTCAGGTGCAGTGTGGCTTGTTTGGAATTATCTGTTTGTATGAATTATGAGAGTTTTATTGCTTTGTAGCCGTGCATAGTGCCAGCCATATTTCCCACTGGGATAATAAAGATTGATTGAAATGAGAGAGCTGAGACAGCTTCTTCTACGACACAGTGTAGCTTGAAAACACTAAAAAAACACTCACAACCTGGAGAAGCTCTTTGCCGTAGTGAACACCAGTGAGTCATGAGAACACTGGTTATACACTTCATATGCACGTTTAAACTATAACTTATCCTATAACTTAAATACCACAAAATAAAAAAATAACATTTCTATATTATTATAATATATTTGGTCTTATTTAAAAAAAATAAGACCAAATGATCAGAGAATAAGAATAAGAATAAAAACATAAACTGAAGTTGATATTTGAAGTACACACACGGACATGATATTGTGTTCGCTGTCGATCATACTGACCCGTGAAGCGGCCAACTGCAGCTCTGGGACCACTGCTGTGTATACAAGGTTGCCATTGACCACCAGTCGGATCTCGATGGAGTCCGTTGTGAACGCCAGGATGTAGGGAAACGCACAAACTGCAAAGACAACACAAGGCATATGACAGGCAGCAAGCGTGACTGACACACGGATGGAGGATTTTTTGAGCAGTTTAGCACTCGTCCTTCACAGTAAGACAGTTCTTGGTTGGAATCCTGGTTCACTCTAGACCCTTTTCATGTTCACTGTGGTCTGCATGGGATTTATCTGGCTGAACTGACTGCTGGTCTCAGGCTGCTTTTAATGGTAAATAGTTTGTATTTATGTAGCACTTTCTTAGTCTTGACTCAAAGCTGCTTTACACTACAGTTTGCCATTCACACTTTCATATAGCGCATCTCCTATCACTCATACGCTGCCAGCATAGCCCTTTGGAGGAACATGACCATCCAAGTCCAGACCAGGTCTGACCCTGCTTCCGAGATCAGACGAGATCGGGTGTGCTCAGGGTGGAATGGCCGCAAGGCACACAGCTCATCTATCATTGGTTTTTTAATACCACTCACACACAGCCATCAGGAGCAATGTGGGGTAAAGTGTCTTGCCTAGGGCCACACATGGCATTTAGACTAGCGGAGCCGGAAATCGAACCCACAACCTTTCAGTTGAAAAACAATTCACTCTACCACGAGTGCAGAGATTCACTGGATATTATCCAGGGAGACTGCATGTGTGTGAACTCAAAGGTCATCACAAGTCCCACCGAACATCCTCCACAGATTCTCCTGCCGCCTCCCCAGCTTAATCTCTGGATTATGTCTGAGTGAGAGAGCGCAGCAGGAGAAACCCCCAGATAATTCACAGTGAGTGTCCTCCCTCCTGCATGCTTAAGTGGCCGTTCACATGCATTGTCTTTTGTATGTGCAAAAACATTACATTGTGTGTCACATCGTGATAGAAATATTTACATTTTTACAGATCTTTTCATACTATGGCTCAAAAAGTAGGTCAAACTGGTCTTTTTTCACTCTGAAATAAACTTCCAACGTCCAGACAAAGCTCCTGAATCAGTTGGTAAAGGAGGGGATGCACCCGGACCTCACCACATATGCGTCAAATGTAAATGTAAATTAATTCAGTGAGACACCAGCAACTGCAGTCATCTCAGCAGCTCCCAGGTTTTGATTGCCGAGTAACAAAGGGCACGACAAGAGCGTGGGTGCCTCGATTTAAAACACCTCTGACTTCTTTTGCATGTTTTTCTTCCTTTTCAGTGCTGCATGCCCCTAATTCAGCAACCAAATCTCCAGACATTACACAGGGTTGTTGCCTAAAAACGGCTTCAAATGTTGGCCCTGTGATTCCCTGCCTCTAGCTGGGATTTTCTCCTGCTCTTGTGCGAACCCTCAAAAAATAAGTGGTGTATATAAAAATATTTCTAAATGTATTTCTTTTATTGCTCAGCAATTATTGTTATTGCTTGTTTTGTGTGTGTGTGGAAGTGTGAAAGGAGAGCACATTATTGGATGTACAGCAACCTCCCCCGGCAGTTTATTGTTACAATCAGGCTCAGGTTTTTCATGTTTAGCACCAATTGTGTTTTCTTTTCACTGTTTTCTGCATTAATACGGCACATGCACAGAGAGATACGCCACAACCCCACAAACACATGCAAGTCATCAAAAGCATTGGATGCTTGGGGCTACACATGGTGTTTCCACAGCAACAGCAAGCTCTGGCCAGGCCAGCAGCATGGGCAGGGTGGAGTTCAAACAGTGTTGCCATGGCTACCTACCAATAGCATTGGGCATCTGGTTCCAGCTGAAGTGGAAATCCGAAGTGTTGGACTGGATCATCGGCGTGGAGCCGTTAAACGGACAAACTTTCTTATAGGAACAAATATCTGTGAACAGAAAGAGCCAAGTCCAATAAAGAAAACACTTCTACAGTTCATTATTTCTTCATCCATCAGCACTTTGAACAAAGACCAAGAGCGTCTTATTATAACTCAAAGAAGTAACAAATAATAATACAGCAGAGAAAGGTTCTGCTTTGACAGAGAAGTAAATGTAGAGGGTCAAAGGTCAAAGGACGACTCACAGTTGTAACACAACAGCAGACCAGCCTCCCCGTCTTCATACACATCGATGGCTGCTACAAAATTTACCTGCAGGCATAGAGACGAGCTGGTTTAGTGAAATCGCTTCGACAAGATTCCAAAGGTCTGATATGAGTAACTGTAATGTCAGGTAATGTCAGGTCACACAGCCTTAAGGTAGCCTTAAAGGTACTTAAGGTCCCACAGCTCGACTAAAGGCCATTGCACAACAGACACATATTTTATGTGACGTTTTCACAAGTTAATGATCATTTTTGAACCTTTATCAAGTCAATGCAGCTTGATGGGATAGAAAATGGATATGTCGTATATCTGTACTTTTATTATTAATATTGTGGTCACAAATAAACCAGTGACATCATTACACTGAACAACTGAATGCAACTTTTATTTTTCCATCCCAGGTTAAATTTTATAAAGTTTAAAAAGTCTCCTTAACCAATATGAACATGGACTGAATGTCAATAGAATGACTGAGCATCAGCATTGTGGCTATTTGATGATGCTACCCCGTTACTAGTTGTGTCGTGTTAGATGTGAATAGTGAGGGTGTATACAAATAATTCCCAATCTCACGCTGTTTATTTGCGCTGCCGTTGGTGTGCAAGGGCCTTAAAATCGAAATGTTGTGGCTGATTGGCGTCCACGCGTCTGCTGCAATTTATTTATTGTAGTTACTTTCCTCTAAGAAAAATGGTTAAAGCAGAATAAGATGGTTTATTAGAACAGCTGTTCCTCCCCCAGCAGGCTCATTTCTCACTTCTCTTCCCTCTCCTCTCCAGCTGGTTGCTGTAAATGACGACGTGTTGATTCACCAAAGCAGTCTGGTGATCAGACGGGTAAATAAAGCGACTAACTGGGTCAGCTCAAGGTCTCAGTTCTGCTCAACTTCAGCAGACACCACATAACAAATAAATGGAAGATGAAAAGCCATTCTAATTTGCATGTGTGTGTGTGTGTGTGTGTGTGCCTCACCCTGTTGGCGTCTACGTGATGTAGCCTATAGGCATCTCCAGTGCTCTCATTGATCAGGTCAAACTGGTGTTTGTAGGCCACACATATCATGTTGTCGTTTTCCCCCGTCGGCCCGTCTACCAGCGCCATCACCACCGGCGGGTCACACAGACAGATCTCCTGACGGGTGGACGGCACAAGACAGAAACAGTCAGCGCTCACACACACACTTGCAAGCTAATCTTTTTATCTGTACATGATAATGTAATAACTTCCAGCTCTGACATCCTGACCCCTGTCTGTCAAAGTCCTAAATAATAATAATGCAACATAAAAATGTTATGTAATTTCTACGTGGATTTGTTAGGTGTGTTTTTTTGATACTGTATCCTGAATGGACATAGTCCATAGTCTTCTGGTTGCAAAACAAACTCCTATTTTGAAGCTTTGATCCTCGTGATTTGACCGATGCTGTGACAAGTTTTGCAAGCAGAAATTCACAGATGTCAACAAGGCTCTTAGTAGACAATGCCAGCTGTCAGTCACACTGGTGTCTATGTGTTATTGTTTCTTTGCCTCTAAATGGGAGCATAATTAACAAAACTAACATTTTCTTTTGCAGAAGACCTGCAACTAGGAACTGAGCCCATTAACTCCTCAGAATATATTTACTGAATATGAAGCCAGTGAAAATTGGCTCATAGACTACCATTTAAAGAGAGTTCTTTAAGTGCTATCATACTTTTCTATAACCACATTGGTGGCATCCCACTTTGAAAATTGCACATATGAAAATGTGCGATTTTAAAGTGTTATGACAAAGCAGCTACAATAATTTATTTATCCTTTTCTTTATTGATGTCCAGTCGGTCGTACCCGTATGTACTGAAACTCCTCCACTGGCGAGTCTGCCCCTGTGGAGACGGCACTAAAACCCTCGCACCGTGGCTGTTTCCGGGTGATGAGGAGGAGTTTGTTCCTGATGGCTGCTACTATCCTCAGCTCTGAGCCGTGGTGGGTGTTGATGGAGTACAAATGACAGCCTGGGACAAAGAGGAGAGAGGGCGAGAGACAGGAAGTATCGTACACGTGTTGTTTCCCGGCATCGTCCCACAGATCAATGCATTAACACACAGCTGGCATCACACCAGCAGCAGGTCGAAGGTTTTGTGTTTGGAAAAGCAGGAAAGAAAAGTAGTAATTACTTACACACTCATTTTTTAAACATAGGGCTGCTTAAAGTAACATTTGCGTTGGATTATGATAAATGTTTGTTCGATAAAAGCTTTATTTTAATTTTTTGAAATTGCACTTTGCTTGTTTAATAAATGACACTTGTCCTCAGTTTCTCCTCCAATTACACCAAAATCAAATGGGTTGCAGCAACAATGGGGAAATACGACTTTGCTACGAGTATTAGGGCCAAACTGAAGAAAATAGTTTTTTATCTTTCGAGAATAAATTCGTAATTATTATTCAAGCAAAATCAAGAAATACTTAATCATTTTGGCACATCAACACCACATTATCATCAGCATCAATGACTTTGAAAAGACTGAAAGAAACTGAGTCGGTTTCGAAGAAAGAATCACATAGACTCGGATTTATAAATTATAATACAAGTAATGATTATAAAGATATTATAATATAGACTTTATTCTCGTAATATTACGACGTAATTTTCATAATATTATAACTTTTTTTTCTGGTAATATCATCAGATGCCCAATTTAAATTTGAAACGGCTTTTGCTTGCTGCAGTCTTAACTCCTGTTCATACAGGTCCTTCCAGTGCGTTCCTAATGAAACGATAAAAGGACAAAAGCTAAAGTCTAAATATGTTATTTATCTGATATTAAATTGATATTTTCATCTGATTGATGAGATGAAATGGTCAAAAATACCTTTCGTTTTCTCCAGCTTATTTTCCCGGCTGTCACACTTGGTCCTGACGAGCTGCCGTTCCTCCAGGCTTCTCTTCAGCGCGCCGAGTCTGAACACATAGAGCCGAGCATCCTTCCCTAGAACAAAACAAAACAAAAGGACCCTTATGTTTTGCCTTAACGTTACTCAAGATTTGCTATTGCGTACTTTATAATAGCATCCTCCCACGGCCAGACAATAGTGCTGTGCTGCTTAATATTCAAATGACCAGAAAGCTTCTTAGGCTCTCGCTCGGAAAAGCACACACACACACACACATTTGTGTCAAATGTTCCAGCCACTATCACATAATCATTGTCAAAACCCAGTCACTCCTGTTTCTCGCTATTAGACCTGGCTAATCATCTGTGGGGTAATTGATTATATGCTCTTTTTGTTGGAGCATGAACATTTGTACATATGCTATTTGTGTCCTCTTCATGCTTTATGACTCAGGTTTCCTTACATCCATCTGTTGGGCTGCGTTTCTGTCGGTCCTTTAAAGCCCAGTGATTACACACACTCACATGTACCACCTCGACAAGGACTGGTTCTCTATAGGTCAGCTTTCTTAGATCACAGCAAGCAATCAATGTGTTCGCTGGACCAACGGAGGTGGAAAGGGTAAGTAGCAACTCAACAACACACAGAGATGAAATGAGAGAGAGAAAGGGACGCGGATTACGAGAGCTGCTGTAAAATGATGTGTCTATATTCTGCAGCAAAATGAGGAGATGACGACGGATTGAGCCAGAAGAGGTAATAATCTCATATACAGCGAGGAGACAGTCGAGCAGTCTTCACCTTGTACCTCGTGGTCCAACCCTACCTTTGTCAGCTCTGGTGATCAGCAGGTCCTGAGGCTCGAGAACATGCATCTGCTTCACCACCATGGTTTTGTCAAACACCTGCACTGGAGGCAGAACCTGCGTCTCTGAAACACAGAATATAAAGATGGGTTCATCCAAAACCTAATCCTAATCCTGTGTTTAAGAAAAAAGAGCTGGGGGATACTGATTGATTGCACACTCACCAGTGTTGGAGGAAGCTGGATCAGGGCCTGAAACAAAGACAACGTCATTATTATCGTCATCGTTAGTGTTGTTGGCCTTGGCGTTCTGCTGAGCACAGTATTGAATGGATATGGACGGGTGCCTTTATTTTAGAGAACACGGAGCGATATTGATTAGGGTGACCTCACCATCCAGCAGCATGACCCCCGCTGTGTCAGTGGCAGCCAGCAGAGACTGACCCCAGGAGTCGGCGCACACAATGTCATAGGGGAATGTGCTGCAGAACGACTGGGACTCCCATGGCTGCGGCAAACAACAGCATGGAGTCACGCACACACAGTTATCATGACTTCACTTCACAGGGAATGCACAGGGAGTACATTCATCTCTATTCTTAGAGTGTGGAGGTAGATAAACAAGAAAAATAATAAGATTAACTGTGTTGTGAAGTCAAAGAAATGTCCCAGAACAGAAACTTTACCTCTTTTCTGCACAGGCCTGTGGTGACAAGACTGGTCGGAGCATCTCCTCGCACAATTGTCTTCAGCTTTAGAGCCTGCGGAGGAAATGACACAACGTGGTCATCTGTCACTTCTTTAGGTTTTTGGAATGGTTTAAATGTCCAAAGATGGTTTAAATGAAATAATCTGTTACAAGTGTCAAAAATGACCCTCGTATGGTATAGTGTACATATCAATATCAATATCAGTATGTGTCATATTATAAATGTAAATACAGATACACCCGTGCAAGTAGTATTTTACTGTTGCAGCTGGTTAATGTGTATTTATAAATATTTTAGTTGACAGGTTCCTAATTTAGAGGTTGTTTCCCTCATAGGTGTCACAAGATACATCTGAGGAGTCATAAGATGATTCATGTGAGGAAAAGAAGAAGAAGTAAATTCTGCACAACACAAATAAGCAGTCATTTTCTAGACAGTTTAGTCTATTTTTTTCCTTTTCTTCATCTTGCTACCTCTATCTTTTAATCTAAAATATCTGCTGTGTTTTTAGAGACAGGCATTTCATAAATCTGGCTCCAACCCTTTCTGGGAATTTTGTTTAACCAGCTATTTCAGGAAATGTGATGATCTGTGAAATGTTATGTTTTTGCAGAAATGAGCCTAACAACATGACATGAGGTGCCGACAAGACATGGATTGTCTGTGTCACAAGGCAAATAAAGTAAAAATGTCTACCTACAAATGTTTTCCTGTTGTGGAATACAAGCATAACATTTTAATCAACACTCTAGTACCATGGTTCTCAAACTGTGGTACATGACCTTCTGGTGGTACTGTGATCAGAGTGGAGCTGAGAAATTTTGACCTGAAGTGTGTAGAAAATTAAACAAATAACAAAATAATAACAAGAAATTAAATAATAACAATTATCTCTTGCCCCATCTTAATGAATCATGTAACATACTGTAATAACATCTGGACAGGCCTTTCAAATCTTTACCTCTGCACAGGATAAATCACTTATGTATTAAGCATGGTGAATTATATGCACATTTCATTCTATTACTTATCTTTAACTTGCCAGACATTAGCTTTTCCATTTTAATTTAGGTGCTGGGAATTGTCACTGAAGTAGAAAAGAGCAGGACAAGCAAACTAGCAACAGTTAACCCCCCCAAAATAATCAAAAATCCTACAGTTTGCACAAATGTTCAATCAGCAACCATCTGATCAGACTGGTAATTTCCAATCCAAGCTACACAGACAGACATTTCAATTTACATATCCGCATAAACAGCCAATCTGTGTATAATGAAATCAAAACCAACCAACAGTACAGTGGCTTCACCCGAGCACTGTGTAATTTACATTCTTCAAAAATGAATCTCCATCAAAATATTATTCTACCGACTTATCATGTATAACGTGCATCAGACGATGAATGAGCGGTTTGTTAGGTTGAAGGAGGACGCCGTCCATCTACAGATCTGGAGAATCAAAGACTCGACATGTCTACCTTCCTTTGCTTTCAGCACAATGTGTCGATGCCTCGGCTTTGTGTTAATGAGCAAAGAGCGACAGAAACAAGGTAGAAACACACAAACAGAGACACAAAATGAAGGTGGCACACAACAAGAGAGACAGAATTACTTCAGTGGCATAAACACACACGGTTTCTCTTGGACTGCCTTTTTTGAAAAAAGGTGCAGACAGAACGTGAGTGATTTGTAAAGAGAAATTCTCATCTGGTTGTACTTTATTTCATGTTCATCAGCCTTCATTCAATCAATTTAGATCCAAATTACAGGCCAAAATCTGCCTCCCTGTTTGTTTGGAGCACTGTTGGCATATTTCTAGATTGATGGAAGGCAGATGTTTAGAAAAGACATAGTGTGACGGTGGGTCAAAGGTCTGTTCAGTCATCACAGGAGAGTCACAGATCTGTCTTTTTACAAGTGGCTGCTCATGTTTGAGTCAAAGTTTAAATAAATAACACATTTATCGCTGGAAATTAGTAAAAAAAAACAAAAACCCTGTATATTTTTGGGGTGAAGTGGCCCTTTAAGTATGCCCGTGCCAATAGATAAGTGTATATATACGGCTCAACAAAAAAAAAAGCATTGTATTTCAGCATGGACAGGAAATCTCTGTTACGTCTCTTCACAACAGTAGCTAATCAAAACCAGCGAGACTTTTCCCCACACACATAAAATCACCACCCATAAAATACATGGAATTATATGAGCCACTCGGACTGTGAGGTCGTTTCTACATTGTACACTAAACCCAGTCGTCTGTGCGTTTTCCATGTTTTCCAGAATAAAAACAATGCTTAGGAATGATATCATTTTCATAACTTCATAACTAAGTAACAGCCATTACTGATTTCTGTCCTAAGTAACTGCTGGATATGTACTTTTAAGTGGATATTGTATCATAGAGAGTTTACACAGACACTGCTCTCTTCTTTCATCTAATTTCGCACTGTGCCTCTACATTTTTTTTTACGTCAAACTTTCGTCCCCATTTTGTGAATCAGATCTTTGAATCCAGGCACCTTAATGTAGACTCGAGAGAGACTCGAGAGAGTTTTATAAAAGTGTTGACACAATCCTCTGGGTCACCTTCAGTTATTGCTGAGTGTGCAAAGCAAAAAACCTTAAGGAGCAGCAGTGAGTGGTGCAGTGAATGATTTTGTATTTTTTTTCTTGTTGCCCTGGCAAATGTGATAGAGACTAGAGTCACTCTGCCACAAGTTTTTGAAGTGAACACAACTCAGGGCTGCCCATCACGATCAATATGCTGGTTTTAATTCAAAACACAGGATCAATACACACTTTAATATTCCTATATAACCTGCTAATGGTCATTTGAAGGCGTTTACACTGTTTAATAATATAAAACACTGGTTGGATGGTGTATGTATGTGTGTGTGTGTGTATGTGTGTTCTTTTGTACCTGCCCTATTCTGACAAATTCAGCTTGCCGCGCCTCCTCCTTCTTCCGTGCCGATTTTGGAGACTCGGGCAACACGTCGCTGAACGATCGCCGGTTCAACATGTTCTGCGGAGAAAAAGGAACCTAAAGGTGGAACATGAACAGCCATCATTTTGTACACACACACGCACACACATGCACACGCACACGCATGAAGGAAAGAGAAAACAGAGAGGACTCTTTAGAGCCTGACCCTAGCAGAGAACAATACAGCAAGAATGAAACATAGTGAGGGTTAAATTGTGTTAGGGGCAACAGTGAAAACAAGAGAAGTAAGAGCAACGGTGATGTGAGGAGAGAGAGAGCCCTGACGAGAAAGTCAGCACTGCAGTGGTATCCGGTCGGTGTGGTGCAGTGTGCAGGGGGCTGCAGTGGAATACAGCAGCACACAGCTCAGCGGTGGCTACAGTCGCTGCCAGTTTGTGAAGTGACAAGGTGGAGACAGAGGAGAGCTGCAGTGTGTCTTAACTTGTAGAAGACAAGAAAAAAAAATGACATCCGCTCAGGAATGGACTAAGTGTTGTACCTTGTGCAGGTCAGGCATGAGGTCTTGGTAGAGCGAGCGGATCAACATATCAAGGGTCCGCTGACGCTTCTGGGCAAACGTTGGTGTCTCCAGTGTGGCTTTCTCTCCATTGATTACTGCCACAGATGCAGACAGATGAGTTTATTTAGGAAAAGCCTAGAGTGCAACAACTTATAGATCATATTATGTCATGATGCAGTTGTTTCTTCTCACATTTGACTAATAAAAAGTCCCTGAATTCGTGGTGATCAGTAAATACAGGCGGCGGAGGGAGAGGGGGCCCAAACAGTGGAACACTCTCCTCTGAGAAAATCTTCAACCTGTGAGAGACAGCATGCTGTTATTACGATGATAAATATATAATAATACAAATTATAATGCCTATGCCTATAATAACAATAATGACATTACATTACATACCAATGTAGTCATATTGATGAGTATGTTCAAACAATAATTAGGGAAGGGAATCAGTATCAGACCGATAAAAATGTAAAATCCAGTACAACTGTAAAAATGTAAATAATCAGAAAAAGCATTTTAGCTGAGTCATGTTTGGGTTTAATTCTCCTTTTTTTGGGGGAAAACAATATTTGTTACAAAGTTGGTGAATTGTGTCTTTGAAATGACTCGGCACAAAAAAGTGCCATCGTGCCATCCCTAATAATATTATAAGAATACACATTAATGATAGTATTAACATTATGTACAGTCACTGATGTTACATTGTGATAATACTATCATCATACTACTGATGTACATACTATAAAAAGTGACCTTTATGGTTAAGCACATTCAAAATACATCAGCATGGAACACAAACACTCACCTGTAACTGTCATTCTGGCTATTATACCTAACTAATGCAAAAATATCTGTGAGTGAATGTAAAGAAAAACACCGATAATGGAGGAGAAGCAACGTTAGCCCACAGCTGTGGTGTCATCATCTCACGTCTGTGATAACCACTTCATTTCTCTGACAGACACTGTCCGCATGAAGGATACGGGTGAAGTGTGATCGGATCATTGATGGTTTGAAGGACGACGATGTGTCATCCCCTTCCTGGAAAACTATGGTAACAATGTCATTTCCAATATGCCTCTTTCTTTCCACCTGCCAGAGAGGACAGAGAAAAAATGGGGGACACACAGCAATGTTAGCGCTCAACCACTTATGTGTGACAGGAATTCTCCCAACACCGTAACTGATTTTACGGTCACGCAGGGGACATAGGAGCAATCTTTAAAACACAATACTAATATCCTACCTCAAAAAGCGGTTACAAGAAATCTAAGTCCTGGGGCATTTTCAAAATAAATACCACCAGATACTGTACGTTACAATGAAACGGAATTATGACTCCAAGAAGGATTACAATGTTTTATGCAAATGACGGCAATCAGGGCTACAATGTAGCCTTCAAGCACCAAAATGACCTCAATCAGGTGAGCGTTAGAACCACTGCTGAACTGTTAACTGTGGAACAAATGAGGTAAAAGCTCCACAACACATTGGTTCACCTGTCGCTTTCACATCAAGCTCTTTTTATTATACTGTCACTCATCCGCTCCCTGTCAATTATACTTAACACCTTAAATTTCTATGTTTTTTATAGCTTTTATAGTTTTTCTTTTTACTATGCCAGGGCTGCACAACTTTATCTTGATGTATTCTATATAGAGTGAGAAATAAAGTGTTCGATTCTATTTCTAAATCATTTCTATTTATTATTATTATTTTATAATGAGTTCATATTTTGTACTATGATATTAATGCTGGACACCCACTGTGTCACATTTTGACTTGACTTTGAGATTTATTTAACATTGTCAAAAAGAGTTTTTGGTTTGCGAGAACATGGAAACTCCATGTTGAAAGGCCCTCGTCATGAACCCGGGTCTTTTTGCTGCCAGGCAACAGTGCTCGCCACTACTCTTCTATGGTTACAATCAGGTGTTATGCCCCAGTCTAGGGGGCCGAAGACATAACGTGATAAGCACACACAGCAGTTCGACTGCAAAATAACGACGTCAGTCGTAACACAGGCTTGAATTTCAAATTTGCGCACAAACACCTCAGCAAAATCGCACCCCATAGGTGTTTCATTTAAACCAGAACATTGTTTCATTTAGCCGCACCACTGGTAAGAGTATAGAACTAATTATTTCCTTTCCACCACACTCTTTTAATAAAAGTAACACAGCTCGATCGATTAAATTGAACTGACGAAGCAGACATTTCTGTCTTCAGGTGTGAAATGTTATAGTCAGATTCCACCATATGATTGTAGCTATGGTCACTCAAGATAGAAACAGCATGAAACAGAAACAAGAAACAGTGCAGCAGCTCTGTATTATTGACAGCTAAAATACATTTTTAAATTTTTTGATATTTTAAGTAAAAATCCACTTAAGTGCCAGATCTGGTAAATGTCAGCTCTTTAAAATCATACTCAATAATATTGACAAAACAAAATGAAACCCTGGAGGAAAGTGATGATCCTTCTTTCTTTCCTCTCCTTAAAGCGACTGACTGCAATTGCATTGAACTTGCTGCCGGTGACTGATGAGAATTTTAAATGTCTTAAACACCAGTGTTAATAATAATAGCAGATCTAGCACTACCGCCTCAGTGTGGGCAGGGTCGACATGTCGTACCGTTGATAGATACACGACACAAACACAAACTAGTGACGAACAATTAGATCATTAGAATCAGTCAATTAGAAATATTTGTTCAGTACAGAGCAGATTCTGTCTGACACAGACACTGAACCGACATATGGCTGAACTGTTGTGATTCAGCTCACGATCACTGACTTTCAGCAATGCTGTCGCTAAATGCAGCACTGCTGAATTATTATTATTATTTTTTAGCTGATCTATAGTTCATCATTGTTCGCTTTGATTTTTGACGTCGCACTTATGACTCTTCCAGTGACGACACTCTGTGACCAATCAGTCGCCCGCCGTCTGTTGACGTCACATTTTTAGTATCGGCTCTGCTCCCTTGGAACTTTGCCAGAGCAGGTACTAAAAAAAGCAGAGTCAAGTAGAGTCGAGCTGAGTCATGCTAGAAGTGTATAATGGAACAGTGCAGGGGCTCGGGAAAGAGGGTGTTGAAGGTGCTGCAGCATGAATTGCCTGTACACAACCTAGTGAGTCCACAACTTATGGAAAATGATCTCAAATTGATAATTTTTCAATTAAAAAGTGTGAATATGGGACTTTCAATTCAATTTCTCGTTAAACTGTACTTATTCAGAACTTTTAGAGAACTCTCTTTATACAGCTGCTCAAAATCCAGCTATTAGGTCTCTGAAACACAGCTGTGAGGATTTTCATTATTTTTCCCATTCAAAAATGTCATTTCAAACGTGCACTCAGAGACACGGTGTTTTATTTTGAAGGCTTGAAGTATTGGATCTCAGGCATTTGTTTACCATAAATACACTTTGTAAGGAGGAAGTTGAAATTCAGTGTCAGATACTTTGACCACAGAGAAACAAGTGCCAGATAGTTTGACTACAGTAATGTGTTGCTGTAGATTGTTAACAATAACAACATTCAGCATTTGTGCATGCAGTACATAATTTAACTGTCTTAATAACAATTTATCCACACAGGTACACCTGCGTACACCTAGTCTGAGCTGGTGCGAGATGTGATCGTATGCCAACGTCCACATTGATAAGTGCCGATCCTGGGTGCGCACCCATTTTTTGGTGTACACATGTTTAATAAATGCCGGAGTGAGGATGCAGTCAGTGCCCAGCTGCAGTACAAGTGTGTCTACTAATGTTACCAGTGTGTTTTAAAGAAGTTTGTATTGGCAATTGATAATAATTTCATAGCTCTTACTGTGCATTAAAGGACCACACATGCATGTACAGAGTGCAGGCAAAATGATGTCCCTGCACGCACGGAAAAGTGCCAAAAGATGTGTTCAGTCTCATCTAGATTAGTCATGTAATATCGATCAACTTTAGCATCTTTGTTATTGTATTAACATGTTAATATTTGCTCATTTGCACAAAACACAAAGTACAGCAGAGACAGAAGGGAATTATTTTTAAACCAGCAAGTATCTAACGAATAAATATTTTGACTAGATGCTGATACTTGATGAGTAGAAGATGGATACTGGAAAGCAGAGAAATAGAGCTTTGCGCAAATATACTTGTCATTACAGTAGCCCTCAGGACCGTCCAATCACAGACGAGATAGTTTCTCAGTACTGTAATTACTAAACGGTTATTGAAAGAAGATGGGGCAGAAGCACTCACTCATTGAACATTTTTTGACAATTCTACAGCCATAAAATCAATATAAATCCAGACAGCCTGAATATAGTGATGGTCATAAGAAATTAAAATCACAGTTGAAAGTTGGGTTTTGAATCTTAATCAATCCTTCTTCCAGTAATTGTTTGGATATTTCATTAGTGGTGGAACAGATCAATGTGTGCGTGCGTCAACATATAATCTGAACATAAACTCCAATAAAAGCATCAATAAAAAAGAAAAAGAAAGAAAGACTGAAAACTTACTGCAAAGTGACAGAATTGAACGATGCACACAGACACACAGTCACTCACCTGCTGTTTGTTCTCTTTGGAGTAGGGTAACATGGTGGACACATGGAACATGAGCTCATGGCCCTGATACACTGTGTAGATGGACTTAATTCCTGTAGTGTCATCTGCAGGTAGAAAAGAAACATAAACAAAAGACGATGACGAGTTAACATTTGCAAATCCAAAAGCCTGTGTTATTTTTTTTGTTTGCTAAATGATGTCATGCAAATATAATATGATTCATTCACTCTTGGTGTCTAGCCCTCCTCGGTATCCTGCCCATCCCTGCAGCGTAATGGAGTCGCCCAGCAGATTGAGAAACTTATCAAAGGTCTCGCTCCCCGTCTCTGAAACACACACTTTTGTTAAAGGGGTAGTTCAACATTTTGGAAATACATTTATGTGCTTATTTCTGTGAGTACAAAAACATGAAGAGGACTACAGGCCCTGGTATACTTCCGCGAGTGCAGCCCAGATTTTATAACCGCGTGCAAAGACCACATTGGATGCATGCATCCGCCCCACCTGTAGGTGGACTATTAAGAGTATACCAGGGTCAGCATGTGCGGGGAAGTATACCACAGGCTTACGAAGTTCGAAAACACTGTCTCCTGTCACCATTGTTTCAATCTTATGCTAAGCTAAAACTAGCCATCTTCTGGCTGCTTCATATTGAACGGACAGCTATCAAAGTGGTATTAATTTGAGTGTCGGGAGAATTACCATTGCTAAACATCTCGTCATCTGTGAGCTGTCCATCTTTGGCATACAGGACACCAAATTTAAAGTTGACAGATCCCTGAAAGATAGTGAGATGACATGAGATAATGACGTATTGCACAACATAATGACATTTGTGACGTATATAAGGTCATTATAATGCACAGTCATAATATTATAAAGTAAAACTGTAAGAAATGTCCTGCAAATATGAAACAACATTAACGATGCATACAAAACAGGTTTGTGACGGTGAGTGGAAACCTACATGAAGAAAACCTTACAAACGGGCACAAAAGATATCGTCTCTGCATAAAATAACCTGACCCATGAAAGCAGTGTCATCCCATACCTCCTGTTCCTCCAGCACCAGCAGGTCCTGAGGAAAGAGAACGTTATTATTATTTACACTCATCTCTAGGTGGAGATGACACAGCCTGAGGACACCATACGGATAATGTAAGGTGTGCTGAACGGGCACGACATAAATGGATCAGTGTGAACATTTCACTTGGAAGGGGTTGGTGCCTCGGTGTTACTCTCACCTTCTGAATCTCCGGGTTGAGGATCTCCCTGGGGCCTTTCTCAAACCTGTCCATGTTCATTGCACTGGGAATAAGAACAGAAGCAGGAGGAGACGGAGAAAGTGGAGGAGGAGGAGGAGTGGGGAAATCAGTGATGAAAAAGATACCAGAGTGTTTATCAATGGAAGACGAAAGAGCCTGAAGGGCCACACACAAAGATGACACCTGATACAGGGGATTTCTCATCCTGCTTGTACCACTAGTACTCATTCAGGGTTTCAGTGATGCTGCTCTGCTGCAGCAATGTACGATCTCCACTTTCCTCTTTCTGCAACATATGTGAGCTCATGCATTATATCATTACCATAGTTTTAGAGTTAATCTTACAAATATTAAAGGCCCAGTGTGTAAGATTTGTGACATCTAATGATAAGACTGCAGAGTGTATCTGTACTCCTTCACTCGCCTCTCCCTTTTCCAAGTTCAAGGAACTACAGTAACCCACGTATATGAGAAAGGACTGTTGTTCTTCTTCAGTTGCGTAGTAAGTTTCTGCTTCAAAATGCCAAACGTACAAAAACTTTCGTTATTTTAACGCAGTTATAAAACACTTACAAACATACTCATGTGTAGTAATGAAAAAAAAAAGACACAATGGACCTTTAAATATTATGGCATGACATTAGTTAAACAAAACAGTTAAGGCTTGTTGTCACCACAGCATGATACTGTGTATTTCTCTGTTATAAAAGAGCTAAATGTCTTATTTTTGCACCCAACAAACAAACCTAAGAATAAATGGCGAGGGATTTGAAAGGACTTGGATATGGTGGGAGTGGATTTTGGGAATGGATTCAAATTAAATAAACCATTGTTGGTTTGCACACAACAATGATGATCATTGGTAAGCAAAGCAAGTAAATCTGTGTGTGACTGTGGACAAAGAACAAACCGTCCACATTACAGAATTTAGTAAGTTATGCAAAAAGCAATTTGTCAGAGACATCACAAGCTAACAGCAAACATAAATAATTACACATGTACTGTGAGGAGTGAATTGGTGTCGAGCCGCAGGCTGCACTTCTCACCTGAGGATGGACTTGACTGATAGTGTTTTGGTCGGACTGTACGGGAGGCTGATCTTCAGAGTTCCCTGAGCCAAGAATGACACACATCGGGGTTTTACAAACTGTTAACACTGTGATGAGTCACTAAAACAACATGTATTTCTGGGAATGTCTTAGAATATATTTGGGAAGCGACTGAAGGAAAATCAGGAAACCGTCTGCCACATACCAGCTGCACTAGTGTTCTTTGTCCAAAGAATACCATGCAAAATCAGTGCTACCCTGAAGGAAATTGAGGCAACTAACATATTTTCCAATTAGTCATACAATGATTAGAGGGAGCCAAATTAACCAGAGACAGTGGAGCCAAATAAAGTTGTTCTGTTCCACGACGACAACATCCTGTACCAGTTAGAGTCTGACAGAGACAAGACAAATCAATGTGATCAGGCTGTGGAGGTGCACCACCCTAATCAGGTTCCAGATGAGTCTGGTGGCCAAAATTAGATCCAAGCTATGGAGCTGAGTCACCACACGACAAACACACAATCGCGAACATGCGTTCCTCTAACACACACACACAGACACACACCTACACACGCTGTGACTCAAAACTAGTATCAAGGTCCCTCAAGATGCCAGTTTGTTCTTTCTTATATTTAGAAATACTGCCACCTACGACTGAACGGTGTTCATACTCAAGAAGAATCTGTTCCACAGTGTACAAAAAGTTTCATTGCGTTCCCACTTTGATTGAGGGAAGATCATTTGTGGCTTCCTTTTTTTAAAAAAAAATTCTACTCCACAATTCCGATATTGAACTTTTCGACGACTGCTTTGATTGTTTTACAGATTGTGCAGAAATAAAACATGTCAATCACAAATTGATGCAGGTTGTCAGCGACTCCACCAAAAGTGGTGTAATTTCAAAGACTGAGGAACAAAGAGGCTGGAGCACTATTTCCATTTAAAAAGGCAGATGGTAAACAGATGGTAAACTCACCGTCTTTCTCCAGAGGATGGCTCTGTACTGAGGAACCCGCTGGTTATTCTGGTCTGAGAGGACGACTGACAGGTAGAAGGGATTCTTCTCTGCATCTGTACCAACATAGTTCTGATGAACTGAGAGAGAGAGAGAAAACAAAGAATCATTAATGTACAGTCGTGAGAATGTCCCAAATGAGCTGAACGTTTCGATGAATAAATGATTGAAATCAGATGAAAAATGAAGGATGACAATAATAATAAAAGACAGACTTTTTGCTTATTTTAGATAACAGCTGTTTGTTGATTTCCTTTCCCTTGAACACTGTCTTTGATCCCCTCACTGGCTTTTCCTGTCGTCCTCTGCCATTATGTCCTCCTTCCTACTCTTCCATTCACTATTTTCTGCCTCTCTTTTATTCATCCCCATCACCATTCTTCTTTTTCCTGTGTGACACTGGTACAGACAAAGATCTTCAGACAGAACCCCAGCAGAGTCACACATTCATGCCTCTGCCTCTTTGGTTGACAGGGTAACATGTTTGGGAAACAGTGCAGAAATCCGCCAACCCAATTACGTGCAGGATCTCTTCTGGTATTGCTATTTCTTTCTTTGTCAGATTCTTTTTCCTTGTCCTCTTTATTTATTCCTCCTTTGTGAGTCCACATTCTCACCTTCTTTCTCCTCCATGTGCTTTCCAGCTCTGTTTATTCTCCATTAGCTATTGTTTACGCCTCAGGAAGCCAATGACTTTGCAAGGCTGGGATGCATTTTCGTATATATTAGTTTAGCCAGCTTGAGCTCAAGTCAAGTGTCCACAACAAAAAAAATCGGTATGCTGCTAATGCAAGACAACAGGGACACAAGTTTTGTTCCATGACGAAATTTGGATTTAAAGTCTTTGTGTTCATTAGTCGGCACATTTTCATGTTGGAGTAATTGGCCTCTATTTCACTATGTATTGTGTTGTGTGATGCAGTCAGCTCTGCTCCGGCTGTGAGACACAGATGGCTCAGCTGCAGTCCAAAACAGTTTGAGCCAAATTTCTGGAGGCACAGTTCACTTTAAACTGCCCGTGCTGTATAGTGTGATTAGAAAGTGACCCCTGGCCTAAGAAGCATTCCTTTTCTTACTCTCGCTGACTTGTTGCTGACAAACTTTGCTTCACAAGTGCCTCCATCTATCTGAGGCTCTAACCTTTATCTCAGGCTTTCAGGTGAAGGCATTCATCCTTGATTTATGTCACAGTAAGGAAACACGAACAATGAGCTTCGAACGCACGACTTGCTCTGCCACCTACTCAGAGAACAGGCTGGGTGTTAGCGGCGATGCAATAATGAAGGTGAGAAAGGTAAAGGAACAGGTGACCAATATCTTTCTAAGCAATCTCTGGCATCTGTTAGATCATTTCTACATTAAAATATGGAAAAAAAGATGAGACAAATGTTGAGTTTTGCAGAGTGGTAAATTTATATTAGCTAGAACTTTTTATATCAAGTGCCAGCTGAGAAAATATTGAGCTCTTGAAATAACATTATTATCACCTACGATACAATACAGATGCAGATTTAGTACCAATGGGATAATTTGCTCTTTCATCCTCCTCCTCTTCCTCACACTGGTATAGTGAAATTAGATGGGACAAGAGATAAGATTATTATTATTTAATTTATTATATATTCTTTAAAATCTAGTTTGTATGCACTCCAGTCACAATTCCTCAGCTCTACTCTGATCACATACCCAGTAGAATAGTATTTCTGATTTTCCTCCAAGTACCACTTGTGGTACATGTACCACAGTTTGAGAACTGTGCTAGAGGATTCCAACATAAATTCATAGGCATCTGTACTTCTACTCAAAGTAACCTTTGGTCACCTTTTAAAGACATCATCTATGCTTTACTGTCGCTGCTTTGGAGGGAGGAAGGAAATATTTGTGAATACTAAAGTTATCCAAAGTGTTGTCTTTTGTTTGCTCATTTCATTGTGTGCATTTATTATGTGCACCAATGGATCACAACGGCATGACGCCATTTGCTGTGCGTGCTGCTGCCTAATCTCTCCCCCCCCGGAAAACACAAACTCACAAAGCAACCAAAGGAGACAACACAACAGCAACAAACATCAAGATGCCACACTACTTCCCGACATCTTCAAACAAGGTCTTAAACAATGGCTTCTGTGGTCTTAAGAGGCCCAATCCTGTTTCTCCTTTTACCCTAAAACTTACCCTAAGACCAGTTTTATGGTACTGTATGTACATGAGACTACAAACAAGGATTGTTGTGGTTTGTGTGGCGTCACAGAATGCTTACCAATGTGAGCTTTATGACGGTAATTATGATGCATTTCATTTAGTCAGAAGTTGAAGGTCAGAACTGGCATCATGTCCATGGATAAAAATGTAACAGTAAAAGTAGAAGTGGAAATCTGACATGAGGAGTCCAGTTGAAGGAGTCCTCATTTTGGAAATACTGACTTCCCAGTACAACTGGAATGTGCCATTAGTTTCTGTGGAAATGGTTAATCTGGGACTAATCTCATACCCCTCCATTTGAAGTGTTATCTCAAAGAAACTCAGTTTGGAGTGCTACTAATCTCATACACTTCACCCTACTCCTCTACCTCATCAAGCATCAAGACACCTTACGCCTTCATGTAAACGCACTCACCAGAGGTAGGCCTAAGTGCCGGGGCAGGGGTTGAAATGTGATTGAGCCTAAATGTGTTATCTGCCTCAGCTCAGTCTGTTGAGGCTGCATCCTCCACAGGCTTCCTCCCTCGGTACTGTATGGGATTATAGTGTAGTCGAGACTCTCGGTGGGAATACGGATGGATGCTAACTAGTTTTGGCCTTGAATGAAGAGCAGTGCTGCAGGAGGACGAGGCTGACATCACAAGATAAGTCGCATCCCTCAAAACCTGGGAGTACATTCAGAGGGTGTTCTTTCTCTTTCCTGCAACATCTGACTGTCAGCTTATATGCTCTAACTGTCCCTCACCACCTGAATGTGTTTTTCTGGCTCACACTAACTTTGTACAGCACAGCAGCAGCACTGACCTTTTCCCAGGAAGTATTTAAAGAACCATCTGGTGTGGTACTCGGGATTCTCCAGATGGACATCAGTTCTCCTCCAGGTTCCTGGAGTGTAGTCTGAAGTCTGCTTGTCACACACACACAAACACAAAAACACCACATTGTCATCGTCGCGGTCACAGCTCAAGTCGCAGCAGTCCTCTCTTTGGAATGTCACAATGCAGCAGCACTGATTACAATACACAGCGAGGCAGCATTTATTTTTTTTTAAACCCTTGTGTCATGATGTAAATAATCCGGGAGGATTTTGTGACAGAACACTCAATCTTTTATAATGTGAGACCTAAACTATAGTAAGTTCCAAGACAAAAAGTAGGAACTTAATCACATTCAGAAAGAGGATTGCAATAGACATGCAACATGATGATGTGAGAAACTACTGAGTCTTCATCCTTTAAGCCATACTACATCATCAGTTAATCCTTTGTTCAGTTCAGCAGTATAATACAATATGCTACAATAAACTACACAGTGCATACACATCACTTTATTTGAGTAAAATAACAGTACTATATCACACAGACTTACCCTTTCTGTAGGCACAGAGCACAAAATCAGGTTTTTAATCTCTGTTTTATTTTTTCAAAATAAAGTTTCTTTCCTAATGTGTGCTCATTTGTATTGTTTTGTTTAGTGGGAAACTTCATTGCATGTATTTCTCAATCCTGGTCCTTGGAACCCACTGCCCTGCGTGTTTTAGATGTTTCCCTGCCCCAACACACCTGATTCAAATGAATGGCTCGTTACCAGGTTTCTGCAGCGCTTGTTGACGAGCTGAAGATTAGAATCAGGTGTGCTGGAGCAGGGAAACATCTAAAACATGCAGGGCAGTGGGGCCCAGAGGAGCAGGATTGAGAAACACTGGTCTACACCACTGTGTTTTGACAATAATTTACAATACTTCTTGTAAGAATCACACTGTGGTGTATATTCTGAACAAAAATATGTTTTAGGACAAACCCTCCTAACTTTGAATTGGTAAAAAGATGCAAGAAAAACAACATGATCAAAGTTTTATAAATCTTTTCATAAATTTTGTTTGATTTATCAATTAAAATCACGATATTTCAGGTAAAAAAAAAGCGTTTAAAAACCCATGCGTCCTATACTACCCAAATTGGACTAATTATAATTCACTGAGGTTGGCAAGGACGTGATAGGGCAGTGTGAATGGGCATGAGCACATGTGCACAAAAGTGTATTATTCTATATTGTGTACCTCATCTGATGAGCCATTCTCCACCCTGAAGCGTCCTGCCCTCTGAATAGCCCCATCTGCGTCACTGGAAATCAGCTGAGAGAGAGAGAGACAGAGAAAGACACAGACATGTTTGAAATGATGACAAATCATGACTTGTGTCAGACAATAATAAGCAGTTCATAGGGAGAAAACAATGTAGTGATGGCGATCATCATAAATGTGGCAGACACAGCACCTGCATGTGACAACAGTGGCCTGAGTCCTTTTTTTGTCATTTTTACTTTGCACATATCAGAGTCTCCACTCTTTGATGAACAATAATTACTCAGTCTGTGAAATGATTTGTCCAATTCCCCTTTGCTTGAAAGATGTTTTTTTTTTAATGTTCCTTATTCCCTCACGTCTGCCACCCTCTACTTATCACTCCAATTACCTGTCTCTTGCTGACTCACGTCTCCCTGGTACAGCATCGGAGAGGAGACATTATGAGGGCAAAATGGGACAGTTAATGATAGTGGGAGAGCCAGAGAGCAGGGAAAACAGAATGTAGTCTGTGCGATTATATACAACTAAGATGAATCGGTACAACAACTTAAACGGCCCACATTTTTGGCTGTATTCTCTCTGGCTGCCTCACAAAGAGTGTGATCGGAACAGGTGTCACATGTTTCTCCGTCGCTTTACAAATCATTCCCCATGTAACAGAAATAGTCAAAACAATAATTTTGCGTTGAGGCACTGAGACGGAGATATCTTCAAAACTATTAGACTGATTTAGTCGAGACATTAAAGTCTCCCTCAAGATCACTTAAAATATCATCAACACACAACTACATATTTTAAATAAAATAAAACGGAATGGACAAAACATTTTATTGCACAATCACTGCCAAACAAACAACCTCTGTAACTCCAAAATGACACTTCTGCTTCTGCCAACAGGTAGTTAGGCCCACTCTTCCCGTGCTAACTGCTCTAGTCGTCTTATGTTTGAATGGTGGCTTCTCCACACTGTAATTTTCAGGTCTTTTCGTCGATGTTCAACATGATTAAGATCAGAACTAATAGAGGATCCTGTCTGAAAAGTCCAGTTTTTGAGTGGCTTTTTAGCTGGGATGTTTTGGGTCATTTTCCTGTTTCCTGGCTGAGCTTTCTGACACTGCACGCAGTGTTCTCTGCTCCAGGATAATCTTTTGATTGTGCCCTGCACAGACTCCAAGGAACCACATGCCAGATGTAGCAGAGCAGCCTCAAAACATAGTGTTTCACCGTAGGTAAGGTGTGTTTTTCTTTGAGGGCCTCATTTCTCTGTCCATGAACATGGACCTGATGTGACGAATACACATCTCATCAGACCAGAGAATATTCTCCTACATTGTTTCCAGCTAATCAACATTAAATTCATTTGATTTAACAATTTTTTTTGGGTGAATGAAACATTGTTTCAATATACTGCAAGGGCAGCAACAAATCTGTAACATCCATCACCATGAGGACTAAATTTAATTCCCCATCTAACAAGCCTCAGCTGAACGCTGTGTGCCGTGCTTGCCTTAAGCCACAGAGACAGACACAGACACACACACGCACACACACACACACACAGACACACCCGCTCGATGATTGGTTGTAGGGCAGCCGATGACTGCTTGTTGGTGCAGTGTGTGAGGCACCGTTGGCACAAGTCAGGTTTGACAGGAGCCCTGCCCAAAAGCGAGACAAGTTGCTAGACAACCTTCAAATTGGGGACGCACAATATCAGCAGATTTTGGCTTTAAAATGTATTGTCGGATAGCGGCAAACACGCCAAAGTCTGCTGATTTGACTAATGACTTCAACAGTAGGTCTGAATAAGTTGCTACCACCAGGACTTCTATGCTACAGTCCCCTACAGCTATTATTTCTTTGATGCTTATTGATTTTGCAAATTAAACATATTTTATATCCACATCTGCTGTGGCACTAGTATGAAAAATAGTATGTTATTTTCACAAGAGAAGTGACTAAATGACCTCTGCAGTTAGGTAAAAGGAAAGACATATTTATCAGTGTCGGTTATCAACAAAAAAGCACTCCCGATTTTTCGGCATATCGATAAAAGTCCAATGTCGTGCATCTCTACTTAAAATCATGGTAAAACTGATTGCACAGTGTAATGGTGATAAATAAACCCCATCTGCATTGAGCCTTGTTTTCACTGTGTGTTTGTTTGTCTTTTGTAGTTACTTTGACCCAACACAACACCTGCTCCGACAAAAAAGTACCTGCGTCCTTAATGGCTGCGTCTTTACGACTGTTACCGAACAGGAACAGCTGTCTGTTGCCTCTTTAACATTTAACACAAACTGAGGCCTCATTAAGACGCGAGGATCTCTTCATTATGTTTAACCTTTGAACAGAGACAAGTAACCGTTTCCAGTCTTTGTGGTTTACGGCTAGAACAATGATCTGGTTTATGTAACTCCATGATCAGCGGACAGACATGAGAAATGTCCTCATGTCTGTCATGTAAGCCCACTTACTTTAAGCACAAGCTTACCTATTTCTTTAACCTTCTTCTCTTATGCAGCAGACACACAACGCAAATGTAATCACACAGATGTTGAGTCAGAGAAAACAGAGGTTTTTTTTCTTTTAGAAAAGCTGATGTCTCAGAAGTTTGAAGTTCTCGTCTCTCAACACAAAGATGATTCAAGAGTTCAGTCAGTCCACGTTGCTGCTATTGTTCTTTGTAGCCTCATTGACATGCCTGTAACACCCACTCCATTATATTACTATTCACATCCTCATTTCCTGTTCAACACTGTCAACACTGGAGCATGATGTGATGTTTTGTTGCCAGGCAACCAAACAGAGTCTGCCCTCCCAGGAAGATCTTTTGCTTTTTGCTTCTTGCCATCTTTGCCCTCTGCTCTCTGACCTACTTGACTGCTGTTGCTCTATGTTGCTCCTCGCTCTCTCGACATGTTAAGTTCAAGAGTGCTGTCACGGCTGCGTAATCCTGCACACGGCCTTAAAATATTCACATTCACTGAAGTGCTCTAAAGGAGCCAAATAAGGACAGGAGGGTTCACGGAGACGGCTTTGGACGGATCATTTCATCATGTTAATCTCTATGAGGCAAATTGTGACTTGTGAATATGGGCTACATTGATACTAGGGATGCCGATACCGATATCATCATACCAACAAATCATGCATACTTTTATTACTTATTTTGTAGTGTGGAATGTTAGAAAAGGCTTGATCAGGTGATATTACTCAAAGAGAAAAGACTAGTCAGCAAGAGTAGGTATGAGAAACTGACCCATTTATTACTAACCAATGGGTTACATAAATTTTAACCTTCAACATAAGAATATACTACAACTCAATAAAATAAATAAGAAGACCCTGAAAAATAACCTCAATAAATCTAATAAAAACAAATTATACTTTTGAAAGGCACACAATTCAAGTTCACTTCAGTTATTTTTTACTGTCAGTATATGATGGGAACAACTGAGGGCAGGGACAAAAAAACAACACAATATGTTGTGATTGCAACGAGCGCTGCTGGAGCGGAATGGGCTGCTTGTATTGGAGCGCTTATATCAGAGATTTTGGATGCAGTTCGAAATAATCCGATATTTGTTTTTTGGCTGATATCAGACCGATATCCAATATCAATATCAGATCGGGACAACCCCTAGTAGTGGTAAGCACTCTTGCCTTTGCAGCAAGGCTACTGGGTCCGCGACCCGGTCGGAACGAGGGCATTTCTGTGTGGAGTTTGGATGTTCTCCCTGTGTGTGTGGGTTTCCTCCCACAGTCCAAAAACATGCAATATGAGGATTAGGTTAATTGGACACTCTAAATTGACTGTAGGTGTGAGTGTGAGAATGAATGGTTGTTTGTCTCTATATGTGACTCTGTGATGTGGACTGGCGATCTTTCCAGAACGCACCCCACCTATCGCCCAGTATGTCAGCTGAAATCGGCACAGCACCCCCGCGACCACCATGTGGAGGATAAAGTGGGTAGAAGACGGATGGATGAAGAATCTACATATGCTGCGACGAGTATGAAAAATATTATGTTCATTTCATGACAGAAGACTAAATTACCTCAGCAGTTGGGCACAAGAAAAGCATATATCGGTATCGGTTAATGGCCCAGGGACTCCTGATATATCGGCATCGAATATCAGCAAGAAGTCCATTAACAAACATCATGTTCTTAGTAAACTCAGTCCAGATAAATGCTGCATCACAAATATGCTTGTCATCCCAGACAAAACTTGTGACATTGACTTAGTGCAGACTATACACAACAGGTAAATAAAATCATACTGGGAAATAGCTGACTGAACAGAGCTCAGTGTTTATCAGTCTGTGAAGTGGGTGCGTGCCCTGCTTCAGATCCTCATTAGATCACATCGCAGAGGGATAGTGATGATGAGAGAGAGGGTTAAAGTCCATTTAAAACAATTCTGTGTGTAAGTGAGGATAAACGGCAACAGCTTTACTCTCCGTCTAAAATGATTAATTACTGTCACATTGACTTTATTACTCATGCGGAATTAAATGTGATATGCAATACTCACTGCTGTACTTATTAGGAGCATGGATCAAAATACTACATCTGAAACAGACCAAGATATCTTTGCTTCTTAGATGAATTAAACAGCACAATTCTTCATACCATATTCAAATGATATCATACTAAATATCCAACGGTTCAGACATTACCTAGTTCTTACTTCTCATGTGAAAAGATTCACTGTTTTTCCCCCACAAATGATCCATTAATTCATTCATTTATTGCTTGTCTTCACTCCTTCCCCTCCTGCAGGAGCTCCAACTCTTTCAGTCACCTTAGCCTTCTCACTACTCTTTATAATTCCATATTCAATATCAGGTATTTCTCTGTCTCTGTCAGAAGGTCTACTTTGCTTTCCACCATGCTTGTTTTTGACCAACTTGGATTTACAATGAGCTTGGTTATCCTGACGTTCTGCCTACCATGTCCCCACAACCTGACCTTGTGTTTGGCCTGCCCTTGTCTGGGTTTTTTCTAATAAAGGTGGCAGTTTTAAACTTGGTGTCTCTGAGCTGTGCAGTACAGTCCATGGACAAAATAAGACATGAGACACAATTATGTCCTGATGTTCATAGGCTTCATAATTTATTGGCTAACATAACTGGCATTTTAATAAAGTAATAACTGGCATTAACTGGCATATTAATCACCACTATGAAAAGAGCACTCATTATCTTGTGAGAAACTATGATCCTATTTAATAACAAGATACAGTTTCCAATGTGAAGTCAACAAGTCAGCCATGTATATGCATACATTTTCTTATTTTCATTTGTAATTCTCCAAGCTTCTTGAGAAAGCTGATATTTTGGCTAATGGTGGCTTTAGAATCAACCATTAATTGATTAAAACTGATTATTAATCAACTCAATCAATTCAATAAGATCACTAAGTTGACTTCTACTGGACACTCTTGAGACGAAGTGAAAATGTTATGAAAATAAATGAAAGGATTAATGTTGAACGTGCTGTTTTGTACGATGTAAAACAGAATACTTAATAAATTAAAAAGTGTCACCATAACAATGTTAACACAGGTCATGCTACTGTAAAAAAAAAAAAACAATATTGTAAAAACATTCCTATTATTGTCATATTGATTTCACCCACTCCTTACATGCACACAAATAATCCATGGGCTGTGTTTTCCCTCCCTGAGATGTATATCTATATATAATGAGACAATACAATCCAGAGGTTGAGAGCCAAGCGTGTTTACTGCAGGTGTGAAGCTCTGATAAACGACAGGGTTTCTGTGCAGTAATTGGCGTCTTAGAAGAAGCTGCAGAAAATACGGCCTCCCCTCCTTTCATATGCATATTAACGACGCCGAAAAACAAACATATATCTTGTGCATGCTTCCTGATGTGGCGGTAAGTGCTTGTGTTTGCATGTGTTTAAGTGTGAGCGAATGAGCTCTGCGATCCCGTCAAGATCCATGTGTGCACGTGCAGAAAATGTAAAGTCAATGCAGGGTGCGACAGGCTTCCTTCTCCCTCTATTTCTCTCGCCTCCTGCAACATTAACTGTCCAATCGCTGGATAATTGAGGGGAAACCAATACAGTGTTCAGACAGACTGATGCAGCACCTCTTCATTGTCTGCATGTGAGAAAACGATGCATGACATTTGGTGCTAAATGCACGTTTAGATAAGTGTTTATGCGACGGTCTGAGAATAGGCTTCCTGCTGTATTTTGTTAAGAAAACTGTCAGGAGACAGGAAAGACTGAGTGTGTGTGTGTGTGTATGCGTATACAGCAACTGCTTCTAAATCATATAACAGAAGAGGTGCAAAGAAGTGAATGCTGCACTCCGACCATTCCCTGCGGGCTGTGGCGAGGCAGATGAGAGGAAACAGGGGAGAAGGGGGAGCCTGTTACGCTTCGACTCTTTAACAAACAACCCATAAAGCGTCTCGGCACTGCCAGTGAAGAGCAGCGGAGGGACGGGGCATAGAAAAAAAAGAAAGAAAAGAAGAGGGCATGCACGATGTACAGAGAGAGAGGGAAAGAATGACGGATGAGCCTGACGGGGAGAAGAGGCAAAGAGCAATGTAATGTCAACAAAAAGCCAAATGATAAAAGAATAATAGCCATCTCCACGTTGCGTAAGCCCCTGGGAAGAGAGGTTAGCTTTATAGATGGAACACACACACACACACACACACACACACACACACTCTCCCAATGCAACACTTAAACAGCTCCAGTTTTAGGGCATGACTTGAACATTCTACAAACACAATCAAGCTCACTGCGTACCCAGAGAGCGTCCCATTTCCCCAAGGCCCACAAGACAAAGGAGCACTGCAGTGCAGAGAAAATGTGTGTGTGTGTGTGTGTTTTGAGGTATTAAATCAATACTTTTGTGAATGCTGATAGATAATTGATCTCATCAGTGGGCCTGTTAATGCACACTCACGATCCTGCAGGAGGGCAGAGAACACGGAGGCGTGGGCGGCAAAGCAGGAGAGGAAGTGGCAGAGGATGAGGAGGGGGGAAATCATGAGGAGCAGAGGGGGTGAAGAGAGGCAGGTGCACAGCGAGAGAGAAGATATGAAAGAAGGATGAGAAGTGAGACATAGAAGAATTAAGGAGATGAAGAGAGGGGAAAAACGGAGACAGGAAATGCAGAGGAATAAAAAAAAAGGAAGGGGCAGGAGTGGGGTACAGAACATGTAGGTGGGAATGTTTGGGAATTACTGATCAATAGTGTCATAACAAGTTCATGTTTTAGCAGTGACATTTGTACAGCTTCTCTGGGCTCTGTTTTACAACTCAATCTGTAACTGGAGAAGGAGGCTCGGACCAATCAGTAGTCCAGAGAGCGATGGGGTGTTCCTATTGGCTGTGTCACTACACCTATTCTTCATTCAGGTCCTCTCTGTTGCTGTAGTACCTTCAAAAACATTCCACACTGCATAGAAACCTAAAAATGTGCACAATTGAAACGCCTAATACCAAGCCACCCCCTCATGTTTTTAATCATAACAAATTCTGTTCTTTGGCACCGGCTATATCAGGGTTTGGATGAAAGACTGTTCTTGTTTTTGGGATCATTTTATTCCTGGTTGATTTTATTCAACAGTCTTATCTTCTTAATACACATTAATGAGTCTGATGAATCAGTCAGATATAGTGTAAACATTTGGATGACTGAGAGAAATATGATTAGATAAATATATATGTGTGTGTGAAAATATGTGTGATGAAACACACTAATAACTGCACAACATCTCTGGGAAAAGCTCTTTCATGTCGTGGGAGAATTCCTGCAACACTAATAGCAATGTTTAATGCATGATATATCATCGTTGACAAGAAACAACCAACTACTTGTCAAGGGGAACATCAGAGGTAAATATGTAAATCAGCGACCGACATCTGTAACACGCCTGTTTTGCCATTCAGTCATTGACTGCACCTGATTAGCATTAACGTTGCCCGTTACCAAGACAAATCCAGCCACAGAGACAATGGCACCACATCAATATCTGCCCATTTGTACAACAGCAATGCTGCCTATGACTAATCTAATGAGTGGGACTGAAGGCACGGGGCCACAGGGGCGTGCTGGTCTGGTGCAGCGGCTACAGGAAGGCCCCTGAGACAGGGGCAAATGCTGCAGTGAAGCCTGGGATACCAGAACGCAGCAGCAGGGCAAAAAGCATCTGCTGTCTCATTAGGTGATTGGCCGTGTATCAGAGAGACGCGCAGGGGGGACAGACTGAGAGACGACAGAGGGACAGAGTTTAATCTATCAGGATGTTTGGATAAGCACCCACTTTGAGCTGTTTTGATTACTTTAACAGAGATTGGTGCTCCACACTGGTATTATTAGGGCGTACGTGACATGCGTTACAATCACAAATGCAGCGATTCTTCTAATCTGGACGGTATATGACAAAGAATTTATAGGGCATTAACGTCTCCCGCCCAGACATGATCCTGCATACCAAGAGATCATACCGAGAGATAATGCATGATAAAGCATTCCAAACGCAAGCAAAGTGAGCAAGAGTCATGATTGGTTTAATGAATTAAAGGGCAGCTATATCATTTGTGAAAAAAAGAAATGGTGCAATCAGTCGAAATGAAAAAAAGGTGAATTCACAAGTAGTAACGCTCAAGAGGCACAAGATCCTAAGAAATTCACAAACGTCACCTGCAACCAGGCACCCACTGTGTGACACCCGCTGTCAATCACTGGTGATTACTTGTTTACTGAAGACCTGGAGCTAGTGATTCAGTTTAATGCACAGTTAAATCGAGCTATGGCCGTAGTCTGACTAAGACAGGCCGAGTCCGAGCATACATGTGGAGGAGAAGATCAATTTATTGGCCGTGTACGTTGACTCTGCCTCTCTGTAGGTGGCGCCAATCTCTCTATAAGCTAGTGCATATTGAATCAGTTTCCTGTTGGCCTTTACGTCAGAGAAAATCAAACAGCGGATGGCGAGCTGGACGATGAGATGAAGTTAATCGTGAAGTTAGATCGAGCATGGCTCTTGTGGTTGCCGCGCTGTCCGAAAAATGACGCTGGGTTGAAGGGTTGTCATTGTCTTATAATGTGCACTTGTTGCCATATTGACCACGCTTGACCAAAAGATACATAGTCTGGCTTTAACGTCAAAAAAGAAGAGGGAACACTCAGTGACACACACACAATGAGATGCACCCACGCTGAGAGTGGGAATAAACTCAGTGTGATGGTGCAGTCAAAAGCCTCTGAGGCAGTGACAGTAACACTGGTGAGCAGGTGGGAGTGGAGCCGTCTGCTCACCAGCCCCTGTGCAAACTGACAGCTAACCCATTAACACCCGCACGCATGCACACACACACACACACACACACACACTGTGTGACAGTCGCAGTCATTGCTGTGAACTATTGCACACCAAACAACACAAAGCTGAGACCGAAGCGCAGTGAACACACACACACACACGCATACATACACACACACACACACAGCAGCAGCAGCATAATAGTGTTGTTTTTCTTATTTTCCTGTGTGGCACAACAACACAGCCTCAGAAACAGTGAGCACACGTCACTTTAATACCTGTCACCGCCTTCATCAAGAGAAGACAATTCAATTCACGTGGGGGAATAAAACCACAGCACCAGACTCTCAGCGGTTGTGTCAGGATTAAATGAGTTTAATTGTTGTCAGCTTCAGCTCCGACTGCACGACGCACACTTGAGTTGCTGAAAGTGAACTGTGGAGTTGTCACTGAGTCAAGAAGACAAGACAAGAGTGGGGGGATAGATTTGTTTATCTCTATGAATGCAGAGGAGCACTGTGTATGTGTGTGTGCGTCAGCAGCAGCGGCAAGGTATTGATTTTTAATTTTTCTTAGGCCTTGGTGTATTTAGTAAATTAAGTGTCCTCCTCTGGCTACAGTAGGGCAAAGTCACACACGTGAGCAAACACATTATCACTGATTCTCCACTCCACACTTTCATTCAGGAGAACTAACATTGTGATACAACGTGTTGTGAGCTAATGAGTACATTAATATTCCACAGCATCCTGAGCTGGTGAGGAGTTCACATTTAATGGTGCTGTATGTAAGAAATGTCTGATGTTAAAATATAGATAGATAGATAGATAGATAGATAGATAGATAGATAGATAGATAGATAGATAGATAAATAGATAGATAGATAGATAGGTAGATAGATAGATAGATAGATAGATAGATGGTTAGGGTTTGGAATATTAAATGTAGATACATTAGTGTGTCTACATGGTGGTGGTGAAGAGGGTGGTCAGGATTATCCATGATGGATAACAGTTTGTGCAGTGTCCTTCCTCTCCACCACAGCCTCAAATGTTTCCGGCTTGTAGCCGATCACAGAACCAGAGCCAGGCTTCTTAATCAGTTTCTAGAGCAGGTTTGTGTCGCTGGCTCCGATGCTGCTGCCTCAACAAACAGCGGCACACAACAGTACGCTGGCACCAACAGACTGATAAAAGATCACCAAGGCCGCAGCGCCACCCATCACCATCCACACAATAACACATGGGATACTAGCAGAGTGAGCAGAGAGCTGCTAAATGTCAGAAATATTGAACAAAATCAGACATAAAAAGCTTCGGTATCTAAAATTCTAAAAGCAATTATGTCATAAAGTACATGTTTTTTGAGGATTTTCAATTAATGATAATTAGTGACACCAGCTATTATAATTCAGTCCTTCATGCCACCCTACAAATCCTTTAATCAATTAATGATTATAACAGGAGGCAAACAATTAAAAAGGATCAAATATTTGGTTAAATAAAGGTCAGCTCGACAGAATCAGCAAACCCCATTCAGCTTATTCATATTCAAACTGTACATAAATTATATTCACTCAAGTTTCATTAGTTCATTTCATCATCCTGTCATTGTCAGATGAATGTTATGTTAACTTACCATTGTTCATTTTAGGCATTTGACTAGTGTCACTTTTCTTATAAAGACAGTGGCAAGACCAATTTGCATTTAGCTTTGTATTACTAGAATGGGGCTAGTATCTTTGAAAAATGTTGCTTCCCAAATATCTTCATTCTTTTCTTTGTTACGTGCCCACCAGTGACACTGTGCGCCGATTAAAAGTTATGTTGCACATTGGTTCAACAACCGGATCAGTGTCTCATCACACTTGAGATGATCTCTTTACTCTCTTTTCATGTACAATATGAATCCACGCATGTTTTCTTCACATCTACATCCAGGAGCAACAAGTCATAACATCAAGCTTTAAAGGAACAACCCGCTCACACCCTCAATGTTTGGGTGCTGCTGCTGTTTCTCTCTTTCTATCTAAAAAATGTCCCTCACACACACACACAGGCACACATACAGCAGTTCTGTGCCTGTCAGTCTGCTCGTGCTGATAGGTGGCATGCGGTTTCTCCTCCAACCTAATCTGTCAAACACGTCGTGTGCAGCCCTCGTGGACAAAACCCTAATATGTCTCTGGAAGGAAGTACGATCTCAGTGCGAATCTCTTGGGACTTCCTGTCCCTCTGGGCTATCAGGATGTACAGACACAGCTCACAGTGGAGGGACATTCACTCATACACGCTCCCCCCAAAGCAACAATGACTCAACAGCTTGGCCACCAACCAAAGACACACAGTGTGCAGCAGTTCTTTCATCAGCAGTATCAAAACAAAACTAATTCTGGAGGATGAACGGGCGTCACTGTGAGTGGACCGCTCACCGTGATCCACACTGGCAAAGCACATCATTGGACCACACCCAGTACGTCACAACTCATCAGCCCCCCGCTGCTGACCACCCATGCCAACAGAAAAAAAGATGGGAAGACAGTGAGAGTAGCCAGAGTAGCAAGGCAGCACACAGACAGAAGGAGGAGGATGAGGAAAGAGAGCGAAGGGATGAGGAGACAAAGACGCTGAGACACAAAAGGAGCAACAAACAGATGAGAGCATTGTGGGTGGGACTCACCAGCTCGACCGAACCATAGTGTTTCCTGCTGAAGTCTCCACGTCTGCAGCCCAGGTCCTCCGAGGCAGAGCTGTTAAACACACACATGGTCAGACACATGGTCTACTCATCCTGCAACATACCACATAAACATACATCAACTGGAACATTACTCATACATAAGGGGCAGCTGCAGCATCTGCTTTTCTCAAGTCCCTTTATCTGACGTTGTCTTCTTGTTCATGGACACATACTACTTCATACTATGCACTTTCTTTCTTTCTCACTCCTTTTCTTTCTGTCTTTCTTTCCTCTGCGACTGTCTGCGTCTCTGTTTGGCGGGGACAGCAGAGGCATGGTGACTGGATGGGAGTGGCGGCCAACCCAGTTCTGATTGAGATGCGGTTCCTGATTAAATTAAACCCAAGTGATAGATGGCGACTGGCTGGGAGAGCTGACTGCTGGTCAAATAGTAAAATGCACACACACAGAGTTAATACGATTGTTATTAAATATAAAAGTGATACACGCACATCAGACAGAAATGCAGAACAATAACACAAGGAAGGCAGTTAAAGATGTTTTAGGCTTTTCTTTTACAATGAATATCAGCAGTATTTCAATATTTAGGGTTCAAATTGTACGGTCATAAATTAGACACACAATCTCATAAAATCAAGACTGCTTTTCTCTGGAATTAAACCAATAACAGTAGATAATATAGGATCAAATAAAATCTGCTTCTCATAATAAAAGGAACAGTTTGGTATTTTCTGTTTTGTATTGTTTTTTGTGTGTAATTTGAAATTTTAAGATCAGGACACAGAAACCACAACACTAACTCAGTGCACACTTTAAAATCCGTTTACAGCAGACCACAAAGCTCACATGTTGCTCAAATATGCGCAAATGTGCACCACTGCTGCTAAAAATAGTAAAAGCAACTCGCTGCAATCCATTCATCCATTCATCCATCATCTATACTGCCCTCTGAATCTTTCTGAGGGTCGCAGTGGGAGCTGGACATTGAGCAAAAAGGAGGTTTTGCACCATCCACAGAAAGTCTCCATTTAACCCAAAATGAAAACCAGCATGTCAGCAAAAACCCACACACTACACCACTGTGCACATTACATCCTTCTGTAAAACAACTTGTTGCTTTAAATTTCTGTTTCTGTTCAGATTAAACCGCCTGGTTAGACTAATGAATGCACATTTTTCTATCACAATGTTTACAGCGCAGACATTAGAGTGGCACTAACCTACTCGTCTGGAAACTATGACGTGAGTTTACTCGAATTAGATCATGTTTCTTTAAACCCCCACGTTATGAAAGTGAGGTTATAAACTTGATGTTTGACTAGAAACAAGGAAGCAAAGGGAACAGCAGTTATTCCTTTTTTTGAACATATCCTCCATGATGTGATCAAGCCAACAGGACCCGACTAGATGTTTGCCCAACACTCGGTAGGAGTATTATTCTTTAGACGTGTCCAGTGAGTGGAATGATTCTGTACGCATTTGTTAGCGTTTCAATTATGAATAGTGCCAAAATAACCATCCCCAAACATTTCGTACCTTTCTCCCAGGGTACCAGAGCAATGGTATGGTACTGTACGGGTGGAGATAGACCCATGACAGTCGGCCGATTGGGAGTCAGAAAAGCGTCGCCCTCGTAGGTTTATCATTTGATAGCACTTCAAAAAGCAGAAAATCACATGCTGGGATATTAAATAATCAGTGTCTACATAGTCTGGGATAACACCAATAAAGCATCCATTGTTTAATTTGCAATAAATATTATATGAATCTGGTTAAATTATTTTAAAAAATGTAGCAAAAGCAATGATCTCACACGGTGAGATGGTACAGTGATTAGTTACAGTACATCAAAGATCAAGTTGATGATGATGCCACTCAAAAAGAAAGTGTAGTATGCAGCTCGTCTACTGTATGTAACACTTCACATATGTGTACAAATGCAAACATGTTTTTCTTCACAAGCACCAGAGCTCACTTTGCAAAGGACGGAGCAGAAATAGCTCATCAGTGTGGCAGCCGATGGTCTTTGAGACCCGAGTGCTGTGCTGCATGCAATCAGTTCATGTAAGTTTAATGCATGTATGTATGTATGTTTTTATTGATTTATTTACGTTCTCTCCCTGAGTTACATGAGAAAATCAAAGGGCTACACCCCTCTCTGAAGCTACAACTAGCAACCACTTAGCTCTGTAAAAAAAACAAAAAGCAAAAACAACTTTTGTTTCCCCCATTTCATCTTTTAAACAAATAGACTCTGACATTATCAGAGACTAAGTAAGATATGCAGATTTTATGGGCTTTTGGCAGAGCATCGCACTCCTCATTGCTGAGCACTTGAAAGCATCAAGTGGAATGTGCATTTCTTAAAATGTCACAAACTATTTTTTTTTTGCTAGTTGTTTTCCACTGAAATGAATATGTCACAATGAAAATCAGAACGACTGTATATACCAAAGTATGTGAACGGAGTGGAATTGTGACCATAGTGCATAGAAAATTATATAACAATATGTCAGAAAGAGGATGAAGATGATGAGAGAGCAAATGATCATATACGGAATAAAACAACAGAATAAACAAAAACAAACATACTGTGAAAAAACGATTCACACCATGACCTTACCAGTGTTAATTTTGTTACTACGTAAACTACTGTATGAGGAAAAAGTTTCTTTTTATCGACGAAAACAAGACTTTATGTAAATGAAAATAAAGTTGATGTGAAAAAAGCTATGATGAAATCTACTGACACTTTCGTCAACCAATAAAAACAAGGCCAAAATGTTACGGTGGGGCAAACTGGGGAGAGAACCAATCAGAAGAGAAGAATATTAAGAAGTGATCCGATCAGACTAATCTCTTTGGGAGGTACGGGGGTTAGGTGGATCAGTCTAGATGTCAACACAGAGGAGGACGCGCGAGGAATGACGGCGCCAGGAGTGACAACATATGGTGGAATTTCCCGCATGATTGTCCAGAAGAAAAAAACTCTTTGTAAACCATGTGGAGAAAAACTCAAAGGAAACAAAGCCTGGAGACACATTTTGAGGCGAGTCGTCCAGAAATCCATGCAAACACTATTTTATCAGCGCAGCTGTTCAAACTGAAACAAACCACCAACGCTGATAATTATGGATCCATTTTCTACCGCTTTATCCTCCACATGAGGTGGAGCTGTGGCAATCTTAGCTGACATAGGGTGATAGGCGGGGTCACACCCTGGACAGAATGCTATACCATCACGGGGACACAGACAAACAACCACTCACCCTCACCTACATTTTAGTTAATTTAGAGTGTCCAATTTACCTAATCTCACACACACACACACTGGGTAGTACACTACTGTAGATTTAGTGGACTAAAACTAAAACATCTCCGATGACTAAATTATGACTTTTTATCATAAGACTATCACTAAAACTAAATCAAAATTTGCTGGACCTTACCATCAACAACCATTCCCCTCACTGTGCACCACACCTGTGCCAAATTACACACACACACACACTTCAGAAAACTAGTGCGACTACCTCACAGCTCCACCCACAGTTCTTTGGTAAGCATCAGACAAACAAAGAAAGAAAGAAAAACCCACACAAACAAACAGCTGTATCCTCAGCATTGATTCTCATCATGGCAAACAGAGACACTGGCTCCTCACACACACACACACACACACCATTGGACAAACATCGATCTGCCACAGCGTTAAAACTGCTAAATGGTTTTATTGTGGCATGTCCACAACTCTATGGACAACACGATAGACTACGGGTGGAGTTTGTCTTGCAAAATAAATATTGCATGTAGTGTTCTGATACCCAACAATGTAACAGACCACGGGGGAGGAAACAGTCAGTACATTTCCTTGCACAGTTAATTTGAGCAACAGTTGCAGCTCTGCTAGGCTGTTTAATATTGGACTACTGTCCTTGTCCCAGTATACAAGCACAAGCAGGAAATCAATTTATTAAATGAAGTGTGTCTGCTCCTGTGACACTAGGCGGTGATGTTCACCCTTTCAGCCTGTTGGAATTGGGTGTTTTCAGGTTGGTTTCGCTGGCAGATAATTGGTAGCATGATGAGTACCAGTCCATGTCTTTCTACCATAAACTTGGAAAAAATATTTTTCTTTAACCTGGCGTGTGGTCTCATTGTCAGTCCAGAAATGCACTGGTCTAGATTTTGTTTTCTTCTATTATTTCCAGGTCAAAGCCGGGGGTTGGGACTGTGGCGCACGCACAGAGCTTTAACGTATACATGCAAGAGTAATTCCTCTGCCAATTGCATTATCTGGGTGTGACTTTGAGAAAATGTAGTTAGACTAACACAATAAATGTCTTCTTCAAACATCAAGTAAAGGTACGGAGTGTTGCTTAATGCATCTATTTTTGCTGCCGAACAGACTAATAGATGAATGGAATTCAAAATGCAGACTGTGTGTATTGAGGGTTTATGCATATTAGGTATTGAATCTATATAGAATAGGCTTTGTATTGTTGTCTGAGTGGTGATATGACCTAGATGCTTTTTGCTTCATGTGTCTCTACATCTCCAACTCCTCCTCTATTTCCCCCTGACTCTTCCCTCTGTGGTCAGGTTTCTCTCCATCTCTCTCTCTCTCTATATCTATCTCTGTGGGAAGAGGGGGATGAAGGCAGAGTGTGGCTGTTAATACATAATGTACGCTCCATCTGAAAGTGCGCCTGTACTACAGGCTGCATCATCACTGCATCCTCTCGCTTGCCTTGGTAAAAAAAAAAAAGGGTAGGGTCTGCTGGAGCTCCATCACTAGCTTCTACCTCTACGTGATCCCACTCTGTCTTCTCAGTATGTCGCTATCTTTCCTTCCCTTCCTACCTTTCCCTTGAGAGGTGGGTCATAGAAGGAATTCTACATTCGAGGGGGATAATTAAATGGCACCACCTCACCCCTCTTTGCAACAGAAACCACTTAATCTCCCAGTAAGGTTCATGTAATTCAGGAAAAGGTCTAATGATTCTTGGACTTTTGGTGAATTTTAAAGGCGCACATGATTAATATGACCATTACCCCAAAGACTGTTTCAGTCAACAATTATTTTTCTCTTCAACACTTGGCTGTGTCAAGCTCCCAGGAGAAGTGTTTTCGCCTGAATGAGAATATTGCTTTGTTTAGTTGGGGAAATGTTCAATTTTAGCTTCTCACTTTTTAAGATGAGAGGTATTTTAACACATGCAGAAGGTGCGCAGTCTGCGGTGAACCAAAAGACACTCATTTAAGAGGTGGGATGAGGCGGAGGAGTACACAGCCATGAGTGTGATGAGGAAAATGTACCTGTCAACAGAACTCCAGCACTGCAGCGCAGCTAAGACGACATATTATTCAGTTTCCGGATTTCCGACCTCATCAGAGTTATCTGTGCTCGTCCTGTTAGGATTTCATGTTATATTCCCAGTCATGTTTTTGCACCAAATACATATTCAATTATACCTCTTTTACTACACAATAGAATAAATAACACAGGTAAACAAGCTAGTAAAGGTATTTTGACTCCTGTTCCACTGCCAATGGAGGAGTTTACATTTCTGTTCTTTGGAATGCACCATAAACAACAACCACCATGGCGCGGAGGAATCAGAGTATCATGGAGACCAGTGGTGACGTGATGGTGGTCCCACATTATATCTCACACTTAAGTTCCTCTTTCAAACTGAACGAGCGAGCCAAGGACTGAATAATTCAGATGACACCTTGTAACAGTGCACAGTAAAAGGTGCAGAGTTTACTAGACTGCCAAAGTAAAGGAGCGGAGGATGAAATTAGCACATTCACCCGGGTGTCACGCTTACATAACTACCAATCGGAGCGAGAGTCGACACGAAGCTGTGACTGACTGGTGTGACCCAGAAGTGAATGTCGAATGTGTTCATTCTAACTGCAGACAAATGCCAGATATCATCACAGATGTTTCTGTATTTCTTATTTTATAGTTTTACAATAATAAAGCCACATACAGTATTGCTGTTAGCACTTCATCTTCTGATAATACGTATAAAAGGCTCGTCTGGTTTCCTCTCGACACGCAGCGTGACATTTTATTTGAGATATTTGATGTTGCACTCGAAGCTGCCCTAACTTTTGGAAATCATAACTTGAACTTTGCACCAGACAAATTCAGATACCTACTCTCCAGCAGCATAATAGTGGCTGTTACCAGCAGAATTTACTTTAAAAGCTTTGGACTAAAGATAAATAGTGCTGAACCAGAAAGAGGTGAAAGGCATATTCAGTAATGGAGTACGGGAAAGGTTACAAATTGTGGTTTCTGTGACAAGGCAATGGACAGTGGCCACTGAAAGGCTCCATATAGTGAAAAGTGAAGTACGGAGTAAATCACACTGCCAACCATCACACTAAACCTCTTTGTGCTGCTCAAGAAAAAGCCATTTTTTTATTGGTTTGAACTCTTGGGTCGTTAAAGTGGCTCTTTGTAAGATTGTGTTATAAAGAAAAGCCAAACCGACCAACAAACAAATACAAGCCTATCAAGGGTGACTATGAAAAACATAAAAAGCCCTCCATCTGCTCCCACATTGTCTACCTCGTAAATGCAACACACACACAACTGGCAACTGCGTCTGACAGTCTAAATAATGTAAATGTCAGTGTCTCTGCTGCAGCTCCAACTGCAGCCACGTGAGATTCAAACGGTTTCACTTTTTTTTGTAAAACAAAAAACAATCATTTGGATGATTGTTGTTACATCTTTCTTTTAAAAGAGACACTAACCCATTATCCACCCAATAATAAGTCACAGATATATTCTGCTGTGGTGACAAATAAAGACATTCATGCATAAAAAGAACAAAAAGCTCCATCATTCTCTTTAGCTCATGGCTTTCCAGTATGAAAATAAGCACCTTTGCTATGACTGTGGCATGAGTGCATCAAGGCTTTCGCTGTGTACCAGTGTCACTGCAGCTCCCGTGCTCTCTGTACTGGTGTCTATAAAACTGGGAAAGAACTGCTGCTGCTGCTGCTGCTGCTGCTGCAGTGGTGGCATTTTCAGATCCATCAACAGTAAGAGGCTGGAAATGAGCTACAGCAGAGTAACCTTGGAGTACATCTAAACTCAGCTGCACAGTTAAAGCCACGATGCTGGCCACATTGTGTCATAGCCCAGCCAGAGCTGCACTCACTCTGGCAGTCCTACCTTGAACTGAAACGCATGTCATGAATAATTCATCATTTTCCATAGGCTACTGTAATGTCTGCTCTCCCAGGGAAAAAAAAAGAGGCAGCTTATTGGCAGGCGAGGGATGAGTCCCCATTCACTATTTCTGTTTAAATTACAGACAAAGCTGTTGATAAACCAGAGCTGCGGTTTGATTAAAAAGCTGTTGTGGATAAAAAAAAAGTGTGCTCAGTACTTTCAGACTGAAGACTTGTGGATTCAGTGGTGCTCAGTTTGCCAACCACCTCACAGTAAATGGAAAAGCAATCAATAAATCATGCACTTGATGCATATCTGGGCAAATATGACACTCACACACACACACACCAGAGACAATCTTTGGAAACATTATTAGCCGATGCAAGCGGGTGGTAGAACGCACTTTACGCACCAACAAAAACAGTGTTGGTGTGTTGGCTGAGAATGTGACGCGAGACTGACAGAGCGACTACAGAGAGAGAGAGAGAGAGAGAGAGAGCTACCCGTTAGATTCAACAGATGAGAGAGGTGACATGCATGTACACAGGTTTTGCTTTTCTTGTTATTACCGCTGATTGAAAGTCAACAGTTTGTTTGACGCTGGATCCACACTGTTCATGTCCCCATGCGATGTCAGTCCAGCGGACAAGGCGACGACACACCGGAGTCCTGTCTCTCCTCCCGCTGTCTGATCCTCCTCCCGCTAACAGCGCAGGCACATCACTGCGGCGCAAACTCTGACAAACAGCTGATCTCCAAAAAAACAAAACAAAACAAGAACCCCACACCGCTGCGTGTTCTGTTCTCTGCCGCTGACGCGAGGACTCTGTGCGCAACTGGTCACTGCATGGTGGTGAAGCGCAACGTCTCTCTGCCAGATGAGCTGTGTGTGTTTACTGTGTGGTCCCTCTCTCTCTCTCTCTCTCCCTCTCTCTGTCTGTCTGTCTCTCTCTCTCGCTCTCTCCCCCTTCCCCCTTCCCCCCAACCTCACACACACACACACACACCACACGTCACGTCACATTTTTTTGCTCCAGGCTCTGCAGAGCAAAAGGCAAAGCATTCAGAGCGGCTCATCCTTGATGTTTGTGTTTATTTCCACTTTAAGTTGCTCTTACATCACCGTCAGTTTAACAGTGTCCTGGAGCGCAAAGTGATGTCAGGATGCAGCAGCAGCAGGTTCACATCTCATCGAGTGAGCTCAAAACATAAAAAAAAAATTAAATTAAATACAACGGAAGCCCAAACATGCGTTTTCCATTTTTGTGATTCTTAATGTGAACAGAAAATACAGAAAATGTAGTTAGTGATGGCACAATAATATGTGATAAAAAGCACTTGCAGTCAGTGACTTGTGATTATTTTGATATTTGTGAATGGAGATAAACACACCGTGTATTTGGAAAATCCTTTCTACCTCGCTAACATACAGTCCCTGTGATTTATCTTTTAATGTGCCACAATGGGGAGCCTACTATGACCATCAACTGCTTTATCCCCCACATGGGGGTTGAATGGGGTGCTGGTGCTGACATAGGGAGATGTGGGCATGGTACACCTGCTCCCTTTGCCTAATTACCCAAATCTGCATTTTGGACTGTGGGAGAAACAGGAGATCCCGGAGAAAACCCACACACACATGGGGAGAACATGCAAACTCCATGCAGTGAAGCCCTTGTTCCAACCAGGTCTCAAACCTGGGTTTCCTGGTCAACTCGCTGTCATTAGTTATTGTGGGGTTCTGTTCATTACCCAATTGCTGTTCAGTCATAAATATCAAACATGTTTGATTCTATGATTTGACACCAGGAAGACTCTGATGCGTCCGTCTGTTAATCTGATAATCTGTTCAAATCAGCCTAAAATCAGAAGAAACCCACGATTTGTGGCCAATTATCCTCTAGACTTCAGTAAATAAGAAGAGTGGAGTTGCAAAATAGTTATTTTTTCCTGTATGTAAATATTAACAGCCACATAATGAATAAAGGACTTAACCCATTGCACCTGCAAGTATAAATATTAATAATTGCAAAATACTTTTGGTCAGACAAAGTATTTCATCTTGTGTTGCCAATGTTCTAACATTTCTCTTCAAGGAAAAAGGTACATTTGCTCTTCTTTGGCCTCTTTGGCCCTCACAGATCAATCACTCTTATGTGCTCTCTGGGGTCTACCCATAATTCCACTCAACAGCAGGTGCAGGCAGTGATGAGGTCATTGATTCATGCAACCTCCGTCTTCCTCGTCTATATATTATGTCCTTAAAACGCACTTTTCTGTACCTTCTAATGATTACGTCGCATCGAACACTGGACATCACAGAGAACTGACACTGGTATTTAATACACGCCACACGCTTCAGATCGCTGTTTCAGATCCCACAGATCAAAACAACAACACACAGAAATTAATAAAAAATAAGTTATAAAAAAAAAAAACGACACACAAACATACTAATTCATTTTGAAAAAGGTAGGACTAAAGTGTAGTCACAAAAGTAAAAATAGAACAAATGTCATCATCATCAACAATTATTAACAATATCGGACAACTGATGTTTTACATCCTTAATTATAAACACATGTAATGCTTCTTTATTTGTGGTGACTCAGTTAAAAATCTCCCATAAACCATCAAAAAGAATCAAGGGGAGAAAACGATGATACATGTGTCGTTTTTTTTTGGTTTTTTTTTAACAGCTGGTGTGAAGTTCACAGGATCCAAAAACAGAACAGAAGGATCAGATCAGATTTTTGGAAGTTAAAAAATAAAGTCACTCTCAATCTTACATGTAGTAAATGATGTTCTTTCTCATGGCTGGGAAAAAAAATCCCTTCCCAAAGAAAAGAAAGTTTAAGTGATTAGTGGATAAAAACTATAGTCATATGCATCACAGTCTGTTTCAGTCTCACAGTGGGAGTTTTCCAAAATAACTTTCCATCTTTTTATTAGTTGGAAAGTGTTTCCTTGCTGAGGAGTGAGTGCTCCAGGAATAGCTTAGAAAAGAACAATTTGGTCCGAAGAAAAACTACTCACTTGTCTAACTTGGACTGCTTAGGTTCAGAAAGAGAATGTTGAGCTTAAAAACAAATAAATACGTTTAAAAGGGAGAACATATTAAAAGGGTTTGACATTTTGACCGTTTCAAAAGGATTGGCATGTGAATATTGATGTAAGATTGAAGATCTAAATCTGTCCTTCATGGTCCATGGAGAAAGAATTAGTGATATCTAAATAAGAGAATGCAGTAAATGGAGGACTGCTCTGCGAGTCACTGTTGCCTTTCCCAAGCGGCTCAGGGAACTACTGTGGCCTTCACACACCAGAAAGTATGTCAACTTCCTTTCAAAATCTCTATTCAATCTCCCTGCCATGTCCTCTTTTGTCTTTGTTGGTTTATGCACTGGCTGTGTTTGTGTTGTACACTCACTCATTCATCATCTACCACTATACCCTCTACATGGGGGTCGCTGGCGCCAAGCTCAGCTGACATAGGGCGAAAAGCGGATTACACCCTGCACAGGTCGCCAGTGCATCACAGAGATGAACAACCATTCAGTCTCACACTCACACCTACAGTCAATTTACAGTGTCCAATTTACCTAATCCACAAATCTGCATGTTTTTGAACTGTGGGAGGAAACTGGAGAACCCGGTGAAAACCCATGCACACATAGGGAGAACATGCAAACTCCATGCAGAAAGGACTGTATTATATACTCCTACTTCAAAGGACTCTTTTTAGGAATAGGACAAGTCTTGCCTATTTTTTGTCCATGGGCAATTTACATTTCATGGCAAAAGAGACCGTGCAAACAGGGTTCAAATTATAATCTGATCTTTGAGGCTGGTCTCTAATAACTGATGTCAAACTGAGACAAAGAAATACATAACAAAAACACATAAAACACTTAAAAACCACACTTAAAAACAAAAAGCAGCACACATTATATCGCGTAGATTGCAGTGAAAGTGCAGTCAATGTCACTGTCACTCACGGGTGATATTGTAGTTTTGTTGTAAAACATGTTTCTGTCCTTAATCTGTCACAAACAATAGTCTTTACATTGAAAATTGCATCGTTTGTGATTAAAGTGATGGTTTGTGGTTATATTTTAACGGCCCACCCCCACAGATGTACAATTTTACTACCTTCACGGGAGCCCAACAGCTTTTTATGGGAGCTCAACTCCCATTGGCTCCCACGTAATTCGCCAAAGATTCCACATCTATAACTGTCACATGTGTCACAAACACAACTGTTCCTATTTCAAAGTTAAAGCACTTCAGAGTTTCAGTTCCCTGAATTCTACTCATTCAAGCTTTATTGTGGAATGTTTGCACATGTGCAGCTTCATATCCAGAGAGTCCTGAGTATAGATGAGTATTTATTTATGAGCATGTAAATGCATATTTTACAATGGCAAACTCTTGCAGCAGCTTTGTTCATTGTACAAATAACCGTGGTGTGCTCTCTTGGGCAGATCAGTGACACAGCTGTCTCTGTATCCAGTGAGGGCCTGGCCTTACATAGTGGACCATCCAAGGTCTTAAATACAAAGTAATGCTACAGGTTGAGAAAAGCAATGAAACACACCCCCAAAAAAGAAATTGCCTACTTGTCATGTGCATGTGTAAACAGTAATATTGAACATGTGTGTAGTAAACAAAGTGCTAAAATTCTTTTTCTTAATCATCTGCTCAGACCCAAAGAAGAGTGGGTGAAATATGAGCTTAGGTAAATCTGATACCTGCACAATAGTCCAGCCACGGCCGATGTCTGTAGTTTAGCCCACAGACACACACACACACACACACACACACACGAAAGAGTGCAGGAATGCTCGGCTCAGGCTACATGACACTCAGCTGTTCATCAATTTTTAATCAGTAGAAACCCCCCTCTGTGGCACGCCACACCACAGGAAAACACCTAGAGCTCTTGACACACATGTCATTCTCTAATCTTCTACTCTCCTAATGTGGCTCCCTTTAAAAATAGCTGATGTTGAAATGCAGCAATAATCTGTAACCGCCTGAAGGGAGAAACAGTTTCTTTTCTTTTTTTTCCTATCTTTTTTTTTAAGAGACCACTGAAAATAAAGCCTGGCTTTTCTCACGTCAGGATCAAGTTACAAACAACCAGCCTGAGACACCTGAACACCCCCACCACAAATTAGAGCCCCGAGGGTGATCTCACACACACACACACACACTCACTTGTAATATAAACACCTTCCCGTTGCCACATTGTGACAAGCATCAAGTTGCCCTTTGTATAAGGGCTTCTATTTTTGTTTCATTTTCATAGAGTGTCTTGCATAGTCAGTCTGTAACAAGGGAACTTAAAGTGACACACTGTAGGATTTTAATCTTCAAATAATATCTCTGAGATTATTTTGATGGCACAGCAGGGTGAATGTCACCTTTGTCCGTTCAGGTCTGACTCTGCATCACCTGCATTGACACTATGCGACTTTTGGTTTTGGGTCAGTGCCACTAAAAATGAGTGTTTGAGTTTGCTGTGCGTCGGGTCATGTTAATGAAGTCATCTCGTCAAATCAAGTGATTCAAACAATGTGCATACAATGAGCAATAGGTTATATAAGCCGGGTTGAGAATGCAAGTTATTTAAACTAAAGGCCCTGGTATACACCAAAGTTTTGGGCATCACATGACGCGGACCCTGGTATACTCACGCGGCAGGGTCCTATAGTGTCTCACTTACAAGTCTGGACACGTTCCTACCAAAGAAGAATAGAATGATGCGACAGCTCCCTCGGACACGTCTGGTTCGAACGGCTCACAGCCGAGAGGGCAGGGGACTCGAGGTGTCAGTCGGGTCGAGGCTCGGATGACTATCGTTGGCGACTACTTTTTTTTGTTGTCAATGTTTATTCTGCTTGGTGAACGGGGCTTAATACTCCACCACGTCCACGCGCACCCAACGTACTCTATCCACGCAGTTCCAAAATATGGGCTGCACACACGTCAACAGTTGAGGACACAATTCACGTCATGCGCACCGTGCATAAAAGTATACTAGGGCCTTAAGGCACTGTCTTTTGTCGTTTTGTCATGGTTATTTTTCTAATATCTTGAAAAATAAAACAATGTAATCATATTTGTATGAAATGCTATAACATTACCTACTGTAAAAGTCCTGCTCCACAGTATCGCTGGCTTGTCAACAAATACACGTTACCCCCCTGTGGGGGGGAGGAACTGAGAGCAAATCCTACATTATGTTCCTCAAAGATCCATCTGTTAATGAGGCCTCGGAGCTAGTATCAACCCGAATGCGTAACAAAACTATTATTGGAGAAAGAACAAGTGTATTGTGACAACAGTCTGCTCCAGGTGATGAATATAATCCCCTGATTGTGGGATGAAAAACAGCCTCTGCTTCCATGAATACACAAGAACAGTTTAGTCTGTTTTCTGATGTCTTCAGTGAAATATGCACTGCTCTACAACAAGACAATGCTGCAGGAGGTTTGGGATTGTGAGTGAGGGAAGGAAGGAAGGAGGGAGGAGACATATTTTAATGTGACCATGGATTTGAAAACAAATTTAACAGATGCACGTGCTTCATACCAGAGAGATAACCCACGGGAATCTCTCCGTCTTGTAAAATGCTTCCCTGATATCGACACGTATTTGATTGCATTTACTGCCCGACTCTTTTCTTTTCTCTTTTTTTTTATAGTTCTTTGTAGTGTATCTCATTGTTAACTATGCCGGAGTCGCAATTTTATACTGAAGGGACTTCAGCTGCCTGGTAAAACAGCAGTGATTGATTAAAGTCTCCCATCAGGGGCCAGATTCTCCTCCAGCTGTAAACAGAGCCGAGAGGAGGCACGCGAGTCTAGTTCTCCCTCACATAACTTGATTCACATGATGCTATAAGGTTATTATGGAATTATTGATCAATAATTAATCACATGTTGAATGATACCAGCTGTCAGTCACACCAGCGTCCACTCCTATGAGTGACAAAACTGATGTCATGTGATATTGAAGAATAACGGACACTGTTAACTCTTTGGGAAAAATATCTACTCACGTTGTAAATAAAGAAGTAGAAACTCATTTTCCCATAGACTTGCATAGAGTTTCCCATAGAGTCGACCCCTAGTGGCCAGTCAGTATATACTTACTTCCTGATTGACTACAGAGAAAAATTTAGTACTCCAGAAAAATCACACACACTGAAAGTGTTTAGGGTTGTCAAAGTTAACGCGTTAATCGTGATTAATACAGCTGAGATTAACGCATTAAAATGAATTAATGCAGTTAATGCAAATCATGAAAGCCAGGAATTATAACCACGACAGAGTCACTTGTCTGAGAGACTGAGACGGAGAGAGGTGAGAGATTGTTGGACGGAAGGTTTCATTTTAAGAAGCTGAGCGACGGAACCTGGGTGTCACGGCATGTTTTATTGACAATGACTGGATGTTGTGATCCTTTGCCTTGACTGTCAAAAAAACAGATGCACGACTAATTGCTCAGACCTGCGCAGAGGAATTCCTCGACATCGCAGACGAGTGGAAAGTGGCAAACTAATCACTCGAGGCACTGATAGTGCCCGTAATATGCTGGCAGCTGCCTGGAGACTTCTCTTTGTCTCTTTGAAATCACACAGTTCTATGTGTAGTTCTGTGTTTGAAAAGTAAGATACAATTACACAATGGTAAAATACACACTGTCTGATTACTCATTAATTTAGTGATAAGAAGAAAAGCAATCAATCTAGATGAACAAATTTCCAAATGTGAGATTAATTAGTTCATTTTTTTTTTTTTAAATCTATTGATAGTCCTAGTTTAAACACACTCAAAGGTGATTTACTATTATACTATTATTGTGCGTTGGACCTGCTTCATCATTAGCTAGGAAGTGGAATAAAAACTATATTCCTGTGTGCGTGGGACCTGACACAGGTGGACTATCCCAGGCCCTGTGCTCCCCAGACAAATGCAACTTCAAAGTTCAGGGTATAGATGTGGGTGTAAGCATTATAGTGTGTGGGATTACAATCCATGTGCCCATGCCAGTATTACATATATATATATGCATAAGCATGCGCAGGGTTATCATCAAGAAGTGAAGCCCGTGAAACTGCATGATGGGGATCAGAAGCTCTCAGGTCAATAGTGTGCTAATCCCACGGCGGCTCCATCGCTTTCTCTCTGGTCAGCTGCTGCTCCGGCCCTTTAGTCTCACCGAGTAAGCCATGTCAGACCATGGCAACTTTCCCACGCGTAGGATAAACAAGGCCTCTGTTACTGTGTGTGTGTGTGTGTGTGTCAAAGCGTACAGTGCGATTAGCTGTGCAGCTCCTGGCACTGGATCACACTACAAGTCAATTCTATAAATAGAGATGTATGAAAATGAGCAAAAACACGTTACAGAAAAAAACAAAACAAAGCTACAAACAGTGTCATTTAAAAATACACTAGATTCACCTACACGTGTCAACAGAGTTTGGGTTTTCATCCGTCACACTCATCTAAGTGCAGCATGCAAATGAAAAGATTTGCACATGACATCACTTTTTTTTGATTAGGTTTTGTCCGTGGATAATCTACGCCGTGTGGGAGGAAGCAGAGAAGATACATGGGTTCATTTGATTACAGATAAGTTCAACCATTGTTTATTCTCTCGCACTAAAGTATTCAACCAGTAGAAGCACATTTCAATCTTTCCATGACAATATACTGTATTTTCTCTCTAGAATATGTTGCTGATTAGTGACTAGTAACATTAATAAGGTGAATAGAAGAGCACATTAAGTTAGATTTATACTGTGTATTTATTAATCAGTGGTGGGAAATAACAAAGTACATTTGTGAGGGAGATTTTATGTTTTATTTTTAATTTATTTCATATTTTATGCTACAATGCAATGTACTTTCACTCCACTACACTTCATTTGTAGTTACTACTTACTTTTATGATCAAGAATTTAACAACAAAACAGGCTTATAACTTATATATTTATACTAGCTTCAGATGTGAGATGTCTGGGTGACTTGATTTCCTGTTTAACCTTCCAAACCCAACGTTTGTATGCAATGTTAATGTCTGAATTAAAAGTAAGACTCCTCTGGGTTTTTTATGTACACTGCACTATGGCTTAACTTATAGGATTTTGAATGGAGTTAGAAAATGTACATATAAAACTAAACCTAACATGTACAAATATGTTATTATTTAAGTGATAAGTCTAAAATGACAATAAGTTAAAGCTTCTCAACAAATGTGAGGTGTTGAAACAAGCATGCTAAAATATTTCATTTTTAATTTAGACAAAGACACGTATCTGCAAATTTAAGACCAGTAGTAAAAGTATTGGCTGTGGCCATTTACATTCCTGCATGGGTGCTTTTACTTAAGGAGTTAAGGATTACAGCGCAGATTACACACACACACACACACACATAATTACTACTGGCCTAAGCCTAACCCTACCTTAATCTTAACTCTTAACCTAACGCTGACTTCATCTTAACATGCCTTCACCATAAAATGCATTCATTTACATTATGCCGACAGATTTAGGTCCCCACAACATAAGGAATACCAGACGCGCACACACACACAAACAATTTGGATGCAGACCTCGTTCCCCCCTTGTCTCTTGTACGCCCCTAAATGCCAGCAGGTCACCATGTGACCTCTGTGAAATGCCACCGTGACAGGCCGCAGTAGTTTATGACGACGCTTTCATTAAATGTGATCAGGTGCATTAAGCTTTTGTCTGCAGCGATCAGAGTGAACCTGGTCATCACTCTGGCCTTTGCCTGGCGGCGACCTGGACGTGCTTTTGCTCAGTGTTTCTGGGGGAATGCACTTTATATGTCCTGAAGACTGCTGAATGTGTTTGTCGATGAAGGTTTTGTTTTTGTCAACAATGACACAAATACAGTGAGTTAATTGTCTGTGTCTGAATGAAAACCTTCAGCTCAGTCCAGCTGCTATGGACTGAGTTATTCATACTATATGTAGTATGAAGTATGAATAACCGATGCAGCATAACCATGTCATCACTACATTTTAACGGCTTCAATTAAATGCAATAAAAAGCTCAAACAAACAGATGGATAAAGATCCATCGTCTTGCCTTCAATGTCTTTTCTCATGTCAAATAATCAATGTGTTCACCCACGGTTCACATCACCAGATGGTCACATCAGTGTTTACACAGTGAGAGTCTGCCCTCTTGTGGTTAGATATTCTATCACAATTGAATAAGAAATAAAAAATAAAGAAATAAATAAAATAAAAAAGAGAACCCTGGGAAGCAGGTAGACGTCTTCATGAAGCAAAGATTACAATTTCATCGTCTCAGAAAATAAAAAGTATGTGCATATAAATAAATTACAATCAAACTTTCATTTTGCTGTCACACTGTCACACTGTCCTGACAACTTGAAGCTGTAACTTTAAGTTACTTTTAAACATAAATGAATGTCAGCCACATTCACTGTGATAAAGTTACAAAGTAGAATGAAGTCAAAAATTAAAACACTGACAAGAGCCTCAACTGTTTCACGAACTATGGAATTAAATGGCTTTTCAAAAGAATAAAAGGCACCACTGTGCCACAATCTCATAGTTTGGGTAAGAGGGTGTTCATTTTAAAGGGCTGTTTGTCATCATTATTCACACTTTCATGGCACGAGACGCTGCTTTCTGAAAGAGCAATCCCACACTGAGACACACAAATATATTTTTTTTATATTTTTATATTTGTCTCAGGATAACAGAGGAAGGAAAGCGAAATGGTCCTTTGTGTGTGTGTGCTATACATCTGTATTATGTGCACTATTTGCATATAAAAGTAAATGAAGACAATCTTCTTTCTGAACGGTATAATTCCTCTACTACGACAGCCGTGCGTCTACAGTTGCTGAAACCACATCTTACCAACCTCAACTAAAATGATTCCAGTAGATGTTTCCACAGGTACTTTCAATCCGCACTGCCATCTCTCGAACTCTTTCATGATTGGTTTCTGTTTCGCTCGCTCTCAAACCAAAGCGAGACTTTTTGTCAAACGCCCTTGAAACCACAGGGTAAAAATGTACAACAGTTACCCGGCACAGGCTCCGCTCTCACTTCCTCTCTAAAGGATCTCTCTCTAAAGGTTACGACGAGGCCAGCGGGCTGGTGTGAGGCAACTCGCAGTGTACAGTACGCACAGACTCCTTTTGAGCGTTCTTATTCTGCTCTATGTTCCTCTGGCATGTCAACACACATTCACTTGGCCAATATGGGTCTCCTTGCATGTGGCTTGTGGCCATGCTCAAGATGGCCACATCTCGGCCAATACCCAGTTAAGTACACTGGCTCTGATCCAGCCAACTATAATGGGGAATATTTTTCCAGCCTCCAAGTTTTCCCAAAGCAGAGCGCAGTGTATTTTAATATGTAGGTATGCGTCCTAAAGCCGTAAATGGAAGCAGATGTTCCCGCCAAAGAGGAAGAGTTTGCATAGGGCTGTAATCAAGTGAAGGGTTTTTTTTTCTTCTCGTTATTTGAGTCTATTTTTCTGTCTAAATGAGTCTGGTGCACTGCATTGTGCACATGGCTGAACTGTGTCGCGTTGTGCTGAGCTATGCAGCCACATATGGGAGCGATTACAGTCCAGTGTTTATCAGACCTCACTGAGGGACCGACTGTACGGCTGAGCAGAGCAGAACCAGCCTTGTGCACAGCCATTTCAATTTCCCCAGCTACAACCTTCTATGGAAGTCAGACAAGTGAGACAGCGTTGCACGCACAACAAACGTCCTGGATGTGGCGACTTTCTTGAGATGAAGCCATTTGATTAAATCAATAACAGTCAATTCATGGTTTGTTCAAGGAGTGTCGAGTTTACAAGTCTCTCTCTCTGGGTTAAAAGTAATGTAAACTTGGGCTGAGCATGAGATTTTGGCTCAGTTCAGCTTGAAAGTATTGGTGTGAGGCTACATTAGCCCATAAACGAGCATTAACACACATAGAGAACTGCATCTGTTGCAAATCATATTGCATTATGGGTAATTTAATGTCATATTTGCAATTCACCATTGTTTTCTTTTCAAATGAGTCTACCAGAGGAGTTTTAGATGACCCTTTAAAATGCCTTGTTTGTCTCTCCAACTGCCCAAGATATAAAAAAAACGATCAAAATAGTGATTTTACCAACTATTTATCTGTCAGTTGACTCGGAATTGCAATGTAACAACACATCTGTGTTTAATGTGTGTGTGTGTGCACATGTGTGCATGTGTTGTATGAGTGAGAGAGAGAAAGAAGAGAAGAGTGAGCGCTAAACAACATTCCCAGTAAGCAAAGCAGTCAAGTGCCTCGAGTCAGCAAAAATGTCGGTCATTTCAGCTCCCAGCTGGGTGCTTTATGACAGACTGTAACACAGAGGGAGACCCAGGCAGCTCAAGTCTTTCACAACTACTTTCACCCAGTCTGTTGAGGAGCACATAAACATGGTCCCATACATGCACAGTCTGATCTAAGAGCACGCAAACGAAACATGTCTGACACTGAAAACATATGTTCTGCATTCACACACTGCTTTGAAGTGCCCTGTAAAAGCTTCACCAGCAAACCACATAAGGACAAACCCTAATACATATTTCCTTCTCCTTTTTTTTCTTTTTAAAGACACACAGTCTCAAAAACTCTCAAACCCATCTGCTTACAGTGCACGCGTGAACAGAGCGTGGTGCACTTCAGCTACATCTGGAACCAGTCTCGTGCCAATCCAGCAAAGGCAGCAAGCAGCAGCAAAGGCCCTGGCAACTGTAGTCACAAAACACTGGCGGTTTGGCAAAAGGCAAGGTTAATGAAGACACTGATAGCGTTTCAAAGCAAATGCACTCAAACAACCCCTGAAGTGAGAAGTTCAGGGAGTGGGCAGAAACAGAGGCCCGAGCGAGTGAAAGAGCACATCACTCTCTGACTGTGCCTGAGGTTTGCACGACGAAGTCGTCATTGTCTCTTCTTTTGTGAAGTGGCTGAATGGAGGCATGCGTGGACAGTTAACAGCAGGGAGCGGCTGGATGACAAACCGAGTAGATTGATTAGCGCACATTTCAAAACCCATTAATCCAACGCCGTCAAAGCCTCTCGTTCCATCCTACATTGTAAACAGACTCCTTATCTTAACATATTTGTTCATCCCGTGCTCCAAAGTCGAACCATAGTAACATGCTCTAATCACACATGGACCTGCTTTAGCTCAGTGATAAATGGGCTTTTCTTCCCTCACGGTGATGCTCTCTGCCAGTGCATGCCTTTCCTTAAATGAACTACAAATGTTCTGTTATGGATTGATGAGCGAGCCTGGAAGATTCCACACAATGAGGTTAGTTTCCACCGCAGCAGAATCTGCTGATGCTGTGTTCATAGAAAGCAAACTGCCTTTGATAGCGGCTCCATCAGAAAACATCCTCCTCCTCCTCCTCCTGAGGTCAGGGTTTGTATGTTTGCCGGTTTGTCTGTCTGTCTCTATGGCTCTGCGTCTTGCAGCTGCAGACTCATGGTCAGAGTTGAGACGGTGCTTTCGAGGCTCCTTCAAGTGTCACAGCACTAATCTAATCTGTCTAATCTCATTCGCACAAAACTAGTCGGTGTTGACTGGGAATGCTTTGAAACAGTCCCGTGCCAAAAAGTCAGTGACAGGAAAAGTTGACAAAGACTCATGACCTGATTGTTATTGAAAACAGTTGGAGGGAAAAAAAAACCACTACACTTTAATAAGTTGGGATTTGTTGTTCTTGTAAGACGTACAGACTTCCCTCGCTCAAGCTCAAGACTCCTTGTCCAGAAGTACCGTGCTTACTTATGCCATGGCATATTTAAACTCAGATGTTGAGGTTGAGGTTTTCAGTGCTTGTAGAAGCCTCAGGCAAAGACAGGGAGCAGGTTACATACATATACATAAGTTACAGCATGTGGAAAAAAAGGCATTTAGTCACCTGAAACCACCACAGCAGAGGAAAACGACTAAACGACTGGTCCCAGTGGTCATTTCAATTTTTCCTCTATAGCCCCTGTTGTCACTCAGCATATCTGCCAACTGGTGGCCTGCTGCTGACTTTGTGAGATAAGGCTTAGTGAAACCGTGTCCAAAACAGACTCGGAGAAATAATAATGTGATATGACGTGTGTCACAGCAGATTAATTCCGGGGCCACAGCAGATTTAATGACAGGTTGTCAAGCTTCCCTTTTTTTTCTTTATATACAAATATTTCAATATTTGATACACAGTTCTAGGTGTAACAAATATAACCATCTATTATCTATACTGCTTATTATTTGTTGGTCACGGAGGGACTGGAGTGAATTGTGTCAATAAATAGATTAGGTTACTGCTGGAAAAAAAAGATAATTAAATTTAGAGGCAACAGAAAACTTTCTGGTCCCTAGTGGTTCATTTGTGGTCACTGGCACAGAGACGCAGCAGTAGCAATACACCAGTAAGGACACAGGTACTTTTCCTCAGCGACAGCATTGTGTTGTGTAATAGTAGGAAGTGCTGCATTAAAAACACCTGAACACTTTTAAATGAAATTGCTCCGTGCGTTGTCTATTGTCTACAGAAACCTCATCGCTCATAGATGTCACAAAAATGAATGATGAAAAACAAATGTGGATGATGTCACTTTTCCATGACCATTACACTGTTAAGGTTGTCTATTCCAGTGTTAAATTAACATTTATTACTTTAGCCTCTGATTAGTTTGTCTTACATGAGAGTCAGCTGAATATCAAACACTAAATTTGAGGTTTGGTCAGACAAAACAAGACATTTAAAGATAGAAAAGTCACCTCCAATGAGCATTTATCATTGTTTTCTGTCATTTTGTAAACAAAGCAGTGATCCAGATGGTAATCGTCAGGTTAACGGATAATAAAAATTGACGTGTAAGACGTCTCTCACAAGAGTAAAAAGAGGACAGATCAATACCTACATGAAACTCCCTCATGACATACGTCCAGAGGCAAACATGTGGGAACATGTGTTTCTGCACGTGTGATTATTTACGTGAAAGCTGGATTCTTACACACTGTGGACATTCCAAGCCGTTTCACATGCGTTTAACCTGGAAAGCTGCAGCACAACGACTTACACGCAGACACTCCCCAGCAGCAGTAGCAGTAGCAGCAGCGGCCCCTTTACTTGAGTGTGTTTCATATCTCCTCAGTACAGTGGAGAATCTATTTTCCCATGCAGTAGCACTCCAGGCTCGGCTCTGATTGATTGTCTGTTACACTGCTAGTGTCTCAGAGACGGTCTGCCAGGAAGTCTTACAGTGTGACTGAGCCCAGAGCAAACAGAGAGGCAGCAACCCTTGCACTCCACACGGGAAAGCAAAATCAAGCTAATTAGAAGAGATGTGTAATTTAAACTTGGCACACGGACGACCAAATCTCACCCCCACATGCATCATACACCCTAATTAGAGTAAATGCTCTTATTTGGAAAGGGAGACCTGGCAGTGTAGATGGAGAGATCTCAAACTCTCTCTCTCTCTCTCTTTTACGTACTCTAATTGTTTTTCCATGAAAACATTTGATAGTTTTGTGCTCTCAAATGAGAAAAGCATGATTACATTTGTCTGGTTTGAATAAAGTACATTGAGTAATTGCAGATTTGGGTCTATAGGACAGATATAACATGACATTTGTATATGACACAATGATGAGGTGTTTTCCAGTCACACTCAGGGTCACATGTCTGAAGTGTCCCAGTTTGGATGAGTATCATGGATTACCATCACCCAATACAAATCCTTTATTTTGACCCAAACTTTCCATTGATTCTTATGTTTTTTTATGGTAACTTTTAAGTTCATTGAATGCATTCAAGACAACACTCGGACTGAATTCCTTTCACCGCATGTCCTTTATAAACGACGCCCTTGTCAAGCCTTGAGGACGCTGAGTGACTGAGTGAACTGGTGTGACATCAGAGTTAAACCAAATATTTAAAAGGAACAAACCACAGTGCACAAACTTCTGATGGATGAGAGTGGGAGTGGACCACACAGAGAACTGCATCATACCCACACACAGTCACAGTGGGCACAGGAAGATGTCTATCACAGAAACCTTAGCGGGGTATCACACACAAAAAAGCAATTGCACCATGTGGAGAGGTGCAATTGGAGAGGTGATCTGAGCTGCACATTTTATGCGAACCTGCCAACAGGAAAGACCCCCGTGTCTTCATATGTCATATGTCTGGGGCCCCAGGGTGCAGGTGCATTTATGTGAACTCACAGGTGCGTGTACCTCACACAGCAGTAGGTGATCTGATCCTTCAAACCGTTGCCTCTGAGCTATTTTTAGGCCGGGGGGGAATTACAACGAGCATATTCTCAGCCCTCTGTGGCCCAAGATTGGACAACACTGAGGCGCTGAGGTTGCAGGACTGCCCAGTCAACACCTAGTCTCGGCTATAGAGTGGTGATTGACGGTGTCCCGCCACTGAGCAGCACTGTCAATATTGCAGAGTCAGGTGCAGACGACATGTATCCGTGCGTAATGCATCACACAAACACACACACACACACAGTCCGACATAGGATATGTGAACGCATTAATGTTAATCCACTGATGTGGGAATCACACACGGTTATGGATGCGTAATATATATATATATATATATATTAGGTATCCTTTCTCCAAATTAGTGCACACGAGATAAATGACCAAACCACAAGGTGAAACATACCCACGCTAAAGCCAGTGTTTGGCACCATATGAAGTGCCACTTCAATGCAAGACAGTGTAGCGTTTATGGGATAGTCCAGCCATTTTTCATCACCCTTATTGTCCCAGACAAAGATCATAAAGAGAAGGACATACCTGGTGATCTCAAAGCTGCAGCCTTTCCGAAGAAGCAAGGCTCTCTTCCGCATGATGCCTTTGTCCCTGCCGAGGTACACATTTTTATCTGAATTCATGGGTGCTGGACGAGCAGATAGACTGAAGCGAACAGCAGAGCTTCCTTTCCAATGTTTCAAAAAAGTCTACAAAAAAAAAACACAGCGAGCAGAGGGCTGTGAGAGGCGGAAGAAAAGAAGAGGCAGTGTAGCTGAAAAAGAAGAGGAAGAAAAAAATCCTTTTACGCACAGCTCACCTCAGCGGGGAAAGACGGAGGGAAAGTGGTCTTGCAGACTTTCTTCGTCCCCTCAATTCAGTTCGAAACAATAGCTTTCAGTGGTGCATGCTGTCGGGATTTAGTGGTTTCTCCATGGAGCAGCGGCAGCAGCAGCAGCGGCAGCAGGAGGAGGAAGAAACGGGACTGCAGCAGCTGAGCTCAGGAGTCTCTGCCGCCCCACTGATCCTGCTCTGATCCTCAACTGTACTGGAGCCCACAGCTCTACGAGTGTGCTTCAGCCCGACACTGAGAGAGAGAGAGACAGAGAGACAGACAGAGAGAGAGAGAGACAGAGAGAGCAAGAGAGAGAGACAGAGAGAGCGAGAGAGAGGAGACTTGTTACAAGCAATTAGGGATGCACGATATTGGACTTTTTGCCGATAGGCCGATATATCTAAGCTTTCTATGCCCAAGGACAGAGGTCATTTAGTCGCTTCTGTAGTGAAATCTAAGTAACATTCTTCATACTAATGTCGCAGCAGATGTGGATATAAATGATCTTTATTGTGCAAAATAAATAAGCATAAAACATAATAGCTGTAGGGGGCGCTACCATAGAAGTCAAGGAGGTGTCTTGCATCCCAACCAACCAAAGATACTCAGTTTTTTCCAAAAAACAGGAAATATTCCCAAAACAAAGAAACTCTCAAACAATGAATGACTTATCAAAATAGTCTCTACATTATCCAATAACAATCAATTAATCCTTGCAGTCCTCAAGGTTAGGTAAATGCGCTGTACCACTGCTAGTATTTTAATTTACCATGTTTTCTTTATCTCCGATGACACACCACGGCCATCTCATAACTTAATCAAATATATTGCTTACATACAGTGTCTCTAAATTAAGTTACTATGTGCCGTGCCAACGGATGAGAACGTGCTCGAGTTGCCAACCCTGTAATTCAATGCTATTCTTAAATCTTATTAAAATAAAAACAGTTACTCAGGAGTATATCCTATGACACGGTGAGTATATTTTGAATATGCATATCCTCCTTTAATGTCAAAAGGAAGGTTGCATTATTTGAAAACTATAAACAAAAAGGTGGTTTTCAAAGTATGAATAGTAATTATCCATGTATACCATGAATATGCACTGCAAACTTTATATAAATCCACATGCTAAAACACGATCATGATGCAACAACAGGTTTTTGGGCAATGTCTCCTCCTCATGCTTTTATTGCTGTCATAGATTCATGTAGCGACAAATGCTCTGCACAAGTCTTGCAAAACTCTTGACTCTTAAAAGCACAGATCTCGTGTCAGATATAATTTCCAAGCACTCAAGCAAAATCATTGGGTACAATAAGAAAAAACAACATTCAAACAAACTAAATATAATATTGAATTTGTGTTATTTTTGAGGTCATTAGTTGTTGCGGTAACCACAGCGTTGTGACATCAACTGTGTCGTAATGACTGTGTATTTAAAAATACCATTACTAAATGACCCGATCAAGAGTGCACTGAACTCTGTGTGCTCCTTTGTTTTCTTTGTGATCAAACCATTTAAATCTTTAGAGTTGAAATTATTTGTGAACCACCATAAGAAGTATCTAACGATATTCTTTTTATGATTGATCATTGATTAAAAACACATCATGAAAAATGAATAACAGCAGAGCAGCTCTTTGTTCACTGACGAGTAAATACTTGTGGTTGTTGGCGCGTGTTTCGCTTTTTCCATCCGTAGGAAGCAAAACGTAGAAATAGAAGTGGAAGGAAGAGTATCAGCTGATCACTCCCACATACTGTATGCACAAGTAATATTCACACCGTCGAGTACGTCAGTCCACTGTTTACATGTGGAATTCTCTCAACATGACTCACAGCTGCATTCAGACTCGGCCATATTTGTGTGATCGGGAAAGCTTCAGTTTTGTTGCTCAAACTCTCTTAGTCACTATGATTCAACAGTGCTTCTGTTTACCACATCACCCTGTGGTTGGAGACGCCTTTATATAGCTGCCCTTTGTCCAACACCACTTATCAGTCCGTGTCTTTGTGTAGTGGCAGAATAAACTCAACCAACTGAGCTCAAGAGAGGCTCATTTGTTGAGGTTTGACTTGTGGCAACGTGACTCTTTTTGAGAGACTCTGTATTTATTTACTATAACTGAGACACTCAAAGGCAAACTGCCTGTAATTAAGAAGTGGTATTATTTTTCTGACCACGACCAGAAAAAAAAAAATGTTCTCAAAATGAAGTCCGTATGTTTCAGTGTGCCTTCAGACTCAATGAAATGCAAACAAATTCAAGGTGGATTCATTCGAGGCGATGAGGTCATTTCATACAATATGTGTGCAGCTCTTTTCTGTGTTTACTGAACAAGGATGGAGGACACGGAAAGACCTTGTAATTCTCCAAACTCCAGCAGGATTTAATGAAAACATGCGTCTGAACATACTCTGGCCTTTTGGAAATCATTTGCTGTGTAGAGGAGGAATTCAAAAAAAATAAAAATAAATAAAAACAATATAACTGCTGTTGACCTCTTTTTGCTCAGTGGAACAACACAAAACAAACAAAAATAAAACACTGCTCACTGGGACCTGGTGGAAATACCTGCATCACTATAGGTTACACCTTTCACATGACTCATTTCATCCAATATCATGATGATGAAATATTAGTAGTGCTACTAGCACTGTATATAGAAATTGATGTTGTGTCTATTTGGACAGTGAAGCCAATACTGAAGTGTTTGAAACCTGTCATTTCTATTACAGCCATCAGGGTGCGACTCCACAAGTCTGTGCACCGTGAAGTGGAACTACAGTTACATTTGAGCTACGGCTGTAACTTGACTACACTGGTCAATTGAACAACTGTCCATGTCCCAGTGTTCCACCAATAGAGGGGAATCAATGTATAGATTCTCTGCTACGTTAGGTGACAATACAACCCTTTTCAGCTTGTTAGAATGAGGCAGTTTCTGGTTTGGCTGGCGTGTAGTTGTTTCCGAGTCTTCCTACAATCCATGAGCTTTAAAATATCAAGTTGTTTAAGCTGACAGAGCATAAAATTGGTCTCCTCATCAGCCCAACAAATGTATTGGCCTGAATCTTGCCATGTCTTTGTTGCTCTTGTCTTATTTGTGGGTTTAGCTCAAGGGGTGGGAAGTGTGGCACAAAAGCAGAGACCGTTTGACTGAACAAATACACGCAGCAGTAATTTGACTCCCATTTGCATCGCCTGCATGGATGTGTCTATCCAACATTGAGAAATTCGACATGTTTACATGGATTTTAAAAGTCCACAAACTTTCGTTCTATATTAGAAAATGAGCCTACTTCTCAATTGATTCACTTTCCTGAGCAGTTTATGGTCTCAGCTCAGTCCCCCCCCCGCTGCTCCCAATATGGATTTCATCTAAAATTCTAAAGTGGAGTTCACAAACCAGTGGGTGATGTCACAGCAGGGTTGCCTTGTGTCCTTTCCAATATTAGCATATACAGCATCGGTGTCTGGTTGTGTGGGACAGTTTTGCTACTATTTAGTCAGGTTTAATGTGTGGTGGTATGAGTGAATTTGGACTCATACTTATGCTAATACTGGCTACACATTAATTTGGTGGAACAAAATCCTGGCTTCCATTTCACACAGAAATCGCAGAGTCTCCACCTCTTTGATCAGCAGAGTAAGGACCAGCTGTCATTTGTGAACGAGCGTGTGCCACGGGAGCTGTGGCTTACGAGCTGTCGCCGACCTCCTGCTCCGATTATGGCTCAGTCTTCATAACCAGACTGAACAATGACCTCTGGATGTGACATTCGGGAGGTCATTTCACTTCAACACAAGCCAAGTGCAATTCGGTCCAATACAGCCTCCATTAGGCAGGAAATAATGGAGCGGGCCAGTGGTGTGAAGAGGACAGGACAAGAGGAAGTGCACATATTAAGCAAGAGAAATAAGCAGAGGGTACATGTGTGAGTCACACAGAAACAGGTTGCTCTCAGCACCTCAGTGCTGGTAGAATTTGCACGTCTGTGCGTTGTCAGTTTCATGCTGCACTGGCAGCATGAAATGAGGAATCAGAAGCCATACAACAGCAGCTAACCGAGACAGTCTAATACCACATTTAAGCTGATTAAATGTTGGTTTTTGAGCAGTGGGAAAGTCTTAAATCAGCAGTCATTTCTGGGTCAAATGACTCTATAAAGCATGTGGGTATTTATTGCCTTTCTGCTCTGATTGGCATAGGTGGGTGAACAGATTAATCTCTTCTTTATTGCTTTCTTTTTTTTGTCAGTGAAGTGCCTGCATGAATTTCACGGCGAGGCTATGGTGTGCATTCATCTTCTGGCCATTAGCAGAGGCATTAGCTATGAATATTTGAAGCAAATGTTACTATTCACCATTCATTCACCTTCAACCACTTTATCCTCCACTTGAGGTTCGCTGGTGCCAATCCCTGGTGAAAGGCGGGGTGCACCCTGGACCGATCGCCAGTGCAGTCCATCACAGGGCCACATAGAGACAAACAACCATCCACACTCACCCATACAGTCAATTTAGAGAGTCCAATTTTTTTGCACGGACTGCTATAGGAGGAAACCAGAAAACCCCGGAGAAAACCCACACGCACACGGAAAGAACATACAAACTCTATGCAGAAAGCTCCCTGTGCCGACCAGGTCGCGAACCCGGAACCCTGCAAGGGCAAGAATGCTAATGACTACACCAACCATGTGGGACAGCGCCAGACATTTTCTATTTCATGAATGATTGAATGAAACAGGGACTAAAGCTACAAAGATAGAAGATACAAAATAGTAACTGTTGCAACATTGTCACTGAGATCCATGCTGCTGCTGTTTTCTTCTTCCTCCTACTCATTTTGTTTCTGGCACATTTGTGACATCACAAGTCATGCACAGGTGATGCATTGTGGAAAAACTAACCATGTACAACTGCTAATTTTAGTCTGAAAATGGGCTTCAGTGAAAGACAGAGGTAGGGGGGGAAGTCTGAATATGGATCATCCTCCTCATCTCTTCGTCTTCTGTCTCAGCTGCCTGTAAGTGGACTGATTCATTTTGTGTCTTGCTGACCTGAGCAATAAAGTAAGAACACATGGAAGATGCCAAAGCTTAGCTGAGGTGAGCCTTGCACATAGACATACAGCATCCCCGAATGTAAAATATAATTTGTAGCACTCTATTTGATAAAATACACCTTGGTGGCATTATCTATGTGATGTTAATAGTGAAGCATCTTTCTCAGTCACTGTTTTTGTTTTTTTTATAGGGGTAAATGGGGTGTTGGTGTCTGGCAATGACGGCGCACTTGTCAGCAGGATGTCGTCGCAGCGTATACAGTACAAGTGCCAAATGCCACTGCGGAGACCACACATTCACCAGCAACACAAAGAGGAGGTCTTTTATTCAGCAGAGTCATACTTGGACCATTTCATCATTCTCTGAATCATGCAGCCGAGCATGTGAAAGTGGTAGTTTCCAGTGTTGCCGACATGCGACCCCCTTCATGTGGCTTTGTGCGGACATGATTTATGAGCAGTAAAAGACTGCTTTTACTGATTTACAAAGACTGATTTTTCCTTTCATAGCTGAGTCACTTTTAGATACTGAAATGACTACAGTGAGAAAAATCCATCCATTTTCTACCGCTTTATCCTCCACATGAGGTTTTGCGGGGGGTGTTGTGCCTCAGCTGACATAGGGCGCCTGTCCATCACAGCAATAAACACAATTTTGTGCAACAGAAATACTGCATATTTTTTTATAATTAAATCATCTTGGGACACTTTTATGTTTACTTCAAGCTTGAGAGCCACTGACTAAGGTGCACACATGTGCCTTTAATCATATTTAGTCAATATTTTGATGGTACATTCCATCTGACTGTGGTTTAGATGTTATACAGTATTTACTTTTGGTAAGAAAACATTTAATTTGCATTATGTGGGTTGTCCTCAGACACACATCTTTATACAGAAGTACAATGTAAATGTTGTCTTTAATGAGTTGGGTAATTGAATAATCAGTTGGGTCCATCAATAAAAATCAAAGCAATTGTATTATTCTTTTTTTTGTAAACCTGACGTCGCTAATGTGCTGTAGTCTCCTACACTATGGTAATTAATCATTTTCAGACCTAATCTTTATTCAAATCAATTCATGGAAGGCTTTCAGCTAAAGAGCAGTTTTGTGTGTGTGTGTATGTGTGCGTGCTTGTGTGAACAGGTGCATAGGTTCTGTTGGGTTGATGGCTTTCATTCAGGCTGAGGGAAAAGTCTTCAAGGGCATTGTTAATGTCATATAAGGACAACAACCCCGCCTCCCCACATACATAATGCTTTCACTAACCCCTTACCCTAACCTTAACCATCACAAATAAATGCCTAACCTTAACATACATTTAATTCTGACCATGTCTAATACCATGTCCCATTAATAGCCCCTTTACAGTTTGACAGAATGAGGACCAGTCCAAAAGTCCTCATTTTCACAAAATTGTATAAGTTTGATCCTCACAATGATATCCATACAAGAACAAACACACACACACACACACACCACCCCACTCTTCCCACAGGCAATCAGACAAGTGATTTCACAGACTAAGATCGTGATCACAAGAAAATCTGCCAGAGACATTAAAGCACTGGTGTCGCCCATACTGTACGTACCTTTATACTCAAAGGAATCCTCTCTGTTCTCTGGTAACAAACATCAACTTCATGCATGCATTACCCATAAAGAAATCCCCTCTGCATATTGCACCAGTGAACACATAATATAATAGATGCACAATCAAATCAGCCAGACAGGTAACTGCAATCATTTCCTCTCAAATCAGAAGCGAAAACAATCATGTCAGTGGGAAAGTCTTGAATCAGCAGTCATTTCTGGGTCAAATTGCTCTACAAAGCATGTGGGCATTTATTGCCTTTCTGCTCCGATTGGGCCCGATGTCTTTGTTATTGCCTTCTTTTTTTAGTCAGTGATGTGGTGCATTCATCTTCTGGCCAGGAGCAGTGGCATTAGCCATTCATATTTGAAGCAAATCTTAATTTTCACCACCTGGGACATTCATTCATCTACTGCACCACTCTATCCTCCACTTGAGGGTCACAGGGGTGGGCGCTGGTGCCAATCCCAGTTGATATAGGGCGAAAGTCGGGGTGCACCCTGGACAGGTCGTCCAGCCCATCACAGGGCCACATAGAGACAAACAACCATCAACTCTAACACCAGTCCAATTCACCTAATCCACAAATGTGCATGTTTTAGGAGGGATGCTGTAGGAGGAAACCGGAAAACTGGAGGAAAACCCACAAACACATGAGAACATGCAAACTAACCCGGGTCTTACTGTAAGGGCAAGAGTGCTAACTACTACACCAACCGTGTGGCCCCCCATCTAGGACTATGTCGGAACCTGCACAGGAGACTCAAATTTAGTCTACACCGTGTGCTCCGGACATTGTGAACAAAACAAGGTCTGAATGTTTACTCTCCATTGATTCTCCTCTCTTGTCTCCGGAGTAATTCTAACAGCTGTAAGGCACACAAATAGCACACAACAGCCATTAGTGTCCTGTAGGGTGGTTAGACAACGCAAACGTGACTTACAATATTCCTGTCATGTTTATGGATTAGTTCATATTCTATAGATTAATGTGAGGGTTATGTTTTCCATGTGAATTCTAATGTCCTCATTCATCTACCTGCTTGGTTTGAGTTTTCCCACGGGAGCGTATAACCATCTTGTTTGCGATTCTACTCGGAAATGTAATTAGGGGGTAATCGTTGATTGTCAGTCATTTCCTCTTGTGCTCTTGCACCTGCAATGGCTTAACTGATGCCAGTAATCTCGAGAAGGGCTCGGGGGTTCTTAGTCTTGTGCCCAGAGTGCCACTTTTTTCAAACCTATCAGCATCTTTTCCTACTCCACTTTTCCTTTGATTGCATTTTTCGTCCTTTAATTACCACTCTCTTACTCTGGAGTGTGCTCTGTCAGAGGCCGAAGCGCAACATGAATGCAACTCTGATGAGAAGTGCATTTTTGGTACTGCACTATGATGTTCAGACACTCAAACGCCACGAGAATGTCAAATTAAATATTTTAAGCTTTATGCCACAAATAACCTTTGTAAGTCTGTGAACATGTTCACATTTATTACGACAATCATCTATATATCAATCCATTTACACGGGGAAAAGAAACAGTGGCACCGCAAACTATATCAGTGCTTCACAAAGTTGGAACAATTCCATTGAATTATTTTGAACATCAAATGAAGTCACTCAAGGCTTGGACCTCCAAAGCTGGAAGGTAGATGAAATCTGAGTTTTTCCAACTGAAATTTGTGATTTGCCTGAGTGAGAAAAAAGGTTATTTTCCTTGTGGCTGTTTTTGCCCTTGAAGCCTCATTTTTGGACCTGTTATCAAGGTTATGCTGTACTCAAATGAAATGAAATAATGAAAGTGACATTTTTCTAATAAAGAACGAGGAGTACTTCGGCAGATCTTGGGTAAACTCTGCAGGTCTACGCGTGCCTTAGCACCTTCTTTCTCTCGTTTCACGGGGGAGACACGGAGCTTATCTCCGTGCAGCCACTCACGGCTGACACGCTCCATTGCACACACACATTTACCTTGTCCTTGTCACGACGCCAGTGAAGCTCTTTCCCACTCTTCGAGTCGGGGGTCATCGAGAGTGGCAGTTTCAGTCGGCAGATGGTAGCACTCGAACGCCATCTCCTCCAGTAGATTTGATAAGAGGGAGCTTTGCAGATCCATCACTGTCCATAATCTGGTTTTATGTCAGTCATTTTCTTGTAGCCATATCTGAAATATATATTAACTGTTATAAGATGAGGTCAGGGTATAAAAAAAATGTGCAGACTGGAAATCTTGATGACATATAATGATCAAAACCAGCAAAAAAAGTAGTGTTAATTAGTAGATTAGTGCTTTGTTAGGGCTTTGACGTTGGCACAGCTCGAGAATGGTTTCAGTTGCTGAACCAAATTCTGAATTCCAGGAGGATGAAAGGACGGAAACTTGCAGAAACTCTGTGCATTCCACTATGCTGCCACTGTCATGTTTACTCCTGTTTCGAGTTATGCCTGTCATCGATGGAATATGGTTCTGATTCCCTGTGAGGATCTGAATGGAACTAGAGCCCAAACTGGAACTGTGCCGGTGCTTGCCGAAGTGAACGCTTACATTTAATAAAAAAAGGCCTTTGCTTACACAGGTTCTACTTTCGGACAAATTAGCTGCTAATTATGGAACTTTAATGGGTCTTGTTGACCACAAGCAAAACGATCAAGCTTTGCCCTTTAAGAGATTTGTGTTTTTCTAAGAGGAAATCCCTCAGGTGGAGACATGAATGACTAACTGAATGGATAAATGCAGCCAGGTATCATGCATCTTCAAGCTTTCCTTTCACAGGCATTAACTTGTCAATATCTTCTTGGCTCAAGTCTCCATCTCTCCCTTTACTGGGTGGATAGAAGATTCAGACTTAGTGCACATAATGCACGCCTTAATGGAACTATTCAACCTAATTACTCTCGTGTGAGGAGTGTGTCATATACATAAGCAGCTATGCAAATCGCATGCTTTTCTTTCTTTCTTTCTTTCTTTCATTCTGTCTGTCTTTCTTTCTTCCCCAGCTTCTCTGACTTTTGATGTCTTCCCAGTGCTGTGGGAGGATCAGAGAAACAGATGTCAATTATTCATTAGGTTCTCAGTGTTACAATGTCACAGAGGGTTTTTCAGCGATGGGGTTATGATTGTCTGATGCGTCCATCTGTTGTATAATAATCGCACATCCTTTGCCATTATTGTCGCAATGAAACTGTTAAAAAACTACTATTTTGGATTGTTTTTTTTGGACGTGTTTCAGATTTAGTAGAAGGTGAAACTTCCAAATTTTAAGCGGTAATTCCTCGTATGAAAGCTCTTCCAGCTGACATTTGTTTTTAACTCATTCATATTCATTCTACTCTTTCCTCTTCCCAGGATCAAGATTTCGCTTGTTCTTATCTGACATTTTTGCATCTTATTTATCTGTCGCTATACGACTCTACAACAACAAAAGTGTTCTCAACCCAACAATCACCCTGCTGACAATTTCATCTTGAAATCATAAAAAACAAAAGAATAAGAAACCCCATACAGTATATTGATGTACATATGAGATGAATGTTATGAGTATCATGAATCTGTGCTGGATTGAAGTGGCTCCAGAACCCCATGAACTGCAAACACTCCTTTGGGTTTATCATAATGAGGACAATCAATCAGCTGGCAGCAGCAGCAACTTTGTAAACACCTGTTTGTTTGTTCACTGCACTTTTGTTGTAGCCCAGTTTTATCAAGGGGATCTAAATGGGTTCCTGGACTTCAGAGTAGCAGAGTCTATAAGGCTAATTATCATCTCTCATTACATACTGGTGAACCAGGAAGTCAGCTCATTGTTACCTTCATCACTTAATTCTACTCTACTCTAGCAGACGCAGTGTTTAATAAAGGCATTGAGCTCAAAGGGGGAAACATTGACCAGTGTCAGTTTAACCCTTTACCAGGCAAATAACTATATTTGGTTACTTATACAGACATCCAAAACCCCTACCGGGCGTTACTGTGAGATCTGAGAAGCACGCCCACGTGAAATTTGACCAATCAGAGGAGGCATGCGATGCATGAAACTCAATATCTCAAAAACTCATGGTAAGTTGATTAAATAAATAAATGGTGGAGCAGGAAAAAATCTAAAACATGCAGGACAGAGGTCCCCAATGTCCAAGATTGGGAAACACAGTTTTAAAATGGCAAGGAACCATATTTAGGATCTGCAGGACCTTGATTTTCTATATAATCAAAATAAACAAATTAAAATTGACTAAAAATGTAACAAAAGTGTGTAAGAATTAGTGACACCTAATGGTGAGACTGCAGAATGCAGCCCACTCAACCCTAACTTTCCCAAGTCCATCAGGAAACTGCGGGGGGGTGGGCAGTTTCCTGCTTCTTCCTTGTTAGTTAATTTATGTAGTAAAACACCACTTCAAACTCAAAACATGTGAGTTCAGGCTGCTGCAGATACAACTCTCCTAAATGCGACACACTTGACCTTTTAGGTGAAATCATGGACACAGTTGTATCATCCCAAAAGGCACCTACCCTGGGCGGCAGTGTCCGGTCATCCAGATGGTCAGCTCTGCTCTGTATTCATCACAGACTTCATGCGCTCCAGTTACATCAGTGTGGCCGTTTCCCAGGGAACACAAGGTGCAGTCTCTTCTTCAGATGGGAATTCTCCATCGCCACAGTGGTCAATCACTCGAATGAGGCTGTGGCTGACAGGCGCCCTCTTATCAATGTCTACAAATTGGATACAGAAGAATTAGAGAGAATTAAGAGCTCTCTGATTTGTGTACTATTTTCTTAAATCCTTTTTTTTTTTTTTTTTCAACGCTGGTAACAGTTTTGTCTCTTCTCACCTCTTTTCTCTGCCTCTTATTCTTCCCACTCTGCGGTTGTTTAGCAAGAGATCTCGAGCAGATTTAGCACTTATCGACATAAACAACAATAATAAAAGAAGTTCTGTCTGTTAATGAGGTAATTAGTGGATACTTCATGTAAGAATGGAGAATATATTTCAGCCTTCTGTTGCTTCTACCACACACAGTCACAGTCAGTGAATGCATTCTCTGTATCACCTTGAAACACTGTTCTTTCTTTCTTTCTTTCTTTCTTTCTTTCCTGGAAGCCTCAGAGAAGCCCCCTGCACTAAAAAAAGCTCATGTTTTTCTTGAGCTTTGTAAAAATCCTCAGAGGATGCCACGGCAATTTTACTACGAAGTCGTATTTCAATATCCTGTCTGTTTTGCCTCCTGAATAAGACTGAGAGTGTGGTCCAGCATATGTTGTTGTTCTTTTGTTCCACTGCTGTCACACTGTGGTATTATAATGAAAGTGAGTACAGTGTAATACTGTAAATGTGATTATGACCTACTAGGGCTTGCTTGTTTGGATATTATTTGATTATTATTACTGTTACACTAAGCCTGGCACAACTATTCTCCTTTACACTGCATTTGTACTTTCTTAGCTATCCTAGTTAGCATTAATTAACATAGGTGGACCCTGCCTTTTGCCCTGTGCCAGCTGCGATTGGCCCGTGACCTATGACCCTCATGTAGAGGATAAAGCAGTCAACAATGGATGGATGGATAACACTAAATATATCGCCCGTCTGCCCCGAGACACCATCTTATGATGATACTGTATTATGAACATGAGAAATCCTGCCCGTCTTTTATTAAAAGTCTAAAAATAATGTGCTTTGCCATACGTCTGCTACACTTTCTATCTTTTTTTATGTCAATGAAAAACAGTATGAAACATACTGTGAAAGTCAGAGCACGTATCCTCACGCGGGAAGACACTTATACGCCTCTGTGTCGTATTGTCATCCAACAATAATGAACTGACAATCAACCGTCGTCCCCTACATCGACGTCCCTGTGTGATGGCTGCACTTTATTATGCTGCAAGTCATTAGCCGAACATGGAACTTTACCCTTGAGCATGGGGACACACATTTCATTTCGGGGACACACGTGAAAAACAACAACACCAACTCACAGAGAGGCCCCCACCCACATGTGAATCACTACTCGTCTCCATTCCCTCATTTCTCAGCCCTTTGAAGAAGACAATAACAAGAATCATCTGTAAACTCCAGTTAACACATGTCTCATATGGTGTTTGTGTCCAGCATCACACTGCTAAATGCAATACACACACACACACATCTAACCTTAAAAGAAAACGAGGGGAAGAATCTAATTGAGCATTGTTATTTACACTGAGATGTGATGCTGAGCACTGAGGGTACATGTTCTTTATCCATTCTTCCTTCTCATGTCTTACGGTTTGATGAATTCAATTCTCTTGATTTACTGGTGCAATTTGTTAAAAGACAACCACTCATTTTGCAGCTTTGATGAAACTACACTTGTGTCATTTTGATGTTCTATTTTTGCCCACTGGAAACATGTGATGCGGAGGTGGCGAGCATCTGTTATTTGCACAATGTCCAAGATTCTTAGTAATATGCTCGGTGATATGAAGACCACACGCATCAAAGTAGTTTTTTTTTCTTCTTTTTTTTTATTTGAATGGACTAACTGATCAGACATTTCATTTAAAACAAATCCTGTTCAGATTCGGATTCAGAGTGACCCGATATGATCGATTCTGCCAATGTCTGTTGGTGTCCAACGCTGTGTGTTGTGCATTATTGTCTACTTTCCTTTAGAATGGGAACACCATTTAAACAAATGTCATCATGTGTCATTGAAACTAAAGACTGAGATCATTAATCAATGAGAAAAATGTTTACTCAGACTTTGAACACCAAATGAGAAGAAGATCATTTTCCTGTGCATTTTCAGTCAAACACAGTACTCGCCCACTGGTGGATATCCATTATATTTTTACTTCTGCATTGACTTCACTGAGGAAACTGGAACACTTCATTTTTTATGTATGATCAATGACAAAATAGTGATTAAAAAAAGTCTATGTACAAGTCTATAAGATAGTCTATCAGTTTTTAGACGTGTTGCAAAACCACAGGTTACTTTTACCTCATCCATAAGGTCTTTTTCACCTAAAGCTGTCACTAAGTCTGGTTTTTACCACCTGAAGAACATTGCAAGGATCAAGGGTTTCCTGTCTAAACAAGACACAGAAAAACATGTTCATGCTTTCATTTTCAGCAGATGAGATTATTGTAATGGTGCTGCCAGAGAGTCCTGACTAATAACCAGGAAACTGGACCACATCAGATCACTACACTGGCTTCCCATGAGTCAAAGGATAGATTTTATAATCTAACTCTTGGTCTACAAAGCCCTGAATGGTCTTGGACCAGTCTACATCGTAGACTTATTGGTTCCCTATGAAGCATCCAGAGCTCTAAGATAATCAGGAACAGGTTTGTGAAGCAGCATTCGGTTATTCTGCTCCTTACCTGTGTGAACAAACTCCCTGAATACCTGAGGTCTGCTCACACTGTCAGCGCATATAAATCAGGCCTGAAAACTTCATTATTTACTGCAGCTTGTTCTTAAATTCTTCAATAATAGTTATCAATTCATTCTTGTCTTTCAAATGCACTTTGTATAGGCAAATCACAATCACAGTGACTATTTTAAATATTATTTTAATGTCTTGTTTTTATTATGATGATATTCATGCAATTTCAATGTCCTTGTAAAGCACTTTGAGTTGCCCTGTGTATACATAGTGCTATACAAATAAACTTGTTTTGCCGTGCCTTAAAAGTAAGGCACTTTTAGTAAAACAATGAATTAAAATATAATTATTCTGGCACCAGAGAAAGAAAAATGGCATTTTTTTTCCCCTAACATTCCTGTTGTGACATTTTTGTATGTGAGTTGTGTATACAGTATGCTCTCCTGCTAATCACACAGTTCTGAACAAACTAAGTTTTCAAGTTTGTCTGCTCAAGTTAAATCTGCCGATGACAGCGGAATCTACCAGTGAAATTCCAGGTGAGGATGTGCAGACAAGTGTGTTAGAGATGCTTTCAAAGCAAAGAGAGAGAGAGAAAATTAGGTTATTATGGTGAAGAACTAGACAAAAACCAGAGCAAATAGGACAATAGGAGAAAAGGGAAAGAAAAGGTGCAGAGAAGATGAACCACAGATCAGAGGTAGGTGAAGGATATAAAACCAGGAGCAACTGTATTAGAAGCAGGAGTATAAATTGAGACAGAGAGCTTTTTTTTTTAAATAAAGGAAAGCTCCAAGGTCATGATCATCTGTTTGGGCGAGCGTGATGTGTCGGTGATACTGCAGGAAAAGCTTTGAGGTTAATCTGTTTTAATGCAACAACAAGGGAACATCACCTGCTGCGTGAGTGTGAGGATGTTGCCTGACAACATGACAAAGTCACTTCAATTAAACAGTCGCCCCACACCTATAAAAAAAAGAGAGAGGGGACAAATATAAATGAAAAGACATAAATCAAAGTCATAGAGGTAGTGTAGATAAATCAATGCTCCTTAACCCAGGTGTGTGTGTTTATGTGCTTGTGTGTGTGTGTGTTTGGTGACAAGGATGAGATTGAATCCTACAAATGGGACAGGATGTTTTCCCGCTGTGTCCCCTCACAGAGCGGAGCGTATGCTGCTTCAGCATCGTTCCAATCAATTTATGACCACAGTGTGAATAATATGATTTGCCTCCATGATGGAGGAAATATCTTCTTCTTTTTTTTTTTTGGAACATGTGTGACTGAAGCGAGACAATGGCCTCAAAAGGCATTTTACATGTTCTTCAAAGAGTCATTTCTTTTTCAGGAACTTAGAAAATAAAGGTTTCTGTTGAAATGCCTATGGGATGAAAGCTATTAAGGTGGATGAGTGGATAACGAGGGGTGGAGCCTATGCCAAGGAAGACCACATTACATCTGTGGCAAATGGAAGTTGTCCTTTTACCCACTCCTTTTCAAACGTGTGTCATTTTTCCTATTTATTGAAAAAAATACATTGCCTTTTTCTAAAAGTGAATGAACAGAACCAGATATTTTGAGGTAAGCGCTTGTTTCGATCTATATTATAACACACACATAACACTGTTGTTATTGCTAGATGTTTGTCCGCATTTCGTATTGTAAGTATGGAAAAATTTTCCTTTTCAGTTAAAAATGTGGTCGACGACTGAAGAAGAAATATGCAACACAGAGACGGGAAACCAAAGCTTCGGTTGTATTTTTGTCTCCTCGGTGTGATTCTCCTCCAGGGATGTCGCTCCTCATGCTGCAGCCAAATCCAATCTCTTCTCAGGATGTCAGGAAATAAATTGAGAGTGAAAACATATCGGATTTGGAGCGAGATGACACGGTACACCTGGCTGAGCCTGTGCTGACCAACTGACACACACACAAACATGTGCTGTATGTCTATGTGCTTTGCTTTTCTCAGTACATACCATTTGGAGAATATAAATTGAATATTGCACATAAGAATTATTCAATTTATAGGCATGACTTCCTGTTAGAGGGAAATAAAATCTTACTTTGTGTGCCCTATCTTCATTTCCTCTCACCAAGCATCTGCACCAGGGGTGTCATACCCAAATGACCTGGGGCAATGAGCATCTAATCTGGATAAGAGGGGGCCAGTCTATTGAAAAAAACATAGAAATTGGGAAAACACAACTGTTCAGTAGCAGGTGGGCTATATGAGCTAAAAATGATTTCACAATATTCCATCCCGATGTTGCAATAAAGATATCCATGATGATATTACACAGAATTTCAATGTAAAAATATTTGTTTTGATATGGAACGACGTGTCCTTCAGTATAATGATGCAAAACACATCTATGAATATCAAAAACAGAGAAATAAAATCTATCTAGGCAATACATTTATTAATGTGATAATAACAAACGAAAGTTTTATTACTATTATAAAAAAAATACTGCTAGCAAACATATTTATTATTAAATTGTGTTTAAACACATGATATTACGTTATTAGTTTGACGCCACTGATCTACACTCATGATGGTTTTTTTTATACATAGTTTGCACGTAAACCGTGTCGCTGCAAAGACTTACTCTACTCTCTTTGTTAAAAAGCAGAGGACGTTAATTAAGAGACGAGTTATGACGTTTTTGAAACATACACATTCATGTTTAATTTAAAAGCCTGGTTGTTGACATGACAGTTACTCAGTCAAACCTGGCAGTGCACCGTTTGTGGTGGTTTGTTAGTATAGCGATTGTTCCAAGTTAAAGCTTGAGTGTGGAATTTACCCCACGCCTCACACGTCATTTCAGAGAACGAGAGTTAACTCCTCAACCAAAATTTCCGCCGTCTCCCTCAATCAGTCGTAATGTTTGTTTGTTTGGAGCTTAATCAGCATTGTGTGACAATGGGCTTGAAAGTAATAGACATTTGTTGCCACTAAAAAGTTCTGCACTACAGCTTTAAATAAGTCTAATTATAAATAAGTATTGTGTAAAGGACTTGGGTGAAGTGAGATCATTTGCTAAATGAGGCGTTATTATGCTCATATTGTCTGTAGGCTGTAACACACACACACACACACACTATTTATCTCAAGTGTAGAGCCCAGATGTGACCAAGGTCCATCATTGGCCTCATGCAAGACAGAGTTTTTGAAGCGGGGGACAATGGCTGTCTTGTGGCTTTTGTCGTAATTTGAATACTTGCAGATGACTGTGGGATAAAAACAGGTCTGTGGATAATGAGAGAAGATCGCCAGGCTGACACTCATTTGAGCCATAATGAGTTCTAACGGTCTCATAATACAGGTCAGAACAAAGCACATTAGTCCTGTTAGAGATTTGGTGATATCACATTATTTAGCCTGGCGTGCAGCGTAGAGAGACTCTTTAGTGGCGTCTGCTATTCTCATCCAGACTGAAATCTCTCAAATGTTGCAATGACATTTTGCACAGACAGTTTGTTTTTTTCCCAGAGGATGAAGTTCCTGAACAGCAAAACTATCTCAGCCTCAGCCGCAAATGTTGTACAAACATGTGGTTTAAGGACAATAAATCTCACAGACTTTGGTTATGCACTTACTTCTCTTTTTTTGAGCCACCATGAGGCTGACTGTTGTGGATTTGTTGTTGGACACCACAAGAAATTAACTACTGAATTAGCAGAAGTGTGCAATAACAAAGTGGACTGAGCAGAGACAACGGGAAAAAAAAGAAGACATTTGCTTTATGACAAAATCAATATCAGGCAATTAATATCATAATTACTTCTATTTTTTGTAATATTTGGAAATGTATATCTCTTAATCTGGCATGGACGAACTGTATGAACACACAATTTCCCCCAGGATTAATAAAGTATTCTGTTTCTGATTTACCAATGCTAGTCTTTCTGGTACAATGTGAAACTCCTTCAGTCTGGGACAATGACTGAATCCTTCATTCATTCATTCATTCATTGTGAGGAGTTGGAGCCAAACCCAGCTGACATAGGGCGAAAGAGGAAAAGGTCATGAGTTCATCGCAGGGCCAACACACAGAGACAAACAACCATTCACCCTCACAGTCACACCTGCGGTCAGTTCAGAGTGTCCAATTAACCTCTGCACATTTTTGGAAGAGACTGAAGAACTGAAAAAAAAAACTATCAAAAACAAAAGAGGAAACTGTGAACATAATAAAAAGGATGATCATATTTGGCTTAATTATGATGCAAATTGTGTAAGACAAGAGTGGTGTGCTTTTGAATTTTGATAAAGCTGAATGACAATCTATTTACCTTGCCAAACATACCTCTTAAGTAATAAACATTCTTATTTGAGAACTGTATACGGAGATTTATGAATGTCTATGGGCTGTAAAGTGTAATATTTATCGGCTGGGGTTTTTTTTTTGTGCTGAGTGTGTTGTCTCTTGTTTTGAAGTAAGAGGGTCTAAGTCCTAACGTTTCCATCCGTCATAATCACCCTGTGCCCCGGTGAAGGTTAAAAGGCTCCGACAACACAGACGAAAACTAATCAGTAGAGTTGAACAAACTCCCTTGGACCCACAGAGCTGTACAGTGTCTGCCTTCTCTAAAGGCACAGGCGTTAAATCTCCCCAGGCAGCTCAAGGCTTTCAAACACACACACATCACTATTCTGCACCACACATACATCTATCCACTCTCACAAAGACACGAGGGTGCCAAACCTCCAACCCCATGTTCACTCCTCCATTGCGCGCACTGATCTCGCTCACTCCTCCTTCATTCCTCTGTGATGAGAGGCGAGGCTGCCGTCCATCGCCCAGAGCAGATGAATGAAGCCACAGTGCTTTTTCACTCAGAGCTGCCAGAGATAATACGCAGTAATTCCATATTCTATACTCTCAAACTAACTAACCTACAATTATCATCCCTTTTTGAGACTCCATCGGATATTTAGCCTCCGACAGTGTTCACCAACTTACTACACTTTTATGAGTAAACTTTCCAATGTGTCGCTCCACGTGTTGCTGTGTGAGTGTATTTAGGGTCAAAGGAATATGTAAAGTCTGATGAGACTATGGAGAATTTGTCAAGCTGCAGATTTAACCATTAAATGAGCTGAACTATTTGTTTTGCTGAGTGTTTGTAGTCTGTTAAACTAACAGTCTGTGCACCTTTAAGAAAAGCATGAGAGCAGACTCCTAGCAACTCTCCTAAAACTGATTTCTCTCTTATTATAATAATTGTGTTGATGCTCCAAATAAACAGAGATAATGAATTTGCAGCTGCACAAGGTTAAACACAGAGTTTTAATTACTCAGGAGGAATACAATGAATAAAAGGAAATCACAATGCAATTAAATGATTGCAGTCTTGTGGCTTTACACTAACTGGCCAATTCTTTAGGTACACCTCTATTACTTCTTGTCAAGGCAACGATTTAGTCAGTGACATGGCAGCAATTTGCATTTAGGTTAAAGACGTGGTCAAGATGACCTGCTGAAGATCAAACTCAGGATGGAGGAGGAAGGTGATTTAAGTGACTTTGGATGTGGCGGGAATGAGGTGCCAGATGGGCTGGTGTGAGCATTTGAGAAATACTGTTGATCGACTGGGATTTTCACTCACAACCATCTCTAGAGTTTACAGAGAAAGCAAAAACATCCAGTGAGTGGCAGCTTTCTGAGTGAAAGATGTCTTGTTGATGGCCAAGGTCAGAGGAGAATGGTGAGGCTGGTGATAGCACCAAGTGGTCTTTTCTTGAAACCGATGGCCCCCCCCTTATTTATTTTTTTTTTCTTTTGGTACATAAAATGGCCATTGAATGTACATCACACGTTCTGATGGCGACACATGACTACATGTCCTGATGAGTTGAATATTATTGTTATTATTATTATTATTATTATTATTATAATAGTTTTTTTTTTTAAAGCTGAAAGTGACCCAGGGTGCTTTTTACGTATTGTGCCAGAAAAAACTGATCTCGTAAGTAAAGGTCTTGCAGTGACTTTTCTCTTCTGAACAGAAAAAAACCACTTACCTCATGCAGTACCTCATTAGTAACACTAACACAGACTCGGTTTCATCTTCAAAAAGAAAAAAAGGAAAAGTATCAGTTATAGTGTATATATTGACAATTGTAAAGTGTCACTCACTCGTCTTCTACCGCTTTACCCTCCACGTGCTGGTGCCAACATGGGGCTAAGGGGGGGTACACCCTGGACAGGTTGCCAGTCCATCACAGAGCCACATACAGAGGTGAGCAACCATCCACTCTCACACTCAGTCAATTTTAGAGTGTTCAATTTGCCTCATTCCCAAATCTGCATGTTTTTGGACTGTGGGAGGAAAATGGAGAACCTAGATTAAACACATGCACACACAGGGAGAACATGCAGGCTCTATGAAGAAAAGCCCTCGCTCTGACTGGGTCACAAGCCCAGGTCTGCTGCAAGGGCAAGAGCGCTAACCACTACACCAACCGTGTGGCCCAATGGGGATTGGGTACGAGAGTAAATATTTTTGTCACAGACTTGTGTGAGTGCATGAGTGGCATCAAAAGCGCAAATTTCAAGTCTGAGGAAAATCTAGTCTGTGTAATCCAAGGAATTCCTTAAGTAATGTTTAGCTGTACTTCTCAGGAGCCACCAGCTTCTGTCACAGGCATCAAACCACCGCCTGCTCATGCTTCCACTTATTAAACCCAAAGCCAAATATTGAACAGACCAAGCAGCAGCTCTCAAGCAAACTCTCCCACAGAGCTCAACCAGCCAAACATATTGAGGTAGTGTTTCTTTCTTTAAACAACCTCCATCTGCTAAAACAATAAAATAATATTGAAAAAAAAAAATCAGTTGGAAAGCTTAGTCATCATAAGCTGTATTTAGTCTCACAAAAGCACCTGGTACAAACAAGAGGTGCCTTGCTCTCAGGAAGTGGCAGAGCTTTTTTGGGGGCAGGTGACAAAGGGAGAAGTTAGATATCCAGAGTGTTACTTCACCTACGCTTGACCTCAGAGGAAAATACATCTGTGCAAAGGAAATGGTTTGAACCTAGGGGGCGACGGTTTCCTCCAGGGCCTCATTCCAGACACTCCGCACCTAAAGCCCGCACACTGAGGTGCAGACCGTACGAGCAACACAGCTGCCTCACTTTATTACCGTCTAACCGTTTGCAATATAGTCCCAGTATCACATGCGAGTACAAGGACGCCAGAGCAACATTCTACTCCAGATACATAATTAAAGAAAACAGGAGGAATGTCAGCGAAATACAAACGTCGTACCGAAGATTTAAGAGTTTGTTTATTGTCATAAGTGGAAAAGCAAAGCCTTCCCAACTATCTCACGCCAGTGATTACATATCTGAAATGTCTGTCCTTCTCATAAGGCAGGAGCAAAGTGAAGACTCTACAACATCTACGGCACCGAACCATCTCGGTTTAGGGTTTAGTATCTGGTCTTATCAGTGGACTTTAAAGAAGACCAAGGAGGACTCAGGCTCCTGAGATCTCTGCTGGACAGCTGTGTCTTCTTGATTGTGGGATGGCCAACAAGTCAACAAATGGTGCTTCATACAGTGACAGTATTTACTGTGTCCAGAACTAACATTTTTGGCTGCTGGGAAAAGAAATTTGAGTTGTACAAACACTTGTGCTGAAACCAAGCAACAGAAATGTGTGAAAACAACATGATGCTGAAAGATTGAGTGTTATTATTCCACATCAACTAAAAGGGGCAGCCACATTTAGATTTCCGAGGCACTTGTGCCACAAAAAACGCCTCATTTTCCACCACATTATTAGCATTAACATAATTAGATTGTAAATCTCTTAAGGTTGTAAAAGGAACAAGAAAGCTCAATTGAATCTTCTCCAAAAGCATGCGTTAAAGTGGACAGGCATGTGATGAGAGTTCATTCCCTTTCTGTGATCATTAACTTCACTCACACTAAGCTTGGATCGCTGACAGGCTCGCTCCTGTCCATACAAAGACTAATGACTTTCCAGCAGCATTAATGGGCACAATAAAAGGACGATAGCCATCCGCTTTAAGGGGGTTACGTAAAGCGACAGATCAGTCGTATTGAACTGGTATTGAGCTTCCTCGGACTGAGGCCGAAGAAAAGATGAGGGAGTAGCTTCTGCTCTCGTGAGACTCACAGACACGACGCATCATTAATTGTCTAGTGAGGGAATTCCAAGTTGTGGGAAGGTACAAAAGCACACAAGGAGAATCCGGCTCCTGCGCCAGAAATAGAACACACAACACATTTCGCCCAATTTCCTTTAGGTGTTTGCTCTCCTGCGATTAAAGTGCTGAAGCGGAAATGACAGCTCTGAGCACCTTACAGCTCGACAGCCCTCCATTCTCATTAATGCGCTTCATTGGAGGTTTTTTCCGAAGACATTAAGCCTGTCAGTCACCTGTTCCTGCATCGCAGTGACAGTAAACACTGCAGGGGCGAGCTTTGCAGGCGGCTCACCTTTAATGGGGACCTCAGGAGCAGAACCGTTCCTAGAATTAAGAGAACGTGATTGAGCAACATTGCTAATGTCAAACATTAATGCAACGATGAAAGCAGAGATCACAGACTATTCATTTTCAAACACACGAAAAGAACATCTTTTTTTTTTTTTTTAATAGGCCTATGGCTATTGGCTTTGAATCCAGCTGCTTTGATTTCTTCATGCTGCACCTATTTAAGCTCCGTATGTGAACACTTTACAGTCGGAAGCCTGATCTTCCTACAGAGCGCTCGGAAAATTCAGTTTGCTGTGATGTAGTGAAGGGAAATTAACCGTGTCAAAGAAACACACACGACTGATTTCAGCAGCACACAAAGAGAGCCGGTGTTGTTCTACATTTTATACAGACAGTCAGAAAAGCAAAGGAACACAAGGAAAAACGGTGAAGGTCGGGGGGAAAAAGTCCTTCACTTTATCATTATATTCTCCCTCTGCATGTTATTGCTGTTACACAGTAGCTCCCCCGCCACGTCGTGTGATGTTGAGAAAAAGCTCGTTTCTGGGTGTAAAATGTTTGCCTGTGGGAATTCCACACCTGCACCTTTCTTCTGCTGCTCTTCACACCTCACACAGCTGCTTTTACTCTCGCCTTCATTAACAATCACATCTGCCGCAGTCACAGTTACAACAGAAATTGTGTAAAAACACTCATGAGAAAAAAAAGGGGGGGAATGAAGAGGTATGTGTTCAGCTATGGGACTTAAAGTAATTATTTTCATTGGCATTTCATCTGGTTATTAATGCCTGGTCATTTTCTTGTGTTTGTTTTTTCACTTGTTTGTGAATTAATATTGATTTAGTTTGTCGTGATGTTGAACGGCATCCATGATGCTGCATCACTACGTTCCTTTGAGTCTCGTCTTGGACTTGTTTCTTGTTCCTGTAACGATCACGTTACCATTCTATTGATTATCCAACTAGTCACACGGCCCATAAATCACCCAAAAAGAGTGAACATTGAGTAAAGTGACATCAACAGTTCAAAATGAGTAATAATTCCAAAATATGGAATTTTCTAGTGATGGACTAATTGGTTAATCAATTTGCTTTTGCAGCTCAGTATTCATTTATGCCAATTCTTTTAAAAAATAACACGAAACTGGAACAAATAACAGTCCTGAGAGCTCTACAAGGCAACACGTTTTCTTTTCATTCAGGATTTCACACAAAAAAATGAAGCTAGAAAAAGAAAAATGTATCTGCCAAACGATCTCTCTCCAAGGCCCTATGTGATCTCCCCAATTATCGTCTCACTGAGCCTGAGGGTTTGCTTTATTAAAGACTCTGCACTCAGAGAGGTGCAATTCAAAGCCTTCAAGCCCATCAGCTCTCTGAGGGTTTGCTTTCCTCTTTTGTATGTTTGTCAAAACTGAAGTTGTTTTAATTCTGCGCCGAAAAAAAACCTCCTAATCCCATCTGTTTTGCACTGCAAACATGCCACATACAGAATCGATGCAACACAAAAGGACAAATCCCCCTCCAGCTATTCTGTTTATCTATCTGATATCTGACAAACACAAGAATACAAGTTACCTAAAAACATGCTATCATCCACTCAGGTAACACAGCCACAAGTGGATGTGCTTACTTCTCTGTGGTTCTTTTCCATTTAACGACTTCCATTTTCTTTTCTTTCCACTCATCCACTCAGGTGCTTTTTTTTTTCAGAAGAGGAAGCTCTTCCCAACATCACCAACATGTGCATGAGCATCATCCTGTACATCACAGTGAAATCTGCACAAAAGGTTATTTCCACAACATTTTTGCACCAGAGCGAAGCATTACACAAAATAATGATCTTTTTTCTTCTTTTTTTAAACGCAGACGACTAACAAAAAAAACCAAAACGCATTCCCTTATTGGCTTACAGTAAATGTGCGACTAACAGTGCGATAAATGCTACATGTTTTCTGCTCAACGTTCTAATCACTAAAAAGGAAATTAGATTATTATTAAATTCATTATAAAAATACTAAATCTGTCCAATGGCTAATTTAATTTATACAATTCTTTTTTTCATTTATGCTATGTTTGTAATGTGCCACAAAAGACAGAATAATTCAAGGTCCTGAAATGGAGCCCAGTGTCCGACAGTAAGCACTGCATTGAAAGCAGACTGAGGAACATAGTGTAAGGTCTCCAGGGGAACGTCAGCCTGTCCTCCTAACTCCGCTGTGGGACAGTGGGGTCATCCTGGCTGCTCTCCAGCAACTCATCCTCAGAAAAGCTGATGTGAAGACAGGTGTCATTCACAGGAGAGGAGAAGGGCAGCGGCTGCTCATGGGTGTCCAGGTGTGAGGTGAAGACGCTGGGTTCAGCAGGACACGACTCCGTGGGAGAGAGAACCGACTCATTTCCTTCTTCTGTGGGACTGTCACAGCCGCTGGACGCCGTCAGAAAAGTCACGCGGTCTCCAAAGAGGTCGTCGTCGTCGCGCAGGGGCGACAGCAGGGACTTGGTCTCGGAGCGGACCCCCGAGTCCTCGCTGGTCGAACAGGAGCTGCTCTCGCCGTTGCTGAGGGAGTGAAAATCAGCGGACGACAGGGAACTCGGGGTGATGTCTGGGAAGGAGAGGCCGCTGCTGCGGCGGCTCGGGGCCACATCATTAGCGGCGAAATCTCCAGGTGTGGGCACAGCTATGACATCTGAGCCCGGTGACATTGTTCTACTGGCCCGCTTCCGGTTCAGGGAGGGAGGAGGAGGGTCAAGTTTGGGGATGGTCTGTTTACACCTGCAAGACAGAGAACAGACGCTAATTAGTGACGTCTCAAGGAACATGACGAGAATGTCTTGTTCCTGTGGATTAGGCAGGGGGCAGTTTGAGATTCTGACAGTAACTTCAAGCAACAATAATCCCATTATCAAGACGTGCTGTGTTTGAACGGTGGCGAAAACTGAAAGCGCGGAAAGGCTCCAAAGTGATGACATGGTGGCCCTGTTCCTACTCGACCGGTAGTTTAACTTCTACGTCTTTGTGATGTTTTGAGAGTATTTGTTATTTTTCATCATCACTTTGTCAATTGAACAAGTATCCATAAAAATTTGCCACCATCGAAAAGTACAGAAAGATACAGATGCTGCGCAATCAATCTGTGTTCATTGCATGAGGCGTAGGGAAATCTGAAGAAAGGGTCCTGGACTTTTGAATTCAAAATGAAGCCTGTGTGAAGTGTTTCCACAATCTCCACAATTTGTGGTCTAGCCTAGGTATCGAATTTGTTTTTTCATTCGATATTAAATATCTGGTCAGCTTCATGGAGCCAATGAACATGCAGCATGCTCTTTGACCAAGATCAAGCAGGGATCATGACTGAATCTCTCTCGAGACGTGCAGGAAGCTACAACCAGAGATGGAGCTCATACTGTAGCACAAAGGAGAAGATACAGACAGGGACTGAAATGGATTGGATTGGTACAGAAAATTCTATCGTCAGAACATCTTCTAAAGCTGACTATGAATTTGGTGATAAAGCCATCCGTCAGTCAGCCTCTAAATTCATATCCTAGATTCATGACTCCTCCCATTCCCATTTCTGGAGATCAGACTGGGTTTGTTCAGGAATCAGTCCAGATATCGATACCAAATTTAAAAATATTGAATCAATACCTCAAGGGCTTATAAAACACCATGTAATTGTGCAGTTAAATCAAAGTACATACTAGAAGTGTGTGCACACATCTAAGAGATAAGAATGGATAGAACACAAACGTGCTTACACGTCTATTAGAGTACAATCAAAAAAAAGAGCCGATTTTGTGCTTGAATTTTTCAAATACTGCGTTATACTTTGAAAGTGTTCATCTGGCCCATGCCTACATTTCCTTGTCTCTTTTGCTAATTCAGAAAAGGATCATTTCTGGAACATCATTTCACGACAATAAGCCTCCAGCCAGTTTTGCTCTCCATCAGTCATATTATACTCCATTAACCTGCACAGATGCAAGCCGTTATTAGACAAGACCGTATTCTTCCATTCCCTCTGGCTGCCTGTTGTTTCAGCCGTCTAGGGACTTATCTACATCCCACAGTTCCCCTGCTGAGAAAAAAAGAGGGACGGGGTGGAAAGAGAGCCCAACGAGAGAGGAAAAAAAAGAGAGTCGGAGAGTAAAGGAGCGAGGAAAGAACTGAAAGGCTTTCCCCTCATACACACCAGAAATAGCTACAGAGCACTCTCTCTCTCTGATAGCACAACAATACAATAATGCCACAGCAAGCACCAGTGCACACAACCACACAATCATTCTGGTGGAAAATGAGTCCTGACACCAGCCTCACTAACAAGCCTCAGTTCCTCTACCGACTCCTCCCACCTACATTATGCTGGTGGCTGCTAACTGCGTTCCACGGCCTGTGGTTGAATCCTGGTCTCTGTAATGAACTTACGTGAGTTGCTGATTCATTTATCGTCTCTTCTCCTGTCTGAGGATGTTGTGTTGACAAATAAAATGACAGACCTGTTGTTGCAGGAAAAACATCTAACAACATACAAGAATCTGTGATTTCCTATCCCAGCAAATGACACACACACGCAGGGCAAAGGTCACCATCGCCAATCGCATTCATTAACATTAGCCATGCCAGTTTGTCCAATGGTGTCACCCATTAAAATTCCATCCATTCATCCATCTTCTACCGCTTTATCCTCCACATGAGGGTCGCGGGGGGAGCTGTGCCAATCTCCACTGACATAGGGCGATAGGCGGGTCACACCCCGGACAGTTCACCAGTTCACCACAGGGACACATACATGGATAAACAACCATTCACTCACAATCACATTTTTAAAATGTGAAATATTGAATGAAATTCTGTGAAAAATGGGACAGACATTCAGCTAAAATGTGCTTCGACACTTCTAAATCGTCACCAATTACCTTCAGTCCCAGCTGGACTTCATTCATTGTCTAGCACTTTATCCTCAACATAAGAGTGAGGGGGGAGCTGGAGCCAATCCCAGCTGACATAGGGTGAAAGGCGGGGGACACCCAGGACAGGTCACCAGTCCATCGCAGGGTCAACACACAGAGACAAGCAGCCATTCATTCTCACACTCACACCTATGGTCAATTTAGAGTGTCCAGTTAACCTCAGCACGACTGTGGAAAACCACAGAGAAACAAAGGGGCAAAAGCTCTCTTGACCTTGATCTTCAGACCATGAAAGTGGGGACTCACAAGCCGTCAGAAAGGTTATCACACTTGTACCTGGCTTGAAACGGCCGAGCGTTCATAATGATATTCGCTGTGAGTTCTTCCCATCAAACTCTGGATTATTCACCTAGGGAACATGAGCTGGGTTCAGACAGGTTGGTTGTGCCCCACTAAGGGTTTAGATAAATGTCAGACTGAATGACTGACATGTGAAATGTATTGATTATGTCTTGCAGGTTATTGTCCCTTGAAATGTGCCATTCAAGTTTGAGGGGAAAAGCAAATCGAAATGCAAAAACAGGCAGCACAAATTTACTCTGATACAATCTCATTGTGACAAAGACACATTGTCTGCGCCCTAAGACACATTTATGTTTACTAAGGCATGTCAACACATAACTGTCAAAACATTCCGGGTCAGACTAATCTCTACTTTGACAAAAACATTAATACAGTTCTATAGCTAAATAAAACCATTCAACCAAACGTACAGTTAAGATCCTGCTGAGGTTTCAGGTGTTATTGACATGTGTGCACAGTCCCTGAAGGTGTGGACTCATTTGCATCTGGATCAAGGCCTAAGCTCCTTTCTTTCCTTCCTGGACTCATTATCATAACTTTGACTCAGCACTCCTTTTTATTTCTGCCACAATGACATCACTCCTCCCTTCACTGCAACATCTTCATCTCACATCCCGCTGTAGAGTGTGGAGCTATTCAGCCATCCCACGCATCGGCCACTGTTCCTTTTTTTTGGTCTTTTGTCCCAGCCTATTAGACGTGGAAATTCACCGAGCACGACTATGGACCAAACAAGATTAACTGACATAAAGATCAATGCCACCCAATGAATTTAATACTTCTGACCATATTTCTAAAAATAATCAATAGTTGTAGCCTCTCTCAAAGACAAAGACAAATGACATTTATAGCTTTAACTGGTAAATTAGATTCACTGCATGTGGGCTTAATCACTGAACAATGTAAGAGGCTTTACATCACTTGAAAAAATGCGTAATATTATGTTGCATTAAGAAAGAATATCTTTTGAAATCCCCATAAGTCATTATTTCCACATCACTGCGAAATCTTCCTCTCGTAGACGCACAGACTATATGACAAGGTAAGGACCTGGTTCACACTTGTGACAATGATGTCTCGCAGTACTCAAATCCTCCGGTGCTCATTATTAGACCACGAGTCTGCTCAAGCTCTCCAACTAGGAGCGTGTTCATTTCAAGACTATTTGTGGCAGCTCTAGAGAATATATGATTACATATTACGGCTAAAAAAAGAATATTACCAACAGGACACTACCTTCACTGTTGGAAAGGTAAAGGGATATAAACCCTACAGAGACTTAAGGCAAAGGGGATTTAAAACAGCTCTGGCATTAGAAAATAAGCTGCAAGAAAGTGGGATCCTCACATGTTGACTGTCCATACACAGCATCTGGCTATAGACCATTTTGTGATTTAAAATGGATTCGACTTACACACTTTTATTGTCAGCCATACAATTGAATTGTCAAAGGGCTGTTTGCTTCTGTTGCTCATCTTATGGCTGCTGCTCTAACATGCAGCAGTGAAGTGTGCGAGACCACTGATGCCATTCGTATGCCTGAGGCTCGGATTATTGCATTTCTCCATCTGGAAGACGGCGTTTTGGTGAAATTTAAAAGGAAAACATGCACGTTATAACCAACACACACACACACGAAAGTGTAACACAGGTTCAACAATAAAACACAGCGAGAGTGAGACTGCCTCAGCCTGACAGTTTTACGATCTGACCCAGAACCTCTGCTGACAAAGTAAACCACATCGTGACGAGAACCCGTCTTCCCTCGCTGCAAAACAAACATCACAGTCCTACAAAGAGTGCAGACCACAGACACCGTGCACAACGCATGTGTGACTCACTGATTACCCCAATGCTAATGTGCTTATGAGTTTGCAGAACCATATCCGCATGTAAATGGAGGCTATTACTCAGTCATTAGCAGAGAAATCACTGGTGAGACCCACACATGAGCCAGATCCTGTACATCCCCCACACTGTTCACCCACCACATGCCCAGCCCCCATGCTTGTGCCACAGACACTGGTTCCACATGCTGGTCACCATGAGTAATACTCACATGGAGGGAAGAGAGGGGGCAGAGAGGAAGAGAAGGAGGAGGAGGAGGAGAAGAATGGGGCTTATTGGCAGAGCGTTTCCCCTGCTCCTGGGGAGAGTCAGGTTGGTGCAGCAAACGATGACAGGGACGGGGATGGAGGGAAAGCATGAGTGGTGGGTTTAAGCTGTAATAAGGTGTTATTCTGAAGGTTCAGTTTTAGACCGACACAAAAATGAGGGACGGTTAGATGAGGAAGAGGATGAGCAGGAGTGGGTCCTCGCACCTGTACCAAAGAGAGGCAGACGTTAGACTCCAGAGGACCAGAGACCTATTTAAGGAAGCAGCACCGGAAAATTCAAAGGCAAACACCGGAGACTTAAAAACTTTTAAATATTTCTAACTAGGGCTGAACAATTAATTAAAATTGTATTGAAATCACAATGGAGCCTCCTGCTTCTTTTGAATCGCAGGCGCAATATTTTTTTTTATGTATTTTAAAAAATATTGTCAAGGCCCTGGTATAGTTCCGTGCGTGCCTAAGTGCACGATGTGCACTTACTCATATACTCGCCCACCAGGGTCCTGAAGTATCCCACTTCGCCATCAAGTGGCGGTACAAGTGTGGACACAGGGAATAGGTCGGTAGGAAGAGAACAATGCTTCATCTCCCCTCGGATGCGTCTGGTTCGAGTGGAGCAAATTAGCAAAGAACACCCAACGGTTCCAAAATCTCGGCTGCACACAACGGTGCACGTTAGGTCCGAGCATGCTGTGCGTGGAAGTATACCAGTGTCTTTACAGAAATGTATTTAAAATGAAATTGAGAATAATGGTGTAAGTAATTACCATTCCCTCTGATATCACAAATCATATCACAGTCGCAATTTTGGTCAAAATAATCCCAATTAGACATTTATTAAAAATTGTTCAGCCCAATTTCCAGCTGTGAATCCCCATCACCAACTAAACAGGTCTGATCTGGGGTCACAGGGATTAATAGGCTGAAAGCAGAACAGATAGTTCACCATTCGATTTAACTAGGTTTTAGCTTCAAGTCTTTGCTGGTGTTTATTTTCAAAAAGCCTATCAAGACATATTGGATTTGCTGCAACCACGTCTTGCCAAAGTCCCCGTCAAAAACATTTCCGTCACCGACTTCCCACCTCTCCAGGTATCACATTTATGAGGGGATAAATCTGAAATGTCAAGTTTCCATCTCTGCACAATGAAGAGACATGAGCCGTGGTATAAATCCAGCTGATGGAGCCAAATGCAGATGCATCAGCCATTAGATTCCCAGTCACATCATGCAATTAGATTACTGTCTGATGGCGAGGCTGTCAATAGAGCTCTGACATGCAGATGAGGATAAAGATGAAGAGGGGGAAAAGTTAAGAGGAAGGGGAGATAATGAGATAGGTCAGGAAATTTGATTATGTAATATACAATACAGTCAGAGAGACAGAAAAGAGATGGGAAGAGATGTGTCTAAACTGTGCTCAAGGAAAACATGACTCATGAGTGACTAAAACATAGTTGGCCTTCAAAAAGAAACTGGCACCATACACTATGTACTGTATGCTGTTGCTCTGTGTGGGCATTGGTGCAGTTTTTGGCAGTGTGGCTCCTGGGATCACAGCAGTGAGAGGCTGTTTGTCGGAACTAGCACTGAGGTTTCAGACCAAAGCATCTCTTGGAAGAATTTCCCGAAGGATCATTTCTGTTGTCTGAAGGATTTCTGGGATATTGAATATCTGACTGTGCTGTTGATGTCCAATAGATATTTAGATAAATGCACAAACATCAATGGTTTCCTGATGATGCACATAAATGGGTGAACTGTTGGCGATTACCACTTTTCAATGACAAATTCAACTTGAAAAACGTTGGAATATAAACGGTAACGTAACTTTTAGGGATTTTTGATGCCGTCAGTGTTATTACTTGCCTCTGTCAAGCAACACTATCACAGCTCAGCTAAATGAGCGTATACACCAGCAGCACAGGGGCAAGAACCTTTATAGTTTGTTTTGCTTTTAGTGAACAGGACAGCGTAGCATAAAATGTGACGAGCAGAGGTGGAAGTGAACACAGATCACTGCAGGGGGCCTATGCCTCATGGAGCGCCAGCTCTACCAACTAAGCTATCCACAACAAGGTTGTTTGAGCAGTATAATTCACTTCTACTTTCCATTTCCAGTCATACTGCAACCTGTTTGCCACTAACTCCCTATACTAGTACAATGTTGCTGTTGCCTCCATCTGTCTTGACATTAATTGCAAAACAAAACAAACTTCCTGTGTGCAGTGCAAGAATGTCACCATATCTAAACATCACTGTACGGAGAGAGTCGTGTGGAGCTGATGAGCCTAATCAGCGCTGTGTTGTTTAGATGATGTAGAAGTTATGCACTGCAGTTTTAATAAATACAGTTGCCATGCCAACTGTGTGACGGTAAACATATCTGTGGAGCCTCAGTATATATGACAGTGTAAACATGTTGACATCAGTATTTAGCTCCACTGTGCTCACGTCCAACATCGCAGTCCTGGCTGGAGACCCTCATTTTGATGTGCGTCACATAAAAAGAGGTCCATGACTCAAGAAGTTTGCAAATAACACAGTTGAGTTGTTACCGCAAAGTGCATTTAAGTCTACTATAACATCCTGTTTGGATCCCGTTCTGTTTTTCCTGTTTTTGTGTAAAATGTGACTCATAGTTAGGTTAGGGTTCAGTTCAGTGCCAACAAACCATATGCAGTGATTGTTCAGTATAGTGGGCCCCAGCTGGCGTGCGCACATGGCTGTGGTCCACGTTGGGTGATAATGCCTCTGTGATGTAGAGCTAAACGACACTAATAACAAGATTTGAACGGATTCCACTCGCTTCGCATGAGCAGCAACTGACGAGGGGAGAGGCGAGGTGAGAGGGGATGGCAGAGGAGTATCTGTCTGCAAGTTTGCAGGACATAAAATACAGCCACTCAGGCTGTAAACATTGATTTACTGGGGAAGTCCAGAAAACAAAAGCAAATAGATGCAATAAAATGAGGGGCGGCGGCGGAGGAGGAGGGAGGGAGAGGGAGGGCACAGGAGCGGGACTGTGCCAAAAGTAATGCAAAGGAGTTTGGCGTGAGGGAAACACTATCACATAATGGAGCCTAAAGTTTCCATTTCTCCAGCTGTCACTCTTTTTCCGTAGCGTTCCAGATTAAAATATTTAGATGATTCACATGAGCTGCATTATACACTACACTATACTAAAAAGGTCACATTTATTTTATAATCATAAACTAATTTGATTGAGGAGATAATGAAGTTTTTGTGCAGTTCGACTGACTTCATTATCTCTATACGCCAATTGTGTATAGGGCTTGCATAAAAGTTTATGATGCAAACATGATGTCACTATGGAGAGCAGGCAAACAAGCCAATAAAAAGGAGGAGGAGGAGGGTGGCACAGAGAATAGAGTCACTTTAGAGGAAGAACATTAAAATGCCCTGTTGGTGCATTTCTAAGCTACTGAGACTGAAAACAGAGGGATGTGGCAGTGATAGAGAAGCTCTGGAGGAAAGGTGACTAACAGAAAGAGAGACGCTTTCTGTTATGTAATTATAATTAAACGTGAAAAGAGACACATCACATTCACTGATTAAATGTATATATATATATATATATATATATATATATATATATATATATATATATATATATATGGAAATGAACAACAAGATGCTTCTCTTTAGAAGAGACTGGAAGTTCTTTTTTGTTCTTCCCTGCACCTTCATGTCCAAAAATGCACTCCGACATACAGTGTGTGGCTGGGTAGAATTTCAGGTTGAGAGGGATGGGAATTGGGATTGGCTGGGACTGCGTGCTGCAGAAAACCACAGGATGTGAGTCTGGCTAAGCTGCAGACACACTTACACTAGAAAGGATGTACACAAGTCAAACACACACTGCACTAAGTCAATTCCAAGTCAACTTATTTCTCTCCTCATGTGTTTGGATATCAACTGAAAACGTTGGTTTCTTCATGGTTAATTCACTGTGTGCTGCCTTCAAGAAACAAAGAACACAAAGAGGAGAGACAAATGAAGAGAGAATGAGTGACAACAGGGAGATAAACACAAAGAAAGACTCAAGAGTTTATCCTGAGCTCTGCTTGTCTCCTGCAGTATTTTTTCTTTAAACCATAGCTGGTGTTTGCGATAGCTTTAAAACTCATTTAAGTAGTAATTACATGCGACATATGTGCATTCAAAGCTTCATCCTATAGTATTCAGCAACATCCAGACAGTAAACCAGGATAAAACAATTCAACAAAATGTGGAAAACAGCATGGAATGGAATCAAACATGCCTGAAAATTAAATTACACTTCCCATACATGAATCCAGAGAAAATTATTCTATTTGCAGTTTTTGCTCAAAACATGAGTGAATGGCTTTCAAAATGAATTATTGCATAAAATAGAGACACTAGAAAGGAGTTAAAGCCCATGGATTTTCCATGTTTCTTTTTAAATCTCATTCTTTCTGATTCCCCCTCTTTAAACCGCAATCCTGATCCCCTCTTTGTTTGTGTGACCCCAGCCCTTTCCTCCCCATGTGCTGTAATCCTCTGATTACAGCCACACTTTCATTAGCTGGCTGGCTGTTTTTGCTGAGATGAGCTGTTCTCCACTAATAACACTAAAAGCTACAGACTGCGTAAGTCACTGTGTAGCCTGGTTACCTCACACACAAACTGACTGCTCTCACATTAGGACTGTCGCTGCCGTTTGTACGATTTCATCAGACTAATTCAGTAATAGCTTTGCATTTGTGTTTACATTAGACACAGAAATGGCAGAAGGATGGTTGTGCATGCTGATGATGATGATGAATCATCAATCTACAGGAATGGAAACAAATATGGGAAACAAAAAGTCAAGGAAGCCCACTGTTACATTCACTTAAACAATGAATTTGTCTCCTATATCTTAATATCTTATTATTTGAATAGTTTTTTATGTACCTATGACCTGATACCATCTATCTATCATGTCGTTCATACTCTTTTAGAGAATATTTGAGTATATCTCTCAAATAGAAAACAAAAAAAGTGACATTTTACTAGTAATGAGGCTCAAAATGTCCTGATGTTTGATTCATTTTAGAAACACTTGTAGCCGTCCAATAAGATGTCATTTTCCCTGACCTGATAAGAACAGTAACTAGAAAGTGAAGTAAAATGTTTGCCAAAATGTTACAACTATTCCTTTAATGTACAGTATAATGGCTTCATTGCCTAAAGATTTCAAGATTTCAGCTGATTGGTGTGTGTAGAGTTCTGACAATCGCTTTTTTATGTAAATATATCGACATCCATCTTACTTTTCATCCATGTTGGCCGAGTTTCGCGATACAAACGGGACAATCCCACCGCAGGACTTCTCCTTGTCCTCCACCCCCCCGTTGGCCCTAAGGAACGGGTCCATGTCGCTGTTGACCGACGCTGCTGGTTTGTTGCTGTTCTCCAGGTTGAGCAGGTTGAGGTAGGACTCACTGCAGTCCACCTGGGTCCGGAGCGGCCACGAGGGTGAGGAGGTGATGAGCTGGTCCAGGGTCTGGCTGTAGTGATTCTTCAGATTCAGAGACAAAGACTTTGCTAACGTTGAGACGGACGACATCTGACCATCTGTGAATAAAGTCAAACAAGTCAAATTAATGATAAAGATACAAGATAAAGACGAAAACTAGACCTCAAACCACTCCATAGCAAGACCTGTGTTTTGTAACCCATATTTAAAAAGGACATTTTGGCTGGTAATGCTTCATGTGTACGAGTGTCCTCATTAAATATGCTGCACAAGAATGTGTGTAGAAGACACAGATCAGTGCAAACAAATTTGACAATAAAATTATGTAACATCCATCATTGGAAACCCAAATCACCAACCCACTGAAAAGTGGATTGAAAATCACACAGAAAATCAAAGACTGTGATGATTAAGGCTTTAAACAACGCACTGTGCTTCAACCGCAATCAAGATTATTACAACAGTAACTCTGATGATTCTGATTATTTCTCTTCATGTTGATAATGTGAGTGAAATGTCTCCTGGTAGACGACAATTCATTTAATTAACCTTTGAATGACTTGCAATGGGTCGTTAGTGAATTCTTAATTTATCTAGCGTCATATCAGAACAAAATGTTAGACATTGTTTCTAAGCATTTTGGCTGTGTCTTAGTACAACACAAACAGCATTTACAAACCCAGGGGGACAGGGGACATGAGCTGAGGAGGCGGTCATTCATGATGCATTTGTTTCCACAAAGCTTTAATGAATGGATGTCATGTGCTCAAGGAGAGACCTGAATGTGAATGTGTAGCACTTGGGGGGTTATTGGGAGACAATGGATTGCATAAATGTATAATCTCATCCATCCATCTTCTACCGCTTTATCCTCCACATAAGGGTTGCAGGGAGGGCGTTGGTGCCAATCTCAGCTCACATAAGGCGAAAGGCCGGGTACACCCTGAACTGATGGTTGGGCATTCACACATCCCCAAATGAACTGGACTTTCCGAGCAAACAAACTAGGGTTGAATTAAGAAGGTCTGGTGTGAATGCACCCTAATTCTTACATTCTGGACCTGTAAAAGTATACTCAGTCCAACTTGGTGCTTATCAGATCACCTAAAACACATGTTAATGATCACAACAGGTCTCAGTATCTCACGCTCTGTTTGTTCATCAACTTTATCAGTAACTGAGGGTTTTGCATCAGTTCTGTGTGATTCAAGTGTCTACTTTGATCAAGACATCTTCCACAAAAGCACAGCAGTGTCTGTAAGAGTGCTCAGACTGCTTGCACTCATACTTGAAGGACGGGCTGTTTGTCCCCTCATTGCACATGAAAGTGAAATGCTCATGTGAAGGACGCACAAGTGGGACAGAGGGACACACCATGAAGCTCTAGCCTTCAATCCATGGCAGCTCTACACATCAAATCATCAGATCATATTCCGTGTCCTCCATCATCCCCAAATTGACAGCGTGTGTGTGTGTGTGTGTGTGTGTGTGTGTGTGTGTGAGAGAGAGAGAAAGGAGAACTGCAGCACAATGGAAATCTGACCAGACAGATTGTCTGAGAGATTACGCCGCCCTTACGTCACTTACCGTGTCCATTAGCTTGGAGCTCCCGCTGTGGCGACCCTGGTTGTGCAGTTCTTGGGGAACGAGTCTCCAGCTCTTTCAGCTGCTGCACCAGCAGGGCCAGGTGCTGCAGCAAGTCCCTGTTCTGCAGCAGCAGCTGGTGGACGCGGGCCTGAGCCTCCATACGGGCAGCCGTCTCTGCTGCCATCTGATCCTTCAACAGCTGCACCTGCAGCAGCGAAACAGAGGGGAGGGTTCGTTTGTTTGTGAACATTTGTGATTTTAATTCAAAAGCCCTGATTCAATAAGCCACTACAATCTTTGTTTCAAATTTCAATTAAGTTTTCATGACAAGTCATGAAATTGGGCCTCATAATCATATCTTAAAATGTAAACATACATTGGTGTTTCATTATTCTGATGTTTTTAACAGGAGGCTAATGAATCGCTTGAGATATTTAACATCAGTGCATTTTCAATTACATTACAGATTGGTTCTTTTCGCCAATGCTAGAACAAACGTACATGCATAACTGTGTTAGTGCTGCCCCCTAGTGGGTTCTATTTAGTAATGAATAACATAATTAAAAGAGTAACAAGAGCAAAAGTCTATGAGTAAAAGGACACCATGCGTCTCTGTACTGTGTGGGATACCTCAAGCAAATAAATGTCTGTAGTGTGACATGATTGCTGCAGAATTTGTGTATATATGGGAAAACTGAAGAATCAGGGAGAGAAAATATTTTCAGTTTAATTTGTGCCGTACTCTATCTGCATTTTCATAAACTGAGATAAAATGAAATTGCAACAGAGCAAAATGTCAGCATGGCTTGCTAAGCCAAATGTTTCCATATGGGATGGTGTAAATCCACTTTAGCTACTGAAAAAGTGAATAAAAATGATGTCCGACTACATCAGTCTAAGGGAAGCTGAAATGATAAAACAAAAGACATAAATATAATTATATTTCTGTAATAACTAATCGTTATTGGTTAAAAAATCTAAAAACAGAAAAAAAAATGCAAACAGTTTGTCATTTCTTAAACAAAAACATTAACTATTGGATTAATTTTTAAATGAAAATACCTTGTCAACCTTGAGCTTATGTCAGAAAGTTCAAAGATGATCAGTTTTGTGCCAGTGACTCGTACCTGTGCGACAGCCACCTGCGTGTGCTGCTGCTGTTGCTGCAGCTGCTGCTGAAGGAGCTGAAGGTAGTGTTGTGACGCCAGTGGAGTGAGAGATGTAGAGCAAGGGCTGCTGGGAGTAACGTCTTTGGATGTCACAGTGAAGACGGACCTTCGATCGAACTCCTGGATAATAACAAGTAAAAAACAAATTAGTGATAAGCTAAAATGGTGGATATTCTCCCGAAAACCAACACCTGAGATAGTTCTGTCTGGGGCCTCAGAACCTGTTTGAATCCTGGCCACATCACATATTTTGATGAGACTTATTTTTAATCAGCAAACACCAAACCAATGCAATTAAAAACAGCAGGCCAGCAGCCACACAGTCTCTGAGACCAGCTCTGTGACTCAGTGATCAAGGCCTCCTCACCAGAATTGGAAAATATCAAAGTCCATTACCATACCACACACTTTCTCCCCCTCGGTTTCTATTTATCTCTCTTCATTTTCTTCCTCTGTGGGCTTTAGATCATTCCTTTGCTCTTTAATAGCACCAATGTGTCCAGGAGAAATAGGATGTTCCCAAAGCACATTTACATTTAAACACCCTTCTCTTTCTCATACAGTCAGGACAGATCAGATGTGGATAGGTGGTTATTATATGTCCTTATGTGTGCGGAGGGTTTCAGTGAGAAATAACATCTCAATTATTAATTACACACATGTGTCTGTGAGGCAAAAATTGCTTCCCTACATTAAACCACTAGAGGGCGAAATAGCACATAATAAAACAGAGCATGTGAATGAATGTAAGATAAGCTCCTGATAATGAGTTATTTTATCTTGCATTTCCAACAATTTTGATGGCATTAAACACATTGCATGTGTGGGTCACTAAATTTGTAAATGATATGGTTATGCAAAGATAGTTGTATAGCTTATTTTACATCTGTAACTTTATATGAAAAGAATCCATAACTCAATGATGGCATGTACATGTAAACAATGTAACAAATGTTAAATGAAATATGTCTCCAATACAGCAGGAGATTTTAAATGTGTGTTTACATCTGCCTTCACGTTTTTCATAGTTTGTTAGAGAAAATTACAGACAGTATGTTCATATATCCCTCAGAAATGCTTAATAGGTATGGGTAGATTTAAATAAGCAACCATTTTTATTATATATAGATATGGTTCTGTATCAACAGTATGAAATGTAATCATTTTAATATGACAGTTTATAGAACAGCTGTCGCTACGACTATTTACATGAATATAACATTTGTTTGTACTTATCATCTGTAAAAAGCTTCGTAATTTAACATTTACTCAAATAAATGGCAGAAATCTGATGCATTTAACAATCAGGAAATACATTTTTTGCCAACAGATGTGCAGATATTGTCTTAATTGAACATGTCAAGCAAATGAATGAATTTTTTTTTTTTTCTTAGATATGGTCTACCTTAATTTGCCCGAACAAAAAGCATCTTAGATACTTTGCATTTTCTGGACAGTATCCCTTTCTTGCTGTCCTCCTGATCTTATTCCTTCTTTCTTCCCCTTTCCTTCACTCTTTGCTTATCTCCACGGAGCAGATGCCTCTGAACCCCCCTTGTGGGATTATGTTGGCATTCCTCAGAAATCAAAAGGGAAAAGACTACTTTTTTTTTTTGGGATTATTTGTCCCCTTTTCATAGCCAGCGGGAACATTCAGGTTCCCCATTGAAATTCCGCTCTCTCTGAGCAGCATGATAACAGCTGTGTGTGCCACACTCGCTCTGTTGACAAATCCAAAAGAACAGATCATGTCAAACAAAAGTCTGCAATGTTCACATCGTTTCATATTGTCACTTCCTGACTTCAAAAAGGAGTAAAACCCTGCCACATATGAAACACAGTGAAATAAATATGTTGTTTTTCCCAATTCATGCATTAAAGACCAGGCCATTTCATATACGCAGGATCTCCTGCTGACCTAAAGCGATATATGGAGTCATGGAGAGCGGCAATGATGATCTGGTCAGGTACTGCAGTCGATGACTAAGCACTACACTGTGCTTTCATAGTTTAAAAAAGACATTTGGCAGCGCTAGGCCTGGATTAGAGCATCAAAACACACACACACACACTCCAGCCAAAATAATGAATCAGGGGAGCACAATCAATATCCTGTAGCCACAAAGACAAACAGTGTGCAGGAAAAGAAGCCAGTCATATAAATGTAGAAGCTGCTTCCTCCTCACAGTAGATGTAGTGAAAACCCTACAGCTGCAAGAAAAATTGAATGTCCTATGAATGTGGTGTTTATGATGTAAAGCAAGCTCTCCTGAGCAGTTTCAACATTTAGATGTTCAATGACTGTGACAAGAAATGGTGCCACACTGAATGGGCTTCAACACTCAGGGCTCAGAGCTTGAATAGCTGAGCCTTCCTCTTTGGAAACACCCGCCCCCACACACCTTCTCTGACAGTGGAAGTGGGTCAGCTGTGATTGGACAGCATGTGTGTATGGGACAAAGAAAGCTGGAATTCAACTTCTGCCTCAAGGTCTTTCTTTGTATGTGGAAACTTTTAACCGACAAATGAGTATCACACAATGGAGTGCCTTAGTGTGCACTTTAACAATAGGCCAGTAAAAAACAAAATCAAAAGACAAGGAGGTCCCCAAGGCTCCATTCTGGGGCTTCTATCACTAGATTGGATTATGGAAAAATCCCAAAATCATAATAATAACAAAATGACTCAATCTCTGTATGGAACTGAAATTCCATTAAAGCTCTGAGCTGTGCATTGACCACATTTCTGTTGTGTTTATTAAGAAACATCAAAAACTTGATTTCATTTCAAATTAAGACTAAGATTATTACAAATGGATATACTGTAATAGTACCTCAGCCTATCAATATGTATAGGCCTTGTGCTCAACAGGATTTGGAAATGTTGAAATGTGCTACAGAGATGAAAGTTTGACTTTACTCATTTGATATGTTTGTTTGCACATGAATCTTATTATCCTCCACATTTCAATATAGTGTACGACGTCTTGGCAGCATCTTACCGTGATAGTCTGTCCAGGTTTGACCACATTCAGTTCAGCCAGACCCTGAAGAATGTCATTGACTGCCATTTCACACAGTGAAGTGCCAGCTGAAGAATCTTCTCGTCTTCCTTGACGTTTAGCAGCCTCCTCTTCCTCTCCTCGCTCTGGTCCTGTGAGTTTAAGACCTGCAGGGGGAAGAAAAACAGGACAAAACACTTCCATTATCCTCTAGCTCTAATTTATTTCACTTCTAGATTAAAAAGGGGGACACAAGACATTTTAGAGCTGGGTAACACAGCTGGGCAGAGGGGAATGAAACCCACCATCCTGGACCCCTAAAACTCTCCATGTAACATGTCTTATCTTGCTTGTTTATTCTTTTTAAAGAGTTGCAAGAAAGAAACTGTTGTTGACAACAGGTTGTGTTGCTCCTCCAGGGCCAGTTGCCAGATTTAGAAAAGTTACACTGGCTTCATATATAATTGGAACTGATGTTTCCAACATTGGAAATGATATTGTTAATTTTTAGCAAGGTTCTATTCTTGTTTAGAATGCTGGTATCTAAGGGTACTTAAGTAATTTTAAAAAACAACAACAACTGGACCATAGGAGGTTGATTTGAGGAGAACGAGTTTATCCAATGCTGAAATCAAATTTACTATACAGGTAAGACACTGCTTGTCATAGTAATCCTGTAGTATGAGTTTGTAGAGTTTCATATTCTTAACAGCTTTGATAAATTTTCAATAACAAACTAGCAGATGACTCACCGTTAGTGCTGGGCTCCTCTGTGGACTTATCACTCTCTCCATCTGCCTGTCCGTCCGCCTCCTGCTCAACATACTGCAGACTGAGCTTGTGACACACCTCAAAAGCCTGACCAACTGTCCGCACAATACGCATGGCCTGTGTCTGTCAGGGAGTAAAAGATTATTCAGTTAATAAGTCTCTTCTGCTCCTGACCCATCATCTGTCTTTTAAAACACGTTACTTTTCCTTTTTTTAAAAAGAAAAAAGACAAATTTCCACATCTGGGGACAACAAAGATGATGATGCTGATGATTCATAAAACAGAGCTCAGATGGAAAGAAAATGATGCATTTGCAGGTATTTGGCTGTTGGATTTGTGTGTGTTTTCCCCAAAACAGCCAATGTATAAGCAGCTCAACCTCAAGATGTCCCAGCTCACCATGTTCTTTATGTTAAACAGATTCACAAATCTATGGGATGGATACATTTTTTAAATAGTATCTCTGTAATAAATAATCAAGATGCAGCAGTTAATGATTCTTTCGATCTTCATGCTAAATAATCATCTGCTGGCTCAGATGCAGACTTAAGACACTATAATTAGTGGAACGCATAAGTGATATTTGTTTTTGCCGGAGCGTACCTTCTTCTTTGATTTAAAGACATTACATCTGAAGGAGTTACTGGAGCCATCTCTTGCAATGTAGCTAAAGATCTTCAAGTCCTGGGAGTCATGAGACACATAGAAAATCCTGCAAAACATGGCAGTAAACATAAAATGATGAGTAACAATGACACAACAAGCAGAAACCTCTATAATCAAACACTTTATGTCATTAATGTTCTTATAATATCAAATTATATAAAACACGTCACAAAAAACAGCGGTAGTCTATGCTGTAAGTATGTGTGTAACTGTGACAGTGGAGCACAGGATCAGACCTGCATCTCCATCTGCAGCTGCACTGAAATTAAACATTCCCATTGGGAAGCATGAAAACAAACGATAATCATCTATTACTGAACACGTCACATGTTTCACATGCACAGGAACACATGCAGGGATAATTATGTTTAACACAGTCTCTCCAGGTGTAGCTCCACGTCCTCCCACACATTCAGTTTATGCATAATTTACACATAAGAGCACGCACTTAGACATTTAACGTGGGGCCACTTTAAGTGGCGGCCTAATGCCTTCTCTCTCTAATGAAATTGCCTCATTAGCTATAAATTGGCATTCACAAATGTAATATAAGAAGTTTGTCCGCAGGACAAATCACGTTTTGATGGGAAATGTTTTCTTTTTTTCCTTTTACATTTCTTCCCAGGACCTGACAATCACAGTAATGGCTGTGAGTTGAGCAGTGACTGACAGACTCACAGTCACTACATGGCTGCTCTGACAGGCTCCACCACCACAGTGTTGACAGTGAATGCAATGGGATGTTGACGTCCTTTGTGTGCCACACATAGCAAGATATGTGTCAAACAGCATGAGACTTAATTGCAAACTTGGCCAGTACAAACAAAGTGAGAGTCCCACTGAACATAGAACCATATGCTGTAGTAACTACATGCACGAGCGATACATTTTTCATCATGCAGCCTTATGAGTCTAACTATAGTTGGCATATAAAGTACATTCAAGCACTTCGTCCTGTACAGTAAAGTAGATGGAATGGCCTATAAAGCAAGTTTCAGCTTCATCCGCTGAGGCTGAGATGGTGGACATAATCTACACTGTATTATTTACCGTCTACTCACAGCAATTCATGTCATTAAAGCTAAAGAAGGACTGACAGGCTGCACGTTTAATCACACGGGTGCACAGAAGCTGTAGAGATTGTGACGCATTATTTGTTTTAGACTTAGACTTCCTTTTATTGTCATTGCACAGAAAACACAGCAGTGAAAACTGGCAACGAAATTACGTTGCTTGGCAAGCAGATAAAAAACCAACACATAGCATTGAACTGAGGTAGATTATTGTGTACTGTGATTAGTAAAAGAAATAAATAAGTGTTTTTGTATATAAATATATATAAAAGTAATGCAAAAAACAACAAAAACAGGAATGAAATCTATAAGCAGCAGAACAAATAAGTTAAAAATTGCTTTAGACAGCAATATGAATCTAATTCCTTTATTTGAGAGGAGTGACTGACCTGTATATGGGATCTTGCATGATTAGCATCTTGCTCTCATCCCATGTCCATTCTTTTCTCTGTAAGAAAGAAATGACCGCGTTAGATCAGCTGAACAGAAAAGGAGATTTAATGGAAAAGATGGTAACTTTTCATCTCTTCCTTTGGTTTTACCTTCTGTTTCTTTCTCAGTATCACTTTAACCCCATCCACAGACACCACGATGTTGACCTTCTTCTTTTTGATGTTCTTGGCCTTGAATTCATACTGAAAAAGTAGACAGAGAAATAGCAAAATATTAGGAAAAGTAGACTGAACTGGCTTTTTAAATATACTGTTGGGGCAATCAGCTTACGGGAGAAAAAAAAATTGGTAATTAAATCGATGAAATGGAGTAACACAAAATAACTAGAACACTGCTCACCCTTGAAACACAACCTAAACTAATATACATCTAAGATGGTTTTAAATAAAAGCATCAGCAGCTTGTGAACAAATGCCATTTTTCTGAAAGAGGCTGCATAACACAATCAAACGTTGTGTACAAAATTATAAATCCCACCTGGCAGGAAAAAAAAACGAGAGGACAAACAATTAACAAATGACAAACAATAGACCATTTTCACAGAAGATATGTTTGACATTGCAGCAGGAGAAGCACACGTGTTAATGTTGACCAATTGCTCAGCTAAGTTCATGTAAACCAACTGGGTTAGGGTTACACCCAGAAAATGAGAAAGCCAAATAGAACTCCACCATCGTTCATTTCATTATTTTTCCTAAGTATCTGTCATGATAAAGAACTGAGACTAGATTGATGGCACCAGGTTACAAAGTGCAACCACACCAGGTGAGATTAATCTCTTTGATGACCAAACTCCTCCCACCAGGCTCCTGTAATATGATCCTGATCAGAAAGAGTCGAATGTTACATTTTCCCCCTTATAAAAAGGTCCCACTTGCTATAAATCTCGGTCCCATAAATCAAATAAAACAAAAACTCACTCATCTAAGATGTCATCCACTGATATTTAAAGCATTAATAACACTTTTCAATCAATTTAGGTAAGTGAACATGGTCCAGTTGAAACAGAGCATCTGACTGGAGAGAAAAAAAGGTGATTTAAGTGACTTTAAACATGGCGTGGTTGTTGGTGATGTGTACAGCAGCAGGAGAACACACTGGGTGCCACTCCTGCTACTTTATTAGGCATCATGTGTACCTAATAAAGTGACCATGACTGTATCTTATTCATTGTCACTGCAGGTTTCAACCAGTTTGGTTTGATTATACATTAAAAAAAAATTCTTTCAGTGCAGAAAAACACTGGCATCATAAAAGTGCAATTCATTTCATAAATACATTGTTGGACACATGCCTGCATGGTTTATCCATAAATCTCAAAGGGTTTCCAAAAAATACTTCAATTTCAAGTTATATAATAAAATGAAGCTTAATATTGGAGATGCTGAATGAGCAAAACATCTGGGAATTTTACGATTTAACTATCAACTGATTATCAAAACCTGTACATGAATTATCCAATGATCAACTAATCACTTGATCAGCAATTGTTTCACCTCTTTATGCTGACATTCAGTTCTACACACACACACACAGTAAGACAGACCTGCATGTATGTCCTCAGCACAATTGGAACGGTGACAGAATTAAGGTCATAAGTGGGGACAATCTGTCACCATTAAAGCATGATCTGCACTGCACTTTAATATATCAGCAACTTTTAATAGCTTGGCAGCTGACATTGGAGCTCTGATGAAGTCTGTTCAATGTCTGTAACCAAGCCAAGTTAAAAAAAAAATTACTTTTCTGCTGCAGCTCTCAGCGAAATGAGAAGGCGCTGGTCAACTACATGAAAACAACAAACTGAAAAAAGAATTACTGGTTTGTTATCATGTTTAAACCTGGTCACAGGGAATGACAGAAGACCATGATCAGCTGAGCGCTTACCAACCTAAACCAGCTGAATTAAACACTATTTAAAACTGAAGTGCCTCACTTTTAAATGTTATATAAACAACAGGCCTGTTACATTCAACTCATTATCAAATGAGTCCACTCAAGGTTGATTCAGCCTATCAGCTCCACACGACTCTCTCTGTATTTCATTTCTCATTACAGTGGTGTTAAGATCCTGGGTTGCCTGATGTCGTTTCTGCCCTGCACAGAGGAAGTGATTTGTTTTATGTCGAGACAGACGGAGGCAGCAGCAACATTGCACGTGTTCACTGAGACGACTGCGAAGAGGTTAAAGTATGAGCGAAAACGCAGAGAAGCACCGACTAAAAGTGTCACAACTGGTCAAACACATCTGATCGGTCAGCACTTTGATGAGGTAAATGCTTCTTGCCCCCGACGCACGACTGCACCCGCAGCTATATACACAATCTCACTCAGCCAGGTCCAGTCTTGTAAAAAGTACAAGTTAAAGTATATGACATTTACTGTACTTAAGTATCAAAACTAATTCTCTGATATAAAACGTATTTTTAAAGTAAAAGTATTAAAAGTGTAGGTAGTAAGAGTAGGGATAGAGCCATTGTAGCTCAGTAGCTCTAATCCTAACCTCGTGTTGCAGCGTGTGAACGGCAAAACTATAGTGTAAAGCAGCTCATCAAGACTAGAAAAGCTCATATAAATACAGACCATTATCAACTGTTCATGTATCAAAGATAGTTAAAGGAAATGTAGTGGAGTAAAAGTAAAAGTTGCTAGAAATACAAATAACAAAGTACATATATGTGAATTTTGTACTTAAGTACAGTTACGAAGTATTTGTATTACAACACTGGTCAGGTCTGACAGAACTAACTTAAAATGAAATACAAATAATGTCATATCATTTTTGTTCACAAAGACCAAATAGAAATAAAAAAAATCACCAAAGTCAAAAAGCCCAGGATGTGTGTGTTTTGTCCCCGTTCTGTTTGCTGGGTGTCCACACAACAGCAGCTGTGTTTGCACTCATGTTTCCGCCTCCTCGAGTGTCCACGCTCCTCCGCCGAGGAATTTCACAAGTCTGGCCCGTCGACACAAATCAGTGTCAGTATCACACAGGGTTCAGCTCTTGTTTCCTAACAGCTATCAGGGTCTACAGCTGGACTGTGAGGCTACAGTTACTGATGCAGGTGTTTGACTCCATAGAGACAAAGCTGGTCCAAGACATTGATATGCAGTGCAAGTAAACTGTGGTGGGAAAAGGGCTGATGGGAGGATTAAGTGTTTCACGCAGTTTAAAGTGATTGCAGGATACGTTTGGAAAGTGTAATAACTTCCGGAGTCTGGAGTTAAATGCAGACACAAGCCAACAAAAAAGAAAGAAGGCAAAGTAATGCTTTCAAATAAATGGTAATTGTCTTATATCGTATGTGGCAGGTCAAACAGTGAGGCAGCAGTAAAAGAATCTATAAAGTTTTATGTGAAATTGGGGAAACAAACAAGTGAACTGACAGAGGACTGACTGCATGGGTAAAAAAGACTAATGCTGCCTTCATTAATTGTGGTAAATACGAGTTCCCGATGTGCAAAATGCACATGAACGCATCCTCATGTCGTGATTTCCAGTGAGAGATTGGGAGATCATTTTCATACACCAGTTCCAGAGAGGAGCTGACCTTTGATATTTCAAGATGGCAGAGAGTGAATCAAGATTCATCACGAATGGTTGGTTTATTATAATTATTCATGAATAATTTAATGAGTAAAAAATAGACAAAGACAGACGGTAAAATGGTAGTTTTAGTAAGGAGTAACTTCAACATAAAGAATAACAATAATGACGTACAAAGTCGAAATAATCACTTATAGTCACAAATAGTCATGTTCCTGCTTTTTTTAAAGCCTATTTTGTGTTATTGGTAGATTTAATCATACAAGCAACACCTTTCACACAGGACGTCAAAACAAATTATTCAAACTTTTCTTTCAATTTGAAGCAGTAAGTGGGAGAACTTGCGTAATGGATGCAATCAAATCTTTCACAAAATAACACAGGCTTTCAAATGTAATTTACCAATAACCAAGTAATATATTCTGAACTATACATTAAATAAAGTATGATAAGGTCATTGGACCATGTCACTACTCACCACTACAACCAAATGAAAATAAAACCAGTGTTGAGACTAAAATTAAGAGAACTGAGAAGTAGATAGGTTGAGGAGATAAGATGAGACAGTTGAGATTTACAGGAGACAGGCGCTGTTATGTAAGGACCTCCTGCAAACCTGACCTTTTTAGCCGAGCATTTTTAAGAAGAAGACCTGCTCCCAGACTTTCATTTGTTTTGCTTTTATTTGCTCTGGGTGGACGTGTATGTCCTCAGTGGATGTGTGGACACACTGACGAGCTTTCTCATCTCTGTGTTTCCATACTTAAAATTCTTTCATGCCCCTCGTGTCTGTTTGAAATGCCCTGCTCTCCCTGCTCTGGATGCATAGTGATTAACACTTCACTCTCTAATTATACACAACTTGGATCCAGAGAGAGCTGATAAAAGAGAGTGGGGTTTTAGACTCGGGGAAGAGGAAACCCGCCACACAGACAGAGAGAAATGTTACCCAGGGTTTTAAGAAGAGGAATAAAGAAATGTCCTTGCTGCAAAGTGGAACAATGTCAAGATTAAAGGGAAGTGTGAAACCATAAAACAGATGGGCATTGCTGCGTTCTAACGTAACGGTGCTAAATCTACTTCTACTGAGAATACAATATTAGCTCTGGTGCAAATAATGAGATGAGACTGTTCAAAGAACAGAGGAGCAGAAAAATGATTCACTGGCAAAAAAACTGGCATCTGAAACTGACAAAACATGCACTGATTTAAAATGAAGCTTTTCATCTGTACAAACTGAAGAGAAGGAGATTAAATGACTTCCACTACCTATTTATTTGACACACACACACACACACACATACACAACCAAACCTAGTACAACTTTTAACAGAATTTTACCAAATTTAGCAAAAGATAAAAATGAGTTGACATCCACCTTTGGATATTTGGAGTTAATAATGCAAATTCTTCAACTTGTCATTGGAGCAAGTGAGTGCAATGAGATGATGCAGAAGTACAAGACAATCCATGAAAACAGTCACTGTGAAAAACAGTAAAACTGTGAAAAATATCAAGTTGAAATGGATTCAGATATGTTTGTTTCATAGTTTCCTTTACAGGAATTAGATGCTTACCAATATTATTTTTGTCAAGGTTTTTGTGCAGATTCGAATGCATTGTTAAAGTCTGCTAAAAAGTATATGTTGTTTTTTTTTCCAACCCCATTAGTTTAACATTTTTGTGTTCGAAGTGCAAGTAAAACTGTCTATTTTATATGTAGGTGTGTTATCTGTAGTAGCAGCAAATTGCAATCACTGTTCTAAAACCATGGAAACACAAATTGGAGTCTCATTACAATTCTGAGTTTTTTCAGTGGAAACACTTGCAAGTAGCACTTTGTGGAACATTTTTAAATATCGCTTTTATTTTGTGAAAAAACTGCAATGGAAAGAGAAGATTATACAATGCAACACTAATCTAATGCAAGTCTAAGTGAGAAGAAACAAACTCTCTGAATACAGAAGAACCAGGAAACACCAAATCCACCAAATGGACCTTCAAAGTCAGAGTCCACAACGTCTTTTATAATTTAAGGTTTATGTCGCCATTCTGGTGAGGCAAAATGGGATTTTGCTACTTCATTCATTTCAAGTATGAATTTTTCATACTTTCTCTTCTTAAGTGCAAAGTGTTTTGAAATATTTAGGCTTTTAATGCACTTGCTTTGTTATGGGGTTTTCCGGTACCAACAGAGGAACAATTAAAAAGTTTCCATCTAAGCCTGACTTTGAGTAAGGCAAGAAAACGCTTCCAAAGAGGAGCTTAAACACAGAATTTGAAATTCTCTAAATCACATTTGAGAAATTTACAAAGACAGACTTTAAGACACAATGAAAGAGGGAAATAAACTTTTGATCTTAAACACTTAAACACGTTTACTGCTGACAAAGAGCATTGCAGTGCTACAGTGATGTTCAAGATCCACACAGACAGACAGAGGACATCTATCTGAAAACTTTCTTATATGTGGTGTGCGTGCCGCATCTCAGCCATCAGCCTCATCAGTCTTCTCAGACAACATGACAAATTTCGGTGGAGGTTCCTCTCCGCAATCTATTATGAATGTGTCAGACAGGTTCGTGCTGTTGCTGCACGGATAAAATGAGGAAGGGGAAGCTGGCTCCGATCCCACTTTTATAAATTTAAAATGGCAACATTACAAGAACAAACTGGAGGAGACAAGAGGTCATTCACTTTTCATAAGGCTTATCAGAGCAAGCGAAGACAATGCAATGTGCTGTGACAGTTTCAGAGAAGCTTTTTCATTGCACAAATGCCAAACTATTTAGAAAGCCAACTAAAACATCTATTTAATAACTGGAGGTGACCAAGAGTGGAGGATGACAGCTTTTTAATGTGGAAGCTTTGAGATCCCTCGTGTACACATGCTGTAATTAATTAGATAAACTGTACAAACTGAGGGAAAATGTAATGCTCTCGTTTTATGAGCTTTTAGAGCTGGATTAGCAACATTAACTGAATACATTACGACGTTTGAGGTGAAGCTTTATTCATTATCATATACTTTACACACACACACTATATGGACAAAAGTATTTGGACGCCTGACTGTTACACCAACAGGGCCTGAAATGACATATTAAAACTACTTCAATGCGGAGTTGGTCCCCCTTCTGCAGCTATAACAGCTTCCACACAAGACTCCTCAAGATTTTGTGTTTCTATGCAAATGTGTGTCCATTCATTCATTCTGGAGAGCATTTATAAGGTCAGGCACTGATGTTGGACAAGAAGGCCTGGCTCACACAATCTCTGTTCCAGTTCATCCCAAAGGTGCTCGATGGGGTCGAGGTCAGGGCTCTGTGCGGGTCTTTATAGTCCTTGCTTTGTGCACGGGGACTCAATCATGTTGGAATAGAAAAGGGTCTTCCTCAAACTACTGCTACAAAGCTGGAAGCATAGCATTATCCAAGATGTCCTGGTTTGCTGAAGCATTAAGATTGTCGTCCTTTGGAGATAAGGGGCCTAGAGCCCACGCCTGATTAAAACACATGAGTTCAGTACTGAACAGGTGTGGCCAAATACTTTTGTCCATGTCCAAGTGTATAGCAATTAACATACGTTCATTTTTTACTACAGGAGTGTTTAGGTGGGGGTGTTATGAATACCAAGATGTACAGAAGGTATAAGGTAACAGTGCTGATTAAAAGCAGCTCCACACGACTCTTGGTGTAGACTTTACATCACCTGGTCACATTCCCACAGTGCACACAGAAAGTGAGCCAGCATTGCACTGCTAAATGCTTAAAAGTGATCGCTACTGCACAAAAAGCACAAATGTTCAACTGTTTGATGGGATAAACACACCTTGCTACCTACTGCTGTATACACACCAAAGCTCCCTCAGTCAGGTTTATTATTGTGTGCTATTATTTATAGTCTAAAGCCAAGCGACACTTTTAATATGTACAGGAACCAAAATGTAAAAATGTACTTATGTGGACTTTCAGTAGCTTTTTTAAGTTAAAAAAACATCTCACTGTCGAACCAAACATAGAAACTAACCTCTTCAAGTGTTTTAAATATGAAAAGCACTGGTGATGTCTCTGTTAAGCTCGGCACCACATCCCATCTACTCACTTATGGAGCGAAAACCTAATCCCACTTCAAAGAGCTGAAGCGACACGAAGGCGAGAGTCTCAGAGGACAGTGTAGAGGACGTCCAAGAAGACTTTAGAAAACTCCAGGGTTGTCCTCTTGCAGTGCTACCAGTCATGTCTGCACTTTATATTTTTTTGAATTGCGCTCCAAAGTCTGGCTTCAGAGAGATTTCAGAGTTGGAAAAAAGTTGGAAAAGGACAACCGTGGCTTCCCCCTGCTGTTCATGAATAAATCTTAGAAAGAATAAATAAGCAGGATTTTGGTTTTTCAAACCAAATCATGGAATAAGAAATGATGTGTACCCCACTCCACTTCATCAATCCTAAGAAGGAGTGGAATGCTGGGTGCATCTCGGGTCATTGTTGCTCCCCCGTAGAAGCCTTGAATCCATACAGGAGTCCACAAAAGCCTCTATAGATCGCAACCTAGCAACCCCCTCATTACAATTCCCAGGATTTGGGGAGCTCCGAGGAATTTCACTGCTTTTTTTCCTCAAATCAGTATACAAAGAGATGACTGTTGGGGACAGAACAGAGCTGAGAAACACAACAGCTGCGAGAAAGAAAAACTGTGTGGCATTTAAAAGGGGAAAAAAATAGAAAAAAAAGAAGGCAGGAAATGATTTGTAATTAAATTAGCACATTCATTTTTTCTTTTACAATTCAACCGTTTTGCCAAAGGAGCAGCTACATGTATAGCTGCTCACCTCGTCTCTCTCACTGGGAGGGATATTTTCAGACCAGCTTTGGCCAAACCAAAGTGATGGACTCAGTCAGCAGGAGTGTAAATGAGGAAGCAATTACCTCGAGTCACCACAGAAAGTGACCTTGGCCTGGATCAGGAAGGGTCAGGAGATTGTTTGCATGTTGACGAGTGACCCAAGTGTGTGAAAAAGAGATAAGGAATAAGATGCGGCAGCTTGATATGTAAATAAAATAAAAACAAAAGGTGTGTGTGTGTGTGTGTGTGTGTGTGTGTTTGTGTTGCATTTAGATGCATGCTGCCGCATGTCTGTGCCAGAGTAGGTGGCTTCCGCCTGAGTGCAGGTATTATGGATTGGACTTGCGTGCAGGTCGCCTTTGTCAGCCTCTTGTCAGCAGTGGCAGTCTGGTCCTGTGGGAAAGAGTGCTAACAGGAAAAGGCCTCCTTAAAAGGCTGCTTAAAGCGGTCATCTCGATGACAACAGGGTCACACGCAAGAGAGTGATCTACTGCAAAGGGCATAAAACTGTTTCCTTTTCTTTTTAATTTATTATTTTTCTTTATTTTGTATATAACCTTCTTAGAGAAAGAACACAGCTGGCAGTGACACTGCACTGACTCCATCTGGGAGCTACAGCTGTTCCTTTTCTGGATAAATGACTTTCATTGCTTACACTGCAAGTGTTTATAGAGGCTGACAGGCAAAACTGATCAAACGTGGTCCAAGTTACCACAGAATTTCTGCACAGATGCACAGGAAGTATCCAAGCTCCTGCTAGTAGCTACTACAGCAAACAAAGAGTTGACTCGTCATGACCAAGAAATCCTGCCACAGATGGAAATCATGAATGTGACGTGGGCTGCTTTAAACTCGTACCTATGGCGAAGAATCAAGAACACTTGAAGCAGCTAAGCCAGAGTGCGGGTCCAGGCAGGCTCTCCTCCAGTGTCTGCGCCTTTGCAGTGAGAATGGATCCACGCCCGAGTGACTCCCTGACACGCGCAATGAAAGGACAGCCAGTCCCAGAGCGCTGACGCCGGCTACTCAGGGTTAGTCACATGGGACACAGGGGCAAAACAAAAGGAAAACCCTGAGCATGCTGAAGCTTGCTTTCAGTGGCACGGCCGGAAGAGGCGGTGGGTATTGATGTTATTATCCTAATAATTTCACAACTTAGAAAAACCCAAATCCCAGAGTTTTTATCTGATCCGTGTTACAAACGAAAGAACTCAAGATAAGCTTGAACATGTTTTATTTTGTAAAGAAAGAGGAATCAGTCAGGCATGTCCTGACTTCTGAAGACACCAGTGAATGGCAGAACTACACCTACAACTTTCCACACAGATAGTGAAACCTCTCATTGAGATTATTCCAGTGGGATGAAATTTTTGGGCATCCACGTCATAATTGGTGGGCGTTAAATAATAATATTGTTGGTGCTTCTTTTTAAAAATAGCTTGAAACATGGTTTTAATATCTCAAACACTGACGTACAAATATTGAATCAGGGATTGTAAAGCTGAAGGAATGAATTTAGAAAAGTCAGGGTCAAAGCCACTGCTAATATCATAGTATGCCGATAAGATGTACTTATATTTGTTAGCTCTTAAGGACATAAGGCTTAAGGACATTTTCTGGCAAAAACACTGACCTTGTCGGGACGCAATAGTCAAACTGGTTCAGTTTAGCTAAGATTATACTTGTGGGTTGGTCATAGTTGTGGTTAACTGCATTAACTGGTTGTGTTTAAGGCTTCGGTTAGGCTACAATAATAATATGAATAGGTGTCCAAAAAATAAAAGCTGTGCAAAGCTGTGAGTGTGTTTGCGAGTCACTGTTGTTCAATTATGTCTGACAGACATGTCTTTAGGCAGATTTATCAGTCCTAAAAATAAAAATGAATGCATGCAACTTGAACTGTAACACCTGGATTATGACAGAAATCCTTGCTTGCCAGCTGTAGTTTACAACACAACACATGCTGCTGCTTTCTGGAGCATTTTAACCTTTTTCACTTCAGGAATTATTTCAGGATCATTTCAGCCAAGTAAGTATGTATATAGTCGTTTTATATATAGTCTTGTAGAGTGGCACATATCAATCAGAACTGAAAGTAAACTGTAAAAATTAGCCATTAGGGCAAAAGAACATCCTGCATCGAGCTATATGGACATGATGATTGTGGCTCTGTCCAATGCTGCTAATAGGATTACTGAACAGTCAGTACACAGGTCCTATTGTAGATATGTGATCACTGGTCTTACGTCCATGTAATATATGGTTTTATGCTACTACTGTACAAGTCAGTATGAGGATGTTGACAAGCGATTTCAACAGATTTGCAGGATAACGTGAGAATAAACTCCAATTTATTAACAGAAAAAGTATCATTAACCATTCTCCAAATACATTGTGTTTCTACACAGTATTAAAAAAAACAAGATATACATTGTTGATATTTCAGGGACTTATATAAATCAGGATTATAACCAAGAGATAATAACAAATAGAATGTATGAGTTGTGGCCCTTTGCCATAGAGATTATAATACTTTCCAAATGTTCTAAATTAGTACATTACACACTAAAAACTGAGATTATTAAGCGTTTTGTTTTTCCAGTGCAAATAATAGAATCTGTGATGACTTAATCTGGCCATTTTGGCACACAGTTGTCTGCCATCAGCCAAACAGAAAACAAATTTGAATGGACAGGGCAGTGGGGAGCCTGCAGCTGGTGAGACAGAGGTACGCGATGAAAAGAAATCCAAGGAGAACAGGAAAAACACAAAGGCTACACTAATTTTAATAACACTATGTCAAATGCTTAACCACACATTGACCCCGATTTAGGGGGGGTAAACATGAGGGGCAGCATCTGTGCCTGACATGCAAACATGTCCCCAAAACGCCGCTCTGGAACAAGCTTTAGGAGGGTGTGAATGTTTTTTTATGTAGCTCATTAGTAGCTTAAATCCACGTCTTAGGGGACTGAGACAGCTTCTTGTGTAGCCCACTGGTGCCATGTCAACACTGTTGAGTCACTGTGATTCTAAGCATTATGTTGCACCACATATGCTGCATTTGAATTGACTGTTAAATCATGAAGATAACAGAAGGTTGTAGGTAAAGTGTGCCACCACATGGTACTGAACGATGCGTTCTGCTTATCAACGCAAGTACCGAGTCACACCCGAAACGAGGCCTTAAACCATTGCGTCACATCATCTGCAGCCGCAGCATAGAAAATTGGCTTAGCTCTTGCCTGCATTCATTTGATTAAAGTGATCAAATCACTTATTTCTTGTCTTTATATTTGAGGTCCTCGCCAAGTCCTCTTTAGTTTAGTGCCATTTGTGCGGAATTAAACAATACCATAGAGATAAGCCGTGTTCAGCAGTGTGCCAACTGAGATGATCACTGTCCTATCTTTTCATGTTACTGTCCAGACAACTCTGATGCTGAGAGCTGAATGAATGTGAGTCAGCATCAAGTAAAAGAGAAGAGGAAAGGAGAGGAGAGGAGAGAAGAGAAGATTACGGGCAGCATAGCAATCAATAAACAAAACAACCTCCTCAACTGACCTTTTGGTGATCTCTTGACTTATGTGGACTGGCACAAAAATCATGGTTCCCAGATGAGTCCTACCTTCCCCTCAAGCATCACCAGAAGTATTAAGGTTACGTCATCTCTGAACCTTGATTTTGCACCAGTCCATCAAGTACATATTACCGTGGATACAATACTGATGTCTAGCCTTCTGGTTTGATAAAAGAAGCCTTGGGAGGAAGTAGCAGTTTGCCAACTCAGTAGATTTATAATGTCAGTTGTAATGTCAGTCACATCACAAATGTTGGGGTTTGAAAAAAAAGAAGGGAGTTTGTTTTGCAACCAAATGACTCTAAAACCTTCTTATACAGTGTACAGTATATGATCCAATATTACTTTCAGCCAGGATAATGTTATGTTAGTATTAACACACCGCAATACCTGTATGATGTGAGGCAAATGGGAACTAGAGACTACAACAGAGGAAAGAATGAAGGAGATCTGCAGAGCTCAGGCTTTACTACAACCCCCCAGACACATTCACACACAGAATGTGAGGAAAACCAGACCAGGTAAAGGCAGAACATACACAGAAACTCAAGACGACATGACAAAAGTACAAAGTTTGGGAAACATGCTAATGCCTCCAGTGCATATGATCAGATCAGTTCATATGACTGTCTTTTCCCTGCATTAACCATTCAGGTTTTCTGCCATGATGAGTTGATGCAAGTAAGATGAGTCAGGTGACAAATAGCAGTGTGTTATGTAAAGCAATCTAAACTATTACAAGGCATAGAAACTCTGCTCTTTTCCTGTATGATCAACAACTAAAAATGGATATTTCCACATAGCTGTTAAAAACCTGTTGCTGTCTAAATGATAGGACCGAGTTTTAAAAGGCTGTAAATCAGCATGGCGTTCACATTGGAGAGAATTAGTGCTTGTGTGGATGGACCCATTTATAGCAGTTCATTAGCACATCATTTATTCAATTAGAGCGAAAATAAAGAGCAATCACTGTTTTCCCTGTCAGACTCACAACCCATTAAGCTCCCAAAAACCACACATCTGTCACACTTCACAGATACAATATCGTGACAACAGAAAACAACTGTGAACGGTTTCTAGAAGAAGCCGCTTTTACATACAATGAAAAATATTGCAATTATCAAAAGATACAACTTTATTTACAGTGAAAATGTGACACTAGTCATATTTTTGCTTGAACTATGACTGAAATGGTGAATCGATCACTTTCAGTCGTTGACTTTTAAATGTCACGTCATAAAGTGAAATTTTCTTCCCTCAAAATAAAAAAATGTGCCTCACACATTACAACCAAAGTTGCAGAAAGGATGCCAGCATCCAAGATTCCTGTTCTCGTCAGAGTCAACACACACAGCTCAAGAACCAGGGTGACAAATCAGACGGACTGCTGCCAATCAATGTCAACGGGCATTAGTTTTAATAATTCATGCTTCTGATGATTCCATATTTGGAAGATTAATGAGAAACATTCAGGAGGAAGACATAACAGGTACTGGTGTCGGGATGTAACGTCAACTTAAGCTATGCATTGTTATAAATGATGACAACTTCCTGCACATCAAAACTGACAAACCTGAGACAAGGTATGATGAATGCAATCTAAATGTGGCCACAGAGAAAGAGACATCAAGGAGGGGAAACAAAAAGAGAATTAAAGTGTTGCACAGTTGGCGGGGAGAATGAGACCTTGAGGCTTCAGCACGCTGGAACAAGATGAGAGAAGTGAGATGAATGCACACACATACACAGGGAAAGACCTACACATATACACAACTCCAAATCAGATTTAGAAGTAGGGCAGCCTATCAGCCAGCTCAGAAGCCTGCAGCTCCTTCCTCAATCATTATCCAAACCAATGACAGCAGTTTATCAGCCCACTCTTCCCAAGAAAGAATGCTCCCATGCATATATTTTTCTCAGAATAAAAGGTAATAACCAATAACTAAACCTTGTGTCAACCTTGAGATTATGAGTTTGGCAAAACTGAAAAAGTGTCCCTGTTCAATTTAAGTTGGCTCTGAATATGACACAGAATATTCATGAGAAACTGAGTGGCCTCCGTTTCTATTTGTACAACTCTTTGAGCTCTTCTGAAACATGGAGATGACTTGAGAAAGACGTGTTTTAGCAGGATGAGTTCCGGGGAGAGAAGCAGGATGACATTTGTGGTTATTTCAGGACAATCAGGACGACTGGAGTGAATTTGTTGACAAAACACAGACATAGTGACGATACAGCAGAGAAGACAGAAACTACACAGAATAATGCAATGCACTAATGCAATATCTATCCAGTTCCTCTTTTAGTCCAAGTAAATATTTGAACCAAAGTTGAAATTTGTGATGTTGAATTGACAGGAATTCACAGTTCCTCAGGTAGCACAAATGAACATTTTTTACCAAAATGATTGTTTTCCCTTGACTGGTGATATTATCGAGATATTGTTTTCATAAAAATGGCACATACACAGTTGATTAGTGCACTTACATAAACCAAAAACATTTCCAACCCTCTTTAAATCCAAAGACATCCCCACTTATATTCAGGGTCGTTTCAGAGCTGTTTCACGTAGGGTTTGCTTTTAAATATCGCCATAAATAATGAAACGTTAAAACGCTCTAAATCCTCCTCTTCACTGAATGAAATGTCAAGACTCTTCAGTGTGAAGCCACACGTTTGCTGGCTCACAATAAAAGCCATGTTGGAATGTTGGAAACGGGAACAGAAACGCTGGAGTGCTTTCACTTTGAAATGAGTGCAGGAAGTGTTTGTGTTTGTGACACTTCCAAGCGAGCTGAGCGGATACTAAAATGTGACATCGACAGACTGCCGGCCACTGATTGGTGGTCAAGAGTGTCGTCACTGGAAGAGCCATGAGCGTGACGTCTGACACAGGAATCAAACTGAACAATGCCAAACTGTAGATCAGTTTAAACAGCACTGCCAAAAGCCGGCGATTGTGAGCCGATCACAATTCATTCTGCTGTATTTCAGTCCAGTGACTGTGTCAGACGGAGTCCGTGCTCAGGTCATGCAGGAACTGCTCATCACTAGTTTGTGTGTTTGTGTCACCTATAAAACAATGCCACTTGCAGCCGTGTTATGACGACCGTGTCCACGTTAGGGAGGTACTATAGTGATGGAAAATGACATGTCTGGTACCCAAACCGTGTAGATTTGGATTGTGCCAAGCCGAGTAGTGCTAGAACTGTACAATAGAAAAGCTTCATATGTGAGTGAGTGAGGGAGGGAGAGAGAGTGAGTGAGTGATCGGGACTGCCGGTGTCACACTCTTTATAAAAGCTGATGGTTGTGTGGAGTATGCAACCTTAATAAAGCCTGGAATACAAAGCAACTTCAGGAAAAAGACAAAGAATGTCAGTCACTTTATCAGGAAGTGAGCTCATGCTTCCAGGCTACTCCTCTATGTCATCAAACTAGGTCTTTTGTTAGTGTCGTCAAGCAAAGGGGAGAGAGAAGGAGAGTATAATGGCAGAAATGACATATTGTGTATTTACCCTCTGGAGACCAGAACTGTACAAAATGACGTAATCCATATTACTAACATAAAATACAGTCTTGGTTGTTTCAGACAAACCTCTTTAGAGTAGAATATTTTAAATGATAATACATAGCAAGCATATGAGTAATCATATGCAAAAAGACAGGATGAAGAAACACCTGACCCACCCTTACTGTGGAGCCACAAAGACAAAACAAAGGCAAAACAGCTCATGTGACTGCTGACCTACAGGTGCAGACACACACACACACACACACAATACATCCACAGTACACACACACATACACAGGTATCCAATTCCTGGTCTGTTGACTTTAGTTGTGTTTGTACTCGAGATCAGCTACAGAAGGCTTTGCAGCAGGCTGAATGTTATGACCTCCACAGGGACGTTTGCACTGTAATAAAATGGTACGCTTGAGCCCGTATATAGTAAAAAATAACAATAACAGTTGTAAAGGTGTGATAACACTGACTTTTTACAATGAAACTGGTAAAAAATTGTAAATTGTGAGCCATTCGTGTGGCAGTTGAATTGAAAGGTCTCATCTTATTTGTAGCTCCTGGGATTTAGTTATTGCACGCAGTCTTATTGCGATGTAATGATGCTTTACTTCTATCCAGTGGCTAAAGAAAACCACAAAGCCACCATTGCTGTGAGTCTGTGTGCTGAGTAACTGCTACACAATAACGGTCAGGGAACGAAGACGATGTGCCTCCAAGCTCCGTGGCAGGATTGAGTTCATGGCTTTAGAAAATGTACGATGATGTGACTTGTTCGGGGGTGAGTGTGGGGGAAGATCAGAGTTGACTAATTGTAGTGCTGAAAGACTGGGCTCAGCCTTAGGGCAGATGATGACAGCACAAGCCTGTGTGTCTTGTGTGTGCGTGCGTGCGACATGATGCTGGTAGTGGAAGCAGGGACCACTCACCACCTGCCCTGTCCATCCATGTGAGCAAAGACCTGCTGTCCTTTTAGTGCATATATATATATATATATATATATATATATATATATATATATATATATATATATATATATATATATATATATATATACATATACATATATATACATATATATATATTTTTTAAATAGATATATTTATTTAAAAAGGAACAAAATGGAAAATACAGCACAATAAAACAAAGACACTGTCCAAACCAAATTAACTCCATTGCACAATGTGGTTTCAGTTATTCATTTGAACAGGATGATAAATACTGTATTCTGTGCTGTAATTCTTAAAAGTTATTTTCAAAATCCACTACCTAGGGTTTGACATTGTTGTCCTATTGACCGATCGCTTATTAAAAACGGAGAGGCACGGATGGACACCTTTTTTGGGTTCTTGTCTGTTTGCTGCAGGAATGCGAGGGCTCAGCCTCTGATTGAACATCAAAGTGAGACTGCAGAAAAATCAACGATATCAAACTTCATTCAGTCTCAATCTGTGCGCCTGTCCTTTGATACACTGCACTGTTCATTGCACCTGCAATATTAGTACTTACATCAGTCAAGGATTACATCCCTATAATTTGTTGCCATTACACTATACTTGCATGCTTCATATTATTCGGGTCACTTAAGATTATTTACTTTGTTTTATTGTATTTTATGCATCATCTTTGTTGTTTACTGTATTTATTGTATTGTCCATTATTGTAAAGCTTTGGTATGTTATAATATGTTGCACTGTGGCCATGGGGAAATGTTGTTTTATCTTATTATGTACACTTGAACCTTGTACAACTACATTCAGTGACAGAACAAAGCATGGGACGACATGAAAACCCCTTTGTCATAACTATTAAAGAGAAAATTGCAATTGTGATATGATTGCAATAACATTGTAAAACAGTGTTTCCCAACACTGGTCCTCAGGGAACACTGCCCTGCATGCTTAAGATGTTGCCCAGCTCCAACACACCTGATTCAAATGAACAGCTCGTTATCAGGCTTCTGCAGAGCTTGATAACGAGCTGTTCATTTGAATCAGGTGTGTTGGAGCGGGGCAGTGTTCCCTGAGGATCAGGGTTGGGAAACACTGTTGTTGTTGTTGTTGTTGTTCTTTTGATGTCTCAAAATGCTCCACACAAACTTTGTTATGAAACTATTTGGGGGGTTATTTATATCACTGATTAGATGCATATTTTTAGCGAGCATTTTTTTAAAAGTGAAAACCAAGAATTTGAAAAGGCATACTTATATTATTAATTGTATGACTGGAAAGTTGTGGTGGTTTTTAATGTGATGCCCCACAAAAATGGTGCATCACTTGTCAGGAGAACAAATAAATGCTTGGAAGTACATGAATAGTAAATCTGTGGTTTTCGCAGCCACTTCAGCTTCATTAACTCATCATAAATAAACAGCATTAATGTTAGCACTGACCATTGAGAGGGTTAGTTTAGCTTAGTTGCACCATTTACATTTATTTAGCGTCTGCACTCAAAGGCTCAGCAAGAGGTCTCACTTAATAACTGTCACTTAGCCAGTTCAAGAGCTCAATGAAACTCTTTATTGAATGAATTAAGTATAATCATGAGAGGAACGAGAAGGAAGCTAGTGGAGCTTAGCTGATTCACTCGTAGGGCTGAATGAGTAAGGGAAAATTGCAATTTCTCTGACAGATATACTGATATTTTAAGGTTCAATATTCACTGTGTACTAGATTTAAACAGGATGGAGCATTAACACATGAGCGAACATCAAACTATTCACTACTCTATATCAAATGCAAGGATTATAAGTGTACAACCATTATCAGAAACTGGAACTGTGTTCATTAATAATCAAACAATAGAAATCATTTCCATAAGCACAACAACAACTCACACTTAAATGTGTCATACACTTATGGCAATTAATTGCAGCCTTTAAAAATTTGCGAGCATTGTTTCATTTCTAGATTTCCAGTATTTTTTTTTTGCTGCAACTGTCCGGGTATGACCATTAACCAGGCATCAACACAGCAGATCATGCAGACGTTTACTTTTAAACACTGATGGGGGTTCGTGACTTATTTTGGAATTATTGTTAATGAAGAAAAATGGGTCCCTCTTTCTCTTAACAAAGGGTAACCACACTAATCCAACACACATATAGGTCACGCACTATGCTGTTGTACATCTGTCATTGAGCTAACTATGCATACAAAGTGTAAACAGTGCCACACCGCCCCCACTTCACTACAGATCTCTAGTGAAGAGAGATCCCCCCAGAGTTAAGCTGTGCTCTCATTTCTCTCCTGGGTTTCTGGGACATGTCATTGTCGTGCAAAAATGAAGTGATTATAAGTAACATTTAGATATCATTTCGGTTGGATTTTGGTTCCTGATCATTTTCAATCATCATTTGTGTTTAATCTTACTTGGATTTGGGCTGAGAGTGAAATACCTCATTTGTGCGTGGTCATACTGCACGTGATGTCTCTAATCTGTGTTTGTGTGTTGTGCAGCCTTCGGGCATGGATAAGCATTAGTGTTAGCAGAAAAAAAAATAACCTGACACTAGAGGATTTAATGAAATAAAGAGGAAAGGAGAAATAGAGACAACAAAAGTGAGTGAAAGATTGACATTGCTCTGTTTCTCTGGTAGGCGCAGTGGGACTGCTGCTATAGCTTGAGTGACAGGTGGCCACATGAGCATAAGGCAGAGAAGCAAAAGGTTCAGTAATGAACACACACACACGCTTTTGAAACTTCATGCCTGATGATTTGGCAGGTGTAAACAACTCATTTTTTGACACAAACACTTCAGTTTCCTTATTTACTCACTAACAGTTATGTAACTTCCATTGAACCACTGTGCCTCTCTGCAGTTGGAGTCTAAAGAAGGTAATTTACATAGAAAGACTCAGGGCTTTTTCCATAGCAGGAACTTGAGGCAGATGTTAGCAGGGGGTTCAGATCATCACCAGCTATACCTCCAGCAGACGCAGGTACATCACATGCACCAGCCCTCGGCAGCCACATTGGAGGAGCATCATAGTGGAGGAGCCATAGGTCAGTGAACCCTAAGAGAGCTGCTGACCTAAGGAACCTGGTGACATCTGTGAACGTGTGCCACTAGGCTGGGCAGACAAGGTGGCTGGGGTCTTCACCAATATCATCAACGTTAGCCGCTAGCCTAGTTTACCAGATGACACTATGGAAGGATGACTCCAAAACTACCACGAAAAGGATACTCATAGACTTCAAGAAGAAGAAAACAGACATTCAGGCCATTTTCATCAGTGGGCAATGTGTGGAGAGGGACATGACCTGGAGCACTAATACCGCACAGGTAATTAAGAAGGCACAGCAGAGACTCTGCCTCCTGAGGGTCATCGGGTAAAACCATCTCACACAGACAATGCTTGTGGCCCTTTATATTACCATATTACATCTATGTGTGGTTTGCCAGCTGCACAGCAGCAGAAAGGGAAAGTGCTCCACACTGGGTTATCACCACTTCACCAGAAGATCACTGGATGCTCTCCCTGCTCCCTGGAAGAGCTTTACATTTCCTGCTGCCTTAAAAGACCCCAGGACATATTTAAAGACCCATCCCCCTTAGGTAGGTGGTGTTTTGGTGACAGAAAATACACAGTGGAGACCAGTCCAAGGTAGCCAACGAGCCATGTATAAAGAGTATGAACTGAATGATTGATTGAGTTGAACTGTAGCAAACTTAAGCACACAAAGATAACTTCTGTTGCCCTCTCTCAAAGGTTCAGGTGCCCCTACATCACTCTCACCAGCCAAATATCTGCACCTGCCCAAGTTTTGACAGTTCAATAGACCATACAATGACAGGAATGCCCTCACCCCAAAAACATTTGCTTCTCCAGGGTGTAAGATAAAGTTTGTTAATCTGCAACATGGCAAACAGAGATTTCACAAAGTATTCCAGAAAGACACTGGGGGGGGAATGCAGAGAGAGAAAGGAGCGATGCAATTTCCTGGGATACTCTTGGAGGGATGTGAGGGAGGCTTACAATCCCATTAGAGACTATCAAAATTCAAAGGAAAGCATGCATAGCCTGCCCTCAGCCTAAAAATCTATTCCTGTCAGTGTTAAGTAGACAGCAAGAGATGGGCTGAATCGAGACAGGGGCTATTTTGGTAGGAGGAGAGTGCGGTGGAAGGAGTAGGACTGCGGATAGGGGAGTAAGAGGAGGAGGTAAGAGACACAGAGGAGGAGGAAAGAATAGCCTTTAACTTGTTTTCTTTTGTACGGTGGCGTCCTATAAATAGTGCTTTACTTGTTCCCCAAGGAAATTCCAGTCTTTAGAATGGATGACGACACCACATCTTTCCATATGGATGCAAGAACTCCGGCCTTTGTCATTTGGCCTTGTTAATCGATTGAGGAGGCTGTTAAAACACAAAGGGACTTGCAATTATAGAGTACTGGAGCACACACACACACACACGCACACACCACCGAGATGGTTTCTATTCTGGTCAAACTGAATGAAACAACTTCTTCTCAACCAACACAGTAGGACCAGTCAGCCATAATAGGAAAAGGTTGAACAAAAAACGACTCTGAAAAGATCCACAGGATACAAAATTGTGTCTTTTTACTCTCTCACTGTGGGAATGGCAGGTGTGTGTGTGTGTTTGTAAAAAGCTGAGGCATAGTACCCCTGCTCCTGTCAAAGCCAGATTTACAGTTTACTCACAGATGATCAGGCTGTGTTGCCCCACTCTCCCTTTTTTCTCTTTATGTTTGCTCCTATTTTCTCACATCGACTGAGACTAAAAAGATTAGCCGTGGGAGATGAAGTGACTATAGCTCCGCCAGCCACCGAGCAACCCATCTTGATTCAAGGACTTCCTCCCACTGCAGTCTCTCTTGCATTGCCATCAGTTCCTGCCTCACTCTCTTTAATCACACTCAACTCCACAGAGTCTCTGCACAGTCCCTCAGCTAAAGGACTGCGCTTTTAAATTAAAAACAAGGGCTTTGCTTTTGTGAAAAGAGATGAGGGCACAGTCGGGAAGGCCAGCCAAGATTCATGTACATGAAGCTAATTTGACTACCAATCACAAGTATACACATATACCCCACAACACAGAATGAGAGGGTTAATGCTACAGTTTACAGTTCTGTATTGCTATGTTATAGATTTAAAACAGGAGTATGAGATCAAAATATTAACTTTTATACTCTAACGGAAGGTTGAGAACTTGAAATGTCCAGTTTTGGTGAAATCATTTGCCAGAAATGAAAGATAACACAATTATACATCATATTTTGTATACAATCACCTGATTGTATGAATTACTGTTTTTCATTACCACAGAATAAGCCTATTATATTCATATCAGGAGGCAGGACAGCTCAACAGAGGCTGCCACTTCGGACCAACCATGTTTTTACAATAGCCCAGAATGGACAAACTAAACATATTTTGAGGTTTCCTGCTAACTGAAGGCTACGTGGGATCTAAAACACACACGGAAGGGTAAGAAGTAAGAGCAGCACTAAAGCGTCTTCCACACACAGGTTGAGACGGATAAAAGTGTGCTCTTAAGAGTCTGTCAACACATTTTACTAAGATCTACTCGGGTCCCCTGCACTTCATCACGACAGCACTCGATCCTCGTCATAAAGATCATTACTTGGATGTGGGGATAAAGTAGCGTTCGATCCAGGCTGCATTTGATACGGAGAGTCCACTTGGAGACGGAGAAGCGCACAGCAGAAAAAAAAAGGCCCGTCAGTCATGCACTCTCGTTGTCTGATATATTCGATGAGATCCTCCTAAATATTTTCATAGATTCTAAATGAATTTAGCCATAACAACAAAATTAGTTAAAAAAAACCAAAACAATTGCACAAAACTGGCATAATACTTTCTTTCGGTGTTTCGTGATTTTCAGTTTCGGCCAACAATTTTAATTTCGGTGCATCCCTAGAAGCTGGTGAATGAGCACTGTATACTCTTACTTTAAAAAGGGTCCAGTTGCAAAGATAACATGACACATCACAACCTAAGCCAGAGTGTCATGCAACAGTCACTGTAATAACACAACGCTATAAATAGAAACATCTCTCCAGTCACTGTCAGCAGAGATTACATTAAACACGTGACAAATTAATAAATCAGAGGTTGTTTTTTTATAGATCTGTGTTTCCTTCCAGTTCTCCCCCTTTACATTATTCACTGGAGAGTCTAGAAAAAAAAGCTTTCATTCATTACTCATTCAAAGACAAAGATATTCTATACAATAAGCTGAGAGTTACAACCTTTATACACCAACTCATTCATTATTGATGCTGTGCTCTCTTTGGACCTCAAGGGAACTCAACGCACAGAGAAACATATGAACGCAGCAACCCAACAGGTATTCATCCACATGTGAGGAAACACTCAGACATAAATAATAAGCTCTAATGAGCAGGAACATCATATGATTCAATGTAAAAACAACAGGCTATTTTCTCAGAGAGGTGATGTTTTTCTGCACCACTGAAAAGCATTTTGCCTGCTTGTGTTTTATCCTCTGCCTCCGCCTGCAGTGTTATCACACTCACTTTACAACCTTATTGAGCTGTCAGGTTGGGAATCACTATCTGCCCATTCACGCAGATACAAGGACACATTAACAGTCCAGCTTTTCTAGATGTGTGCAGTTTGCATTAAACAACTATCTCCTAACACTGGAATTCCCCCAGTGTTAATTTGCAATCTTTCACAGTTAAATCAGCACAACAGTTACCTGCTGTTTAGCACTAACAGAGGAAGAGTAACAGGGAAGGATTTCCCCCAAAATGATAAAAAAAAAAGATCTCAGAACTCATACATTTTTCAGAGGATAAATTCACATTATGGCTTCTGAGTGGCTCCAAAAGTCACACATTGCTCCTGTGCCTATTCACTCAGCCGGGGATAAGAGTCTTGTCGTGTGTGTGAACCAAGCTCTTAAGATTACAGAACCAGTGCAGCTGTCTGATATGACTCTGTGAGGAAAAGGCTGATCTACTGGGACACCAAGAGGGGAAGAAACTATGTCAGGATCCCCATAGAAATCCCAGTTATTATGGTTTTATGAGGGGAAAACACCACCTATGATATGAAAAACTGCAAAAGAGAAACAAAGTGAAGCTCATGGGGACAAAGATTTGCTGAATTCTAATAAACAATCAGGGCATTCCCAACACACACTGTGCCTTTCACTTTGCTCATGCATGTTTAGAGAGGAGAGACACAGGACACGTCTTTCTGATTTTTGTTTTCATCTGTGGTGTGCATCACTCTCAAACATCAGCAGTTGTAATCTGTTGTCCAGCCAGAACATGCATCACTAGACCAATTTCATGTGACACATGCTGCACTATTTGTATTGTGAGTGATTATTGTGTTACTGTAAACACACAGTTTCCATCATCCATCATCGAACCATCAGCACAGTACCGAAGATGAATGTGTGTATACTTGTACTTCTTTAGGACTTTCTCTGGCATAAACACTGTCCTTGCCCGGACAAGTAGTCCACATGGACACCAAAACCTGGTTCTAATGGTGCAGAACGTAATTCCTGAGGAAATTATTAAGTTAAGCACTAAGATTTGAATTGTGGTTAGGTTAAGGTTAGAGTTACATACAAACCATACAAAGTGAGGACATTTCGGCTGGTTCTTACTTCTTTAACCCTTCTGTGACCATCCTGTTGTCCCAGACAGCATTTGGCATGTGTCCTTCTCATTACCATAACTCCTAGACTGTTTGTGATATCTAGAAAATTCAAAGACTATGGACTGGACAATCGGACAAGATTCACCAGCGTGTCACACATTTGTGATGTCAGCTTCTCAGTATCTTACTCCTAAAAGGTTGAATAACTGCCAGATATTGAAAGTGAAAGTTGTCTTGGAAAAAGGGAGCAGAAACACTCAGTCATTGAACATCTTTTGACAATTCTTCATCCAAAGAAAATCTAAATAAATCCAGGTGGCCTGAATATCATGATGGTCATAAGAGGGTTAAAGGGATTGTTGGGGGTTAAGACCTGGTTTTAGAGTTAGAATTGGGTTTAGAGTTAGAACTGGGTTTAGGTTAGGGTTCGGCACATAGGTGTGATGGTTAAGGTTTGGGTATGGGGCTAGAGAATGCATTATGTCTATGTGGGTCCTCAATATGAATGAAGCACAAACGTGCACGTGTGTGTGTGTGTGTGTGTGTGCATTTACACCCTCGCCATATTTCTTTCATCTTACCCTGATTCTCCTCATGGCCGCCACGATCTCCATCCGACTGTTGGGCCTCGGCACGTCAAGACTTCCCACGTACTGTGGTAAATAAATAAAAAAAATCAGAAACATGGCGTTGTTGTTGTTGTTGGTTTTTTCCAAACACATTTTTCCATAATCACATGACATACTCAGTTATAATGTCAGTTAAATTAATCCTTACTGACACAATTGAATTACTCCACTATGCTGCCAAAGCATCGTGATCGATCACTGCCACTGAGTGTGCAGATTCTCCCGCAACATTTACATTCACTATCGAGCCACTAAATAAACAGTCAGACTGCAGGAGTGCGAGAATTAAGCTGCAATAAATTGAACTGTAGATGCTCAGTCAGACAAAATAAACTACATGATCTGTAAATTTGAAGGCGACTTGCACTTCTCTGTTTGCGAACAAGTGTGAAACTTGCAGTGTCTTATTAATAAGCTGTTTGTGGCCTGTATATAATTAAAAATGTGCTGGCAATGCACACTTGAATAGCATGTGTGCTTTGCATTTACAATGTGATTGGATTTACAAACTACAATGCAATTTTCAAGTATTTGACGAAGACCAAGGAAAAGATATGCCGGTAAATAAGCAGACATAATAGAATAAAGAATAAAAACACAAGCAGTCGTGTGACTGAACTTTGGACTCTCTTTCTACCACTGCGTTTCCTAACATGAATTGAACAGTATAAAGTCACATAATGATGTGTATGGATCAGAGATGTCTAATTTTCTAATCTAATTTAGAAAATGAACTTGCAAATACCCAGATTACCATTTTATAATTTGAGTGAAACCTTTTTTTTTCTAATTCTATTTCTGTGTTTCACTTTCAGATTTGGAAAATGTGAAAAAGAGGCGTCAAGTGTAGCTGCAGTGAAATACATTCAGAACAATAATAAAGGCAATTTAGTTTTCAACACTGAAATAAAACATGTGGTCAGCATATATCAACGTAACATTTAAATACATCAGGCACACACTTTCTGAGGGAGAAGACATGCAGTGGTTTGAAATGTTGAAAGATGTCATATTTTACATTTATACTGTAAAATATTGCCCAAATGATTCACTTCAGGGTAAGACTGGACAATATGGCCAAAAGGTTCTTGTAATAAAGACTATCAAATCACTTAATATTGCTAATTATCATGATGAATATCATTACATTCTTTTTTCCCTCCTGGATGAAAGTTAAATAAACCAACTACTTGTGTTTTTAAACGTTACGTTTGCGCACTGCACACACATTCTAATGATATATAGATCATATTTCAGTTAAATAAAGTTACCTGCAGTTACTTGATCAGTTGCCCTGACTTAATAATTCAGTGTTTTGGGGAGAAAATGAACAAATTAACATCAGTTTAGTTCATGTTTGCGAATCAAAACAAGAGAACGTGTAAATATTGCTTTTGTATATGCGTAAAATCTTTGTATTTGGTAAATAAACTACAAATCTGAGAGACGCCAGACGGTGCCATGTGTTCAAACTTCATGGAGGAGGAGGAGGAGGAGAGTGCACCTGACACTGTGGCTCCAAAACATCACACACGCTCGGACTGAATGATTTTGAAATACTACGAACGAAGAAGGAACCGTCGTTGCTGTCACCTTGGCTTGGAAACTAATCCCATGCTGATAAGCCTCCTCGTTGTGCAGCGGCAGCCTCGAGTCCGCCACATCGTCCACCAGGTTGTACCTGTTCCTCGCAGGCATCGCGGGCTCCCACGAAAAGATCCCGACACGACGAAACACAACTCAACAAGTCAACGTGGAAATGTCGAGGGCTTCAGGAAACATCCCGCGTTTATGTGTGTGTGTGTGTGTGCTCGTGTGTGTGCTCTAGCATTCAGCTCCCTGTGGAAACGCAGCCCATTGTTGTTGCTTTTGAAATTCAAGAGTCCCGTCCTCAGGGGGGACACATTTGGACGCCCTCTGTCCCTGAGACAATCAATAAATGTCCTCAGTTCAGCAAATCAACGCAGCTCAAGTCAGAAGCGGGAAATAAATCCAACAGCGTGTCTGTCTGTCTGTCTGTCTGTCTGTCTGCAGGTGGTGTTGTCTGCTTGCTTTTTTGAACATCGTCCTGTTGGTGGTGGCAACGCTGCTCTCTCTCTCTCTCTCTCTCTCTCTCTCTCTCTCTCTCTCTTAAAGCACAAAGCTCTCTCTCTCTCTCTCTCTCTCTCTCTCTCTCTCTAGAGCAAAGTTCCCTGGCATGATGCAATACAACCCGGATCGGGAAGGAAACTGCTGTGGAATTGGACATTTACACTACTTATCTGTGGCACACACAGAGGGAGAAGTTCTGAACTTTAATAATAAAACAAGGTTCCACAAAGTAAAACACGTTTATTAAAAGTCATATAACCTGTTTTGTATTGTATTCTTATTAATACACAGCTACAGCACTACTGCTCATACATTGAAAACATGCATTCTCATCCATTGATGTTAATATAATATCACAATGTTAATGAAACACTTTAAAGCTGCAGTATGTAACTTTTGGTGAATGATGTTGATGTTATTATTCTGCCTCTGTTTGTTCTTTGCAAACAGAAACAGTCTTTACATGCATGCATGTTAAAAGTCTAGGACAGCGATTTGGTTTCCTTAATGTCATGTAAACAAATCGAGCCAGTCTTAGTCGGACTAACATACCCGGATAATTCGATTCATAGTCTGATTACTCCTGCATGTATACACTTAGTTGGACTGGAGTCAGACTTGGTGTTCTGTGCATGGACCAAAATGTCCTCCCCGTCTTTGACCTGGACGTAGAAGGAGGCAACGTATAAACTGCAACGGCAGCAGGGTCTTTCTTGAGACAGCACAGCACCCACAAGAGCCATGCTTGATCTAATTTGTATCAGTTAACGTGTATGACAGGTGCGAAACATACAGAACCACAGCACGATCCGTCTTGCCGTTCACTGCAAGTCCGATTATCTGTCTTAGTCAGACTACGGCCTTAGCTCGATTAAACTGTGCATGTAAACGCACTGACTGAGATATTATTTGTATGCTGTGTCCTTCTGAATCCTGAATATAAGCAAAACTATCAGACCCGACCGAGGGACTGTTTGTGTGTATACAGCAGCAGCACAGAGGCAATGAGAGTCTATCCCGTGAAACTGCTGACCGACTGGGTGTTTTTAAAGTAGAACTGTGGGCACTTCTTTGTGTTGCGAGGCATATGGAGCTGATAGGCTTAATCTGCATTTTGTAATAATTCTTTGTGTCAATTAAATATCAAAATATTAATTGCAGGACTCTTATGTGCTATTGTTTCTTGTTTTTTTTACTATGGTTATGGCCAAAGACTTGTTTTCTCAACTTCTTATCTTATCATAACTTCAGTACAGAATCAGGATGGCAATCAATGGTAAAGTCAGTCATCATCTACTACTTTATCCTCCACCAGAGGGTCACGGGGGGTGCTGGGCCAATCTCAGCTACATCGGGCGATATGCGGGGTACACCCTGGACAGCTCGCCAGTCCATCGCAGGGCCACACACACAGATAGAGACAAACAACCATTCACTCTCACCCTCATGGTCAATTTTAGTGTGTCCAATTTACCTAATCCCCACATTGCATGTTTTTGGACTGTGGGAGGAAGCTGGAGAACCCGGAGAGAACCCATGCACACACGGGGAGAAAATGCAAACTCCACGCAGAAAGGCCCTTGTTCCAACCGGGGCTTGAACCTGGGACTTCTCGCTGCAAGGCGAGAGTGCTAACCACTACACCACCATATGTCCCTCAATGGTAAAGTTCACCACATAAACCTCTTCCATCCATCCATCTTCTACCACTTAATCCTCCACATGAGGGTCGCAGGGGGATGCTGGTGCCAATCCCATCTGACAACGGGTGAAAGGCGGGGTACCTTATTTATTCAAAGGGGAAAATGTCATTCAAGGCTTTATGGTGAGTTTGATTTACACCACCTTTCATCATTAAAGAGACTGAACTTGAAATGGCTATAGTTTAATTGTCAGCCTTTATCAAGCCTCCACCTCATCCCCTCTTTGTGATAGTACAAATAAAAGTACATTAATTAATCCACTGAATGGTTTAAAACAAAACTAAGACCTGTTACTAGATTGTGTCACAGTGCCCCCTGCTGGTTTCTCACTAGTTCTAATATATGTATGAATCCTGAAGGATTTTTACTACAAGAGCCCAGTGGTAACATTTTTAGGTACTCCACTTGTTTCATGGACAAAGGCAAAGACAGAATATAAAGAGAACACCACTTTCAATTACTTTTCTCCAAAGCAGCTTCAGCTCACTTGTAGAGGTTACAAGTTTTTTAAGCATCAAGACAGAAAAAAAGAATTCACAGTTGTGTTTTTTCAGCCTCGTTATTAAATGGAGTAATATATACAGAGTAAAGTCGTCATCCATCTGTCGAAGGGCACATTTTTTTCAATTTCAAGATTGTCTTGTAGATGTACATTCTCTGTTCATACCTTACATGATTGAAGTGTGTAATGTGGAAAACTGAAACCACGCACTGCACATATTCGTAAAACCAAAGCAGAAAAAGTAACACAATGCTAGTAGTAGCAGATTTGTTTAATTCACCAATTCATATCAGGAGGAAGATTCACGTCAGAACACACATTATACACATAACCCTCACAGCAGAAGACACACCTGCACATGAACATCATCAACAATTTTTAAGCACATCACTGCAGTTAAATTAAAACCAAACAGGCGGATGGACAAAAAGAAATAAGTGTTTTGACATCTTGTGTTACAACCGTGTGTGTGAGAGTGTCAGACTGTAGCATATTGCTGGCTTTGACTTAGCGTTTAACCTTTTGTGAGCACTGGTTGTGAATGTTTAAATGTTTTAAATGCTTTATAAATGTTTTTCCATTGGCTCAGAGAGTCATGCTGATTAACAGAAAACATACACCACTGCATTAACTGTATCTGAGTATTGTGCATCGTCAAGTATGACACCTGAGAGCTGGTGGGTGCTGTGTGAACAATCCACCCCGTCACTGACCAGCCAGTAACAGACGTAAGTTAGGAACAGCTGTAAGAGGTACGTGTAAAGAATTATTACACCAAAGCATCCTTTTCACCCACAATACAACAGAGGCAAGGCAACAAAACAACACTAAACACAAACCGTTTACTGCAAACCACCGCTCACCTCATTTGAATGACAAAGGCAAGCTGTGGCTCTGATGATTGTGTGGGATACAGACCAATTAGTCCCTGAATCAACTCACTTCCCCTCATTAAAATCTAATGAATTTTGGTCGAGCAATGTACCAATTAAGACTCAAAATAAACACAAAAAAATACATATTTTAAAATGGAAAAAAAAAAGTACCAACACATTTTAAATAGGACAGTAGATAAAGTAAGCGCACTTTCCAGTTCTCCCAGTACACAATGCACCACAAATCTGCAGCCACATCCCAGCTACCAGCTGCTCCAACATGAGCAACCGTACGTAAACAGACCCATGCACTGAAAGCTTTTAAAGAAATCCCAAATTTATCAATGCCGACAAATGTTCAGTCCAGCAGCGCTTCAACCAAATACAAATAAAACAAAATTACTTTTTTTTTTTTTTTTAAATCTTTGGGTATTTCTGATACATTCTCTCATGCTAAAAACATCCCTAATGCCCATAAATGTTCATGAACACATTCAGGCTGCTGTTCAGAGTTGTATGCAATGGGTGTAATAATAAAACAAAACAGTTTGTATTTGTTCTTAAGACGTTCTTAAGTCGCGTTTTCCAGTCGAATAACGCATCTCTAAGTGTGAATCAGTTTAATGAATCAAAGGAAATTCCTAAAATCAAAAGCCTCATCTACTAAAAGTCACTTATACACAACTGGAAATCTGGTAAGTTTTCTTCACATTAATAATAGTTAAAACAAATACACACTCAGTTCAAATGGCTCTTGATTTGTATGCAGTTAAATAAAGAAACTGTCAGCCGCACATATAAATGTAACATTTCTCATAGCTGTTTCCACCATGACCTCAATTGACTTGAATAGATTTATTCTTCTGTTTGGCTGCTTCCACTGTGCTGTAAACACAAGAATTCTAGAGTGGGTTTGTGTGCAATAGTTTAAAGTTTAAAACAAACTGAAAAGCTGGCATCAAATTCAATACTTTGGGTGTGGCGACGCTTAAATCTGAACCACATGATTTATTATTTGAATCTCCCTTCTACCCGCCAAGTCATACAACTCTGAATCACAGCCTCACAGTCGCCATGACTCACCTGAAGTTAATCATCTACATTTTAAAAAAAAATCACATTGGTTTTTGCTCAGATTTCCTAAAAAGGTTCTGGGGCTACAACATTTTTTTTCCTGCATTATTGGTTTACAACCAAAAGCAGCAACACATAACAAGGGGACTAAATAAATACAAACTCAATAAAACATTCACAAAATGTAAAATCTAGGATATAAAGTGAAGAAGAGAGTGGATTTTTACCCACCAGGTACCAAATCATGGACTGAAATCAACATCGATTCATTTAGATATTAATAGGCCAGGGTAACAGGAACACCACAATTTAAATATGAATTCAGTTCCTTTGTTGAAGTGACAGAAATGATAGTGAGAGAAAATGGATGGATGGGTGAAGGGCAGGAACTAAAGAAAAAACTGAAATACTAGAGATAAGAGAGGGAGGAGGTTGGATGCCTCACTCTGGAGCACCGTTTGCTGTTCCTGCCATTCTCTCTTCGTCGCCTTGTTTGTTATGCTGCAGTCTGGCATAAGTCACTGCATCTCCCCTGAGAGAGAAAGAGAGAGAGAGAAAGGGAAGGCGGGATGCGAAGGAGGGACGGTAATTGAACGTAATGAGGAGGGAAAGGTGAGCGGAAACAAAGAAAATGCAGGTATGACAGGAGAAGATAGGAATGTTAAACACAATGTTATTTCAAAAGGTGACTTTGTCAAACATTAATGTGCATTAGTTAAAAAGGCTGATTAGAATTGTTACAACTGTCACACAAAACAAAAATCATATTAGCGGATTATAATGTATTTAATATGGGAGTCTGTTATAATAATTTTAGTGTTATGGGTGAGACATCATAAGATATTTTTAGAGTCAGAGCAATTAAAACGTCAACACATAAAAACAATACTTAAATAATGTAAAATTTGGTTTGGTTTTAAAATACTTTGATTTGTATTTATGTATTGTCACCTACAAAAATGACACTAATGAACCTATTGTAGTATTCTCTAGAAAAAAGTCTGTTACACAAGTATAATCAGACAGTCATACGCACTAAAAAATTGTTATCTGTAACTTAATAAAAATAGACAAAAGAAAAACATCACAATATATACTACAAATAATAAAACTTACATTTTAAAAGAGAACCACTGATTTGTCCCTGCTTGAGTAGTTTGATATACATGATTATAAGTTGACAACAACTACCAAACAGCTTACTTTTTGCCCAAGGAGGCGAGGCCGTACAAAACCCCTGTAGCAAAAGCGATGGCGTTACCAAACAAGGTCGTGAAGGAGAACTTCAAGGCTACGGGAAACAGAGCCATCCTGGAAAACCCAACAAGAGACAAAAACAACAGTGAGATCACAGCAAGTACATGCTGTAGATAAAACAACCTCATTCCCAAAAGTGTGTGAAATGTTTACAAACATGAGGAAACTCTCCGATTGTTCTTACCCGCAGTAGAAAAGGGCTTTCTGCCATGGTCTGAGCTTGTCTGCCCGGGCTGCGACTGCATTTGCAAACTCGACAAACTGGCAACAGAAGGGGACTTCACACAGGAAGAGGACGAAGGCAGTCAACCTGGAAACAGGAGTAGAGAAGAGAAACACAATGTCCTGAATCATCATGTGCATTTTCATCCTTAATTCTGTACAGCAGTGGTGTCAGTGATGGAGATGTGGACAGATCTAAACAGATGTTAAAGAGGAGAAACATCATGCTGCCACTGGGATCATTAAATGATGAGAAAATGACTTTGGTTGTATTGTAAGAACATTTCTATAGTGAAGCAGTTCAGTGAATTCAGAGCTAACTAATAATCATTTACTTTGATCTGAAACAAGAAAATATTCTTTATCAGGGAACTGGATATTATTAAAAAAAATGTAGCTAAGAGGTCCATTATGAATAGCCATTTCACAGGAAGTCTTCAATAGTAGTCTTGTTCAACTAACAGTCCCTTACAGCAAACATTTAAGTGTTATAATAATAATAATAATAATACGTTTAAATTAAAAGCGCCTTTCAGTTCACTCAAGGACACTTTACAAACAAGATGAATTAAAATCACACAATTAATTTGCTGTTGTTCATTATATATGACAATGAACAACAGCAAATAGTTTTTCTTTTACATTACATTCTGAAAACCCTTGATTAAAATCAACAACAAATCACTGCAGCCTTTGGCACCAAAATATTCTCTTCGACATTCGAGCAGCACTGTCGCTGTGGCTGCAAGGCTAAATGAGACTATTGCTGACTGTCCATGAAAGATAATAGTGTACATACAAATAAATAATCAAAATGAAACAAACTGTGTAAATAAATCATCTAATCTAACATATTATTATAATTAATATGGTAGGTTGACACATGTAACAGAGCAACACAACAAGTCCTGTTAAATTCATAGTCTGGTTTCACTAACCAACTAACACTTTTACTGTATAACCGTATTCTTAGAATGACACGAACAGTGTGACTTCACTTCCTTAATAATGTTGTTTATAAAGTATAACAAACAGTAATTTGACTTACACCATCCACACCCCAGCAGCAATGTTTAAAGGGTTCACAGTGACGCAGTTCCACACTCCTGCGATGGCACAGGCTGCAAGATTTAAAGAAAAGACAAATATCAGAACTGCATTCCGGAAAGTATATATCAGTATCACTAACAATGCAGACTGACACTTAACAAAAACAAAAACCTATTTTACACATTACTGTGAAATGATTTAGTTTTAGGAGGTCAGATTTGTCTTTTTGCAGACAATTTTCTGCTCTCATATTTATTCCGTGCACTTGCAAGTGTTTCCTTTAATTTGTTGTGTCACTTTAGATCTTCTCAACATACATATTAATTCAATAAACAAGCACCATCCTCTAAAAATACAATGCACACATGTTCACACAAGTACTTTTACATTGCGGTCAAAGAGCATGCTATATGTTTATTGGCTCGATGAGATTAACTCCTTTGGTATGATAACACATTTTTCTACATTAAATACCACAAAAGTCTTGGGGTTTGATACCCAGCACTGCTACTGTTTCAAAGGCAAACCACTAAAGCGAGAGATTGGTGATGATAAATATGTCTGAACCGTCTACAGTGCCACTAACAGTAGAGGAACTACGCAATGTATCATGCTCATTGAGACTATCCAGCCTCCTTAATAATACAGAGCCCATTGAATATGCAGTGGCCCAGGTGGTTAATGTGATACAGGCAGCAGTACTCTGGTGTCACTGTGACAGGGGGAGAGGCAGGGTGGCTGCAGTGTTGCAGGAAATCTGCAAACTGAGCAGTAAAAATCACCTTTCTCTCTCTCACGCTAGACTCTTCAGGGAAGATGTCACAGTACCTGCTGTGGCCAGTGTGTGCTCATCATATGATAATGTTTTAACATGGGAATGACAGGCTGTGGTGGCACTACTATTAAACCAGACAAACAGGCGGTGCCCTGCTGCAGTGATGGAGACAATAGGCTGAGGCAAATCTTTTGTTTAGCCTGATTGAGTAGATGAAATGAAGCGCGTACACCATCAAACACATGTTTAAGTGCAAAATGTGATGCTCTCACTCTTGAAAGCTGAAAAGTAGGGCTAACAAAAGATTGACTAATAGTTATTTATGAATGAATCACTCCTCAACTATTGTGATAGATTAATCAGAGTAGTTTTAATATATAAAGTAATATTTTGTGATTGTGGTTCCTAAAATGTAATTATATGATATTGTTTATTTGGTCCTCTGTGACAGTAGCATGAGCAACATTTTTTGGTTTGAGGACATTTTATGGACAAAACAACAAGAACAATAAACACATTAACTGATTTGTTTAATCAATTAATCAGGTCTGATCATAGCAAAGAGCACAAGCCCCACCATCACAGAAACCCGACTCAACAGTTGTATTCACATGTACAGCAAACATTTTTACCCAGTTGACATAAGAAATCGACTTTAAAATCTACTTACATATTCCTCCCAAAACCCCTGCTATTTTGCAGAGCCATCGGTACCACCATGTCATGCCATCATCCTCCGGGGTGGCTTTATTGGTCACTGCAGCCTCTTCAGAGCTCATTGTGTTTTTCTAGCTGTTGGCTAATGTCAGTATTTACAGATGCCAGCCCAAATCCACCCAACAATGGCTTTGTTAAGTTAGCTAGTCTCAACAAACCAACTATTAGTTTCTCACGAACAAGCCTTACAGTAATGTCAACCGCACTAAAAACCCTTAAAGTGTTATTTAAATCAAGTATCTCTTTTGTCTCTTTCTGATATTCCCAGCAGCTTCGCACCGTCAGTCAGCGCCAGCTAACAGGCTAGCTGATGCTAAGAAGCACCGCAGCATCTGTGCAGCACACCTTTAACAAAACTGTACAATAACTACAGCAAGGCTCGTCTCGCTTCCTGTTAATTAATGACCTCACACTTTTATAAAAGCAATTTGTTTGATCCCCGAGTCTTCTTTATGCCGTTCGCCTCCCTGGCTGCTCGTCAAACATGAGCGGTGCATTGTGGGATACATTTCATGTGCGTCACGGTTTGTTTACATCAGGAGCAGCTGTGAGGCAGCAGTTTCCGCATCACAATAGTGTCTTAAATCCCGGAGCTGTCTCACTTTAACCGACTTTAAAACCATCGATAAGTCAAATAATATAAATTATAATTGATTCTAGTTATTCATTCAAAATGTAAAAAATTAAAGCGAATCAACTACAACAAGTCTTCTGTAGTTCAATTGTACATTTATCCTTTATCTAATGACCCAGTGTAATATTTCTATATAACAACCTGGACGAAAGAAAAACTTAACCTTAAAGATAATGTAAGCTGCAACAAAGGGGTATATTGTTATTTCCGATCACAATATCTCACAATTACCCTGCATTTTGTGAGCATAAAAAATATTTATATATAAATTATTAAATGCAAATGTGACATTAGAATACACCAATTTAACTGATTCCATTTGTGTTGCAAGTCATGCAAATTAAATGCATAATTCAAGTTTGAAACATTTGCATTATGTCATGCTTTTGAATGTAATTGTAATATTTGAAAGGCAAAAAATGAAGGTCAATACCATAGAGGTTAAATGATATTCACAAACTGAAGTAAAACAAATGACATACTCCCATTATTAAATATCCAACTCAGCTTTAATCACTCATTCACACTTTCATAAACAACATACTTCCAAAATCACCTGTCACCTGCACAAGATCCTTATCAAGAGATGTCTCATTGGCTTGATGGGGACTAAAAAAAATCAAACAAACAAGAGGTAGGTAATTGAAGTATTTTAACAAAGTCACAAAGTGACCAGCTTCAACTCTTGAAACAGTCTTTCTCATTCTGACAGCAACATCGAATGTAGGGGCCTATGAGTCCTTCGACTGAACCGCCTTTCCTCCGTTATTGGTGCTGGTTTCCTCTTCCCTGAGGGTGTGTGGCAAAGCATGTCGTCAAGGGTCTGCCGAGTCACCTGACCAGCTTGTTCAAGTTGAGCCACTATCTGTTTCACTTCCATCAGATGTGGTCCACCCTCACTCCGCAAACACAGCAAATCCAGCTATGAAAGAGGTCACAAGAGATTAGAGTCCACTCTTTCACACCAGTTTTTTCATCCCAATTTCTGTTGCTATTATTTCATGACCATTCTGATCAACAAAGTATCATCATTTAAATTACTGCATCTCAGCTATCTCATCATTGCTTGACTTATTGTTGCGAGAATAAGTAGCTTTTGTGTTACTGGGCAAATATTTGGGGATGAAACTTACCACCTCCTGTGAAAATTCAAGTTTCTTGACAAAAGCAGGGCTTCTAGGCAGCAAGGATGCAGTCAGCGTATAAATGGCATCTGGTACTGCTCCTGACATGGTTAGTGTCAAAATCTAAATCACAATAAAACAAACACACAAACAAACAAAACGATTAACAACTGAACCCTCACAGCAAAACATGGATAACACAGTTATTTGGCGCATTCTTACGTTTAGATTTTGGAATAATCTGTTGTCTGTGCTCATAATTTGTGAAAACAGTGACTTTGCATTTTCGATGTCATTCTAGAACAATAAAGAAAGAGAAAACAGATGATGGTGAAACAGTGCTCACAACTTAATGCATGACCAAATGATAACAGAGCAAGATATAACTGACCTGCTTGAGTGCTAATGCTATAGCAAAGCCATAAGCTCGTCTGGGGATGGATCCGTTGGTTTGTCCCTCCTCTATTAGAGAAGTGCAGATTCTGTAGGACTCAGTTGTGTTCTAACCAACATAAAAACAGGATATCAGTCACGAATGAACACCTTTTTACTAAAACTTCAAGTCAAATCATTGAAAGGTTACCAGTTTATAGCAGGTGCCAGCTGCCAGTATATGTGTCTCTTTGTTGAATGGTATATTTTGGTTCCTCATGGTTCTTAACACCTCTAGAGCATCTGCAACAGCCAGTGATTGCAATATTATACTTGTACTAACAGTAATAATAGAACAAAGATAAGAACAAAAGCAACAAACATGCGGGCCAACTCAAGAAGATTCATCTCTCACTTACTTTCATGCGAGCCTTTCATGAATAACATGTCTACGGTGATGTTAAAGGATGTTGCATCGTTAAAAAACCCTTTCATTTGCTGTGGAAGAAAATGTCATTATTTGTATTAATTTCTCACAAATTTGACATAATTTAACACACTTTGTCCATAGCCGAAGAAATGGCTGCTGTTATATCTTACCTTATCTGTAAGCACAGCAAAAGCCATGTCCTCCAAACCCAGCTCATAGCACAGTCTCACAAAGATGGGACCAAATCTGAACTCTCCAAAAGCAACGTTTTGGTTCTCAGCATGATACCTGTGGGTGTAAAGTAAAAGGATCACGTTCACAGCATTGCGAAACTTGACTTAGTTGAAGACACATATTTTGTTGGTGTGTGTTTTGTGTTGGTTCTTTTTATCGTGGGAAAAGTCACATGCTCTTGCACAGATTATTTGGTACATTACCTGTAGATGGCATCTCTGGCTACCACCATGTCGTCTGCAGACTGGCACAGGTGAAGGAGAAGCTTCAACTCATCTCTCAGCATCAGATCCTTTTTTTGTAGCTTCTCGTTGAACAGCTCAACAAAGTTTCCTTTAAAACAAAGACAAAAATTGTATTGTGGCTTCAAACATCTTACTGCAGTTTAGTGATGGTAACAAGAACTATTCCACCTTGTGATCCCTTAGCAAGGTGAGCGACAGCCAGCTTCCTCTGCTGAAAGTCTTGTAGTTTGATAACATCTTCTGACAACAGATGCCTTTTAGCTGCAGAGACAATACATTTTAGATGCCAGTTATTACACAAATGCAGCTGTTTTGAGGTATTACAAAATGTGGTGGTACAATTCCTGGTCAATTTCATCACTGTCTAGAAAACCACCTGAAATGAATGAAAATCTAGTTATTTTAAGATAGATGCTCTTTAGACAGACTCCTGGATATAAGCGTGGATCACTAATAAATGATTGATTTGGCTGGATCTGGCTGTTAGGGCAAATAACAGAACATCAATACTAATGGTTGTATTTGATTGATTAGATTAGATTAGTTGTAACTTTATTAATCCCTCGTTTATAGTATATTCTAACAAAAATAATCATATATTATTTAGCAGATATATTGAAGGTGTATCTTAATATAGATATATTCTGCATTGTAGAATATAAAAAGTAAGTATATATTAGCAATATTATCTTACATTACATTATGGCAGACATTACATTAAGCATGTGACATAATACAAATGTCATACAGCATAGCACTGCATCACAAATAATTTCAATAGTGTCAAGGACAAACATAGAAAACCCAAATACAACCAGGTATACAGCACATTATAATGCAAGACGATGACACCTTTAAAGTGACTGTAGAGTAGTTTTGTACACATGTAGGTTCGTCACAAGTTGCTAACGTAGCTTCTCCCTGTCCCTGTAACGCAGTCACTTTAAATAAACATTTGTGTCTCAGACAAGACAACGTGTGAAAGAGTTGACACCGTTTTACCTCCTTCGCTGCTTTCAATCCATCCTGGCTGCGCCACATTTAAAAAAGCAGCTTTAGAACGTTGGCGTAGTAACAAACGACAACATTTTCCAACTCCCGTCAGCGCCATACTTGCCTGTACCATGTCATTGAAAACGAAGGGGAGGTTTTGAAACGTATAAAGTTTTAAAACACGAACGTATGTATACTATAATCAGCTACAGTTAAAACGAAAATTTTAAATGTACATTTCAATGTAACATTTTAATCGAACCAACACTACATATCTGATTATTAATTATTAAATGTGTGGTACGCTGTTCTCAGTTGGTATCATCCAACATGGCAGCACCATGGAGGTACCGCAGGTCATTTATCAATCTTCATAATATTAAATTAAAATTACCACATGTTTTTAATCATTTCCATTACTTATTCTTTTTAATATATTTTTTCTTTATTTTTGTCTTCCCCTAAAACATGATTAGCATTATATTTCTGATCAACACTGCTGGTTTAGAAAAAGGCGTTCATATTGTGACCAGCAGATGGTGCTGTCTCATCGCAGTTTTAACAGAATAAGTTTGGCGCTCACTTGTTTATGACTCATTTCAGTATTGTCTGGCTGAAAAAAAGCTATTTTATTTTACTTCTTAGTATTATTATTGTTATTATTATTATTAGTAGTATTAGTATTATTATTACTGACAATAACATTGAAAAAATTGAAAAGTTTAATAACATTTATGATCATACCGCAGTGAGGTGAGGGGTAGACAAAAATACACCTGTCTTAATAATTTAGTCCCATACACGACATCCCTCAATGTGGTCATGGATATGACCAAAACCTCTGTCATGGAGTTATGACTCACTGTTGTTTCACACCAAATCAGTTTCAGCTTTCTGTATCTAACTGCATAAAATCTTGTGTGTAAAGTGATAATTAAAAGCATTTCTGCCAAAGAATTTGATGCTCATCAGTCAATGTTTTTGGTTCTAATTTCAAGTGGAAAGACATGTAAGCCAACATTTCCATTGATAGTAAGAGACAGTTCTCAGTGAGAAATACACACTGCCACCAGTTGGTGAACCCAGTGGCCTATAAACCATTATATAATCGAGGACTTGCACCCTCAGAGAAGAGTGCTGCTGCATTTGCTCTTTATTCATTCGAGGTTCAACCTTTTACTGGAAAAAAATTGTTTTGGTTTTTTGAATTGAAAAACTTTTCAATAGGTTTATAAACACATGTGGGGATCAGGTTCATTATTATTATTTTTGTTCTTTCTGCACACATGATTTACTACTGGGATGTGAATTATCACCCTATAACCTGCCTGTATGTAGACGAATGAATGTGGAAACAGAATTGCTAGACATGCAGGCATCTTGAGGAGTAAGGTGTTTATTGTTAAACAAACAGCTATCGTGGATCGTCTTGCTTGGAGAAAATAGGGCTGGGACAGGGAGGATCCCGACTGTTGCCCTGGCAACAAGATCTCAGCCCATCCAGCTGAGATTGCATGCTCAGCCAATCAGACACGGGCCCTTGGATAATTTATGGTATCCTACAAGGTGTTTGTGCCTCTTAGGGTTTCTCTCTTCCTCTGTGCGAATGAATGTTTACCTATAAAATGCGATGTTTCCTGCATACTGTATAGCACACCTATAGATACAGGTTGAGACTTTAGTGTGTGTTAAGCTGCTGCTGCTCAGATAATGCTGGACTGTTTGTAGTTGGTCTGTTTTTAGCACTCAGACTCTGATTTCCCTTGCCAAACTTAAGCCTTCTTTGATTTGTCCCTGCGTGCCCTTCCTTTTGGTTTTGGAAAGAGCCTGGGGTGTCCCATCATCATAAATGAATGTCCCTGCTGAAACAGTTTTGGCACAGAAAAAAACCAGCTGGTGCTGATTTCTGTGTCAGCCAGTGAGCCACAGTTATAAAAGCACTGTCCTTGAAAGACAATTAAATAGGTTAGCTTCCATCTTTTGCCAGACTTATGACATCCATTTATATGCAGGCCTCTTTACTCAGCGACTGATTTTCCACTAAATCATAAACGTCTGTGCCTCCAAATTGGGTTGGGAAAAGAAGTATGGATGCTCTCTCATTTGCATGACCTGTGTACTGTAAAGTAATATAAAAGCCTTCCACTTACAAGTATGCGATACATTTGCTCTCAGAGTCTGGTTCACCAGCTGAGTGTCCACATGCTGAGAGACATCAAACGTATGTACTTGTGGTCTCCCACTGTACAACAAAAGGATATTGAAATGTGGAGCCATGTCATCTTATCTTGGGGCATCTGCTCTGGGGAGCTAAATATGTTTTAAATTATTATTTGTGCTCATATCTGTCTGGCATATTTCATATTCTAGGTATCATATTAAACCATTTAACTTGTTATGAGCTGCATATATTCTACTCAGTTGGCTTTTATTGTTTACCGTTTAGACTGTTTTTTAAAATACATTTCTCCTTTGCATTTGAGGCAATGGCAAAGTTTCAGCGCTGATGCTTCACAGTCCTGGTTTCAAGCGAGTGCCAACTGCAGCCATTATATATTATACTGTTGCACATGTTTTTTATCTTGGAACCCACAACAAAGGGCATGCATGTTACGCATTACGACAATATTCTTATTATAGAGTTATCCCACAGTCGATGAGTTGTAGCTGCCCAGGATACTTTTAAATAGCTGGGATGAGATGCAGGAGGCAAATTAAGTCCGTGAATTATTCCAAAAAAGAGTACTTTTCATTGTCTCTGTCGACATGTTACCACTGTATGTAAATATACAACACAGTGGAAAGTTGTGAACAAGGAGATTAAATAAATGACTCATTCCTGAACCTCTTTATCACTTACAGCCAATCACTGGAGGCCATGACAGCACAAGACATTAACACTGCTCAGTTCCCTCTCATTATAATAGAGGAGCTGGTTTATAGCTTGTAGCACAAGCACTGGTTATTTCATGTATCCCCTAGTTCACAGTAATCGACTAGATTGAAGTGAGAATACAAAGTGAACACATGAAGTACAGAGTCTATTAAAAATATTTAGCCTCACGAGTGGTGTGAAAAAATGGAAGGAGTAAATCACTCCATTGCCTTATTACATTTACATGCTTTAAACCAGTGAACATACATATGAGAACACACCGTCTTTGAAATACAACACGACTGGACTCTAAGAGAAGACAGACGCAGAAGTGTGTTCGTTTCAGATTTTATTGTGGTTGTTTTTGCGTGTTTGTTCTTCAGTAGTTCCTGTTACATCAGGTTTGCCATATGAGTTGAGGGAATATTGCACACAAATATCAGAAAGCTCTAAGGGACACTCACTTTAAACTAATTGCTATAGGGTATATATGAGTTTTGGGGGAGAAGGAGCGGAGAGGGTGCATGATCACGAGACAAATATACCACACACAGCTGCAGACAGACGTTATTAAAGTTCTCCAGAGAAAGATAGGGAGAAAAAGGCAGAGATAAATAGACGGAGAGAGAAATAGAGGAAGAGAAGCGAAAGAAGATAGCGAAATGTCAGTTTGTGAGAAGTCAGTTCAGAGTTGTGTAGGTTTTGTTGTTGATGGACAGAGTGGTGTTGCCAGGAGTGCTATTTCTATGAACACCTAACGCTATATCAGACATATCTGGTGATTTTGGTGGGTTGTTTTAATAATCCAGAGTGCTAAACGCCTGTTACCACTTGTGTGTCGATTTGTTAAATGACCCGTCAACGTTGCTCTATACTGGTTGGTTTTGGTATGTGTCATGTTTGTGTTTAAAGTGTCTCATTTTTGTTTTTTTTACAAACTTTCATCTAAACCACACGTCACTCACTCTCACATCTCCATGTGCCGCCCCTCTCATCGATTTGCCTTGACTGGAAGCTGTTTCCCTTTCATCCTGGCTACCAAGGAGAAACTCTCCATGTCACAGGAAGGTTTTGTCCTCCCTTTAATGCTCACACTGACCTGATCAATCCTCACTGTGCTGCACCTAGAACCATGGTTTACAGTGATACAATTCCCCAGGCAACTGCCTTTGTGACTGTACTTCAGGACATCATGGCAGAACTTGCAGAAATCATAAAATGTTCCTCACATGTATTTATCTATCTAGCCTATATAGCCCTGTTGTTCTTAATGCAAGTCTGAGGAAAAAAATCCCCCATTAAAAGAAGAAAAGGCAGAAATCCTAACGTATCATACCCCATGCACATCTTTCGACCATTCCAACAGCCAAAAAGCTATTTATAATTATAATACAACGCGTTAGAAAAACAAGACATTTTAAGGTTTATGAAAATATCCTGCTTTACCAGTTGTAAATAGGGAAAAAGGCTAACCCCGCCCATAGCTCAATGATTATATAAAAACTGGAAACCAGAAATACGTTTTGATTCTCTCCTTTCAAAATAAATTAATCTGAAAATAAAACAGCCAATCTGAAATAGAAGACAGTCATCTAAAAATGTTAACATTTTGGAAAAAAAGGGTCCAGGTTAACAGATGTGACAGAGCCAAGGGCATGAGGCAACTTTGTGTTGCACAGCATGAAAGACCACATGGACAGAATGCACAATAATTTAAATGTAACACAATAAATAAATAAATAAATAAATATTGATATACTAATATCAAAAACTTAACCCCAACAAAAAGTCCACTTAAATCAAATACAACCCAGTGAATTAAAAATCATTTTCATGATGGGAGGGGCACTCAGTCTCACATGTGATGAATATGAAGTCAGACGCCATATTAATGCCGATCAGATTAATATTAGCCCACATTCAACTATCCATAAAACAGTCCTTTTACGTACAGTATTTAGACTTTCCCCACTCTCCGACCAGTCACGCCTGTTCTTGTGCATTCACCTTTGACCCTCTATAAGGCAATAACAGAAAACATACTGGTTTATCCTTTGGTTGTGGACGCCATTATTCAAGATTATATCATGTGCAGGGATGTTTTGTTCCTTGACGGCACCGACTTGATGAAAAGCTCTAACATAACAATCTCATTACACTAACATCATCATTACTTGAGTGAGTTTTTTTTTTTAAATTGAACAGTAATTGCTAGGCAGTTGGGGTTCTTTTTGTAATGTCCTCCAATTCATTATTATAATCAACACATTCATTATTCATTAACCAATTGTTCTTTCATTGGAACCCCTGAAAGCAAATTTGTTTTATCATTAATCCTCATTTCAGATATTTGTTTCAAGGTTTAGTTCACAAGAAGTATAATTTACTGTATTTGTTGCTTGTCTGCTTAGGTTTTATGCTACATAGATTTGTTTCCCCTCTACAAATAATGACCAATCCCATCATCGGTCACAAGGCCTCCTGATCCGCAGATCTCCCCTGCAGTACCAGCTCACATCTCAATCTTACAAGCTGGGAAGGACTCGTCCTGCATGACAACTGTGCTGCTGCTGGCTAAGACCATGATGTTCAGCTCCTGCTGCTTGTCGTGCGTCTCCTGGTACCACTCCCTCAACACGTCAGTGTCATGGGTTGGAATCAAAGTGACCTGCCATTGGAGAGGAAGGAGGTTTTTCTGAGTTGTCCTTTCAACCAGAAATGATCAATTTAACATCATTATGTTAAATTGCATTACAGTAATACATATTTTTGTTAAGTAACAAGATCAGACTAACATATGTCCGCATGTTTAACAGAGAAATGCAGTAGAAAGAGTCAAATTTGACTTATGACAGCCTGGAACCTGCTGTTTCCCCTGTTTACCTCCGAATACAGTATCTTTCTCAGTTTACTCACCCTTTGGATCTACTTGATAATTGATATACAGTACTACTGAACTTCACTCTAAATTCACTCTCTCTGTCAATCAAAACAAGTAACTCTGTTGGACAAAGATGCCAAATGTATAGAATTCTGCATACATTTGTAGTCAAATAACTGTAAAACTCTCCTTTGAATGCTTGGAGCCTACCTGATTGTTGTTTCCCCACTGGGCCTTTCCTTCCAGCAGAGCATCAAGGACAGCTCTACTGGGCTCCTGAGCAGTCTGATCATTTCCACTGACCACATAGTAAGAAGAGCGCACCCGCTTGAAGAACTCAGCATCCACATTCTTGGCACTGCAGTGATTAGGGATGTAAACCAAATCCATGTACATGGGAGGACAGTTGGGCAGTGATGCCGCACCTGATACCTTTCCACTACCAGTACCTGAAAAGAGCAAAACATACCCTTTCATTTCTTAAAAAATATCAAGTAGTAAAGTCATGTTTGATGACAATGAGTACATTGAGCTTACCCGATGTGGCACTTTTCACACCCCTGGATGCAGAGGTATTTGTTGCATTTTTTACATCTTTCCCTTCTCCGACAATCTTCTTGGGAGAGTCAGCCTTTGTTTCCTTGACTTTTGATAGACCACTCTTCCTGGCTGGCGAGGAGGTCTTTTTTGAGAGTTTTTTCTTCTTGGGCTTTTCGTCTGTATTAGCGTTGTGGTGATTTTCTTCAGCCTTAAGGGCCTCTGGGTCCACCATACAGACATCATGGTGGCCTGATGATGGAGCAGGGTCCCTGAAAACTGGTGGAGGGTCAGCATGCCTGTAGGTCAAGGTTCTGTCAGTAGGCAAAGTCTCAGAATCATCTTCAGAGTCAATGTTAGCATCTGCCGTAATAGAGGGGCACTCCTCTGTTCCTGGAGGAACATCTGAATCTGTCTGGGAAGGAGCAGATTCACTGATGGATGTAGGTGGGGTCTCCTCACATTGCTTGATGGGAAGTTTCCCACCCGGGGGTGGTGGCCCTCCTCCGGACTTGACCAGAAGCTTCTCCTCATCCAGAGCACTCTCCTCATTGATGAAATATTCCAGAGGGTTAGGGTTGATAAAAGACGGGGATAGTTCTGTCTTGGGGTGACGGTACTCACATGACGTGACTAAGCAAAGGTCAACATCTGTCTTAGATGGAGCAGTGGGGCTTTTCTTGGTTGTGTCAGGTTCCCTAGAGCCACAGGCAGAACTGTAACTGTACAGATCAGAGGAAAGGGGAAGATATGATGGGGAAGGAACTTTGGGGCTCACATGGGATTTTTCCTCAGGTGATGAATCCTTGGATTTAAAAGGATTTGTTTCGATTGCTGGGGAAAGTGTCTCATCTTTTGAGAAGGTAAAAGAAGACGATGGAGAAGCAACTTTGGGAGGTGAGGGTGACTTGTCATCTTTCGGCTGTGCGTTAGATTTATTTGACATGCATTCCATGGAGGGTGAAATTGGGCTGGTATCTTTATCAGGGGAAACATCTAGTACCGGGGAAGGCTCACTGGACTGGGCAGAGTGGGGGAGAGAAGATGCTTTAGGGGTGACAGGAGATTTTTCTGTCTGTTCAGCCACAGCATGAGGCATCTCTGTTAGTTGGCATGGGGTTGTAACAGATGGTGTGGACTGAGATGCATCTGATGGGGTAGCAGAAGTGGCATGGACAGAATCACTCTCTTCAAAAAGCAAAGGCTTCTCCACTGTGGAGCCAGGTTCTCCAGGCAGTCTTACTCCATCTGAGGGGCTGTACTCAACCTCAGTTGGACCATTCTCTGTGGCACGTGAGATACCTCCCAAAGATAGGTGCTCTGGAGATTGCTTACTAAAGTCCAAGGCTAAGGAGTGGTCAGGGGATTCCTGGCCAAACTCTATTGACATGGTAGAGTGCTCTGGGGATTTTGTGTCCAGCATCTGTCTTCTACTTTTTGACTTTGGTGAGATGTCTGGGGAGATTGACATGGGCCGGGGACTATCTTCCTTGGATGGCGATCCCTCAGCCTCCTGGAAGGTGGTTGGTGTCTGAACCACAGAGACAGACAGCGAATCATCAACTTCTGTGGAATGTGGAGAACCTACCTCAGCATGAAGGGAAGGAGAGTCAGTGGTTGGCTCTGGCAGGGAGCTGGTGGCCAGGGAGGCAGTGGATGCTGATGCTAAATGTGAAAATGTGTCTTCTGCTACCACTTCTTCCAGAGGGGTTCCTGACTTGTCTGATGTGGTACCCTCAGAAATAGACATTTTACTCTCTTCTTTGACAGCTGTAAATGGATTGTTGTCGGAATCATGTTTGGCTATTGGTGCTGAGGACAAGACTGGATGACTGTTTTCTTCAGCTTTCTTACAGTCAGCATCAAAGGGTAATTTGTCCTTTGTTGGAGAGTCGGGCTCAGTTGGAGGTGCACATACTGGAGAGAACATTTCCCTTTCTATCGGAGAGTATCTTTCCTCTTCTGGTTCATTGGGTTCTGGCGTAACTCTGTTGGAGGAGTCCTCTTTATCACTTGTGAGCTCCACAATTATTGGACCCTGCATTTTGTCGTCTGACACTGGTGGAAGAGTTGCAGATTTTTCATCTACTGGTGACTGATAGTAAGGTGTGTGACCAGAGGACTGAGGTGAGTTTGCTCCTTCCAGTGTTTTGTCATCTGGGCTGAGGGAAGAATCTGCTGTTGCTCTCGTGTACCCTGCCAGTGTAGTGGACAATTCTATTGGCGCAACAAAATCAGATGGAGAATCAAATTTATCCTTGCGGTCCACTGAGGGAGAACGAATAAGTGGTGCTGTTGTGGAGTCTAAACTCATTCTAGCTGAGTCTACATCTTCTAGAGCTGTGTCATGCTGCTCAGCTTTACCTGCAGGGGCAAAGTCCTTGCAGAATCTATCTTCTTCTAATTGTGAGGGTGGAGATATTGTGGAAGCAGAGTGGTTGTAGTCATGGCCTTCTGTGGCATCACTATGAGAGTGATCTGATCCTGGCAGATCCTGAAGTGAGGGAATCGTCATCTTATCAAACTCTCCAGATCCTGAGGTCACAATCCTATCTGCATCTTGTAGAGGAGATTCAGTATCATCATTTGGGGTTTCATCACTCATAACATCCCTAGGAGTCAACATCTCATCCATGGGAGTAGGTACACTGGAGATCTCAATGGTGGACTGAGTGCAGCCAGAGGCGACGGTGTAATCCTCAGGGGCTTCATCTCGGTTCTCATCATCTGAGGCTGTTGAGCTCTCAAAACCGACCGGGAGCATTTCATCGTGAATGGATGCAGCTGGAGAAACAGGTGAAGACACTTTGGGTGAAGCAGTCAAAAAGAGATTTTGTCTTTCTGTTTGTATTTCACTTATGAGCTCATCCTCTAAATTTGTATTGATCACATCAACATTGTCTTCAACACTATTACCTGGTTTGATTTCATCAGGTCTCTCAATGTGTTCCTCTTCACTGGGAGTAACTTTATCTGATTCTGTTTTTGGTGGCTCATAAACTTCCTTGATCTCTCCTTTCTCTTCATAATCTCCTACCTCAGATGTGTCCTCCATTACAGTGCCCTCATCTTCAAATTTCTCTAGATTTAGTTTTTCCTTAACAACCTGTTCTTCTGGAGTCACTCCACTGTCACCTTCAGCCTCTGTTGTGGTTATACCCTCATCCACAGATTCTAAGGCCTCAGGTGACTCTTTGGTTTGTATTATTTCTTCATGGTGGATCATCACAGCCTCTTCTTCTTGATTTTGTTGCACTGTTGCTTCATCCTCCACCAACACTTCAGATCTGAGCTCCTCAAAGTCCTTTGTCAGGTCCTCTGGTGAGGACATCAGAGATCGTTCTACTTCTGGATCCTCTGCAACAGCAGTGGCATTAGCTGCAAGTTTGCCATTATCCACTTTTGTCTCTTTCTTTGTAACCTTTGGCTTTTCTTTTAACTTTGATGATATTCCCTTATTTGATGCATCGTCTTTTTTCAAGGGCTTTGGTTTGGGTGCTAGATTCTTTTCTTCAGTGGTCTTTTTCACATCTTTAGAGGGCTTTTTAATGTCTCTCTTTTGTTCTTTCTTTTCATCCTTTTTCTCCTTCATGGGTGAGTCTTTTCTGAAATCCTTTTTCACTGCTTTCCTTGCCTCCTCTTTCTTTACCTTTTCATCTTTTTTACTCTCTTGTTTGAGAATATCATCCTTCTTTGCTACTTCTCGTTTAACCTCCCTTTTCTTGTCGACAGACATCCTGGTCTCCTTCTTCACAACTTTTTCAGCTTTTAGTTTCATTTCGGACTTCTTCTTTTCAGGAGTTTCATTTTGTGCTGTTATCTCCGACTTTGCTTTGGATTCTTTCTCAGGCGCCTTTGCCTTTTTCAGTGGGACCTTTTTTTCTGTCTTTTGTGTTTTTTCATGAGTTGTTTCTGCATCTGTGTTAGCCTTTTCTGGTGCTTCCTCCTTTGAATCCTTCCTGAAGCTCTTGATTGGTGATGGCTTGGGGGTAGACTTCAGACTCTCTTTACTGTCTGTTCTGTGTTTCATCTTTGCCTGCTTTAGTGTCGGTGTTGAGGGCACGTTAGAAGACATTGCCTTTTGAGTGACAACTGGCTGCTTCAAGACGTCCAAGTGCTTAAGCTTTTCTAAACCTTCAAAGATGTGATGCTGGACGGCATTTCCAGGAAAGAGAACACGCACAACCTTATCTGTGGGATTTGCAGGGTGCCACACAATGAGCGAAGAAATAGATGTCAAGTAAGAGACAGGGAATTGAGATTCTTTTCCATTTGGCAGCAGAATTGAAGCTGTGTCTTTTTCACTACCAGTCCACTGCTTCATGAAGTGCTGCATCTCTTTGCTATTCTTTGAAGGATTAAGCACATACATCTCAAGCTTTCCGACACCCATTTTCTGAAAAAGTATGACGGGCTCTATAGTGTTTCCAACAGGCCTTTGCAAAGGCTCTATCCTCAAATTTAGCTTGGTGACAAATTGCTGAATACACGCTGCCTCCTCAACATTCCTCCGCACTCTATAGTCAGGTGTGGGATGATCCAGGTTCTCGGGAAGGTTCACAAACACAACGCCAATATCTGGAGAGATCATGTTCTTCACCCAGTCACTGTTAGCCGTCGAACCCTGTGACTGTTCCTCCTCAGCCTCTGCGATTTTCCTCTGCAGCATACTGTTGATGCCTGGCAGGTTGTCATCACCGATGTGAGTCAGGAGGATGGAGTCGACCCGATCCAGGTGTCTCACCAGCTTCCAAAAGCATGACCTCCTGTCTGAGCCACCGTTAATGAGCATGTTAAAGCCATTCACAGCAAAGAGAGCAGAGTCACCGTGACCGCCGGGGAAAATGTAACAGCATGGTTTGGAGAGTTTGAGAAACCCACCTGAGGTTGGTGGTTCTAACATGTCAAAAGGAGATGGCATCTCTACTGATTCAGATAAATACTCTGAGAATTCAGAGAGTCCCTCCATTTCAGGAAGTATGAGTGTGGAGTTCATTTTCATATTAATGAAGTCTTGCAGGTTGTGTTTGTCCAAGTTGGAGTTTTTCCAGTCGCCTTCTTCAGGGCAGAAGAGAGTAAGATGAGCTTTGTTTGCTGGGTGAACGGTGCTGAGCAATTCCCCAATCTAAGCATGACAAAAAAAATGATCGAGAAATGTAATTATTGACAAATCAAGATCTAGTAGTAGTTAATTTTTGGGATAACAACCACCATGCACTTTTGAATTGCCCAAACCAAAAAAATATACTACTTTCACCAGTAAAACAGCTAAGCAGCAGAAACACAAGGTGTTTGGCAACAGTTTATACAGGAACATGTTTGGAAAGCACAGTGTTGTAGATCATTTGTGGACAAACATAGACCTCACATTTTCTCACCTCTTGGTCGGTGAATATGTCTATGAAATTGAAGAATGAGAAGGATCCAGACTGGAGAATCAGCTCTCCAGTCTTTTCAGAGCATTGCCCTGAGAGAACTAGCAGCTTGTGTTTGGCAGTGTCTGATATCATCAAACGAACCTGGAAATCAGAGAAGGAAAATGTTGTTTTCCATCATAGCGTTGAAAGCATCTGGGCAAAATTTTAAAGAAATAATGTGGAAAGCATTTATGGTCCTTGGAAAAACATGGGACTTTCTATTGCTATCAAATAGTTTAGGAAAAAATACTTTACTATTTTAAAGGGAGATGATATTTTGAACCCTTCTGCTGCAGCATTCAGCTTGAAAATGTGATCACTTGAAATATCATGTTACACAAAGCCATTAGCTAATTAGCTGACCCATTCTGTTGCTGTCCACTGTGCTGAGTTTCATTTTATCCATCTATCTGTCTGCCTCCCCCACTCTTTGTTGCTGTTTTTCCAACTCCAGCATCATCAGCTGTTCTGGGCAGCAGTCCAGGTCAACCCTGCTGTGCCCTGTAATATAATTAATGCACAATTTGACTGCAGACAGGGCTAAAAACGTGGTGGAGACACAGGAGAAAATCTTGTGCCATCTATGCTTCCGACCCCAATATGTTTCCCTTCCCATTAAAATGTTGTACTAACAAAATGCTGCGATTGCTTTTCTTGTTGTAAATGAGAAATCAGTTTTGTCCCTTGAGCTTCTAATTGCTCCTATTTTCCGACGGCAGCAGCAGCAGCAGCAGCAGCAGCACACGGTAGTCCATACTAAAAGTGGATAATTAGACAAACAGTCAAGCCTGAGTCATTTTTCATTTCCAGGCAGTATTTTCTTTTGAATCTATGCTATTTTAATGTTTTGTGAATCAACCCCCATTAACAGAAGATGGGGAGGAAAAGAGTAAATCAGTACTGAACAGTATGATGAATGCGTTAGGGCCCATTTTACCTCAGTGCTGACTGCTTCATCTGACGGGTTTATAAGTACCACCGTTTCCAGGACATTACTTTTGTGGTGAAGAATTCTCTGTCCTGCAATAAAACAGAAAACATTTACAAAAAATTAAACTCACAGTCACACAATTCTAGAATAGAAGCTCATGCTTCTGTTTCTTGTAATAATATCACACTATCTCCTTCCCCACCCCCACACGTAAAATATAATAAATATAATTTGCTGATTTAAACTAAAAGGGATTAATACTTAAATCAACAAATGAATAGGCTATTTTCATAATCGCTAAATGTGTATTTTCTGATTTAATAACATCATCAACATCATCTTGGGGATTAGAGAAGTATTACGCACAGCATTAAGAAAAATTTATATCATTTAATATAAAAAAAAACCCTATACAAACTATACTATATTATATAACCTCTTTGTTATATGGGCTCAAAAAAACATATGAACTAACATGGCTGAGTAAATGTTAATGGTCTCTGCAGAACAGAGCTCTAAGATGGGAGATTCAACATCCCATCTACGCTGAATCCCGCTGCTTGGTATCAAAAGATGTTCCCCCTCTTGTGATAGAACATAATCTCCGATGTATTCTAAGTGACGAAATTGCAATTGTAATTAAATTGGAGTATTATTTTTCCTTAATAACTTTTTGTAGGACAAATGTGAAACAGTCATCATTCATCCACAGACCTGACACCAACATTAATTGACTTTTTTAGCCCATCGGGGGAAAGCACTTCAAAGACAACGATGACAAGCATTGTCATGTGTTAGGAATGTCAAGAAAACATGGGGCAACATTTGCATTCTGCTCAGTTTGTGGTCAACAAGTAAAAAAAAACAAAAACAGGAAAAATGACATGACATCATCAATCAAACAATATTCATAACAGTAAACAGACGGAAAGAATCAGCACATCTTGGAGGATATTTATTGCCACTGACATCTCGAGGACAACAAGCTCTTCCCCGGGCTATTGATGAAGGGAATATCTATACCTCTTTAACTAGTGTTCATTGTTATTTTGTTAATAATATTCTATTATATCAATACAAATGTGTGAATAATGATAGACTTGTTACAAATGGTAACACATGTGTGATCAGTCCAAAACACAAAATAATAAGAATAATAGAAGATGGAAAACTGGCACAGGATAATTCTTACAGTTTTCTTTTTTTTTGTGGGATGTTTCAATGATTACCTAAGTTGCAATAACAATACAAAGACTGCAGGCAGTGATGATAGGGCCCTCACGTCCTCAGTGTCCCCCAAGCAAGTGTCATGTCCTCTATGCGAGTCGGGGCACTTCTTAATTCGTGGCAAATGGTCAATGACAAAACCCGCTCGGACAAGTTCGCTCTCGTCTTGTACGCCAACATTCAAAATGGCCGACATCCTGTTGAGTTGAGGCCATGGTTATGGTCGATTCGACTTGGTCTATATCATCTAATTGGGTGAAACTCAATTTTGCCTCCGTTTACACCTTAGGTGGTGCTATAGAATTCTTGAGTCATACACAGGTCCAGGAACTATGCCAATATCACATTTTCAGCCAGGAGCCGTTTCGGCCCCTGCCATTCTTGGCCCAGGCCCTAATAATGTGAACCCAATTAGAGTTTGGTCTCTCTATGATGAGGACAAAAATGTTCTCCCTCATAAGACGGAGCAATCAATCATGATGATTGACCATGATAATGACTTTGATTTTATTGATTTTTCCTTTTTGCTTCTGTGTATTTAGGGGGTTAACGTCAGGTTCACCGAATGAGATGAACACAAACTAACTCTGCACACCTCAGCCCCACAATCCAATCATTTTCTTCTCATCAATTCCAGTTTTTTTTCCATACTAATTCCCCTGTTTTATTTTACTAATGTGGATCAATATCCTCCATTAAAAACAAAGAACGGGCTGCCACTGGTATGCTGCCATTTGGACTGACAATATATGTGCATGTATTCCTTACGAGCTTCAGAGGGCGGCGAGGTGTCGCATTATGACCCTTAAATTCAGAAGCACTATTAAAAAAGGAGAGAGTGCCTCATCCCCCGGGCGGATTCCTCCATACATATTTCATATAGCAGATTCTCATCATGGAGCCGATGAACCAGCTGCTTCCTCCCAAAGAGCTGTCAATCCATATGGAAAAACCTTTTCATTCATTGTTAATATAGCGAATCCCCCTCTATATATACTGTAATAGTGTTTGGGAAAGCCTACTCCATTTGTTATGTGCCTTTTATTAGATTGATATACTGCTCTAATAGCAGAATTATTAACAAAAAGTACATCTGACTATAGTAGAAAGCATCTTCACAGAGCTTTGTTCTTGAGGGGCAGCAGTTTGCACTGATAAACAAAGCTCCTTGAAGAACAAGAGACTGAGATATCACTTCTCCCTGGTCTGTGAAATTAGAGAACAATCATTTATCAAAGTCTTTCCTTCATCCTGCTACTGTCTTACATAAACCTGAAACAAATATTGTAATATACAGTAGAGAAGCACTTTCTTTGTGTTGCTCTGTGGGTGACGCCCTGCTTCCTGGCCTGTCTACGGCCACACTCTCACACTAAGGTTTGGTGAAGCACAAGGACATGCCACCGCAAACCATTACCATCAAATTGCAGCGTGTCCAGGCTAACTTGTCAAAAAAAATGACAGATTGTGCACTGGAGCTCGCTTGACCCCCAGCAATTACCTTTATCGATATAAAAAACCCTTAACGCCTGGCGCAGCTCCGTCTCAGCGGGAGACAAGATAATGCGACATGCGCCACTGAGCATTCTCCTTCTGGCTAAATTACAGTGCAAAACTGGTGTAGCCTGCATGCCATAGACTGAGCCAGACATGGGGACATCAATGTGGATGGCACCGCACCAAATATAGATCAGTGGAATAAAAAAAAAAAAAAGATCCAATGCCTCCCTTCTTTTGAACACAATTCAGTAACTTACACAGGATTATGGATTACACTTTATCTCGGGAGAATTCCTTGCATGTGTCAGCACCTTTCTCCTTCCTGTCATTTCCTTTTCCACCACAACAAGATAATTGACCCCAGTGACTTCCAGCAGTGAAGACGAGATCTCCCCCAGCATGGTTTTCAATGTCACTTGTCCCCATATTTTCCACACCACAGTATTTAAAGGGAACAAGAATAATATATGATGTACTGTGTGTGTACGGACTGATTGTCAGTGCGGCAGCATTAAGCCTGCTCACTCACAGATCGGTCAATCACGTGTGTCACAGTATCGATAACAGTGGGCTTTAAACTCATTAGGAAATAGCCTGTCAAATCCAATGACAACATGGCAGGGGAAAAATAACAATAATCACTACATAAATGATGCTTTCCCAATTTCAATGCAAATGCAACTTGAATGACACATGACTAATCAAACAATCCGCTGATTTATTATCTGCTGATTGACCTTTCGATCGACACAGAACAAGGCAATTGCAGTGAAAACTGTTGAGAGCATTTTGATGACAAAATTAGCTCAGACAAATGTATGGTAAGGTAAATACAACGTATTGATCGACAGTGCACTGTTGTCTTCAACAGCCCTCATAATCAAGAGTCTTGAATGGTTTTGCGGGCCAGTAAATGGCCTTTTAAGTCTCCAGTCGTCTTTCAGGCTTCAGTGCTGTTGGCACTGATAGTCGAGTGCTGGGAAATCCATACATAATCAGATGTATCCTATGTCCATCAGGCACACACACTGCAGTTTTCCTATCTTTCCCCCTTTTTGCTCTGCTCCTGACTGTGAGGTCCAGGCTTCCTCTGCAGTAACATAATGGCCGACATATCATTTTATTTAGCCTTCAGTGCTGCTGCCACCACCATAGAGCCACCTGCTGATCTGTTTATTATTATTTGATTCAATTGTCCAGAAATAAGAATCAACCCTTTAACACCTAAGCCTTAAAATGTCTTATTTTAACCATAAAATGGTCAGAAAGTCCAGAATAAGTTTCAATATCTGGCAGTTATTTACAATCGACTGTATGTTAAAAGAGTGTATTAACAATTTATAATGAAGAAAAACAAAAAGTTGTATTTAGAAAAAACACCACAGTTGTACATGAACACCAGATTTTGCTATTGTGTTAATTTTTTTAAATTTGAACAGTATAACTGTAATTAAACGTTTGGTTGAGTCTTTGTCTCACTGTCCAAAAACAGGCAAAAAATATGGAAACTATGTGCAGGGTTTTTTTCCAACTCTCTTCTCTCTGGTGATAAACATGCCGATTCGTCAGCTTCCTGCAACGGCGTGAGATAAATTACCGTAATAACCACAAATTGACTGTGACTCAGCTTTCAGAAACAGTCGGAATTTTTCCGATAGCACAAACCGTCACGCAATTATGGTAATGCAAATTACACGTGCTGATTGACTGAAAATACAATAGGCTATCCATACGTCTTTTTATCTCACTGGCAGTTTTAAAGGAAGCATATACTGAAAACAACCTATTTGTTTCAGGGACAGGGTACAACAGGACGTTTGCTTTGCAGTAGTAAATAACTCTGACTCAATCCAGGGTAACTGTCCTTTCTAAAACATAAAGCCCCGTCAACGTCAAAGAAAACATTGACATTTTCTGGGGAACCTTTCAAAATGCAGGGATCTATTCTCCAGAGGGAGACACTGACATCTAAGAATATAAAAATATAGAAGATGAAAAACTTTGAGACATTAGTTTTACTACCATCAAACATTGACTTTTCTTTTTAATGCTAAAATCAGGCATTTATTTCAACTCTATAATGCAGCTTTTTCTTACCCCTTACATCTCTCTACACCTCCATCTTAACCTACTCTATATTCCTATCCCTCCCTCATCCCCTTGTTTGCCTTTAACGTTGTTCTCTTTTATTTCCACAGTCCCCCTCTCACCCTCTCTTGCTCAATCCTCTGTGTTCTCCCTTCTTTATTTTCATGGACTGACACTTTCCACTGGGGACTCGACAATGCTAATTACTCCCAAATCACATGTGCATCTTATCCTGGTTGCAATGCAACAGCACACGAGAGAGAGAGAGAGAGAGAAAAGGAGGGAGAAGAATGGAGGATGGGAGAAAATGGCATGAACAAACTGGGATGAAAGGATGTGAGGGTCTGGAATCCATTTTGGTTCTATCATGGGTAAAACACTGTTCCCACAACAAATGCATTGCATCCATTCTGAGATTTGACAATCTTCGACTAAACCAGTGACGTTATGTTACTTCTCTCTATTGTTCACAATGGATTCGTGCCTCAGTGTGAAGCGCTGCTGGTCACGTCCAGTATGGAGCGAAGCCAAGCAGAAGCTTGAACTGCTGCTGACCGCCAAGGCCGTACTGTCCACTGACAAAACCACATGTCCTGACCCTGCTGGATCTGTTTTCATCTTCATGGAGCCACTCCCATAATTTGCAAACACTGCAGCTATAAATGCACCATGCATCAAAATGCTGAGAGTACGTTTCCAAGGAGAGGCGATAAAAGAAACCCCTCTGCTTTTGTCTACTGCAGGAGAAGTTATAGCTGACAGTGATAAGATAACCTCAAACGTGCCACTCCACTACTTTAATACAAATAAATAACCTTCTGACAGTTACTAACTTGGGGGATGGGAATCAGTATTGGTCAGTATCGGTATTGGTGTGATACTGGTCAAAATCACTGGATTGGATATTGGACAGATGTAAAATCCTACAGAATCCAGATTGTAAAAAATGTAAATAAACATCAGCAAAAGCATTGGAGCTGAGTCATGTTTGGTCTGTTTGTTTCTTCTTTTTTGGGAGAACAGAATTTGTTACACAGTGGAGAATTGTGTCTTTAAAATGACTCAGCACAAATGTGTTGTTGACAGCTTCAAAGGTCATAAATGGTCTAAAATGACCGTATTAGGACTAATATCGGTATCGTTAGATACTCGAGTTTGTGATATTGACACAAAAAGAAGTATCGACCCACCCCTGCTAATATCTACAATATTTACTAAACATTTAAATAAAAAGACATGAAAATGGTCACACTACACTGCAAAATTAAATTTCCAAGATGACACAGATATGTCACTATTGGAAGTATTTAAAATGACTTTAATCAACCACAACAAAGTCTCTGCTGCACTGTTCACATCATGCGAACTGTTACTTAAAATGTAGGTACTTTTGGCTGCGAAATTGTTCAGTTGATATATTATGAATAAACTAGAGAAAGCACCCAGAGAGAGCAAACCTCTCCCATGGCTGCTTAGTGTTAATACACTTTCCTATCTTGCAAAGTCAACAATGTCCTCATCACTACCAAAATCCAATAATTTCTTCCTTAGGCTATAACCTACATACCTAGAAACCTTCATCAAAATTCAGCAATTATATTTTTAGTGATGCTGCTCAGAAACAAACTAATTAGACAAACACCTAAAAAACAAGCTAACGTGGTAATTATCTGCACAGTTCTCCCATCATTAAATATAAAAAAGAGTTCATTTCAGATTTTGTTAAGGATGCAACTCAAGCTATAATAAATAAGTATTAATGGGCAAAAATGTCCTTTTACCTCTGACATCTGCAGAGAAACGAGCCGAGTGTCTGGAGACAAACAGCTTCAGTTCCTGGTCCAGGTTGCAGTCGATGAGGTTGGTGTCCCATGAGCGAATCCCTGCAAGAAAGACACAGGAATTAAACAGGTTAATATTTCAGAGAGTTAACCAATACAGGGGGCGACGGTAGCTCAATGGTAGAGTTTGTCGTCGTTCAACTGGAAGGTTGAGGTTGAGGGTTAATGGTTTCAGTTCCTGCCAATCGACATGCCGATGTGTCCTTGGGCAAAACACTTAACCACACGTTGCTATGAAAGTGTGAGTGAATGGATGTGAATGGCTGCAGTGAAACCATTTACCATTCAATACACAGAGCCGACATTGTAGAGAATTTGGAAACAAGAGTAGGAAATGTGTCTCACTTGTGTGTCACTTTTTACTGATCCTCAACCTCATGTTCATTAAATAAATCTAAACAAACACAAACTTGTTACTATAGAAGGAGTTCTATAGCCCTGTTTGTGTTTTGCCAATCCCCCCACCAACACACACACACACTGGTGGCCTTCACTCAGCTGAGTCATGATGGCATCATCGTCGTCATAAAGAATACAAGCCTGACTAATGTCTGTGCAGCATTAGGTGATGACACACAAGAGTAAATAAAAACAGAGAATTAAGTGTTAATCTCTGATATTTGTTTCACTATATTATGCACTAATGATGGATTAAAAGTAACGTCCATTTCTTTGTCCAGTGATCCAGTTATACTACTACTGAGAGAATACGAAAATAAGGTCACATTCATAATACATTATCAAAACGCGGAATATATGAGACATTAAAATTAATTTAATAATCCCCATTTTGTGCGTGATAATACTGTGTCATAAAACTGGTGCCAGGACAGCGACAATAACTTTATTTAGTAAAGTTAAAAAATAAACTTTGAATTAAATTTGAACAAAGGCAGTTAAATTAATACAGTTTTTTTGCTTCGTTTTTATGGACCCTTTAACTCATAATGCTTTGTTTTTACCACATGCTGCTGCGGTTTTTCAGTTGTCTTAATAGTTTGTATTGATTGTTGTGTCTTATTGTGACATTTATTGATAATTTTTATGGGCTGAAAGGAAGTTGGGGAAAAACAAATGACGTTTGCATTTCACTGTGCACTGCACCTTTAAATGCACATACGATTGTAAACATTTGATGTTGTTGATTTAATGCAAAAACAAAGTGGACTCTGACTCCAACAGTTAAATTAAATAGTAAACAAAAGCAAACCATTGAATAAAGGGATTTCCTTTAATCTGATTAGATTTATAAAAGTATATAATATATACAAAGCTATGATTATACACGCACACAGTAACTGCGCCATGTCTCCTCTCCTCTCTCTCCCTCACATGCAGGCCTCCACAGCAACTGTACGGCTATTCAAAAACGCCCTGCTCTCTTTGAAAATCGGTTCTTGTGGCTTTCCGTAGGGACCGCAGTGCGGACAGAGCCACGCCCACCAGCCGGTGTAGGATGGATGAGAGAGCTGGATGCGAGATGATGATGATGATGGAGAAATGTTCTCACACTTTTTTTTTCTTCATCATTATATCAAACACTACAATCTCAACAGAATCATTTTGTGCCACATGTCCACAAACACTGACACACTTATTATACACCATTAGACCCACGCGTGGGAAGCTTCGCTCTCCTGAAACAAAAGCCTGACGCAACCAGAAATAAAGCTCGATAATGAGCTGCGTGCGTGCGCGCGCGAGGAAAAACAAACGCAGCTGCGTGGAAATGCGGGACACGAGACATTTTACACGCGGGGATTTGTTGCTGAATCACTGGCTTGTCTTGTTTTATGAGAGGACTTGATTTGACCCACGTGTGTGAGGAACAACAATTGGGCCTTGTTTTGGGGAGAAAGAGAACAGTCACACTGTGTTTGTTAAAAGTGGGTGCGTACGTGGCACCTGTGTCACCCCCCCACCTCACACACGCGATGTGACTATGGCGACAGATGATGGGATGTTACAGGGAGGGGCTGGTCTACAGTCCCGTCAATGACAACATCACTTTTACACAATGAACAATCCCAAACTTCACACATTTTAACGTCAATTCTGCGTATTATCGTGCGTACAGTTGCACCAGTAAACATGTTTATTGACGTAGAGATAAACATGAAGTTGAGGACTCAGTGGCATGGCTGCGTACCTTTCTCTATGTCCGCAATGGCACATTTGAGATGATCCTCCGTGATGATCTCACCGATCACAACCAGCAGGTAGAATTTGCTGTCGTTGAAATGCGGCGAGGGTCCGGAGGTTGTGGGCGATGCCGCGGTGTTGCTTTGGCCGCCCAGAGTCTCCATTTCTGCGGACTGTACCAGAGTGGCCATCCTTCCTCTCTCCTTTCTCCTCTGTGTGTCTGTGTCCTCTCTCTGTCTCTGATTGTCTCAGTCACAGCAGCAGCAGCAGCAGCAGCAGCCTCCTCCCTTTACTCAGTGCACAGCATCAGACAGACAAGGAGACAAGTCTCCAGACATACAAGTGGAGTCCTGATAGGAGTGGCTCTATGCTTTTATAGCAGCACACATTGTGTCATATTCGGTAACCGGGGAAAGAACCGAACACAGCACCGGCCTTTTCCTTTTCTATTTTTTTTCGCAAACTCACTCCGCAGCTGATGTCATCCGCCCCCGGAAGTCACTGAGAATATATTTCCTTAAACAACGCACAGTTAAATTAGAAGCCAAAACAAAACAGAAAATGCTGAATGTTGCCAAACTCTCCAGAATTATCCTTTAGAAATAACTCAATGATGTATGAAGACAAACTGAAGATTGTCAACGATAATAAGAAAAGTTATTATTTAATAATAAGAAAAGTTATTATTTAATTTATCTTACATGTTGTCCATGTATATTAATGTTTGTCAGTTATAAATATACACATCTGTTAGACCACCACCCAAAGCCACAGCTTACTCTAAATGAACAACATTTATCAAAAAATACTTATTTTTAAATGTTTCTGTAATGGTCACGGGACCGATATCACAAACTCAAGTATCTACCGATACCGATATTAGTCTGACTGATACCATCATTTTAGACCATTTATGAACGTATGAAGCTGTTCATTCATTTGTCATTTCCTAAACATCATTCTCCAACTGTCACAAATACTGTTCTCCCAAAAAAAGAAGAAATAAACAAGCCCAAACATGACTCAGCTAAAATGCTTTTGCTGATTTTTACATTTTTACAATTTTTGAACAGTGAAACATGTGATTTATACGATTGTTGGATTGTATCGGATTTTATATTTGTATCTGTCCGATATCCAATCCAGTGATTTTGACCAGTATCATACCGATACTGACCAATACCGATACTGACCAATACTGATTCCCATCCCTAGGTAACACATCAGTATGTAGAAGCATTTTTAACCAAACTTATATTTTTAACGCTAAAACACAATTATTATTGTTGTACATGACTTTTCAAATTGACTGTTTTACAAAAAAAAACTGAAAAAACAGTAAATCATGTTATTATTTCTGCTACATCTAAGATGTCAAATTTGGATATAAAAATTAATGAATTAATTCTATTATTTGCCAAATAAATAATAGCATTTTTAGTTTTACACAAGTTTTTGAAAGATTTCTAAAATGTTTTAATGACAGATAATCTAATACATTTGTTAAGCACTGTATATCTTCACATTCACACTTATTGACATTGTCATTAGCCCTTAAACGGACATTTAACTCGTTCCACGATGGCTAATTAGTTATGACATTTGATGTTCATCAGACACAAGTTACAGATGAAAACTTTAAAGGTTTATCTTTTTACTGTTACGATATTAGCATAGGTCTGTTTCGTGGGACGAGGCAATGAATTAATGCAACAAACAAGACTTTCTCCTGTTCTTCTCAAAGACTGACATGAAATGTGACACAATGAGTATTCTCAGAAGAGCCATTTTTGACCCCTCTCCACCCAAATGTAATTAATCTGGAGCCACAAAAAAACTTTTGACCCATAAAATGAAGATAACATCATGTATTAGGTTTTATATATAGATTAACTATAACTATAGTTTGTTGCATTTATGAAATTTAAGAATTATATAAAAATAAAACTCACAAAAAAAACCCAAAACACGTGTTGGTCTACATTGAAATGACAGAACTTTATAGATCTTGTAGATAAAGAAACGCACTTGTAATAATTAAAACTTGTGCTTACATTTTACATTATCATTTTTTTTTAATATCGTTTTTCACATATTAAAGTAGCGGAAATATTAATTTAATAATTAATATTTCTTGCTTTGATCTCTAAATAAGAGGTGTCCACTTTGAAAGAAACTACAAGGAGTCACTGCAGAGGAGCTGAAGTGCTCTGATTTAAGGAGGAAAGGCATTATTGAAGGATTATGGATCATGGATTCGTTTTGCAAGTTAACCCAGATAAAAAAACAACAACTTTATTTTGCTCTTTTGTGTTAATTCACCTCCAACTCCAATATACAGGAGAGACTTGTGAAATCATAACATGGAGACTACAGTATATTACAAAGAGGAAATGTGTACGTGAGATCAGGTATGAGAGAGGCTGTTTTTAGCTCCTTTTTATAAACATTGCATCAACTGTAACTTAACCACGATGACAATGATACTGCACTTGAAGACTGTTTAAAAAACATCAGCGTAAATCCCATGCAATTTTTCCTCGAGCAGAGATTCCCTCAGCCAAGAAACAAGATCCAAGATAAAAGTATTCGGGAGAGATTCTCATGTTTTTTCTCTTGCATAATTTAATGATAAATTGATGGATTATAATGTCATCTATGAAGTATTGCAGACTTAAAATTAAACAATTCACTATTATTGATTAATCATCCATTGAAATTGTTGTTTTCGCAATACTATTACAACCATATTTAGGTATTTATCCAAGTTTTTATTTTAGGAAATGCAGCACATGCTGTGTCTACGCAGGATTAAAATAATTTTAAAGAAAAAACAGCTTCTGCAGGCGACTATTTCATGTCATGTCTAATCTTAAATATATCTCTGTCTCCCTCACAGTTGAATCAGGATTTCCCTTTTCTCTCTTTTATAGTGAAACAAAGCGTATGTTTTCATATCAGTAGAATCAGATCAGAGATGGGGTGATAGAATGGAGATCATAAGCTTGTCACATTTTATTAGAACAGAACAAAAAACAAAGAAAGGAAATAGTGTGTATGTTGGCAATGAATAAAGAACATGAAAGATGCTCAGTTCTTCCATGGAGAATCACTTTAACAGGTGAAACTGTAGTGAGAGCAGAAAATACAGATTTGACAGATTGCTACACACATACACAACAACCTTGACCTTCATCCCCGTGGTATTGATATGATTGAGTCTCATGGATGGGGTCACATATATATATATATATATATATATACACACATATACACATGTACACATATATATATATATATATATATATACACACATATACACATGTATATATATACATATATATACACACATATATATATATACATATATACACATATATATACACATATACTGTACATATATATATATATATATATATATATCAAGTAAAGCTTTGCTGATCTACTTGTAGCCAGGTTTTATGACATTTGCTGACAGTAATGAGAACTTTCCTTTTTTTTTTTAAACAAAGCCCTTTTATAACCAAGTGTCTGCTGGACACCTGTTTAATGAATAATTAGACTCACCTGTGGCTGAATATGTATATATATATATATATATATATATATATATATATATATATACATATACATTTATATATATATGTATATATATATACACACACACATATACATGCATATATACACATATGTATGTGTGGATATACAGGTATAAATTGTGAATTACTGCCCAGCTCAACGTACAGTGCAGCTTTAGTCAAACCCAGTTACATTGTTAAATTATTAAACCTAAGCAGCAGTGCAGTATGACTAGTATGAGGTAGGTTTCCCCTCGTTGTCCCAGTCTCCTGCTTTCTTTGTCGTGATTTAGTCATTTCAGTCTGATCTATCTAATTTTTTCCTTCCTTGTTTTAGTGCTTTAACGTTTTATAAGTTCTACCATGAAGATATTCCCAAATTGTAGCATATTTCTATGGTTACATCAAAAATAATAAATATAAGGGTGCGAGTTCTCCCTAGATCCAACACATTACTGACATTTACCTGCAAATCCACATTGTAATCGAATCACTATGTGAAAGGGTTTATTTTCATTATTTGTTACCATGGAGACGATTATTTGCCCCGGCCGTAATCAAGACCATATACTGCCACAGTGCTGCTCAGGGGAGAGAGAGGAGGGTGTTTGTGCTTTTTTCACTATTGGCAAATAACGTTCATAATAGCACATAAGAGTTCTTGCGCGATTAAGACCATGTGTTTGACAACTAGAAAGTGTTCATCATGAGGAAAGGTCCACATGCGATCCATCATTTCACCATGAGTTATGAATGTTTCAACTCAATGCTAATAAATTCAATTGCAGCAGTAAAAAGAGAAACAATTATTTCTGTTGTGAAGGAAAGGAAATTGAAGTAGCATGTGGACTGGAGCGGTTATGAACTGACCAGTGCTTCTTCTCTCTGCTGCTGCTGCTGCTGCTGCATCACAGACAGACGTTTATTCATCGGTTACAATGCAGATGGAGGCCGTTCATTTGAATACCACACGTTATTGTTCCACTGACACAGAGCCAACATCTAACCCTGGATGGAGATCAACCGGTCACGATGCCATAAGAATCTGCACTCGACATTTGTGGTTTGGTCATTGCCACTGTTTGTAAATGAAAGTTCACCAGCTACCAGCTGTCAGTCATACTGGTGTCCACTCAAATGTACCATATTTTCCATCTTTTCCACTTTTAATGGGAAGATAATAACAAAATAAACATCACGTGTTATTTAGGAAGACCTGAAACTAGTGATTAGTGATTGAGACCATTAACAAGGAAGATATTCAATAATCGGTTAATTTCCCCATAGACTTTAATTTAGGGCTGCAACGATTAATAATCGAGTCAACGATTTTGGTAATCGATTCATGAGTTTGAGTCGTTTTCTTTTTTAAATAAATAAGATTTTTCAGCTTCTTAAATGTGAATATTTTCTGGTTTCTTTGCTCCATAAAACAAAGAAATCATTAAAACTGAATCATTTTGGTTTGTGGACAAAACAAGACATTTTTTCAGGTTTGTTGAACACCGATCAACATTTTTCAACATTTTCTGATACTTAACAGACCGGACAAGTACTCGATTAATTGAGAAAGTATTTGACAGACAAATCGATGCTGAAAATAATCGTTAGTTGCAGACTTCCATTTAAACAGAGTTGTTTTTGCAACCTGCTTCAGTTAGGAAACATTTTTCCCTCACATTGTATGAGCGGTACAGACACGTGCACAGACTAGACTCCATCAGAGAGGAGTCCCTCGTCTTCTTTCCTGCCTGGTATCTCTGTGGTATTTCTCTGGGTCACTCGGCACCCTGCTGAGCTGACAACACCAATGTGTCACTCCACTGTGTGTGTGTGTGTGTGTGTCGAAGCAGAGGGGAAGTGAGTTGAATCAATCAAAGTTCATATCTGCACACAGCAAATAGTGTAATACACATAGTTATAACATGCGAGTATTCAGTATTTCACAGCTATTATTTAGTTTTCATTATTCCGTCCAGCACCATGTCCTGGCATTCAATTAAATAAAAATGTCAGGCATCGCGTGTGTGCGTGTGTGTGTGTGTGTGTGTGTGTGTGTGAACCAGCTGACCTTTGTTGTGTCTGTGATGGACGACTGCTGGGCATGAAACCCCACTGTTGAGCTTTCACACTGGCCAATCCCTCTCCTAATTCACTTTACATAACATGGCTGTAGGGATGGCGATGACAGCCTGTTGGTTCATTCAATAGTTTTGGTTCAAACTAAAACGATTTAATGGATTGTCATGAAATTTTACGAACACTTTCCGAGAGACAGAGACATTAAGGAGGAAAATGCAATGCCAGGGTTCCCTCTCAGGCTGCTCTGCACATACACAATATATCTATGTTTTTACCTCATAGTCGCAATTTTAATTCTGTTAAACAAACATGCAGTGGAATGTTCGACCCGTGTGTGCGTGGGTTTTCTCCCGCAGTCCAAAAACATGCAGATTTGGGGAAACTGGACACTCTAAATTAACCGTAGGTCAAGAGTGTGAGAGTGGATGGTTGTTTGACTCTATGTGGCCCTGTGATGGACTTGCGACACCATATCTACTGCATGGATTAGCACTATGAGGTGGATTCTGAGTGAAATAAAGAAGTATATGAACTTAGAAGAACACATTAACACAGCTAATGTTTAATCCATAAATGTGTTAATGATGGACATTAATAAGTAAACATGAGACAAGTGGGTATTCTGGACACATGACAGTCAGACCATACGCTTTACAATATGCATTCTGTATAGGACAGGGAGCTTGAGGGTCTGTCCTGGATATGGTGTGTTAAGGAAGTATAGATGTCTCTTGTTTGACTAAATGGTGATATTGTCCAAACTTGTTGCATACAATTTACAGATCATGAGAGAGACAGCATGGTATATCCGGACCCGACTTCAAGCACACGTTGCACCATGGAAACAAGAGAAAGGCGGTTGTCGGAACACGTGATGCCTACAATGAAAATGCTAAATAGTCTATATGAGGTTAATTTTGCTTTTCTGGGGCAGAATTGTTCGGAGATTCGGCACGGACGCATTTTCCTGAGCTGCTGCAGAGCTTGTTCTGATGCCTGACAATAACATCCCTTTGTTCAGTATGAGTCTGGTGTCAGAGAGGTTTTCTTTCTACACCATCAACTCCTCACCTATCGTTCGTAAGAAGGAAGCCTGACTAAAACGACAACATCTCAACATTCGAGGCACTTCAGTGAGCAGCTACTGTTACTGCTCCATTTAGCTAAAAGCTCCACTGTGCCAACAAGCCGACCCTCTAAGAGCAAACAGGTTTGCCGAAGCCTTGCATTAATTACACATACTAATGAAGGGAGCTGACTTAAGGCCATTTTATAGATCATTTTCAATTTACTTAACACTCTCTCTTTGTTTCCCTTGTTAGTTCACAGGAGAGCTTGTCCATTTCTTAGTCTGGCACCCACCGGAGAAAGGGGGAACAAAGCCTCCCTCCATATGCCTCTAATCTGCACTGGTAAGTGATCTCCTGCTGGGACGGAGAAATAAAAGGTATCATTGGCCGGGGCAAGGTTAGATTGCTTTTTGGTCACAATCCCAGGAGGCATTAACACCCAGATGTAACAGAGATTTCACAACAAAGATTTAAAACAGGGTACATTACACCAGCGAAGAGAGAAAATGACATTTAAACTATGACAGAGCATTATGTTGTGTGTATATATATATATATATATATATACACACACACACACACATATATATGTCACCTGTTTTTAATATATAGGAGACTTGATTTTGAGGAGATGCTTAGTCGAGCCTCCTTACTTTGCTATGGTTAGACTGATAGCTCCCTCTTGTGGTCATAACGGTGACAGACAAATTGAGGTCAGTTTCAGTGGCAAAAAAAGTATTCAGAGTTATACAAAGCCTTTCAAATACATTATGTATCACTGCCACACAACATTCAGGTTAAAAAAAAGAGAAAGGAATATACTTCAATATAATATTATTTATATATTTGTCACTATTGCATGAGATTTCATGTGTTTTACTGTTAGGGATGATCGATTATATGAAAGCTATCATGTGCACTATTTCACTCACTGAAATGCAGTACATATGTGCATGTATCGAATTAATGTATACAAATGTTAAGTACTGTATTTCTGCTGCAGTATTGTGTTCATTGTTTAACCACAACGGAAGAATCGTGTTCCTTTTAAACAGAAGCAGCTATTGTATGATATGTTGTTATTTTGCCGCACTGTATATTTCATACTATTTTACAGTCATTTCTAACTTTAAAAGGTTCAAATATTACACTGAGCTGACATTAAGCTAACAACACAAATACTAAACACAATACTCGGGGTATTACTGCCACTACAGCCTCTCCCAGATGAACACAATCCTGATCGTGAAAGATTGTGTGACTGATGCTGTTAAAGGTGTTGCATTAATTAATTTTTTTGTCCTCCTATTACGTCTTCTGTAATTTACGCTTACAGAAAGCATGCAGAACATGTTGTACAAACTGTGAGGTCTTGTTTCCCCCCTCCCCCCCATCGCTTTCATCACCTGCCAATGTCATGTCAGCTCTTTCTCTGCAAAATGAGCTTTGTAATTAAAATACAACCAGAGAGTGGAGCTGTGGTACCATAAGGTGAAGACGTGACACCTGCAGAAGGAAATGACTGAATCCTCTGTGGGTGTCCATCCCAGTACATCCAGCTTTGTGGTGCAATATTTGGTTATTGGTTTGTGTTGTGTCGTGTTGCCTTCACGCCTTTTAAAAGTGATTGTCCTGTTCATTTAGTAGCTGTAGGAACTAAGTGTAGGTGTTCAGGAAAGAGACACGGCAGGATATTATGTAGAAAGAATCATTTTGAAATGTAATAAAATATATTTAGAACATTGATTGCAGTGATTATGATGCATCCCATCAAAGAAAAACTTTAATATTATTATCTGTTTAAATTTATATAATGTATCCACACTGAATCTGTCATGCGCGTAAACATAACACGTAATCCTCCTTTTCTACTGATTGTTGGTCCTAAAACCAGGTGTGCTTTTGTCATAGACTACAGTTGGGAGCGGAGTAAACATGGTGAGATGAGATTTCAAATATCATATCATTAAAAAAGTGCACAGAGAAAGCAGGTGCGATATCAGAAAATGAAGGCCTTGGCTCTGTGTGCACAAATGCTCAAACTGCCCACTTCAATACAACCCCAAATAAAAGCAAAAATCAAATGTATTACATTTATAGATACGTGGCTTCAGTTTTGACCATTAAATACTTATTCCATAGAGTCTGATACAACACTCATTATACCTCAGCAATGAGTCTTGAAACCTGTCAGTTAGTGACCAGACAACATGTCTCTCTGCTCTCCGCCCCAATCAAATCAGTCCATAACTGGATCTGGTGTTTCTCCAGTCTTTATGCTAAGCAGACAGGATGTAACTTTAAGTTTTATATAAAAAAATAAATAAAAATGCATTGATCTATTCATCTAAGCAAATTTCATAAAAAAAGAGAAGAGTTTTGGCTTTAAAAACTACAGTAAACGTTAAGACATGTGGGTTAGATTCAGTTTAGCGTTGAGTGCTGTAGATTTAGCATTGGCTCACGAGGATCAGGACCAGAGCCAGGCATTACCATTTCAACAAAGGCGTTAAGAAAACATTGGGTTAGCTTAAGTTCACTGTCACCATTTTAGTGGAAATACTTTTTAGCACAATACCACACGTGGCAAAGCGCCGCTCCTGCCATCTCGCAGTGTGCATGCGGCAGCAAACAGTGTCAACTCCGCTTTGAGATTCAAGGAAACCCAACGTGACAACGTGTCACAGGCTTTTCTCAACCGACATCCCACCAAAGCACTGACCTCAAGGTACACTTGTTTACACTGTCAGCGTAAGAGTCGAAAATTATAAAATGAAAAATATATCGGAAATGGCAACCTTGACTGTGAGCCAAAGAAGCATCAAAGGTACTTCCTTAATAAATAACATGGATCAACTTGGTATTTTCCGTTATGGGAAAACGTGGGAATATTGACCGCACGGTTGCACCATAACTACTCATTTTCAGTGAAAAGCAAAGGCTTCTCATTTATCAGTCTTTCCTGTGGTCAGCCCTGGTCTTTCTCAGACTACTTTTTGATGCGGAAACATGCTGTTCTGTGCCGATTAGTGCAGAAGAAACTGTCTCTGTCTGTCTCTCTCTGGTGTGTCCACACTGTGCCGTTCTCTGCTCTGTGGGTCTTTGTTCTGGTTCAACAAAGTTCAAAAGGTTTGATCACTCCTAATCTGACTCTCTAGCTGTAATTCATCTACGGAGGCTTTGACTGATGTTCAGCCAACGCTTTTACACAAAATGCACACACACACACACACACACACACACAGTGAGAGGGCAGAGTTCAAGACCTTTTCCTCTTTTTTTTTTCTGTTGTAACAATGGTAATAGCTTACAGCCACTAAATTGACTTCTCAACTTAGCAATTTCATCTGCTGGCGTAGTTTCAATTCATTTATATCAATGAAACAATTATTATAACCCTTTCATTATAAAATATGACAGGTGGATTTTACGTAAAGGTCCAGTGTATAGGAATTAGTGCCCTCTAATGGTGAGACTGCAGATTGTGACTCAAGCCTTCCTTTTCCCATTTAGCGTCAGAAAACTATGCTGGCCTACACATAGTAGAAAAAAAATGTCATTATTCTTAAAAATGAAGGCTTATTTAAAGGCTATGAACATAATCATGTTTAGTCTAAAGCAACAAACATAATTATGAGTAGTATATGCAATGTTTGCCAATAAAACCTCATAAATGTTACAGTCTGGACTATTTAAAGAATCAAGGAAACGTATTACCTGAGAAAAAGTTACTAGATTGAAGTAAAGTTAAGTTTTGTTTAATTTATAGCTACATAACTGTCTTTATATTTAATTACATATTCGCTTAATACTGTGAGTTCGACCAACTTAAGAAATGTGTACTTTCTAGGAACCTAATTATGAAGCTATAACTAATAGAAGGGTATGATCACTACTGAATTCACTCGTTAGGCTACTATGCCCATAGATGTTTATTCCATGTAAAGAACTAAAATTATATTAATTAAAGTTGCTAATATTAACATTGTTACAGAAACTGTGAGTGATGTGCAGTGATGGGAATAGCGGGCTTAATAGCAGTGGTAATACCGGCGTTACAATTTACAATAAAAATAAAAATTGACAATAATAAAGACTTTTTTCTATGAAGTGTCCATTTCATTCATTAACATATTGAACATTCAGTTTTATTATAAATAATTGAACATAATGTTGAATTTAAAGTTTTATTGGGGTTGGGGGGGCGGGGTCTGAATTCTTTGAAATATTTGAACTTAAATAAAAAAGTAACTTTCCCTAGTAAGTAGTGCAGTAACTCAGTTACCGCATTGTAAAAGTATGTTTTTGGGAGAACTACAACTAATTAATTAATTTTTTTTAAAGTAATGTTGTATGCTTGTATGGTAAAGGTGAACGAAAGCTAAAATGATTGTTATTATTTGTTATGTCGATAAACATCTAAACTTCTGACCCACATTTATCACTTCCACTGTGATATTTATCAAACTTCCCCTTGTTTTTTTCCTCCCCAATTCAGTGACGGTAACCATTTCTCTGGAAATGCCCATTATCTGGAAACGTTACCCCTGAAAGGTTCACTCAGAGGCCCTGGGTAAAAAGTAAAACAATAAACAAGCACATGGTACATGGAACTGAAAGGCCCACACAAACAGACTGATGGTTGACTAAAGCCTGAACTCTGATTATATTCCTGCTTTTATGATTTTTTTTTTGTTTGTTTTGGCTTCACTTTTTAAAACGGAAGGTTTGGCTTTATTTGATGCATATTATGTTGGTGTAATAACACACGCCACTGTCAGGAGATGTGGTTTTAATGTCTTTTAATGTTTAATGTCACATCTTTTCTTCACTCATAGCTTTAAGTTGTTAACAGTAAATCTCAATCTGTCTGTCTGTCTGTCTGTCTGTCTGTGCTCTCTGACTCCTCTCCACATTTCGACACAACCTGAACCAGACCTCCAGACCTTGTGTGTCTGCCGAGTGTTATCGTCTCTGTGTGGCAGCGAGGCCTGGTCAGTGTTACTGTCATTTACCAACAGGGACGCCAACTTGTCACTGTACTCATCCTCCCCACAAGAGCCCCAAGCATTTATTTGAGAGAGGGCAGAGTGCTGACAAAACCAAGTAAGGCCAGCATTTTAAAGGCCACGGGAGAGAGATCCCTGGGAATGTTTTGGGAAATGTTGTCTGAAATCGTCAGGGCAAAAATCAAACCAGCACATTACATCACATGGGAACAAGTGACCTGCTCTGAGCGGGTTGCCAGGAAAATCTCCAGAAAGACTCACCAAATCTCCTAATCTCACGTCTCATCTCGTCTTAAATAAAACTGAGTGCAGCCACGGAGACCAGGGATGTCCCTATTCTGAGCTCAAGCACCGGAATGGAGCCAATGTAGGTATTTGTTAACTGATCGTAGATGGGCAATCACCCTGATCATTTACGTCAGCCGCAGGGCTTTCCTCAAGTGCTGGCTGTGGGTTAATTGCTCATGCAGCTCAGCTGTGACTGTAGTGGGGCTTCATCTGGGGCCAGACTCGCAGCAGCATTTACTTCACATTACCAGTGTTTGATATAACAGAGCCCCTGAAGCTGACATCACGCAATCCTGTCAATCAACGGTCGGAATCGAAGGCTACTCAAACCTGCCACGTGAAGATGGTGGATAGTTGTTGTGTACACAGGATGCCAGAACAGAGCATTTTAGCAGGTCACCAAAGATCCCGAGGTGGATTTCTGACATAAAACGCGTTCAAAGTGAGCACAGATGACAAAGTGATGGAAATTCCACAGGCAGTAAAACAAGGTAAAATTTATCAAGAAGCTGAAGATGTCGGGGTAGTGCACATTTGGAATATTCCAAGTGTGTGACCAGACAACATGTCTCTCTGCTCTCCGCCCCAATCAAATCAGTCCATAACTGGATCTGGTGTTTCTCCAGTCTTTATGCTAAGCAGACAGGATGTAACTTTAAGTTTTATATAAAAAAAAAAAAAAAAATGCATTGATCTATTCATCTAAGCAAATTTCATAAAAAAAGAGAAGAGTTTTGGCTTTAAAAACTACAGTAAACGTTAAGACATGTGGGTTAGATTCAGTTTAGCGTTGAGTGCTGTAGATTTAGCATTGGCTCACGAGGATCAGGACCAGAGCCAGGCATTACCATTTCAACAAAGGCGTTAAGAAAACATTGGGTTAGCTTAAGTTCACTGTCACCATTTTAGTGGAAATACTTTTTAGCACAATACCACACGTGGCAAAGCGCCGCTCCTGCCATCTCGCAGTGTGCATGCGGCAGCAAACAGTGTCAACTCCGCTTTGAGATTCAAGGAAACCCAACGTGACAACGTGTCACAGGCTTTTCTCAACCGACATCCCACCAAAGCACTGACTGGTTCCCCTGACCTCAAGGTACACTTGTTTACACTGTCAGCGTAAGAGTCGAAAATTATAAAATGAAAAATATATCGGGTCACCAAAGATCCCGAGGTGGATTTCTGACATAAAACGCGTTCAAAGTGAGCACAGATGACAAAGTGATGGAAATTCCACAGGCAGTAAAACAAGGTAAAATTTATCAAGAAGCTGAAGATGTCGGGGTAGTGCACATTTGGAATATTCCAAGTCCAAGTTTTGCTATTTATTCTCCATGGATTTAAAGTGTGCCGTCAACTTAGCTTGAAACTGGCAATTCTTCCTACAACATGGCGGTGTAAACAAAGTCAAAGAGTCATGTGGTGCCCGGTCATATTTTAAAACAATGCCATGTTTAGATCTGCTCCTCTTCACTCTGGTTGCAAATTATTACATGTTGTTATTACACAAACACAGTGCTGGTTTAGCTAACAGAGAGCCAGTGACACCCGTCCTCTCTCGCTCTCTCTTTTCCTCTACCATCAATACCTGCTGCTGCACAGACAGACGTCCAAACTGTCTACACTTCAGTTAGGAACAGCATTCATTTTACTGACAGTGACCTTCGTTTTTCTTTTGTTTTTTTAAAAAAAAGAAAAGATGTTGTAGTGCGCAGCTCTGTTATCCAGGCAAAGACAAGTATCAACTTGGCACTCATAACTGGCAGATACTCAGTAAAAAAAATCAGATTGGTATCAGGGGCCAAAGAAGCTGTTCCCTAACAGAGACAGTTACTCGTATTCTCTTGTGACAACCGTTTCTGTCTACAACCAGACCAGAATGTTAGACTAATGTAGTAATATTGGTGTATTTTGTTCTAAATTATCATAGAAATCAAAGTCAGACATACTTAGAATGAAGACATGAAGCCTTAGAGTATTAGAGGCTCAATATGCAGGGTGTGTTTTGGCCTTATTGAACAACAATGCCCTTATAAACATTCAGCATCCTGTAAATCAACTGATCTGACAGAACATGTGCATCTGCTCTGAGGTGTGTTTACAGTCTTAAAATCTGTCCGATCCAGTCCCAGGGCAGTTCACAGAGAAAGACTGAGCAAGGTAGCGAGGACATTTTCTAAAATCACAATATTTAACAGAGGAGTCCTGTGCATTTAGACAGTACTGCCGGTTGTGAGCCGCATCACAACCCCGTTCAGCCGTATTTCAGTTCATGCAGGAAGTACTGAACTAATCTTTTTAAATAACGGATGATTCTAACGATTCAATACACTGAAAAGAACTGCTTTACAAGTCACTAGTTTGTGTGTTTGTGTCGCGTGTAAAACAACATAACGGCAGTTTCATGCAGCCGTACTATAACGATTTGAGGAGGTACTATAGTAATGGAAAAAAGTTGGCAAGAGTAGAGTCGCCCAACAGCAGAGTAGACAAGAATTGCATATGCTGCAAAGACACCCACAGTAAAAAATCTTGTCTGACAAAAAAAAGGTGTCAATATTACATATTGTTTAAAAGATGGAGAGAGATTGTCTCAGGTGATCTGTCGAGCATAAATGTTTTGCCCATTGCAGCGTTAACGCTGGACAGATCTCTGGATTTCGTCTTTGCAGGAGGTTTTTTAAACACTGAGACATTAGAATTAAACATAAGCATTACATTTCAAAGTTTATTGTTTCATTAATACAGGGGAAAGTATTTATCACCACTGTTTTTTTTTATCTTCAGTGTGGAGACACTACAGTAATAAGGTTCTTCCAAAACAAATGCCATTGAGACAATGCAGCTGACTCTTGCTCACTCATTCCAGGGACATTACAGATGGCAGAACACAGCAGCTCCTGACAACTGCAGATATGGAATTCAATGCTCCTCTAACAATCCTGAGAAGGAATCCAACACAGATTTTCACTCCTCCGGGTGCGTCCATCATCACCCGTGCCCACAAACATGCCCACCCCCGCGGAATTAGAGAGGCATTAAATGTCCGCGCTTTCTCTGGGAAAGCACTTAACATCAACTGATCACACACTAATTATTTTTGCCTGGGATCCTGGTCAGGCCGGGCAGGCACACACACACACCAACCAGAACTTGCATCCTGATCACAGATGTAGTCTTGCTAGGGTCAATCAAAGTGCTATGCGGCGCTAAGTCCTTTTCCCATGGAAATATTTCCTCAAAAAAAAAAAAAAAACAGCAGTCATAATCTTAGGCAAGATTTGATATAGTGCGAAAAGCGAGAAGAGGGTTATACGAAGCTCATGTCCTAACACGGTATTAACCAGCACCTGGTTTACTGAGCCTGGCAGGACACTATAGGACTGGACAATATGGCGACACACATTAGTCTGATAACATGTTTTTAAATGAGTTGCCAGTAGTAGACTGAATTGCATATTTTGAACTTGGAAGAGTGGATTAAATTAGCAATAAAATTTAAAGAGGTGTCTTTGTATCTATAAACTTACATGATACAATGTCATCCCATTTCAATAAGAACATACACAGACTGTACAACTGTAACATGTCTTCTCTTGTGCTATTTCACACACCTTAATATCAACAACCACTTCATTAGCATGCGGTAAAACATGGTGATTTAACTTGTTATGTGGTTCATTTAAAAAAAAAAAAAAAAAATAGGTGTTTCGTTTTTCCCAAGAAGTGTTTTCTCTAACTTTTAAATTTTTTCTTTTTTTAAAAAACAAACCTCTGTCTCTGTGCTACACACAGTTCATTTTATGGAGCATAAATTTCTGCTGACATATCAATATGCTGTCACATAAATCTAAGACGTTCATTCCTTAACGCGTCTCAACGGGTCATGATGTTGTAAGACTGGGGCATATAGAAATACTGCCTGAAAGCAATATGGATTTTATTTTTTTCCCTGCCCCACAGAGCAACTGCCAGGCATGGTACTTTATCATTATTCTAGGAATCAGAAAAAAAGAAAGAATGAACAAATGGGTTCAACAAAGAGGCATTTGATAATAGAGCTATGCTGTTTAAGTGTTTTTGTTTTGTTTTTTAAAATCAGGATCAAAGACAAGACGTTTTCAGATTAAAGTGATTGCTGATAAACTGGTTATCATGTGCAATTTCCTTCAGATCCCACCAGCATTGTTTTCCAGAAACCATTAAGCTCAGGCTGACTACTGAACTTGTCTCACTGTCTGGAGTCCGTTTCCATTCATTAACTTCTGGCGCATACCTGTACATATTTTCATATTTTCATCATCCGTCTCTCCCCCTCCTTCCTGAGCTCAAATTATCCGTCCCTGTAGTTTCATCCTACTTGTTAATACAAGTTGCGCCATTCATTTTTTTCTTCCTTTTTCAGCCGCATACGAGACACTTCAATTCTTCAGCAACACTAAGTTCTTGGGCTGATGTAAAGGCTTCTTTGTGATAAGATCTGTCCGACTAATTACCCCACTGAAACTGATAGTTGGCAGATGTGGCCACCGTGAAATTAGGTTTAAAATCTACAAACTAACAAGACACTGTCTTTGTTAGCGTGCTTGACTGCATAGGAATTACATCTGTGGTCTAATGACTCAAATTAATAATTCCTTTTAAATAAATATTGCAGTGTGTGAACTTAATTGATGTTTTTCAGAAAATAATGCCCTGGCATCTCTCCACGGTCCCGGAATCGGTTTGTCAGGCACAGGCCGAGTGCCACATTTCTCAGGAAAATGAAGACCACGACTCAGGGGGCACATCTGAATCTAAAGAGTCTTTAAGGAAAGAAAGGGAAAGGGAAAAATGCAAGCAGGAAAACAAAGTACAAAGAGTTGGGCTGAGGCCAAATCCAAAAAAAACCTAATGCATGGTCCAAAAACACTATGAAGAATCAAAACAGGCAGCGAACAGAGCACTGGGAATTTAAGGCATATGGCACGAATCAGCCTGGCAAAGAGCAAGTTCAGACAGACCAGTGGATGTTCACCACAGAGCTAATGAGGGATTAGGGAACAGGTGAGCAGGTGAGGAGCAGATCAGGTGATTGTACTTGCAAAGAGCAGGCAGGTGGGAGTGGCAGAGTGGAGTGATTTCACGGCAGACATTTTGACATGTCAGAGAGGGAAAGGCACAGGTGCAAGAAAAAAAAGAAAGAATACTACTACTACTACTACTACTACTTAAATTTCACTGCTGGGTCCTGGCCAGTTTCATGCAGATTCAAGGTCATGCGTTACATCTGAAGTCACTTTTAAATATAATCAAATGCAATTGTCAAAAGTGTTCACACAATTTTGATGAAACCTCTCAGCTCCACACGACTCTCTCAGTATAGGCATGTTAAGGTTTTATGTGGCACAGCATAATATTACTGGGCCGCACACAGGAAGTGATTTGTTTTATGGGAAATTACTAATAGAGCTTGACGGCTGCAAACAAGCTGAAGGATGACTGAAACCACACAAACAAGAGTCATTCAGCAGTTTGACAGAATAAATAAATAAAGGACTCTTGTGTCTTGTCGCCACCTGCACCTTCGCTGCACATTTCTGTTCACACACCAAACAGAGGCTAAATAACAAGAAGAAGAACAAAAATCACTAAATAATCCTGCACTGCGGCTTTAAATGCGCAGTCACATATGTGAATGTATCTAAACAATAATTGCCCGCTGAGGTGAATGCCTGCTGAATTGTTTTGCAGTGCAGGATGTGATGCGCGCTGGAAACCAGTTGTGTGGTCTGCAGTCTGTCTGAGATTGTGGTTGTTGGACGAGGGTTATTTTTTTTTTTTTGGGCTGTGACATCATAAAGTACTGGCTGGCCTTCTGGTTTTTTCCGTGTGTAGTTTGACAAATCATGTCTGAGCGGAATGTGGTCGCCTGCGGCTGAAGGCATCTTCGTGATTCCTGCGTTGCGTAGCCACCTCTGCAGACACACCAGTGGTTCCATTCTTAATAAAACGACGCTCCGCATCAGCCTGATGATCCACACGTGCAACCTCGATTTCCACATTCCTTTCCAATGTGGTTGTCCTAGCACGCGCAATCAACAAGTGCGGTCCGAGAGGTCACAAAGGGCTTGCGCTGCCCTCGGACGACTGCGACGGGCCCGTCACGAAACATGGGCGGATGACAACTTTAATGTTACACTGATTATAGCAGACCTCTGCTGACTTGTGGATGTGGAAAGTATGAATCAGTCTTAAAAAACAATCAATGTGGAGAGCAAAAGAAACACATATTGACTTTATTAGCCATCAGCTTTTTAATGTATCTGCTTTCATGTGTATGGCTTGAGATAAGCCAAAAAGAAGGTCTGGGTTGGGGGATGTAGATCCTCAAATGCAGCTCCATTCCAGCATTTCACCTTGCCAGTTGAACTGTAAAGAGCGGGTGAATTCAAAGTGTAAGTCTTGGCCCAGAAATTCACTTCATCCACACTGGAAGCCCCGAAAATATTGGGCGTTTCCCCCGGAATCTAAGTCATTGCCAGATGAAAGAAACATAGCCAAAGGGCTCTGAGATTGCTGTTCACGTTATCAACAACACAGTGTGTCTCCTACTCCGACATGTCAGAATATCTGCTGTGAAAAGGACTATTATGACATGTATGGAAGAAAGAATAAGTAGACTGAAATTCAAAACTATGACTGCAGGCCCAAGAGCTCAGAGCAGTCATGTGACTGTGCCTCCATTTAAAGTCTCTGTATGTCTTCTCTGAGAGTCAGTTTGCATTTTACCTGATGTCACAACTGAACCAGAGAGACTTTTAAGAGACTCTTAAAAATGCATTCATTACATGTTGCTAAAGCAACAATGTGCAGCAGATGACGAGCAGATACAGCAACATGTAACTCTACTCTAGGATGTAATTAATCACAGCTTCATCATCTTAGATTAAAATTAATTTCAGCTTAAAAATGGGATCCTGCGTTTCACCCCCTTGATACCCCAAGTCACTCCTCACCTCAAATGTTTAGGCCATCTTCTCACATCACCCAAGGCACGAATTCCATTGTTTCCATCATATGCAAACAACCAAGTATGATGTTTGTGGCATTGTTGCATGTTTGTTGCTTTTAAAAAGTCTATTAATCTGTTCAAATCCCTGTCGGGGAGCTTTTTTTTTCCACCCATTCAAGTCTTGCTTATAAACATTCACATCACTCCGAGGGACAGGACTGGGTGGTCATATGTTTCTGTGTGTTTTAAAAGCCCATAAATGAAAAACATAGAAGCTGCAATGTGTGAGGAAGAAGCTGGCTTTCATTCACTCGCCTTAAACGGATCTGTGATTCATCAGGGAGAGTGCTCACTCCGTGCCACTGGGAAACCATATGCTAGTGAGTATTTTTGAGGAAGAGTGTCCTGATAGTGAGTGACCCCTAAAGAGGAATTTTTACAACGTATGTTTGATCTCTCGTTTTATGTTGTGTAAAAACATCAAGATGTGGTTTAAACCAGGCATCGTGTTTCGGGACTGTCTTACTGTACAGTTTTTATCTCGTGGTCTCGATAGCTGTACTCACTTCCTTTGTGTGTTTTGCTTCAAATTCTGATTTTGTGATGATGCATTCCAAAAAAAAAAAAGAAAAAGAAAACTGAATTAAAGCCCAGATTTATGTTTTTGTTCAAGCGGAATTTTCAGCAGTAATGATGACAACTGGGATTTTGAAAAATGCGGAGACAGTGCAAAGGGCAACCATCTTAAAAATCTGACGAGCAATTTGCCGTCACAAACTTGACATGTGCATTAGACTCACGATGGGCACCGATGTCTCGGGGGGGGACGCCAAAACTTTGGCCGACTTTACTGCTGTGTACAAATAAGGTCATTATACAATCACTCATTAAAAAAACGTGGTCAAGACCCATTTCCAAGCCACACAAATATGTCTCAATGCCCTGGAATGTACCACATCTTCAAAACTGCCAAGAATTTAAAAATCAAGGAAGTGTCCACTGTGTCTCTTAGTGGATTCACTGGGGCTCTCACAAAGAGAGGAGAGGCCATGGGAGAGGTTGCAAGGTGGCACTGACTTTGGATGTCCTGTCATACGACCACCACATGAGAAAAAGTGTGCTGTTCTATAACTATCATCTTCTACAGCTTTATCCTCCACATTAGGGTCACTGGTGCCAATCCCATTTTACTGAGGACAGGTCGACACAAGGCCAAATATAGAGATAAACAAACACCCACATTCACGGTCAATTTAGAGTGTCCAATTTACCTAATCCCCAAATCTGAGTGTTTTTGGACCGCAAATAAGAAACAGAAAGGCCTTGTTCCGACCAGGTCATACACCCGGGTCTTCAAGAATTCTAACCGCTCAAGAGCAAGAGTGCTAACCTCAAACTCCATCCATCCATCCACCTTCTACTGCTTTATCCTCTACATGAGGGTCACGGGGGGAGCTGTGCCAATCTCATCTGACATAGGGTGATAGGCGGTGTACGCCCTCGACAGATCGGCAGTCTGTCACAGGGTCTCATAGAGACAAACAACCATTCAACGATTCACTCTCACATTCACACCTATAGTCAATTTAGAGTATCCACTTTACCTAATCCCTTTATTGCATATTTTTGGACTGTGGGAGGAAGCCAGAGAACCCGCAGAAAATCCATGCACACACAGGGAGAACATGCAAACTCCATGCACAAAGGCCCTTGTTCCGACCGGGTCGTGAACCCAGGTCTTGTTGCTGCAAAGGCAAGAGTGCTAACCACTACACCAACCACTACACCAACTATGCATGGGCCCAAATACAAACTCATCAGTATTTATAGTTTGATATAACTATACGTCAAATACATATAATTAAACACACGTGGGTAAAGAAATGTGCAGATGTTGTTGAATAATGTGTAAAAGAATAAATACATGTGGAACGAAAACTGAGTGATGGAATGAATGAGTAAAATATGTGAAAATGCATTAATTTCCATTAATTCATTCCAGAAACATAATTCTTTATTACTGCCTATTTTTACTTTTCTTTGATACTTCTATTCATCTGCTTTCAATGTATTATGGTCATTTATTCATCATGTTCATGTTTTGCCTGTGTGACTTTTTCTTCTTTCTTCATCCCTCGTAGAATCGCCACATATTGTTGCCCAAAAACCAACGTTTCATGTGGAAGTTATCAAATATAATGAAGCTCCACTGTGTTGCTTAAGTTTTATTGTCTGTTTAACCTGACAGTGCAATTATAAATATGTGAATGTTTTGGTCATTACTGCTCACAAGGGTTTACATCTATAAATATAACTGCATTCAAATTACTTCACTCATCTAATGGTGTTCCTGATTCCTAACTGCAGGTTAGCCAGTGTGAAAGGTGGAAAAAAGAAGATAAATTATGACGTAAACACCACCCTTTGTAGCTAATAAGCAAAAAAATAAATAAATAAACGCTTACATTTTAACTGAATAACCTTTAAAAGCTAAATATTGACAGCTGATGAACGGGAAGTACAGGAATTTGGCATAAACAGTGTCATGCAAACTCCCAAAAACAACAACAACAAGCCAGACTAGGATGTTGTGCTTCCTTTTGGGACACAGAGATACTCTGACAAAGCTTTTTAGACCAAACAATAATCATGAAAAACAAACAAACAAGAGAATACATTCAATTCAATCAAAATGAAAGTCAATTACTCATCATAAAGTATCAAGGGCTTGTCGAATTTGAATTAAAAAAATACTTTATCTTCCCCTCAAGAGGAAATCTGGGGTAATCATGCACAAATAATTGAGTCACAATCATAGAAACAAATGTGAAAATACAAATATGAGGCAAAAGGTAAACAACAGCACGCTAAAGTACAAACGGGTTAAGGCAGTGGTCTGTCTCAATCTGTAGCCAACACAATCAGCCATCATGAGTGCACATGAGAGAGTCATTAACATTTTACATGTGAACGTCATGAGAAAAACAAACTAAACCGAAACACATGATTCTCATCGCAAGCTCCTTTTATATCATTAAATCCAACAAATTTTGTTTATCTCTCACAATTATCTCAAAGCAATTTTCATCTTACAACACCGAGGCTTACATCCCTCATTGTCTGAAGGCATAAAATCCAGTAGTGACACGACTAATCCCGTGTGGGATTATTATTCTTAAACACATATGATAAGAGCTGGACAGGTAGATAAAGAGATAGATAGATAGAGAGCCACTGCTGTCGTGTCAAAAGCAAACCCTGCGTTAACACAAGCCGCCAGTGGATTAGTTCACCACTGTTTATTTTTCTTTCACTGCTGTTATTTATCCAAGGCATTGTGAACTTACTCACCATCAATCAGTGCTCAGTTCTGGGGTGACAACCGTGACGGGAGATGAAAGACGAGTTGCACTTGTTGCCAGTGGCTCTAAGCATCTGCTAATTAGACTCACCTGTGTTGATTAATGAGTTGCCTTTCTCACAGCAGGCACTTTGACATGTTTTAGCAGGAAAGGCACAGGTGTTATTGATAAGTTTAACGGCTCTGTTCAGTTTGGGAGAGCTTCTGCTGCTGTGACGAAACTGATAAAGGGTCTCCCATGACAAATGGGCTTGTGTTTACAAACAATATTCACGTACAATCCCGTGACAAATTCGTCGGCGCATCCATCACAGACTTGTAAATTATGGGTTTTTTTTATGTCGATGCGGTGCTAACTTGGGGATGTATAGTTGGAAAAACGAAAGGAATAAATGTAAGTTTCCACCATTTACCAGGTTAGAGAGCTGGAGCGGTGCAAACAGTGGCTGCGGGCTATAAAGCACCTGACGTTTGGAGAGCTTTGTCTTGTAAGACCACTTTAAACCACAGAAAAGTGTGCTTTTTTCCCCAAAAATAATAATTTTATTAATACATTGCTCAACAGGGACAATGTATTAATAAAATTACTGACAACCGTTCCGTAAAATAAGCATTTGTTCCCTATTTGAACAATAAAAGACATGTTCCATATTGAACAGATGAGCAGTTTGAGCACTTTGTTCCTTATTTTTCATTAAACCATGGCAGAAAAATGACATATTTGTCGACTAATGAAGATTGCACGATTATTGTGAGGGAGAATAAATTCTGTCTGTCATTCATTACTATCCAACAGAAGATGGACACTTTTAATTGGTCACCCTATGTATCATAGCAACAGAGACACAGCAAGGTGTAAAGGTCATATGGCGACAGGAAATTACTGCTCAGGTGAATTTGTTTAGTTTTTTTTTTTCAATTTCCAATTTTTAAACCTTCATATCAGAAAGTTGGCAACCCTAGGGACAATACACATTGTTTAAATGCACAAGACTTGACTAAGTCATTCTCACAACTGACCATAAAATTGTGTGTAAAATTGTGTATAAAGTGTGAAAATGGTTTTAAAATGAAAAAGTGTTTTTTTGTAAGTACTTTAGGTTAGGACAAATTGCTTTACGGAGTGAGCATCGTGCACCGTGACATTTTGTGAAGCAGCCCAGACGTACAAACCAGCCAGAGAGTGTGATTCGCATTTTACTGATAGTAACAGTGGAATTTCTTACTATCAGTAACAGTAGAATTTACTGTTACTGATAGTAACAGTAACAGCAAATTCTTCACCGCACATTAAAAAAAGACACTATAAAAATCTAATGTTACAAACAGAGTGGGGGAGAAATGACTGTTTTGGTCGTGTGTTTTGCTGCAGAAAATATGCACAGAGGTTAGCATTCTATCCAGCTCGTCTTGTCTGCTAAGACAACTTTGAATCATGATAGAGGCATCCAGTCTGCTCTCCGTCCAACAAGAGAGGATAATAATAATCCACAGTCTGTACGGAAAAAACTGGCATTATTAGGCTGCACTTTGGCAAAAATACCACCAATACATCCCAACCCCTGTCAAAGCTCTGCTTCCAAAACACTAAATGTCATGCCTCAACTTGCTTACTAATGTCTGAGTGTCATCTCCGGCTTGTTGTATTGTTTCAGTTTTAGTATATTTGATTCTGAAGTAGCACCTCTGGCCAGTCGTTCCATATCGCATTATAAAATTAGTGTCAGAAATGCAATGGAGCAGGACATGAGAGGATTAAAACAAATACATTATAGAAAGAAGTTAGGGACCCTGGCTTTAACTGCAAGTACACCCACATTGCAGCCTTGTGTTGCACCACTGGCCAACTCAAACTGCAAGACAAGCGATTAAAACGTCAGACTTCAGATTTCTAAGGGATTTTCACTGACCCTTAATCATTCGGGTTACACATCTTCCCTCAAACTGCCAATCAGATGACAGCTGATATTGCAGTAGTTCGGTCCAATTCCAAAATGAGTCTGTGGCTACCATCTGGGGCTAAAGTCTGGCTTAATCTGAACATTCCCTGTTGTGCTGGATTACTTGTGCATGATTTAATTATTGCACAAGGGAATAAAAAAAATCCTGTTACACTGAGTCATAAAAAATATTCGATGTAATTAAAAAGCAAATTACAATTTGAAATTTATTAATCGACATAAAAATAACCTCATGTCTGCAGTCGACCAAGCAAATGTGTTCAGCATGTGTTAAAGTTGGAGTTAACTCCAAATGACTATAAGAGAGCAAGTAGGTGGGCTCTTTCACTTCAATGGCAAGAGGTTAGCCAAGTGCCACAGTTTTCTTTTTTGGTCAAATCAGATGCAATTATTCACACAAATGCACGTCCATCTGTTGGCACAGTTGGCAGATGTGCACGTCGGTGTGTTTTCAAACAGCAAATACAGTACTAATGTCGCAATCGCAGCTAAGTGAGCGTTTGGATGCTCATGCAGTGCGCTGCTTTGCCGCCAGCACGGGACACACATGGATGCCAGTCACGCAAGTGCACTTTCGTCGGGGCAAGACCAGACTCCCCTTTTGTTTTCATGAATCCCGTGCTTGTTTTTGTTACTCCTTACAGCTCCGTGATGAAGATGGATGACATTTTGCCAAACCTTTTCGTCTTGTGTTGCTGTCAGTTTTAAGCACAACGTGGCTTAGCTGGTCTGACACTCAGGAAGCCGTCTGTGAAGGCTGCCTGACTCAACAGGAAGTGCTGGGTTTTTTGTCTCTACAAATATTTCCTCACTCTGCTTGCAGGCCCCAACGGCCCCCTACCATTATAAAAATATACACACACATCTGTCTTATATGATGTAGCTCTTTTACAGGCTTATTTTTGCTGGGGTAATACAAGGTGAATATTAGGAATCTGGATTACAGGTTGGTTGGTTTACTGCCTTTAAATGCTGCTTTTATGCCTTTACACCGGTGACAGTCATGGCTGGAGGCATTATGTTTTCTGGTTTATCCATCCAACCCATTCTTATGAACCTGACATCTCAGGAGATATCTTCATTACGTCTGGCACAAACGCTCACATAGACTCAGGGATAGAGGATTGGTCTACTTCAGAAAATATAATAAATAATAATAATAGCCTTGTAGCCACTATAATTTGTGCTTCGTATAGGATGAGCCAAGGTTCAGCTGATGTTCTGCCCATGTCTTCTGCCTGACCTAATTACCTCCGCCAAGGACGTTATGTTTTTGGCCATGTTTGTCTGTCTGTCTAACTGTGAGCGGTATAACTCAAAAAGTGGAGAAGGACAGATTTGGACAAACGTTTGTACGGGAATGTAGGTTATGGCCCAAGGAGGAAACTATCTGATTTTGGTGGTGATGTGAATAAGGATTCAAGATTAAGAAAAAATAAAATGAAATTAAAAAAATGTGTTAACCTTGCAAAACAGGGGGGTATATTGATGATGTGGAAAACAGAGTGGCCTTGGTGGAGGTTTGCGTTCTCTGACTACTTCCTCTAGTTTGTGGTGTGTTATGCTTTTTCCATCTTATTTCAGTTCTGATTTAAATTAACTGGCTTTTAAATGTAGACCTAAAGGGGTCAAAGCGTTTTTTCTTCTGTCACACAGGGGTACATATATGCCACAGCTATTCAGTTACAAACTCAGTTGGGCAGCATTTTCAAACCAAGAAATTGAGCTCGACCAGACGTTTCCAGCAGTCCGTTAGCAGCAGGTGGTGACAAATATGAACCCGGCACAAACTTATGCACTGAAAAACAAGTAATGTCTTTCAATTTCACATTTCCAGGATGACAGAGACATGTTAGGACGTGACCTGGACGGCTACCACCACTGCTGGACACACACACAGCTAGCATTTTGAATGTTACTTTCATGGTCAGGACAACTGTAGGAAATTATAAAGGAATTTTTGAGTGAAATCAGTTTTCTGGTTAGGACCATGAGCTGGACCGCATGTGGCCTGACACTTTAATGGGCTGGACATATGGCATGGTACATGTAAACATACCTGTCTTCTGGATTTTGCTCGCATTGCTCGCCACAGACATCTGTTCTCAGCAAATGGCTCCGAATGAATTCACTACCTGCTCAGCACCAGCGCTCACCACCACCGGTTCCAAAATCATGCTTGTTGTCTTTCCCTGCAAACATCAGTTAAATTCAGACAGATGTTGGCAAAAGAGTGACACGTCTCACGCCTTCCTGTGTTTTCATTCTAACTTTGATCCATCCCCTACTCTCCCTGGTCCAGTTTCCCCTCTCACTTTTCACTAATAATAGTGCCAGATTTGACAGCTTGCAAAATAAATTCATATAACGCGGCATAAACCATCTCTGTTTCACTTTGCTATCTTATCGTATTTCATCCTAAATAGACTGTTAAAGCAGTCATCAGCGCTTTGAATGTCTGAAATCTGCTGTAAGGATACTCATACTGGAGCAACTGCAAAATAATGAGGGTTCAGGTTAGGTCATTTTGTTATTACATATATCCCTTTTCTTTTATTTGATGGAGTGTCAAACATGGATGTCAGTCCAGAGGTTTTATATTTTGGACAGATGGACAGGGATTGTCCCAGTGTGTCCTCCTCATTTCAACAATGACCGTGCAGGGCAAAACTCACGACTCACACACACAAAAACGTACAATAACATGATATTTTTAAAGGTAAAATCAATCACAGATTTATGTTAATCTGGTTTTCAGATAAAATATGGAATTGGATGAGCGGCGGAACATTTTCAAGGAACTCAATTTTGCTCATTTAATAATAAAATACACTAAGAAGAGAGACACACACTCATACTGCTGCACACTTACACTTTAATTCATGTCCGTTACAGTTAATAGGGTTTTTTTTTACGGGCCTTTGACATGGTAAACATTTTGACAGGTCACAAGAAGGAAAGCCAAAGTGTAAATAATCACGCAAACGATGACTAATCTAAAATCTAAAGCTGCATTACAGCACATTGTTTTAATTAAAAAGGATGTGGACAGCGCAGTGTGCGATGTGCCAGGTGTTTCACCCTCCCTCTTTCCCTCCTTCCTTCCTTCCCTCCTTCCCTCCCTGCAATTCTCTTCAGCTGTGGTAGTGTCCTTCATCTCGTGTTTCTTGTTTGTGGCCTGTAACTGGTTGAGGTTCACCACTCTTTTCAGCCCAGTTCCCATCCACAGCAGGAAGGCTTGTCTTAATGTGAAAAAGCCTCTGATTAAAGTGATTGTAAACCTGCATCAAACAGTACAGAATAATGTTAGTGATTTTTGTCTACACTAAAAAGCTACTGTGTTTCTCTCAGGTGTTGGTGAGGGCCAAAAACAAACAAGTGAGTTGACATTATCAACCGTTTTCAGAAAGAAATATGACATAACCAAAAGAGTTACAGTTAAAACTCTTGATTTTCACATGTCTTCATTTGCAGGTTGTAACGTCATCCCATCATCAGTCCACACATGCCTGTTGTTTCTCTTGCTGCAGTGATCATTTCAGAATACTTTTCCTTTAATTTATTATCAAACCTTTTATTTGATTTGATTTGAAACAAAGAGTATAGAAAACAAAAGGCTCACCAAATAACATCTATGTCAGTTTACATGTGCTGTACTAAGAATATATTCGCTGCATTATGTCAGCATTTTCTGACTGGAAACAGAAGTTTGTGGCTTTGTGAATGGCTCACTCTCCCGCACCAATTTTTAATTATATCAGCATTTTTAGCTCAGGGGGATACAAGAGTTGCTGGTCCACTTTGTTAAGATTTTGTGTCACTTAAATCCAAACAAAGGTTTTCAAACACCAAAGTCCCAATGGAGGCTGCAATGCATAGGTAAAGAGTCTACGTGCGAGGACCTCATTACTATTTATATAGTAATATAGTAATAGTATACTGTGGCTATATGTGTTAAATAAACACTTTAGCATCTAAGAGGTATTTTAAACATTTATGAGCAGATTCCATTAAATTTGCACTGCATGTCGATGTTCCTCAGGGGATGAACCCTGACGCTTCAGCCAGTGCCACCATCAGGCTGCAGTCTCCAGTTTGTCTATGTCCACAGCATAAATATTTATAGTATGTTTGTCTGTGTGATGTCTTTTTTTGTATCCCTGCAGGTTCAGATTTCTCAACCAAATTCAATTCCGAGTGAAAGACAAGAGGGTCTTTTTAAACACAAGCGAAGCTCGTCTTCAACTTTGGCTCAAATGTCAGATATTAAAGTGCCAAAAATTCTGACAACTCTAACAAATAATGTCTTTGTTTTCTTAATTTAATAATATAACGGTAACTTGGCAGTCGATAAGGGATCAACAGGACTCAAACATGTGTTCACCCTGCGGGCATCAAGCAAGAAAATCTAGTTTGTGGACTCAAACACAGCAGAATTGCTAATCTTGGTTGGTTTAGGTTGTTTTGTTTTTCGTTTTGTTTTATTTTGAACATCTATGGTTCATCATTCCTCCTTAGACTTGCATGAGTGCATTTACTTATACAGACGATGATAACCACAGTCCACACTCGTTGCAGAAAAACCACAAAAATGCCCAAAATAAAACAAAGTGAAACAGCCAAATAAATTGGCAAAGCTTGATGCCATTACTTGTATGCGACTTGTACACATATAAAAGGCGTTTCCTTTTACTTTTCTTTGTTAATGAATGTGTGAAAAGACAAGCGCTGGAGAAAACTGTGGAGTGATCTGAAATTAAAATGATTATTTTTCCACGATATCGCTTGGCATGGTGATGAGTATGAGTGCCAGTTTATTTAGACAAAGGTTCTTTTGTGTCCCTGAAGGTAGCAGTAGTTATTTAGTGTTGTTTTTTTTTTGAGCTACAGCATGCCTGAGGACTAAAATAGTGAAAAGCACCAATAAAAACATATTTCCACAAATGAGAGTGTGTGTGTGCAATTCTAGACGAGATGTAGAAGCTCACCACATGAAGCAAAATAACCCAAGAATATGAAACAGTATGCAAGTGAGCAGACATGCTCACATGTACACTGAAACCTTTGTAAGAAAAAATCATCATCATCTTCATCATCATCATTTATCAAAACATTTCACGCCAAGGAATGCACAAGAGGACAGGTGTGGCACTGTGGTATCATTGCAGATGCCAGTACTAGTTGCGGAAAACTAATCATTGCCTCACTAAGCTCTGATATGACACAACTTACTCAACCAAGACCAATATCCAGTATCAGGAGGACAACAAATAACATCCGAAAAAGTAGGTATAAAAGTATCGACAAAGAACAAAGCAGGAATAATTGAAAGGCAACCTAACGTCCTAAATTATCCAGCTTTATAAAGAACAGTGACGTTTCCTGAAAGCAGAGTTGGTCATGTACCTCACTAACCACATGGTTGCATGAAGTTTCAACAAGGTGGAAAATTTGAGGCCTGCAGAAAACAAATGCTTTCTAGGAGCCATTGAGAAACAAGACTTGTAGAAATATAATCTCACTTTCTTTTCTAGATGGTCGGTCAGTACATTTACATGCACAGTTTAATCAAGCTACGGCTTATTGTAGCTGTGAACGCCCATACATGCAGGAGTAATCCGACTATGAATCGCACTATCCCAATATGTCAGTCTGATTAAGACTGGCTCGATTTTAGACAGACTAACATGACATTAAATCCAAATGATTGTCTTAGTCCGACTTAAATCGGACTATTACTAATTCAAATGAGGCTTTTGTCTCTTATATTTGTAAACCACAACAGGCTAAATAGAAGCATGATTGAGAACATTGTTGTGCAACATGGCTGAAATGAGGCCTGATGGACTGCAGCTTTATCAGCTTTCTTTTTCTCTGTGAGAATGGTTAAGCCAATTTTAGCTTAGCACAATACCATACTTGGACTCTTAAATATACACAAGTACTGCAAGTAATTGCTGCCGCTGTTGAGATAAGTAATGCACATTTGAGCGTTACCTGAGAGGCAAACAGAGACAAACACTGTCATCCACACTTAAGGATCATTTACAATCCCCTGTTAAGGACCAATTTGCATATCTTTGAACTATAGAACCACTCACACAATCATGGCGAGAATGTCATATATAATATAGATAAAATATGAGTTAAATATAAATTATTAGAACTCCAAAGCTTTTAGCCTTGTTGCAAGGGTGAGCAGCAGAAAAAGAGCTGTTGTCATTGCAGTAAAATAATGGAACGTGAGGAAGGGCCTCTGGGATGAGAACATGCTTTTTGTGCCCAGGAGCAAACAGTTGTAGTGACAAGGCTAAAATACATCCAGCAACTGCAGGAAGTTCGGGCTTTAAATCGTGCACGAGCCCCCATTTATTACAAGTGGCTCAAACCTGCAACAAAAGAGGAGGAGTCAACACTAATTTTAAATGCTTCAAAATGCGTGTGTGTAATCTGTATATCAGTGGTGAGACAGAATTAAGAGAGGAAAATGTATGTGGGGTCAGGTGTAGGTGTCAGCCATGAGGGGTCAGAGAGAGAAAGAAGTCTGGTCAGGTCTGTCCTTATAAAGACTAGGGCAATGTTTCCCAATCCTGGTCCTCGGGAACCCCCTTTTAGAGGTTTTCCTGATTCAACTGGTCCGCTCGTCATCAAGCTCTGCAAAAACCTGATAACGAGCCTTCCATTAGAATTAGGTGTGTTGTAGCAGAGCAGCCTCTACAACAGAGGTTAATATCAAGTTATAATGACTTACGTCTGTATGTTGTTGTTTTTTGTATTAATAAATTCTTTAATTCATAATAAATAGAATTTTTAAACCCATTTTTACCCTGTGATGTTCGACCCACTATGATGTTGGTTTTTACTTGTGTTGTTTTTATACTTTCTACAGTATTTTATTGTCTGTTTGTTTTTAGGTCTATTAGGTCTTATGTGTCTATATTTTGTTTGTTTTATTTATCTCTGATGTACAGCACTTTGTTTCAGCTGCTGTTGTTGTTTTTAAAGTACTTTATAAATAAAGTTGCATCATAAATATGTGAACTATTTATTGTTCCATATCAAAACATACACTTTTTATTTTGATATTATGTGAAATATCCTGATTATTTTTATCTTTTTTCTCAAATAGTTGGACTTGACTGGCCCCCTACTGACTAAACTAGACACCCAGTGGCCTCCAGGTCATTTGAGTATGAGACCCCTGATCTACAACATACAGGGGCAGGGGTCCCTGAGGACCGGGATTGGGAAACAAACACTGGATGAGGGCAATCAGCAGACTCATGAAGCCACCTGAAGCCACCTGCAAAGACTCATAGGTCATCACACTTTTCCTGCAATCTCCAAAACCTGGACCTCAAGCAGCCTAATTGAAGGAAGAGACAATAATATTTCAATATTATTGTCTATTTCAATATATATTAGTCTGCATTTTCTATTAAAATATTTGCCCAAAGCAATTTGCTTCATCACACATTCACCAACACATGCACAGGGATGGGCACGCTCCAGCGGTGTAAACAGACAAGGTCAGACAAGGTTAACGATCCCATACTTGGCGTCTGCTGAGGCCGGTTGCATTGTGGGTCAACAGAGGTCAGGTCCAGACATACAACCCATATTTGTGTCGTTTGTGTATACTACATGGTTTCATGAAAGCTTTATGTGGTAATTATACAGTACACATGTATCTCCCCTCCTCTGTCTCACTCACAAAAATAGGGTGAAAGTCGAGGGACGTGAAGTACTCGATGTTTGCTCTACAAGTTGCCGGAGGGGAATAGTTTGCAACTGTCGAGACTTGTTCCTCTAAAGCTTATGTTAAAACCGCACCTGATTGTCGAGCTGATGAACATAATTATAGCCACAAGTGTCTGATGTTCTCTATGAATGTGCTGTGATTGAGAAGGAAATTTTTAGGATTCAAAAAACAGTGTCTAAAAGCAAGAAGAAATGGAGACATGCTCACTTTGACATAAACACCAGAAGAAAGCTCAGCGCTGCAGCCCCATATTTCCCACACAACCAGGAAGTGCGAGGAGGACTCATCTCTGTCCAAGAAAACACAAGTGTCAGGTCAGATGTGTGACAGTTTGGCCCGTCTCTTCCATGACCGCTGGGTATTTATCTCTGTACACACACACACACACACACACACATGCACGACTTCTTCATTCTGCATGTGGCTACGATAAAACTCAGTGGTCTCCCTTTCAAGCAGTGTTGTCAAGATAACAGAGAACAATCTGTACGTTCTGAGCCATGACATAGAAACATTGCATCCGTTCATGGGGGGTATTAGTAATTACATGTTTTCTGGGGTCTGCAAAAACAAAAATCACTTTTATATCGAAATGACCAGACGCGTGCACTTTTTGTCGAGGAAAAACTGAAAATCTCACATTTCGTACTTTATCAAAACTACAGGTTGCGACCGCTCTCTGCAGCATCGTCGAGACGAAAACCAACAGTAAACAAATCAGTCAGTAAAGACGAGTCATCTGGCTTCATTTTAAGCTCTTTGTTTTGCAGTTTCTCATCCCTCTGCATTCTTCTACTAACCAAATAAATAATCTCAAAATAAGCTTGGAAATGTTTTTACATTTGTGACCACTATGTTTTAATCAGAGTTGCTCTTTTATGTGAGTCCAGCTCCTCTGGTGACTTATTGGTAAAATAACAAGCATCCTCTGTTTAACATTGGTTAAACAGTAACAGTTCTTCCAGGCACCAGGTGATCACCATTGGTTAAATGATGAAAACTTGGTTATATGGTTGCGCTTGGTTGTCACACTTTTACAGATTAATAATTCACATTTATTGAACCAGACCTTTAACCTCGTACTCGATTCTGTTGAGGAAGAACAGCAATAACAGGAAGAGGACGTCATCTCACATCATCTATGACAAACATGTGTCTACGTTGCGGCTTGCTCATCCGTAAACGATACATTAATTTAAAAATTGACCTGCCACTCAAATGATAAATATACGATAAAGTGACTGAATTAAATAGAATAAAACATGTCTGTACATCCAGGCCACTAAACACACTATACTATACTTATAGGCAACTTTTGTGTCCCGGGCAGTTCCTGTTTGGCTGTTGTAAAAATGCAGCATCAGCAAAAAAAAGACATATTTATCACTTCTGCATGTAGATATGGGGGGAACACTTTGCTCTTCATTGTTTGTGGAATAACACGGTGTGTTTGTAAGTAGATGTTGTAAATAGATTTGCAGTTTTTCCCTGCAAAAGAACCCGTTGTTGCCAAGAGAGAAACACAGCGAAAGACAAGGCTTTAGGGATCAATATGAACTCGGATGGTGTCCTTTTTCCATCGCTATTACACTGTGCAATCAGTTCTACCATCGCAATAATAACTTCAAGCAAAGGAGTCCTAGATGTTTTGATCTAGACACTGTAATGCTCATGAAGTTACAAATTCAATTAGTGTTGCCAGCGCCACGAGACCCCGACAACGCACAACACTTGAATTTGATTTTATTCAAAACATTTTTGAGCTAATCCTTTAAAAGGTGGTAGTCCTTAATGCACGGGATTACAGGAATTTTATAGTTGTATGCATTAAAAATGCTCCCGCTGTGTTTTCCACGCTATGAAACACAAACTCACTGCACTCCTCTGAAATGAGGGTAAGATCTGGTTTGGATTAGAAGAGGAAAAGAAAAAAAGAAAGAAAAAAAAAAGAGCTCACAGTGACTTCAGACACGACATGTTTACTTACATTTAACAAAAACCATAAACTTTCCTCAACCTGAATCAAAGTGACAGTTTAGATACAGTATACAGTCGCTTCACACACAGTGTTACAGCACAAACAACATGGTGGAAATGAGCAGAGTGAGTGTTGTCATGTGTTATAAACGGCATAACTCACTTTACAAAAGCCTCATTTGGAGGTTCTTGTGGATATATTTTTATAGGCATACTAAAAGTCAGCTCAAATAGCTGCTTTACAGGTTAATCCCAAGTAAAAAGTTGCAGACCGTCTCCGACAGAAACAAGTTTGAAAAAAAATCACTGCTTTCACCCCAAGTCCACTTCACCACCATTGGACCTGTTTACCCTGTCATTCTTGGAAAATATTCACCGCAACATCCTCTATATTCTCAAACAGATACACAACTATAACTGACAGTTAAAATGACTCTCATTAGCTTCTCTTACGGTCCAAAAATCGCCTTTTTTTGTTGCCGTTACTCTTGACAACAAAAACATTATGAACACCGGCCTTGAACACATCTCAGTACAAAACGTAGCCAATCTTTGGCCTCGTTCCCTTCTAAATTCAAGATAGCCACAAGTAAATCAAAGAAATGTGTGTTTTTTATCATCTGAGGAATAATATAATTAATGTATTCATTTCTGCATGTAGAAAATTGGAAACGCTTTAAAAAAAAAAACAACCCAATGCCCGATTCACTGAACAGAACCAAACATTTATTTCACTACAATCTTGGCTCCCATCACACTGACTCCCAGTCTCCTTTTGAATCCATTTTTATCCACCATTAATCACACTGAAGACTCACAACATGCACTATAAATAAGCTGCCATTTTGTTTGGACAATGTTAAAAACCTTCTGATAAGGTCACAGCATGATTTTCCCATGGGATCTCAAAATTGACCTGAGGTTCCCAAGCTCCTGAACACACACACACACACACACACAACCTGTAAAACATGACACGACTGTGAGTTAGACATTTATGGATAACGGAACTATTGCTATGTTGTTGCTCAATAAGATACAGAGCGATGTTTCTCATTTGACAACAAAATGTAGGAAATGCATGAACATTTGTTTATGTAAAGATTCTGGATTCAGAACTCCGACTAGTGCAAATACAAAGCCACTTTATTAGGTACACCTGTTTCACTGTTTCTTGCGGCAAATATCTACTCAGCCAATCACACAAGAGTAGCTTTTTACATAACTACCTCTAAGGTTTATAGAGAATGGCCCGGAAATACATGATATCCAGTGAGATTTGCAGAACATACCTTGTTAAAATAGTAACTCAACCCCTAAACCACTTTTTTTTCAGGTGAAAATCAGTGTATGTGTAAAGCATTGAATTTATACATATTGTGATAAAGAATCAGCTTCATTTCTGCCTCCCTCTCTCTCTCCAGTCAAACACCAACTACTGCATTTATTTTTTTGTGTGCCAATTTTGGTTCAGTTAAACTTGAATGCCAGAGGAGAATGTCCACAGATGTTTAAGATGCAGAGGACAAACTCTGAATGAAAAACACTTTGAAAGTTGAACAAGAAACAGATGCCACTACTATCAATGTATGAATGTGTGATAAAGGACTGAACAACTGATCGTTTTCAAATCAAATCACTATTTAAAACTAGCAAATACCAAAGACTACAATTTAGTTGATCTATTTTTTAATGTTCTATGAAAATGACTGTGGTAGAAGTCACTTTTTATAACATAAAACTAAGAAATCACTTAAGTAAAAGTCTTAAAGTATATGACATTTACTGTACTTAAGTATCAAAATAAATTTTCTGATATAAAATGTACTTAAGTTTTAAGAGTAAAAGTGTTAAAGAAGTAAAGAGTTTGGATTGAGCCATGGTAGCTCAGAGGTAGGCTGTGAGTTCAATTCCTAGCTCTGCTAGTCTATATGTGTCCTTGAGCAAGACACTTAACCCCATGTTGCAGCGTGTGACTGAATATGAAAGATGTGTGAAAACTATTGTGTAAAGCAGTTCATCAAGACTAGAAAAGCTCTACATTAATACAGACCATTACCAACTCTTCTTCTTCTAATGTTATTTGGTAGTAACGAGTAACAAAGACGGTTAGACGAAATGTAGTGGAGCAAAAGTAAAACTTGCCAGAAATACAAATAAAAAAGTGAATTACAGATACATGAATTGTGTACTTAAGTTAAGTAATGTACTTAAAGTATTTGGACTTTGTTCAATTACAACACTGCATCATATTAAAAAGAAAACAGCTTACATACATACAGTGCATCTTACAAACAATTTATATCCTCTTTCATTCTTGCATTATAGTATGCACTAATGCTTTATAAACTATAAATGTATAACACTAAATATACGGATGACTGCAACAATATCACAAATCGAATCACAACTGCAATATCTGTCAGACAAAAAACCTGCTACAGTAGAGATTTTTCCCAGAATCTTTCAGCCCGTGTACCTAATAAAGTGGTCTGTGAGTGTATATTTTGCACACTACCATGTAAAATGATGCTGCGTTATAATTGTAGTCACAGAGCCCTTTGCTCGAGGCACTCGGTCGATCTGACTGCTATCCGCGCTGCATATTTTCCTGCAGCCACGGTTCAACGTTGACATGTTCAGATTCATTTCAGACATGTTTTAGTGCTACACGTAAACATGGCATAAAAAAAGGAACTGAGGTATTTATATGCATGTTCTGAGGTTAATTGGAGGACACATAGTGAAGCAACTCCAGGGAGTTGAACAAAGAATCCAACATTGTGAAACGTGTCAAATATTTGTTTGAATTTATGTTGTGTTTATCGATTCTTTTCATCTTTATTTTTTTTGTTTTTTTAACAACTGCTGATCCCACACTCTGAAATAATTAGTGGAATGTTTATTGGGATTAAGTACAGACTGTGTTCTTGTCCAAAGAGTTCCACCTTTAACCCATGCTGTTTTACAGAAACGGGGGAGTAACCCAACTCCCCCTGGGGAAAGGTTTAGTCCTTATTGACATGGGAAGATTGTGTGGGATGTGTGATAAAGCGGCCACAACCATATTTTCAGCTGGCTTCCTCTGGCTTTATTGGTGGTATCATAATTACGATGTCTCATTTTTTTTTTAGGTGCAGTAATACTACTGGATTTGACGGAGGAATTTGAGAATTGACAGGGGAATGTGGACAAATCCGTACTTGCCTTTCAGTGATCTGCTCCCTTATTTAGATCCCTCAGTTTTTTAATAAGGTGCTCAAACTGCTGGCACTCAAGAAGGTGTGAGAGCGAAGCGTGCACAGTCATGAACTGCAACATTAAAATAAACAAACAAAGAAACACAAGAAACAGATTGTGTGGGACAGAAAATCAGAATGCAATGCTCGCTGGAACATAAATAGAGGCACCTGCACATGTATGTGCAACAAAAGAATGGCAAACTAATGAATGTTACTCAGGAAAACCAGTGAAGTGATATCTTATAGACTTCAGGAGCCAGTAAATCGCCTTCATGGTAAATTATTAGACTCGGTCCCCGGGGACGACGAAACTACCGGGGAATCTGACTTTCTGAATTTGCAGTGAACCTGAATTACCCACACCTCCCTGGGGAACTCAAAAAACATCTCTGGTTTTCCCAGAAAGGGGCATGATTTCTCACCAGTGTTGAACTCCCCTCCACATATACAGGCCCTCTGCTTTGTTTTGTGATTCACTGTCTTTTAAATTCAGGCATAAATGCATGAATATTATTTGAATATGAAATAAATCTTCGTTTAAAAATGTATCATCGGTGCAGCGCAAATAAATGTTTTATTTGTTTTGTTTGCAATCACTTTCCCATGCATCTTTATTGTCTGCACTTGTCAACACTGCACTAAATTCTCCTTTTTTATAAGCTAATGATTACAGCAGCTTATTTTTCCTTCCCAGCTCCAGTCTGGTTTTCTTTTTTTTTACTAATTTCTCTCTCACTCTGTAGCCCGTTGTAAATATATGAAACTGATTCCATGTGTTAATTAATCCTAAACTGGCTTGTTGATGTCTAGATGTTCCCTGGATTTCCTTTTAAAAAAACAATAAGTGCAACAATGCCATTTAAATTCCATTTTTCTCGAAGATGCCTCATTCAAACAGATGGATGTCTTCACTCGCTATGACTCACTTCTGGGAACAGAACTGCAAAGAAGTCATTCACAGGCAGAGTAGGATACAATTCGCCGTGTCCAGTTACTGGACATGGACAAGAAAAGTGAGTTGAACCTCGACCAATTCAGATTGGGGGGCCCGATGACCTTGTAGTGGTGGAATTAAAAAGAAACACAAAGTGCTCAGAGAGCGCGGACATCCACCAACACTAAGGCTGTGTTTAGATTACCAGCCACACTGTTCAAACATGACTCAAATCTGATTCATTACAGATCAGATTGATGGTTTGCATTTGCAAATGCAAGCATCTTACATCCAAGGTAGGAGGTCGGCGCTGCAATCACTTTATGGCAAGTGCAAATGAGCATTTTATGGGCTGTACTGACATATTTAAAGTGATTCAAACACATAAAAAGGAATAGGTGAGATATAATCTGACAAATATCAGCCTCATGATTAAAAATTAAAAGTGATTTTAGGGCAGAAAAAAATGTTTAGGTTACAAGATCGGAGCTGCAATCACTTTTTGGCAATGTGGAATGTACATTTTATGAGTTGTACTGGCCCTTTAAGTGTATTCCAACAACTAGAATCTGTCAAATATTAGCCTCTTGAATGAAATCAAGTGATTTTGAGGTGCAAATGGGCATTTTATGGGTTACTAGCATATTTAAAGTTATTGAAACAAGTAAAAAGGAATGGGTGAGCTATAACCTGCCAAATATTAATTCGCTTCACGAATTGAAAATTCCTGTATCCATGCTCTTCATTGCATCATATCGAAAAGATACTCCACAAGGACAGAGAAATGTGTTTGTTTTCTTGAGATGGCAAGAAGAATAACAAAGTTCTGGCCAGGACATCTCAACTCCTGGGAAGTTTCCAGTTTTTATTTTTTTGCATTAACCACACCCACTTAAAATTTCTGACCACTTGCACAAAATTGTCGGACACCACACTAGAAAAACGTTCGGGCCAGATGATCGAGAACAAGCTGCGAGAACTCCCAAATCAAGGCTGCGAGAAAACAATGACATCATTCTTTTCTCGCAACCCTGGGAGAGAGAGCAAATTTATAACCTTCTCATCTCCATTGTACATTACACAGCTTTACAATAAGTTCCAGCTCAATGTCTCGCTGTTCAGCTTCACAACTTTGTTCCAATTCTCTCTCACTGTCCAAAAAAGCTGCAACAACTCACAGCACTGTGGAATTTCACTGACACTGATAATCAATCCACTAAAACAGTGATGGTATTTGTTTGTATTGTGTTCACAGCAAGTTTCTGTGGCCCAAAGAGGACAACGGAATCAATTGCTGCGGGTTTGTAGCGTCCTTCACCTTAAAATGTTTGTCAAGCTAAACTATCAGACCAAGTGCCATTAATTAGTAAAAATCTGAACTCCTGTTCCGTTCTCAAGGTTCGAGATTCACAATTTGGTTGACACCATGTCGACATTTGGCAAACAGAGGTTCACAGATGTCACCTGCGCGCAGGCTCCTATTGGACAAGGCCCGTTGTCAATCACACTGGTGTCCACTTGTATGTGCCATACTATATCTTCTATATTTTCCTCTACGTTAACTCCTAAGAATTACCTTCACAGACAACATCAGGAACATTGTTTACAGATGTTGTAAATCAAGTCAATTCATTTTCCATTGCACTTCCAATGAAACAGAGGTGTTTTTTTTCGGTAACCAGTAACGTCGCCCTCTAGTAGATAGTCAGTATAATTCTTAATTCCTGTTTAGCTTCAACTGGGAAACCGGAAGACTATGTCCAGACTACGTCCATACTCAAACGCAAATGACCTTGGGGCACCACAGAGCATCCAGTTCGATCAGAAGGGGGCGGGGTTTTTTTGGGGGGAATAAAAGCAACTATTTAATCATATCACAATATTCCATCATGATATCACAACAGAAATATTTATGGTGATCCATATTTCACAGAATTTCAAAATAAAAGTGTCTGTGTTAATATGGAATGATATATAGTTCACAATGAAAATGCCTTCAAGATGCAAAATATATCTCTTAAAACAAACCCATACAGAAATGACTCCATTATAGCTTAATATTAAGTAGCGGGCTACATGGAATCGATCGGAGGGCTGCATGTGGCCCCTGGGCCGCAAGTTTGAGACCTCTGCTCTCACCTGTTTGCAGCTGTCTCACTATTCTAGCTCAATGTTGCCTCTGTCTCCCTTCATTATTTTCATGAAGAACACACAAAGAAATACAAAAACAGCCTTGGTGTTCCGATTGTGTTGATCCATAAGTGTAACTGCACAGTTTGCTCCGTCTACAGTATGTGATGATTTGACAGCAGCTCATGACATGAGACTAATTTGTTTGAGCCACATCAGAGAATAAATTTTTCTTTCTGTGTTGCATTTAGGCTTTACACCCCTGGCTGTTATCGCAATTACTGTCTGTGTCTCGTCTCGCAACAGTAAAATGCTGTGCTGCTGCTTAACGTTGTGCCAAAGCCACATCAAGTACTGTGGAAATCAGATTGTTGCACCTACTTGGTCACTGTGTGTGTGGGGAGTCAGGGAGCTGCTGCTGCTCCTGCTGCAGCCAGAGGGGACAACCATGTGCAGTTCACAAACAAAAAACTGCCATTAACAAGCAGAGGTGTTTTGCTTTTTAATTACTTTTTAAACAGTCAGTTCCACGTCCAGGCATCAGTTTGGGGAAAGTCTTGCCATAAGGATGAGGTGGATGAGGTGGACTTTCTTCCAATGTGGTGTAACAATCATTCTTTTATATTCAAAAACAAACTAAAGATGCCTTATATACATATATATATATATATATACATATATACATATATAGATACATATATATATTAAGTGTGACACATGATTGAATAAATAGAATACTAAGATTTATTTTGCGAGATATCTACTGTGAAAAAAGGTCTAATATGCCATATGTATTCAAGACATATTTAAACATTACATACAAGGGCTGCAATGATTACTTGATTACTAAATGAATGGTCAAATATTTTGATATTTGAATATTGGGTTTGAGTTCTCTGATTTTTCCGCTTCTTAAATGTGAATATTCCCTGGTTTCTTTACTCGATATAACAAATAAATCATTTAAACTGAATCCTTTTGGTTTGTGACCACGACAAAAGACATTTGAGAACATCATGTATATGTATATATATATATATATATATATATATATATATATATATACATACATAATGTAAATATTCAAATAAACTGAAACAGTGTAACAGCTCTGCCATCAGATTAAAGTGACATGAGGTTCATGCAATTTAATGAGCAAAGAATTATGTCTGACTCCAGCTGCTAATGGCTTGTATCAGAGTCCACTGCACTGAGTCTATATTTATACCAAGCAATAAATTTGATGTTTTTTTCCCCCTATAATTAAAATCACATTAAGAAGCCATGTCTTTGCAGCCAGTTTGGACTGAGGGAACAATTACATCAACCAAAAACACGGGTGTGCACATTGTATATTTGTGCAAATGTGTGTATTGTTTTTGGTTACACTTGGTAAATATCTTTTACATACACCTAGGAAGAACTACAGGGGTGGCAAAGCCACATTTTGTCATAACAAACTCAAATGGTCCTCGAGAGAGAGAGAGTATTACATCATGCTGCATGGCGAGGCCGCAGCAGCATTCAAATAGAAAATATTCACTTCCTTCTATCAAGTGAAAACCAAACAGAATAAAAGTGTGTCATCATGAGTTAGCTTTAAAATGCCTCTGTGTATTCAAAGCAGACTCTGTTTTGAGACTGTGTTGACCGCGGGGCATTAAGAAATGTTGACTGGTGGTCACAACTGCCAGATTTACAGACTCATTAGCAAATTACTCTACAGCTGTTTTTCCTCATCTTTTTATTTGTGGACCCATTTTTAAAAATGACAAACTGTTGCAACCAAAGTCAATATAAATCGTGACAAAACCAAATCTGTGCGCAATAAAATGCCTCTGACCAAATTTTCTGTAACACCTAATATTATACTGAACAGGTAAACCAGCCATTTCTAAGCTACGCCATCCGTCGTCTTGACCGGGACTACCTGGAATAAGAGATCTTGTATCTTAATGGGACTTTCCTGGCTTAATAAAGGATAAATAAATCTTCTACCATCCTCCACATGACGGTTGCTGGTGCCAATCCCAGCTGACATCGGTCGAAAGGCGAGGTACACCCTGGGCACGTTGCCGGTCCATCACAGGGCCACAGAGACAAACAACCATTCACTCTCACACCTTCAGTCAATTTAGAGTGTCCAATTTGTCTAATCCCCAAATCTGCATGTTTTTGGATTGTGGGAGGAAACCCACGCACACATTGGGAGAACATGCATCCAATATACACCATAAATTATACATGTGCCATTGAATAAATCTGAAGTAAAAGATGGGGGGAAAAAATCTATACATTTATTTGCCGTCCAAAAAATTAACTTAACTCATCTGTGGGTCCAGTCTCTCAGAATGACTTATTGTTGTTATTCTCATCACTGTTGTTTCTCAAAAAACTAAATTGTATTGTTGGTATTTTGTCAATAAAGTTATAGTTTTTGCCGTAACGCATGCGTGGTGGCTCACGTGTGCGCACAACCAAATCGTGCTTCCGGGTACAGATCGGGCACTGACCACTGTTCTGTCTGTGATGTAATAGGTCAACTAAAAATGCCTAAAGACATATCACCACCAAGCTGAGCAGAGCCGGACACACTTTATTTAATGAATCGATTCCCCGCTAGTGTTTGTATCTCGGGACAAGAAAGCGGTGCAATTAAATGACGTCGTTGAGCTACAAACCGTAGAAAAGTACTTACTGAGTGTATTAAGGGGCTGGAGGTCATTATTGTGATTATCCTGAATCTAGATGTAAATCAGAGTTTTTTTCTCTTTGGTGTGGCTTGGCAGGAACTTGTGGCCCTAAGGACTGTAATGAAGATGATATTTCAGCGAGGACTGTGTTATGTGGCACATGCACTGTGTTATCCTAAAAAGCAGTAAAACGAAAAAAAAGAAAGAAAATGAGGCTGGATTTGACATTTTACAAAGGCATTTTTTTTTTTCCTTATTGTTGTTTATGATGGATTTTGGGGCAGCGACTAACAGTTATTTTCACAATAAATGAATCTATTGATTAGCTCCTTGATGAACTGGTCCATGTTTGGTCCGTAAAATGTCAGAAAACGTCATTGTTTTCCTCCCCAAACCACAAAACTGCGATGTTCTCAAATGTCTTGTTTTGTCCAAAAACCAAAATTACTCAGGTTTAATGAGTTCTTTGTTGCAAAGAAACCAGAAAATATTCACATTTAAGAAAAATTAGACAGCATGTTTCACTTATTTAAGAGAAAATAAAACAAATCAAAACACTTTCCTATTAATTTAGAAATCGACTAACAATCCATTAGTCGTTGTAGCCCAAATGGATTTATACTCGGTTGTTGTTGAGAGAAATGATGAAATGTCTCCTGATCTGGTCTGATATGGACAGAACGTCTCTGCTGGTTTTACACCTCCACCTTGTTCTGTGAACACAGGATACCACAGGGTCCTCCACCTCAAAGAAATAACATCCTGTTGCTCTGAAGCCACTTGATTACAAACCTCAAATGACATCACTGATTCGTCAGTCAGTTCGTTTAATTCAGCGAACGCTGTCTATACTTCCTTGTTGACTCGGGTTCTAACAAACACAGATATTTATCTGATGCAGCTGTTTTGGTTTCACCACAATCCAAGTAAACTGAGAGTAAAACCGAATGAGGGGATAAATCAATGATTTAATTAATGTATTGTTAAAACTGTGGCGCATTAGTCTTGAAATGACTCAGTGGTGCAAAATTGTAGTGATGACAAGTCAAGGCTCTGCAGATTAAATGTTACTTCAGCTTAAGACAAATATAGTATTTCACAACAGCCCTTAATGTTGTCCTTACTTATATATACTCTAACAAGTGCAATAAATAAAATAACATCCATCCACTCTGCTGTACAGTGTACAATGTACTGTATGCACTATCATATACTGCATATTTCCCTTACTGGCTCCCACTGTAAATACTTTGAAATACTTTTTTTTTTACATATCCTTCTAATTTTTATCGAAGGTATTGGTGCACTGTTTTGTTGTTTCTTCTTTTATTCTTTTATCTCTTCACTTGCACTACTAGAGCTGTCCTTTAATCTTGTTGTACACTGTATAATGACAATAAAGGTGATTCTGATTCTGATGTTACAACATACTTTTAATATAACTGTAAACTTGATTGTAAGGGGCAGAAAAACATGTTTTATTCATCCATTGTATGCTTTTATGTACTTTAATTCTAACAACATTACTTCCTGGTATTTTCAAATTGCCTGTTAACTTGGTTAAGGCTTTTTCTTCTTCCAGAACAGCCAATAAAATAACTAAAAATATCATTTCAAAGGAAATGAACATATTATAATTGAAAAAAGTGATGTTTGGTTTGAAATATCTTAATTGCCTTGAGCTATTTAATAAACATTGCAATTTCCTGTCTAATCAACCTCCAAATTAGATTTCCGTTTAAATCTGTTATTGTAAATGTCCTCAATTATTAATATTACTGTTATTTCCATGAACACAGTGCATTCACTGATGATTGACAGGCAGATGATGAGGACAGTGACTGATTCACGTCGCTGGACAGAGTGAGGGGAAAATCATGGTGATGATGAGGAGCTGAAAGTGGAGCTGTGTGGCTGCCTGCGCGTCCTCTCACTCACTCACTCACTGCTCCTCTTTCTCCTGCGGCTGCTGCGGCTGCTGCTGCTGCTGCTGCATGTGCATGTGCAGCTCGACTGCGCCAACGACGCAACACAGAGGAGGAGCTGCACTCAGCGGCCCGAGAAGAAACTTCCCTCTCAGTTGTGAGTGTGATAACAAGGTGAGGTGCAGCTCGTGGTGTCGGAGCATCACATCACATGCAAACCTGAACCGACCGACAGAGTGAAGAGCTCCTGGTTTCCATGACTTTTGGAGTACTTTACTAAGAAAAAAAACAAAACATTTTTTGGAGACGATGGGTTTGTTTGTATTTGGAAAACTTGGCAAACGCGCATTAATGGAAAGTGTCACCGCTTCGGAAGTGAGAGGAGAGTCATTGCTCAGTGTGAATCAGTGAAAGACTCTCCTGCAGCCATGAACAACACCTCGGCAGCGGTGGGGGGATTTAAGCCGCCCACCATCCCATCGATCATGTTCATTTTCGGGGTGGTGGGGAACGTCATCGCCATTGTGGTTCTGCGAATATCACGCAAGGAACAAAAGGAGACGACTTTTTACACGCTCGTGTGCGGTCTGGCGGTGACGGACCTGCTGGGCACCCTGCTGGCCAGTCCCGTCACCATCGCCACCTACATGAAGGGCACATGGCCCGGGGGTGAGCCACTGTGCCAGTACTCCGGCTTCATCCTGCTCTTCTTCTTCTTGGCGCAGCTCTGCATTGTGTTCGCAATGTCAGTGGAGAGATACTTGGCAATCAACCACGCGTACTTCTACAACCAGTACGTCAACCAGAAACTCGCCGCGCTGACCCTGTTGGTCATTTACTTCTCCAACATCGTGTTTTGCGCGCTGCCCAGTCTGGGCCTCGGACAGGTGAAGCTGCAGCTGCCGGGGACTTGGTGCTTCATCGACTGGCAGAACAACCACACAACAGTGGCGACTTTTAATCTCATGTACGCAGGTGTGAACTCTGTCATCGTGCTGGCCACTGTCATATGCAACGTGATGGTGTGCGGGGCGCTCATCCTGATGCACAAGAGGTTCATCCGGCGCACGTCTCTGGGCACTGACCAGCGGCGCATCGCGGAGCTCCGGCGCAGACGGAGTTTTGGACGATTAGCTGGAGCAGAGATCCAGATGGTGATTCTGCTTATAGCTACATCCGTTGTGGTTCTCATCTGCTCCATACCTTTAGTCGTGAGTATTGGAGGGAAAAAAATGATAATGCACCATTCACATTTTATGCAGGCGGTGTGTGCGCAAAAGTTTGTCAATGTGTGAGAAGGGAACGCATTCAAAGAAACCACGGTGTGAAGTTAAATGCAATAGAAAGCACAAATAAGAAAAAAACAACAACAAAAAACTTGCTACTTAATAAGAAGAATTTCAATCAATAAAAGTGTGCGCATTTGTAACGGGAAACAACAGTTAAGTTGTACTGTTAGTTCTGTCTAGTTTTTAATTAGGGTAATTATGGATGACAAGCAAACTGGCAGGGCCTGATTAATAATAATAATAACAACAACCAGCAACTTGAACTTTGTGTTCCAGGTTCAACTCTCTGTGGTTTGGTGACACATCTCTCTCACGCATTAATGAGATGGTTCACAGCATATCGTTTTTGGCTGCATACATAAATAGAATTCACACCTTTTTTGAACTTAACGTGATGGGAAATGTCATGTCCTGTGAATGATCTGCGCAAACTTGTGCTGCCAGCGCGTCAGTGTGCAGCAGCCCGAGCCACAGCGCAGCAGAGATTCAGTGGAAACTTTAGATTTCAGCGCGCAATGGCACGCTGGAATTCCTCAAATATATTATAGATAGGATGGGTTTGAATGATGTGTGTGTTTTTTTTTTTTTTTTAAAAATCACATTTACTTGAAATAAATTCCAATTCTTGCACATTAATGAATTTATAGACCTATCTAAATCAACTGTTCACAAACAGCTTCACATTTATTTTTGCCAAAAATGCAAACATCAACTAGTTTGTGCATCTGAATTTGTGAAAAGTATGTTTACAACACTCCGGGGAAACCCAATGGTCTCCTGTCATATGATGAATGACAGTGAGAGCACTTGCTTTTATTGGCCCATTGCCATCTCCACACTGTCGTGCTTAGGCAGAAAAGAAGTCACTTTCAGTTAAATGTCTATTTAGATGTTAACATGCCATGTGTTTGGAAGATGTAAACGACATACATACACACACACATACATTTATAATGCAAAAAAACGCATGCTCTATTTGACTTTTGAGGATGCTTAATGTTTCTGTTTTTCCTCTTTACTGACAGCTGAGGATCTTTGAGAACCAGCTGTACAGAACCCAGAAAGAAGAGCTTTTTGGACTGAATAAAGACTTGCTCGCCATCCGCATGGCTTCTATCAACCCCATCTTAGACCCTTGGATCTACATCCTGCTCAGAAAGACGGTGTTCCTCAAGCTGATGGAAAAGATTAAGTGTCTATTCTGCAAAATGGGCAGGCGGGGTCGGAGGGATGGTGGGCAGTTCCGCTGTGACAACGACCACCGCTCCTCCTCCATCATCTCCCGGGATTCCCCATCGCTGTTGTCACACGATGCGAGGGAAATGATGAGCAGCACTTCGCAGACTTTCCTGTACCCATCGGAGGGAAACAGTGAGAGGTCGGGGTCTTTACAAGTGGGGCCACAGGCTGAATCCAGTCCAGTGGTGACACAGACATTACAGCGCCTCCAGGACGTTGTGGGGCCATCAAGGGGGGTTTCACAGACTGATTTAGAGGACACTGCACCAGACAGGCCCCTGAAAGAGGTTGCAGTGTGCCTCAAGGACCCGGCTCTACATGTGACCTTCACAGACGAGACTGCAAACATGCAGGAGAAATGTATATAAGATGTCGGCATTAGCTCAACCAGTATTCTCCACATGGGACAGAATATGAGAACTACTGAGAGCTCTGCAAAGACACGATCACGAAGCAGAAGCTTCTGAAGACTGAATAATCACACATCACTCTGTAGATATCGAGTGGACTCCAAAATAAAACGATGTGCGACAATGTGACAAAATGTATCGCCAAGCTTAGCATTATCGATGAATTACTCCTCCACAATCTCCATACCAATGAACATATGTCATGCACCACAGTCACAATATAGCTATATGAACAAAACCATATCAACATGACATTATAGAGAAGCTCCGTTGTTGCACTTTTTTGAATTCTAAATCCACTGCTATGGGCCGTTAGTAACATTTGTTTTGTAGCATTTTTAGATCTTGCACATGCAGTGACTGTAAAGCATTAATGCTAAAAATGTGATGTTTATTTATTCCGAGTATGAATCGTCTTCTCTGTGAGAAGGTCCAGATAGTTTGGAGTCACTTTAAATTGGTACAAGATGGATGTGTTCATAATCTTTTTTCTTTTATGTGTAGGAACATTTGCAAAAAATTGGGTCATACTGGTTGACAGAGCAGCTCAAACATCAAAGCTAAAATGGTACCAGCCCCTGTATTCCATAACAAAAGGCAGCTATACTGTGGATTACTCACAGCTTAAATACTGGAGGATGTTAGGATGCCTCCTATAAAGTGGTATGTTAAATACTAAATGTTTATTTACTTTATTCAGCCATATACATTTTTTTTTACCATATACCTCTAATCTAATCAGTTTTTGTTGACAAGTTTACCAGTGAATAAAATTGAAGACACTGAGCTTCCTTATGGTGTTTTTGTATTAATGGTTTAACTCGAAGTTAATTGTCTAAATATTGTTGCTATAGAGATTTAGATAAACATCAAAATGTGTTTAAACACGTCATGTTTTTTTTATAGCAACATGATCATCAACATAAAATGTTGACCTTTTTGTGAACAAAGCAATGTTGTACCAAAGCCATAAACTGAAAATAAAAGTTGAGAAATATTAATACATAAATCAAGAATTTCCATCAGTACTTTTTAAAGAGAAATGCCAAAGTGAAGTGCCAACTTAAGTGTTGTTTGTATTAAAGTGTATGTATGTACTAATGAGATGATGTTGATTGACGAGTAGCTGCAACAAGTGATTCTTGGTTGGATAAAAAAAAAAGATTCTGAAAACAGTGGTGATGCACTTTTTTTACATACATTTCTGTCATTTGATGGATAATTATATGTCGGTTTTAAGTAATTGAGATAATCCTTATTTTAAGTTATATACAGTACACCTGCTCAACTGATCATTCCTCAGTTGAATGAATTTGAAGATGGAGAAACTGATTAGACACTCATTCATTGAGGATAAACCATGGCAGTCCCATCTTCATAAATCATTCTTGCCTATATGAAAACTACTGGAGACCAAATGAAGAGCACACTAATTGTTATAATTGACTATTTGATTCATGTCTGTACAAAAATAGATCTCAATATAGCAAAAACAGATCCCGGCAGAAATTCAAGCCCATCTTTAAATACATGCACAATGACATTTGCTTCTGCCAGCATGTCACCGTCTGTGCCATTTATCTGCTCAGAAAATGCAATCCCTCCCTTTCATCTCTTCCTACAGCAGTGCTGATGGCTAAAACATGTCTAAGCAGTGGAGAGTTCAGATGGCATGTCGCCGCTCACCTGCAGACAGCTTTCTTCGACCCTTTTCCAGGTCCCACGTGGCTGGTGTCCAGGGCCTTCCCAGAGCAGTGAAACCCTCCCTACGAGAATAAGCCATTAAAAGACCGTAGACTGAGGAATCCGTTGAAACTGCCGAGTCTCTCGGGAGGCAGGAAATAATGATTGACAAAACAGTGGTGACAGGATTTTAACAGAGGGTAAAAAAGAAAACTGATTCTTCTTGGAAACTTGTCCCTGCTTTCCCTACCTCATCAGCGCACGAAAGGAATACATAACAGTGTATCAAACAGGCCGTTTTAGACATCTGAACTCCTCGCAGGAGAAGCCTGTGAAAGGAATTAGAAGGTGCCTCTCAAAAAAATAGTCAGTGTTCAAACTGTGACCTTATGGCACAGCAATTTTGAAGGTCCGGTATGTAAGAATTAGTGACATCTCATGTTGAAACAGCGGAGTGCAAGAAACAGACGGCTACTCCTTTTTTTCAAGTGCATCAGTGCAACTACAGAGGCCTTGCGTACGAAAAAGACTATCATTCTCACTCTCGCTGTTTTGTCCTTCTCGGGTTGCTGTAGCAACATGGGGGCGCAAGATGGCCGCCCTTGTCTAAAGTACATGGCTTAAAAGCCAAACAATCTTTATTTAAAGCGATTGTTGTACACTGATACAAACACACAGTACGTATGGTAGTATATTTACTGGCAGCCAATAAACTCCTTACCTTTAATGCTAACAGATCAAGTATTGCTAGTGACTAAATATTTCCACCATTACAGCAAAACAACAAAAACATAACAAATAAGACACCCTAAAACACTTTGCAATGTTCAAAAAAGCAGGTATATTTAAGCTTTAAGCAAGCGGTTAGCATGCTCGTGTAGCAGAAGACATAAAGTTAAGCTCAAGGGAATGTCATTAGTTTCAATGGGCGCCGAAACATTTCCATCAAAACCACATGTGAAGTTCATGGTGGTGTTAGAGGAAAATTGAAGAGATCACAAAATTCAGAAGGATTCAACATCTGCGATACCTGATGTTGGTATAAAAAAGATGATGATGTAAGTGGGGAAAAAAAAAAACGTTTGCCAGCCTTCAGGAGAATTTCTCTATAAGCAATGCCAACCTTCTGGAGGAGGCAGGGCCAGCTGATAGTGATTCTGATACTGTATTTAGATTTCATCGTCTGCGAAACATGAACGTCTCTGCCAAGTTTCGTGGCTATCCATGCGAATGTTATTGAAATAATGACCAACCTCAGTGTAAATATTAAACCACACCACTGAACCGACACAAGCCAGGACGGACGCTGATATTGTCACAGTTAGAAGAACATGTAAGGGTAAATATTACAGTAACATAAATATTAGGTACACTAACATGGTGCACGTCGGCTTGTTAAACATAACTACCCCATCTAACTCTAAGGTAGATGGGGTAGATCTGGACATATGAATGATATAATAATCGGTTAAATTATTTTACTTTCTCCTCTGAGTTTCCACATATTTTGACTGTCTGAAGTAGCAGTGGTGCATCCAGATACATGTGTATTTAACCTAAATTTACTTGGCACACCCTGATTAAACAGATGCCTCTCACCTATTATATTATGCAACATCCAAAAGCAACAACTGCACCGGCTAAGATTTGGGTGTGTCACAGACAAGGGTGTGATTGTAAGTAATCATGTGTGTTTACTTTGATATTTGATCTTCATTTGAAACTATTCATACACTCGCCAGCGACTTTATCAGGTACACCTGCTCAACTGCTTAAACACATATATCTAATCAGCGAGTCACATGGCAGTAACTCACGGCATTTAGGGGAAAAAAGACATGGCCAAGACAAACTGCTGTAGTTCAAACTGAGCATCGGAACGGGGAAGAAATGTGCTTAAATTGGCTTTGAATGTAGCATGGTTGTTGGTGCCAGATGGGCTGGTCTGACTATTTCAGAAACTGATTATCTACTGGGATTTTCACACACAACCATCTCTGAAGTTTACAGGCAATGGTCTGGAAAGGAGAAAATATCCAGTGAGCAGCAATTCACTGGGCAAAAATGCCTTGTTGATTCCAAAGGTGTGGGGAAAATGGCCAGACTGGTTCAAAATGATACAAAAGCAACACAAGTAACTCAAATAACCACTCATTGATCCCACATAAACAAACATCTCTGAAAACACATGTCACAACTTGAAGCAGATGAACTCAAACAGCAGATGATAACACGGGTGTCACTCCGGCAACTTAATTAGATGTCCTCTGTACCTAATAAAGTGGCCGTTGAGGAAACGGCATACTTGCACAATGTGCCCAACACATGAATCTACTTAAGTGTGCATGTATTTGTGTTTTGGCTTGAGGCGCTGCATTTGGTTTGGTTTTAGTAGGAGTTCTTCTGAAGTGTGACAAGAGATGTCACAATAACTTTCACTTAAATGGTGTCACTGGGAAACACTTAATAAGTTTGTTCTGAAAAGAGCTATCGGCATGCTTCCGAGGACAGCATTGGTTAGACCGAAATGGAATTTTTCACACACACACAAATGCTTTCTGGGGTACTTTATAACCCTCTGAAATTTTCCTCTAAACTCACCACAAGACTGGAAGCAGTTGTCTTACCTTGCCTTATCACTGGCAGAGGATTGTTGTGTGTGTGTGTGCAACTTACTTAAATCAGTAGTACAAAATAAACCTAAACAATCATCACACGTAACTATTTATTCACACACAGATTATTTGTCAAGCATCAGCAGTCTGCTCTTTTGGAGCAGTATGGTCGACAATACAGTTATAGCCACCGACTCCTCACAGGTAGTTAACATCCAGCCATCTGATTAGATGCAGCTTGCTTGATAAAGGCCTTCATCCAGAAGTTTTATTGATTTTAGGCTAACACCACAAAATGAAAAAGCTGCCAATTTCAAGCAGGCACTGTTTTAAATCCTGTTTTTATTTTTCTTTAAATGCTGGAGACAGCTCAAGTGGACGTCTGTTATTTTAGAGCATCGGAAAGTAGATTCTGATGTAACCACAGAGTACATTAGCTGTTTCTGGGCTACTCCAAAGAAACACTCTGCTGTGTAATTCTATAATAAATGTCCACATTAAGATGAAACAGATGTTTAAGTTTGTAGCTTGGCATTAGTAGCATGTTTTGCAACATGTGAGTCGATGCCTCCCTTTTGGTGATGGATAGATGTTTAAATGTCTTCAATCCTTTGCGTGTGCATGTAAACACTTGACATCCATTTTAACACAGTGAAATGGAAAATGGAAAACAGCAAAGCGCCGTTGTCTAAAATTTGCTGCATACCCCTTCACAAGAATTTTTCGCTTCTCATGTTGCCCATCTATGTAATGGTTTCATGCACTCAGAGCAGTTTCAGAAATAATCCAATTCAGTGCTCAAAAAAAAGGAAAGAAAGATGGAACCAGGATGACGGACTCATGCTGAGACCAGTTTAAAGTCCTCTCGCTTTGACAAACTTTTCCTTTGATGGTGCGGCTGTGTCCTCTGATCCTCCGTCCCCACTGTGTACATTTTGTACATTTCCCTCTGAATCTACAACCACCGCTGACCTCTTCAGCTCCTCATACCGTGTCTGTCGCTCAGCTACTGCCACGCAGGCGGCCAGCACCTCGTCAGATTCAAAGTCATAGTCCTGCTCGAGCTCGGGGGCATTGAGGATCTGTTTTTTGGTTTCCTCCTCTTGCTGAGTCTTCTCCTTGGTTGCTAGATGTTGCTTCTGTAACCTCAGTGCCCATGCCAGGTCTTCTTGCCACAGCGGACGCTCCGATGGGCACAGGTGGATTGCAACCTGGAAAGACCTCACAGCCTGTAGGGACAGTGCTGCAATCAGCTTTAGGATTCAAACATGTGTTTTCAGAGGCGGCGAAAAGTTGGAGCACTTAATCTGTCAGAAACGCTTACAGTCATCATCAGCAAGCTGAATAATTAGCTCCAGGTCTTTCAGGTTTATTTGTGGGATCATTGCAATGCTGATGATGAACAGTAAAACACTGGCATCCATGCAGCTGAGTAAGCAGGAAGCTTGTTTTATCAGCATGTCAACTATCAAGATCGTAATGTTCCTCATGCAGCATTTTATCAGACGCATTCAGGCAGATTTATCTTTTCATTAAGAAGCCATCAATATTCCGCAGTCAACTGTGCACTTTTACGGTGATTGGAAAATGATTGTTTACAACCTTGAAGCATTAGAAGTGACATCAGCCATAATCTGTCTGTGAAAGTGAGATAAATTCACTCTTACACACCAACAGATCAGGTCAGATAGGCGACACCTATTAAGCATGTGTAAAAACTGCACGATTGCTGTGTAATGTGTATAATTCATGCAGAATGTTCATTGAGCCAATTACGTTACGCATTTTTTTCCCCTCAATGATGTTATTTAAACATCTGATGATGCTGTTGCTATAATCTACACAGTTTAGAAAATGGGTGGCGTGGTCACGGTTACACTATTTATCTTGGCAATTTGAAAAGCTTGTCCGCCTGTTTTCAAATTTCACAAGGACAAGACAGTCATTGGCTTTCCTGCGTCTTTCTTTCCTGGATTTTAGCCTGTTTTGCTGGGTAGAATTAAACTGAAACTACAGTGATGCAATGGATATAAATAATTCTTTTTTAAAGTACATTATAATTCATGTGGTCCTTCCAGAACATTTTTAACAGACTACATAGGAAACTACAGACAAGAAGATGCATCTTAGATGAGTTCATATCTTCACACGGGAACTGAAGCTCAGCTTTTCAGTTGCACCTGTCACCAGTGATACAGTGAGTCACTCCTTCTATGGATCCAACGTCAACCCAAGAACAGAGCTTTGTGCTTGGTCTGAGGTTGAAGGCATGGTGAGGTCATGTCACGGGAGCACCAAACATTAAGCAGAACAAAAGCAGAACAAAAAACAATGTCCGTTTTTTTTCTCAATTTGCACGTCAAATCCATAAACAACGGATGATTTATTCAATAAGTAATTTACTTTATTTTCTGCTCTGATGATTTCCCTTATTAATCAAAGTAAATAATAAATAAATAAGCAAGAAACTAATGGTTGTTTGTTTTCTCGGGGCAACAGACTTTTTGTTCACCTCTCAATGGGAATCTCACACAGAGCCAACACTGCTGACAACTTCAGGTGCAGTCAAAGGCGACTAAATTGGTTTTTGACACATGAACAATGATTACAGATTTCTAACAAATGAAACTGTTTGTGCCCAAACACAACGCATCATGTTTGATCTTGAACAGATGATAGACTATCATTAAGTGTTTCTTTCGAAAGTATGTTATCCTTCAAAAGACGAAATGCCACTACAGGCAGAAAACTGGCCTCAGGGCAAAGAACAGTGTAATAATAAGAAGATGATATATGGGTACAGAGCTGTCATGCTGTCAATGTCGGCTTCCAACATTTTTAAAACAGTAAGAGAAGGGACAAACACCAAATCAGTCAATTAGTTTTTTTCCTGACTTGGGTAGATTTCATTCTTCTTGAGGGGACAGAGATGACTGAAGACTTGGGAAGACAAGGACAAAGAGGAGACTCTTGAAAAAAGATAATAGGGAATCAGTGCACTTACAGTTGCACTAACAAGCACTTAAACATGTCGATGCATACAAAACTTTAAAACTGGACTGAACAAGCCTTGCTAAAAATAGACCCGTGTTTTTTCCCCCCTCACTTCCCAATAGCTCTATTACACAAGGAGGTGTGTCTGTGTTTGGTTTAGTTAAAAGCTTGACTAACTTTCAACACTTCCTATTGTTTTTGGTGCCGCAGGACAGGTCTCTTTTCTCTAGGACATGTAGGAGTGACACAGCACCACTGGATGAAAGGTTTCATGAGTTCAGCCTCGCTCGCTTGGTTCTGAATGTGCGAACAAGCGCAAATGTGATCCCAATGTTTCATACACCCACAGGTCCCGGCATGTTCAGGGGCAATTTAAGCAATCGTCCAAGCCCCAGGCACCTGGGTGTGCTTTGTAAGTGGCACTTCGAGGAAGAGACGGTGAAAAGTAGTAAACAGACTGACATATCATAACGGCTCTTCAAGAAAAAAACAAACAAACGAGAACACGACTAACTTATAGACAGAAAGAGAAACAAGTGGTTTATTACAAACATCAAACACTGAAATGTGAACATTCCAGTGCAGGCCATTAATAACTCCGAATGATTGAGCAAGAGGTCATTAATCATAAGGCAGTATGACTGAGATAACTCTGGAACAGCCAGTTTGTGCCAGCTTAAAATCTGAGATGTTAGCGAAAGCCAAAATGGCTTGCTTTTGACAACAGCCTCAGACATTCTTAAAGCTGGGCATACACTAAACAATTTCACTGCCCACCTCATTTTCAAGTATGGGGGAATTGCAGCTTTGTTGTGCTTTGTTTGCCACACAGTGTGCAAAGGAAAACAAGGAGCAAACGACTGCTTCCAAACGACAGTTGAGTGCATCCAACGTTCTGCGTTGTTGTCATGCAGTGTGTTGCCAGCATTACTCACCAAATCCACCTCACCAAGGTTGAGCTGTGCTCGGCCTAGAGTCTGCCAGCCCTCCCACCACAGGGGGCGGAACTTGACTGCCATCTCCGCAGCCTTAACTGCTGGGAACACTTCCTGCAGGATGGTCAACACCTATTGAGACACAGGACAGTGATCTTTAGACGATCTGTGGTTTCAGCATGTGATCTCGTTTTGATGTGCTGATGTACGGGGTGTTCTTGTCACAGAAGAGTTTAATGTTTAATCAGCAACATTATATCTTTTTTGATTCAGCATGGAAAGTTGCTTTGCTCAACATGTAGTTATGAAAGAGGAAGTAAAACCCCACAGCATCAGTCTGCATCTGACCTTTGGCTTCCTTTCAAAAGGATGATCACAAGATCATTTAAGAACTGCCACAGCAAAAATAATATCTACTAAATGTGTAACATAAAATGCATAAATCAAATAGCAAGAACTAAACCACTGCTTAAGGAGTAAACCGTGAATGCAGCTGCTAGAGACAATGCTTAGTGTACTTTTTGAACGAGGTGTGAGTGACCAGAACCTTTAATTGTTAGCATTTTCACCAAAACGTATTGATAACTTGTGCAGCAGGTCTCGAAATATCCAAAATAATCCAGCATGTTAAATGGTAAAGAAAGAAAAGACAAAGGCAATTGTGGGCAACAGTGGTAGAAATAAGATTTCATATTTTAAACCTAATGTAAAATTAGTTGTTTTTTTTGATTGTCTAAGCTTTGGATTGTTCAACAAAAAGACAACATACAAACAAATTCAGGCTGAAATGATTGGTTAATGTGTTTTTACCAAATCAAAATGTAATTTAGATGTCTCTGTGGGTTCTGGAAACAAATACTCAGAAAATTGCCCTATTGGACATGACATTTGGTAACTTGTAACTTGTAATATTATACAGACCATATTTTCAACTGAGAAATGATTGACCAAATTCTTGTTTCATGTAAATGCCTTTAGCCTTAGAGATGCGACTGTAGAACAGCTGCAGTCATGATCACAAGATTACTCCCTGTAATTGACTTAGTTTCTCAATGATACATATGCTTACATTCAACAGCGTCACGCTGAACTCATTACTACCCTCATTAACCGTAGTCTTCTGAATCATCATTAATAGAGATGCTAAATAGATTATTAAAGGAAAGGAGTAAAAGGACACATTTTTGCTTTACAGTCACGTGGAAGTCAATCTTCTGTGTAGATCTGCAGAACGGTCAATATTTTTATAGATTCTTATTGTTAACTCTTGGACTCGAGCATTGGAAGGGTTTTATTTTCCACTACGGTGCAATTTTCTGTCTGGGACTGTGGCTGTAACATAAGTGCCTAAAACCCTCCTCAGTGCTGCTATGTCAGCTATGAAGATCATATACGTATGTGGTTACACACAAGTTGTTGTTAAGCTACTTTGACACTGCAGAGCAACTGCGAGTTGTCTGTGGATCTCTGTGTCCTATTATGAAAGAGTGCATTATGCACCCCTGACAATGTATTGTGAACATTATTTTGAAAGTTCAGTTATTCTTTCTATATTTTACAGCATGAATAAGTAAAACAAAGACAGATCGACAACAATAGGAAAAGCAGTCATAAATATTATATTTTTTGCAAACTATTTTAGCAGCTGTGCAGATTCTCTCTGTCCGCGTCTGAGTAAACAAAATTTATGTCACGCATTCTGTCAGCAATAAATCAAAAAATAAAGTCAGAAGGGTGAGCTCGACGTGAGCAAGACACAGCACAGTTGCTACACATCCAGTGGGAACCAGGTCTTACTGTTATGCAGAATACTATGACAATACTGTAAAAGTATGACAATAATTATGCAACAGAGAAGTAATTATAACGGTAATCAACAATAACAATGGAAAATGTGTTGAGAGCACTGAGATAGAAGAATTATCAATTGTGATTCTCAAACATTTTCAAGTGAACTTATTACACTGATAGTTCATTCATTCATTCACTCATTACTTAATAAAATATTGAAATTTCAGTAATACCATGTTATATCCATACTCTTACCACTTGATAACCAAGCTGGAAATTGCATAACAAATAAGATGGCCTTATTACCTCTTCAGAAAAATGATACTATTATGATGTTGTTACTGTACTGTAATGTGTTGTCTGTACACTTCTGACCAAATAAACCATCCAAAGTACAGAAGGAGAAGCAGCACTTATATGATCTTATGTCATCAGTGCCATCCCCAGAAAATTACAAGGCAAAATAAACTACACTAAATACAAAATAAGAAGTGTCTCTCTACAGATAATGAAGGAGAATATTCATTCTAAAATATAGCAAACGATAACCAGAACATCCCAAATAGTACATAATTAAACTTGTGACTTTACCACAAAACCCGCAACACATTTTACGACCACAGGAATCGGTTCTCACAATCTGCAAGATCCCCTTAACATTGAAATCATTCCGGAGGGAGGTGGTGACATTTCTACACTGGGGCCAATGTGCTGCTGCAGAAGACGGACAAAAGCAGACTGATTCAGAGACAGTGATGCAGGGAAGTGAATGGCCAGCGTCACTGTAACCACCATCGTCATCCAGGCAAGTAATGGGGACATGACGTGGTCCGGCATAATTTCAGCCTAATGATTAAGAACAACATCAACGCTGATAATGGACAATAATGGGTTGGATGTGTTGTAGTCACACACATGGAGCTGAAGCTTAGCAAAAACAGATGTCAGTGCATATGTCAAATTTCAAGTTAGTCATGGCATAATGCAAAAAAATCCTACAGTGGCTAATGTTATATTAGGCATACAATACTCTGTGTGACGTGGATACAGATGGCTATGAGGAATGTTATTGTGTTAGTAGGAGTAAATGAATAAGAAATAATGAAGTGAGATCTGTTCCTCTCACTAACTCCTCTGGCTTGTACACTCTTCCCACATATATGTGGACTATCTTTGGATAGAACGCCTTGCGCATGTTAAGGGACACAGAAAAGCGGCAGCTCAGAAATGAAAGAGAAAAACAGGCACAAAGGTATCAATTCGAATGAAAACGAGTGAAAGGAACAAGAGAAAATAAAAAAAAAAGGAAAAACAATAAATCTGCTGGAAATATACTGCAGACTTTCAGCAATGTGATCACCATGCTGATATCACTTATCTGACTCAAAGCATACCAACGTGGCAGCTGAAAGAGGGACAATGTGGCCATGATGCCTGATTAATAAATCACATACACAGAACTGCTGGCTATTATTTCCTTGGAATATCCTGAACACAAAACGTCCCTATCAGATATAAAGAAAGGCTCTGTCCAGATGTAAAGCTACACTTCCAAACTCTGCAGGCAGCTGTTGGACCGCATCATGTTTTAGACACACTTGTACCAGGAAACGGCAGAAACATACTATGTGTTAACCATGAGGTCATAGTCCATTTTATCCACATTACCCATAGTCTGGCTGCTGTAAGGACTTCTTGCAGGTTTGGAGTAACCCTTTGGACACCGAACATATTTTATTTGATTATAGAGTTAAAAGTATTAATCGAGTGACCTATCAATGGAAAAATAATCAGATACTACTTTGATTAATGATTTATACAAAAGTTCCGGCAGATTGAAAAACATAAACAAACATGTGGTTTGTTTACATCGTTGCTTGAACAACATAAAAAACATACGCTAATGGAAAAAAGAATAATAATAAAAAAATCTTTTAAAGGTGCAAAGTGTGACATTTATGAGGATTTGTTGGCAAAACCCTTCTACCTATTTATACTGCATATACCACCCATGAATAGGTTTGTAAAAGCAAAAGTGTGCTTTACAGTAATCTCTCGTTTTTTCTAGCCTTAGAATAAACCTTTTATATAAACTTCAGGCAAGAGTATAGCTTTACAGAGGCTGCCGTCTGACGCTGTCATGTTTCTACAGCAGCCAAGATGAACAAAATTGTGCATGCTTTCACGCTTTGAAGTGGAGGCATACGAGGACAGTCACTCTATATCTGAAATGAAGATATCTGTTCTAACCTGGGTGGGAAAGTGCAAACTCAAACTTTAAAAACCCCCATTCGAGTTCAAAATATGCAGTCTCGAGCACATCAAACTGTCAGAGGGTACTATGAG